>NC_080162.1:19447902-20047902 GCF_950295315.1 Erinaceus europaeus
CCGCAGCCCGAGCCGCGGGGGCGCCAGTGCCGCTAGTCGAGCGGGAGCAGAGGAGGCGAGGCAAGAGGGCCAGAGAGGCAGTTGGAAGATGGCGGACGAGGCGGCGCTCGCCCTTCAGCCTGGCGGCTCCCCCTCGGCGGTGGCGGCCGAGAGGGAGGCCGCGTCTCCGCCCGCCGGGGAGCCGCTCCGCAAGAGGCCGCGGAGAGACGGTCCGGTCCTCGGGCGGAGCCCGGGCGAGCCCGGCGGGGCGACCCCCGAGAGTGAGGTGCCGGCCGCGGCCGGGGGCTGCCCGGGGGCGGCGGCGGCGCTGTGGCGGGAGGCCCAGCCCGCGGGCGGGGAGCCGGAGGCCCCGGGGGCGGCGGCGGCGGCGGCGGCCGGAGAAGAAGACAATGGGCCGGGCCTGCAGGGCCTCTCCGGGGAGCCGGCGGCGGCCGAAGACTTGGACGACGACGACGAGGGCGAAGAGGAGGAAGAGGCGGCGGCGGCGGCGATTGGGTACCGAGGTGCGCAGGGCGCGGGCGGCCGGGACTGCGCATCCCCCTCCCCTGCTCCTCCCCGGCTCCGTCGCCCTGCTGCTGTGGGGGCGTCTTTGGAGCGGGGTGGGGCGCTTGTGCCCCGATCGCTCGGCGGCCCGGCCCCCGCCCCGGCCCCGGCCCCGTCCCCCGCCCCGGCCCCGTCCCCCGCCCCGGCCCCGTCCCCCGGCTACGGCCCCGTCCCCCGGCCCCGGCCCCGTCCCCCGGCCCCGTCCCCCGGCTACGGCCCCGTCCCCCGGCCCCGGCCCCATCCCCCGGCCCCGGCCCCCGCCCCGTCCCCCGGCCCCCGCCCCGTCTCCCGTCCCCCGCCCCGTTCCCCCTCCCCGGCCCCGTCCCCCGGCCCCGGCCCCGGCCCCCGTCCCCCGGCTACGGCCCCGTCCCCCGTCCCCCGGCCCCGTCCCCCGTCCCCCGTCCCCCGTCCCCCGGCCCCCGGCCCCGTCCCCCGTTACCGGCCCCCGCCCCGTCCCCGGCCCCCGCCCCGTCCCCGGCCCCCGCCCCGTCCCCGGCCCCCGCCCCGGCCCCGTCTCCCGTCCCCCGCCCCGTTCCCCCTCCCCGGCCCCCGGCTCCGTCCCCCGTCCCCGGCCCCCGTCCCCGGCCCCCGTCCCCGGCCCCCGTCCCCGGCCCCCGTCCCCCGTCCCCCGTCCCCGGCCCCCGTCCCCCGTCCCCCGTCCCCCGTCCCGGCCCCGTCCGGAGCTGCGCAGCCACCGGCGGCGCGGCGGGAGCGGCCCTCGGGCTCCACCGCCTTCCGCGGCCCGGTGGGCGGCCTCGCGCTTTGCGCAGCCGCCGGGCGGGGGAAATCTCTGGGCGATTGGTTTTTAGATTTTCAGGGTTTTTTTTCCCTTCTGTATTTTCCAAGTCCCCCCCCCCCACCCCCACACACACCTCCTGCTCCATGAACTAAATCAGGTCGTTGCCTTCGTTACAAGGTAAATCTTGCTTCGCCCCATCCTGGCCCCGCACCGTCGAAATGTGCAACTTTGACGCGTGCCGTGCAGCGACCTTTTTGCATTCGCCTTTGCAAGCTGACACCTGTACCGTTTGTGACACTTTGAAAGGGCTTTTATTTTTAAACTTGTTTTAAACTGGAACTAGCAGAGCTGTTTCTAAAATCAGCCCGAAAGATTTTGAAGAGGACAGTCATTACTTAACCCTTTGTGATGGAGTTAATGACAGTGTTTTTAGAGTATCCTGGAGGAGTAGTGTATTTTGTCTTTCTTTCGTTATTATTTTTTTAAACCAGAGCACTGCGCAGCTCTGCCTTATTTATGGTGGCGCGGGGGATTGAACCTGGGACCTTGGAGCTTCAGGCATGAGAGCCCGTTTGCATAACCATTATACCATCAACCTGCGCCCGTGTGTTTTTTTCTATTTTTTCTAATTATGTCCGTTATTTCTGGTTTTTAGATGAGACTTAATTTGTGTGCGTGTAACCCTGAAACACGGATTGATAATTTCCTGTCATTCTAAAGCAGGCACGTTAATTGCATACGTTACGTCTTCCTTGAGGGTTTTATGTTTTTCCTTCTGGGAAATGTTTGCCCTAAATTGATGTTTTACCCCCCCCAACCCTGGGCTTAAAAATAGATTTATTTTACTGAGCGAGAATGCCAGAATCTGAGCGCCACTCTGGCTTGTCCTGTTGGTGTGGGGCTTGGGGGCGGCAGATTCTTCCATCAACCCACCTCTTCGGGCACTAGACATTCTGCTTTATCACTAAGATTAGTGTTGGACTGAGTTGAATTTTTTAAGTTTTGTGTTTACCGTTTTTAAAAAAATATTTATTCCCTTTTGTTGCCCTTGTTGTTTTATTGTTGCAGTTATTGTTATTGATGTCGTTGTTGGATAGGACAGAGAGAAATGGAGAGAGGAGGGGAAGACAGAGAGGGTGAGAGAAAGACAGACACCTGCAGACCTGCTTTACTGCCTGTGAAGCCACCCTGCCGCAGGTGGCGGGAAGCTCAAACCGGGATCCTTACGCAGGTCCTTGCACTTTGCACCACCTGCGCTTAACCCGCTACATTACCGCCCTGGGCTAGCGTCGGGCAGTAGACAGAGACAACCAGAGACTCGGGGACACACGGCTGGGCTGAGAACGGGCAAATCACCACACCATGTGCTTCCCCATCATTTTCCCTCTACCGCTGCTGCTGGGACTCTGGACGTCCTTAGCATACGGGCGGAGAGAAAGGGGGCGAAACTAGCAAGGGCCAAACCGTTTCTCTCAGAGGTCGGGGGGAAGGGGAGCAAACCAACACGAAGAATACCAACACCGCCGACTCCCGTGTTTACCTTTTTTTATAAAGGTAATTAAAAATTAATTTTCTGAAAAATTATTATTGGGTAGAGGCAGAAACTGAAAAATACAGACACCTGCAGCCCTGCCTCATCACTCATGAAGCTTTCCTCCTGCAGGTGGGGACCAGGGGTTTGAACCTGGGTCCTTGCCCAGTGTAGTGTGTGCGCTTAACCAGGTGCCCCAACGCTTGGTCCCTCTTTAAAAATTATTCCCATGAGAGATGCGAACTGCTCTGCTCTAATGTATTGCGCATCAAACCAGGGATGGCCTCAAACATTGAAGTTTCATGCGCTCACTGCTCACTCTCCTGGGCCTTGTTTTACAGTATTTAAATCAGTAAACCTGTTCAACGGTTGTTGGATGGAGATGACAATGGCTAGAGCCTGGACTTGTAAGCTGGAGGGATGGAGTTTGATACCCAGCATCCCATGGGCCAGAGCGATCCTTTGGTTCTGTCAGTAATAAAACTTAAATCCACTAAAGGGACCATTCCACCATAAGCAAAGGAAATACGTATTAAGGGTGGCTCTTAAAAATTTTATTATTTTTACCAGAGCAGTGCTCAGCTTTGGCTTATGGTGGTGCAGGGGATAGAACCTGGGACTTGAGAGCCTCAGGGGAGAGTCTCTGCATAGCCATTATGCTAGAGACAGTAAGGCAGAGAGAGTATATGAGACCATTAGCAAGGATGCTTCCTTGAGGGCCAGACTGTAACCTGGGTTGTGCACATGCAAAGTGGTTCACTGTCCAGGTGAGCTATTTTGCCAGTCGTCCTCATTGCTTATTTCATGAAATGCTTTTTTAAAGTGGTCTCTCTGTGTGGGTATAAGACACCTGTACTGAAACTAGAGTGCCACTCCCCTGTATGCAGTGCTAGACATTGAGCCTGGGTGACCCCACGCATGGAATGCCTGTATTGTACCTTTGGGAGGGGCTATAAGAAACATTAGAAGTGGGAGACCAGCAGTGGCGCAGAGGGTTAAGCGCACGTGGTGCAAAGCGCAAGCCACCAGTATAAGGATGCGGGTTCAAGCCCCGGCTCCCCACCTGCAGGAGAGTCGCTTCACAAGCCGTGAAGCAGGTCTGCAGGTATCCTTCTCTCCCCTGTCTTCCTCTCCTCTGTTGCTCTCTGTCCTATCCAACAACGACGACATCAATAACCCCAAAGTTAAAACAAGGGCAACAAAAAGAGAAAATAAATAAATAAAAAGAAACATTAGAAGAAGAAAATGGGGGTTTCTTTGTGGTGTGTGGCATAAGAGTGAAATGAAAATTACTGTAGTTCTATTTGAACAGCTTTGGGAGCTGGGTTTCTATTTAACAGGCAGTGGGAACTCTTCATTTTTGATTGGTGAAGAGGAGAGTGACGTGCTCCTGTGAACTGTGAGCCTGCCAGCCGGCCCAGTAGGCAGTTTGCACACAGGGAGTGAGAATGCTGTAGTGCTCTCTTCAGTGAAAAGTATCGCATGGCAGTCATCATCAGTCTCCATGCTTGGGTGCAGATTTTTCAGCAGCCTTAAACCACTTATTTCTTTTGCAGATAACCTTTTGTTTGGTGATGAAATAATCACTAATGGTTTTCATTCCTGTGAAAGTGATGAAGATGATAGGGCTTCACATGCGAGCTCTAGTGACTGGACTCCAAGGCCAAGGATAGGTATGATTTCACAGCCTTAGAGAGTAAATTACTTTCATTGTATTAATTATATTAGTCTGTGCCAACTAAAAGAGAGTTTTGGTGGTCCAGAAGGTGGCACAGTGGATCGAGTACTGGACTCCTAAGCGTGAGGTCCTGATTTCAATCCCCGGCAGCACATGTACCAGAGTGATGTCTGGTTCTCTCTCTCTCTTTCTATTCTTGTTAATAAATTAATAAAACATTTTTTTAAAATAGAATTTTGAGGAGTCTGGCAGTAGCGCAGCAGGTTAAGTGCACCTGGTTCGAGCCCCTGGCTCCCACCCGAAAGGGAGTCACTTCACAAGTGGTGAAGCAGGTCTGTCTGTCTTTCTCTCCCCCTCAGTCTTCCCCTCCTCTCTCTACTTCTCTCTTTCCTATCAGACAATGACATTTACAATTACAACAACAATAACTACAACAATAAAAAACAAGAGCAACAAAAGGGAAAATAAATATAAAAATTAAAAAAATAGAATTCGTTCCTCCTCAAAATGGTGAGGTTCTTAGGTGCTTGTTGAAATTTAATGTCAGTTTATGTTTTTAGCATGTCTAGAGCTTTGTTCTGTGCCAGAGTGCTGCTCGGTTCTGATTATTTGTACTGCCTGTGGTTGGAACTGGGACCTCCTGTGCAAGTCTTACGTGCTACCATTGCACTATCTTCCTGACCTGGTTTTTGTTTTGAAAACAGCTCTGTCGTCTGGTATTTTTCAAACACTGAAGTATTATTCACATCTGGGTATTTTTCACTGTATTGGAATGTTCTTCCTCTGTAAGCATCGTGTTCCCTCACTTCAGACTTTTTATTCTGTTTTTAGTATAATGTGTCATGGGGGCCAGGCAGTGACACATCTGGTTGAGTACACGTTAGCAGTGCATAAGGACCCAGGTTCAAGCCCCTGGTCTACACCTGTAGGGGGAAAGCTTCACGAGAGGTAAAGCAGGGCTGCAGGTGTCTCTCTGCCTCTTTCTTTCTCTGTTTCCTCCATTCTTCTCAGTTTCCCTGTCCGATAGTTCATTAACCTGAGGTGTCCTCATTTGTGAGTAAGCTATCTTTTTTTTTTTTTTTTTTTGAGGTTTACATGTGTCC
This sequence comes from Erinaceus europaeus, assembly GCF_950295315.1. Taxonomy (NCBI): domain Eukaryota; kingdom Metazoa; phylum Chordata; class Mammalia; order Eulipotyphla; family Erinaceidae; genus Erinaceus; species Erinaceus europaeus. The sequence continues at coordinate 19,453,497 of NC_080162.1, forward strand.
ATTGTTTGCAGGGAATACAGCCTAGTGAGAATGCATGGCATGCATTTTGGGGCAGCAGCTAACCAAATCTTAAACGAAGTTCTCAGTAAACCAGGTAGCTGAGAGTTAATGGGTAGCACAGATTACAGGTCTGAGGAGACACTGGAAGTAAGTCAGTCACTTAGATTTGTCGTTAAGATTCCAGGTTCAAATTCTTTGGGGAGTTACTTCTTTTTTTTTTTTTTTAAATATTTATTTATTTATTCCCTTTTGTTGCCCTTGTTGGACTTAACTTATTCTTAAGAACTATGAGAAAAGGAAAGATCGGTGCCTCTTCAAGTAAGCTATCTTTTTAAAAGTCTATTTCCAGCACTAGAACATAAGCTCCAGGGAGGCAGAGGTTTTTTTCTTTTTATTTATTTAATTTAATTTTATTTTTTAGATTTTATTTAGTTATTAATGAGAAACATAGGAGGAGAGAGAAAGAGTCAGTCAGACATCACTCTGGTACATGTGCTGCCGGGGATTGAACTCAGGACCTCGTGCTTGAGAGTCTGATGCTTCATTCACTGGCCACCTCCCGGACCGCGAGGCGGAGTTTCTGTTTTCAGTCACCTGCATCCTCATTTTCTTTCTTTTCTTTTCTCTCCAGGGTTGTCACTGGGGCTCAGTGCAAGCAGTATGAAGAATGCACTGCTCCCGGTGGACATTTCCCCTTCCCCCCATTTATTTGATAGGACAGAAATTGAGGAGGGGAGAGGGGGAGAGGGAGAGAGAGAGAGAGACAGCTGCAGACTTGGTTCACTACTCGTGAAAGGCCCTCCACTGCAGGTGGGGAGCAGGGGCTCACACTCAGTTAACCAGGTGCACCCCTCCGCCCAGGCCCCCATCCTCAAACATTTTCCATTATTATACTGGGCCCACTTTTTTTTTCTAAATTGGGGGATTAATGTTTTACATTTGACAGTAAATATAATCGTTTGTACATGCATAACATTTCTCAGTTCTCCACACACACAACCCGTACTAGGTCCTCTGTCATCCTTTTCCAGGATCTGCACTCCACCCCCCCCCCCCAGAGTCTTTTATTTTGGTGCAGTATACCAGGTGGGCCCACTTTATCAGATAAAGACATAGGAGATGGACACCACAGATACATAAATACCCCCAATACATAAATACTTCCATGTGGCTCAGACCTGGGCCTTGTGTACTTGGTAGGTAAGACAGGTGTCCTAGCAGATCTCCCTGAGGCAGTTTTGACAACTTCAGAATACTGTTTTGTCAGTTCCTAGAAGAGTGCTGTACATAGTTTATGGGCAGTAAATATTTACTACGGAAATGGATGAAACAAAAAGAAATGATCTTTTAAGTTTTCTTTTTCTTTCTTTTTTTTTTTTTTTTGCCTCTAGGCTTATCACTGGGGCTTGATGCCAACAGAAATTGAGAGAGATGGGGAACATAGAGAGGGGGAGGGAAAGACACCTGCAGACCTGCTTCACTGCTTGTGAAGTGACCCCTCTGCAGGTGGGGAGCCGGGGGCTTGAATTGGGATGCTTGCGTGCTTCCTTGTGCTTTGTGCTATGTGCCCTTAACCCAGTGTGCTACCGCCTGGCCCCCTCTTTAAATTTTCATTTTTTTTTAATAATCCCTTTTGTTGCCCTTGTTCTCTTATTGTTGTAGTTATTATTGTCGTTGTCATCATTGGATAGGACAGAGAAATGGAGGGGGGGAGAGAAAGACAGACACCTGCAGACCCGCTTCACCGCCTGTGAAACGACTCCCCTGCAGGTGGGGAGCCGGGGGCTGGAACCGGGATCCTTAAGCTGGTCCTCGCGCTTTGCACCACTTGCGCTTAACCCTCTGTGCTACCGCCTGACTCCCCCTCTTTAAATTTTCTTAATGAAAGAGAACATACCATTACTTTGGCATATAAGGTGATAGGAATGACTTAGGATTTCTTGCATTCAAGTCCAACATGTTATCTACAATGCTGCTTCCCAGGCTTTAAAGGTGGTATTTTTTTTTTACTGCTAGGGTTTGATTGAGGCTCTGTGTCTACACAGTTTCACTGAGTCCAATGGACCTCACCCTCCTCTTCTACATAGAGGGAGAGAAACTGAGGAGAGACACAGTAGCATTGCCCTGCATCTTTGGAAGCTTTTCTTTTGTGTGGTGTTCTCGTGTGGCGGCTGGAGTCTTGAGCCTGGATCCTTCTTCATGATAGAATATATGTATATGTGCCATGTCCTGGCTTCTGAAAAGTGAGCTTTTTAAATGAGTTTTTTTCTCTCTTTTTCACAAAAATTGCTTGACTAAACATAGTAATGATTTCTTCTTCTTTTTTAAAGATTTTATTTATTTATTAATGAGAAAGATAGGAGGAGAGAAAGAACCAGACATCACTCTGGTACATGTGCTGCCGGGGCTTGAACTCCGGACCTCAGGCTTGAGAGTTCTGTTCTTTATCCACTGTGCCACCTCCCGGACCACAGTGATGACTTCTTTATCCTCTGTAATACTGTTTTTGTTTACTTCGGTTTTGTTTTTCTAAGCAAGGAAACTAATTTTAGAAACCTTAAGGTAAAAAACTAAGAATGCTCAGTGGCCCAGGAGGTGTTTCCACGAATGAAGGGTTGGGCTCTCAAGCCTGACAGCCCTAACTTGCTCCCCACATCACTCTGGCAAATGCTTCCTCACTCTCTTCTCTCCTTTCTCTTAAGTAAATCTTAAAAAAAAAAAAAAAATAAGAACACAAACCACACGGTGATAATGGTTATGCAAAGAGACTCACTGCCTGAGGCTCCAAGGTCCCAGGTTCAATGCCCCACACCACCATAAGCCAGAACTGATCAGTGTTTTGATAAAAAGAAAACAAACAAACAAACAAACAAAAAACCTACTGCATCAACAAGGCGGTGCACCTGGTTGAGCGCACATGTTACAGTGCGCGAGGACCCAGCTTCATGCCCTGGTTCCACACCTGCGGGGGAAAGCTTTGCAAGTGGTGAAGCAGGGCTGCAGGTGTCTCTGTCTCTTGCCCTAGCTTCCCCTTCCCTCTTGATTTCTCACTATCCAATAAATAAATAAAGAATTAAAATATATAAATTTTCTTTTTCTGTATGATTTTCATGATAAGTGGTAGTTAGTGCTGTTAATTATGATTATCTTTAGATTTGAACTATAGAAGTTTTATTCTGGTCGTTAGTATGACTTTTAAAATGCATAGTAGGTATTTTTGTAGCCCGAGGAGCTAATCTGACTCATAAATTGTTCTTCCTCATCTCCTTGGGACATAGCATCTACTTTGAAGATCATGTGGGAATGAGATACCTTTAAATTGGATTTTCTTACATGGCCCACAAAAACAGGACCTTTGATTGCTAGTGCATTGCTTAAGAAAATAGACAAGGTTTTGAATTACTTGGAAGTGTGTTTGATCTGATTTTCTTCCTCTTCATCTAGGTCCATATACTTTTGTTCAGCAACACCTCATGATTGGCACAGATCCTCGAACGATTCTTAAAGATTTGCTACCAGAAACAATTCCTCCACCTGAATTAGATGACATGACACTGTGGCAGATTGTTATTAATATCCTGTCAGAACCACCGAAAAGGAAAAAAAGGAAAGATATTAATACAATTGAAGATGCTGTGAAATTACTGCAAGAGTGCAAAAAAATAATAGTCCTAACTGGAGCTGGGGTATGTAACCTACATAAAACACACCAATGAAAGTGTGGTGTTTATTCTTAGTCATTTTTTTCCCTTTTTTTTTTTAAATTCTTTATTGGGGGATTAGTGGTTTACAGTCAACAGTAAAATACAATAATTTGTACATGCATAACATTTCCTAGTTTTTCACATAACAATACAAACCTTGGTGGAGCCGGGTGGTAGCGCAGCGGGTTAAGCACACGTGGTGCAAAGCGCAAGGACCGGTATAAGGATCCTGGTTCGAGCCCCCGCTCCTTACCTGTCTCTCTCCTATCTCCTCCTTCCCTCTCAATACCCCCCCGTTCTCTTAGAATTTATTTGTTTATTCATGAGAAAGATAAGAGTGAGAGAAAGAGCCAGACATCACTCTGGTACACGTGCTGCCAGGGATTGGACTCAGGACCTCATGCTTGAGAGTCCAGTGCTTGATCTATTATGCCACCTCCCAGGCCACCCCCTCTCAATTTCTCTGTCTAGCCAATAGTAAAATAAATAAAATTAGATGTAAAAAAAAATTTAAAAAAGAAAATTTGATTGTATACATTTCTGTCTCACATATTTTAGGTTTCTGTTTCTTGTGGAATACCTGACTTCAGGTCAAGAGATGGTATTTATGCTCGGCTTGCAGTGGATTTCCCAGATCTTCCAGATCCTCAAGCAATGTTTGATATTGAATATTTCAGAAAAGATCCGAGACCATTCTTCAAATTTGCAAAGGTACTATGAACTCTTCCTAGTATCTTCCCCCCACCGTCTCTTCACATGAAAAAGTACTTCCTATTTAAAAATGGTTTATGTTTTGACTTTTAATTTCTTTTTAAAAACTTATTTTAATAGAGATAACAGAGAAAGATACACGTGTACACACACCAGAGCACTGCTACTCTGGCTTGTGGTGGGGCTAGGGACTGAATTTGGGACCTCAGAGCCTCTAGCATAAGTCTTTTGCATGACCATTATATTGTTTCCCCAGCTCTCGTGTTTATGTTTTAAAAACTTAGTGAGAGAATCAGAGAATGAAAGTATCTCTCTGGCATATGCAGTGCCAGGAATGAGCTACAGACCTCATTCATACAACTCCTGTGCTCTACACACTAAGCCACCTCAGTGATGATGAGGTTTTTAATATTTACATCATAAAAATTACAAGGCTGCTCTTATATGTTTTTTTAGTCAAGTTTTAATGTGAATGTGTCTTAACAAATTGTGATTAAGGATGGAGATTCTTAGCATTGCAGATAGGTCAGTATCTCTCTTCTGCTCTAGAATCTCTAGCGATGGACTGTCTACCGCTGGAGTCCCTAGCCAGATGACTTTTGAGTACTTCTGAAGAGGTTTGCTTATGAGAGAAAAACACCAGAGCCCTGGCTCATGGTGGTATTGGCAGTTGAGCCTGGGGCCTCAGCATGTTAGTCCTGTGCTCTGACAGTTGAGTCATCACACCAACTCAGAGTATTTGAAAAATACAGATAGGCGGCTTTTAGGTGTTGTTTTTTTCCCTTGTCTAATTAATAGGGCTTTCACTGCTCCAAGCTGACTTTTTCCAGATAGAAACAGGGGTGCTGATGCAGATGGAAAGAGGAAGACACCACAGCATGAAAGCTTCCTTCAGTGTGATGGAGACTTGAGTTGTGCACATGACAAAGCAATTATGATTATGTATTATTTAGTTAGTGTTATGAGAGAGGCCAGAGCACTCTTCAGTTCTGACATGTAGCAGTACCAGGGATTGAACCTGAGACCTCTGGGGCCTCAAATGTGCCAGTTCTCTGCTCTGATGCCTAGATACCATCCTGGCCTGACTTAAGTGTATCATGATGTAATACAAATGTGGAAGAGTCAACAGTTTTGGGGGACAGCGACGTGGCTGGCTCAGTGGTAGAGCGCAGGCCTTATACACACACGGCTCTGACTTGCTTTCTGGTACCACATATGTACGGCAGTGCTCTGGTCTCTCACTCTCAATAGAAAAACCACCACCACCACAACAACAAAACAACAAAAAACACTAAACAAAACACAATAGCTTTTGAACACTATACAGAATGCTTATCTTTGAAAATGGAGGCCATGGAAACACTTTTATTTTGCTGAGGTTTGTACCTAGGGCCTCATAAAAGTGAAAAGCCACTACTTAGTGACATCTTTAGTCTTAGAAAATAGTACCACTTGACTTTCAGTTACAGAACATGTTTTTAATGTGCTTATTAGGAAAAATTTAAATTACATGACTCAGGGAGTTGAGCGGTGGCGCAGACAGTTAAGTGCAGGTGGCGCAAAATGCAAGGACCGGCTTGAGGATCCCGGTTGGAGCCCCCGGCTCCCCACCTACAGGGGAGTCGCTTTACAAGCGGTGAAGCAGGTCTGCAGGTGTCTGTCTTTCTCTCCTCCTCTCTGTCTTCCCCTCCCTCTCTCCATTTCTCTCTGTCCTATCCAACAACAACAACATCAATAACAACAAATAATAACCACAACAATGTTAACAAGGGCAACTAAAGGAAAAAAAAATTACATGACTCAGGTTGTTTCTGTTGGGCAGGTCTTTTTCAGAGTGCCATGCCCAAGAGATTTCTAACTAGTAGATAACATTTTTTTTTCTACTTTTAAAAGATTTGTTTATTTTGTGAGAGAGACAGAAGCCCAGACACTATTCTGAGTAGCACTAGTTCATCAAGTCCGAGTCCTTATATATGGAAGTCCTGTGCTTTGCCAGTTACCCCCTTCTCTATAGTTCAGTGGAATGACAGTGTAAAATTATTCTTGCTAAAATTCAGTATATTTGAAAAAAGGCCTCTTTGTTTTTTTTTTAAAGGAAAAAAGTGTTTTTTTTTATTTATTTATTTTTTAAATATCTTTATTTATTGGATAGAGACAGCCAGAAATCAAGAGGGAAGGGGAAGATAGAGAGGGAGAGAGACAGTTCCCTGCCACTATTTCACCACTTGTAGAGCTTTCCCCCTGTAGGGGTGGACCGGGGGTTTGAACCCAGGTCCTTGTACACTTTTTTTTTTTTAAATTTATTTTCCCTTTTGTTGCCCTTGTTGTTTTTCATTGTTATTGATGTCATCATTGTTAGATAGGACAGAGAGAAATGGAGAGAGGACGGGAAGATGGGGGTGGGGGAGAGAAAGATAGACACCTGCAGACCTGCCTCACCGCCTGTGAAGCGACTTCCTTGCAGGTAGGGAGCCGGGGGCTCAAACCGGGGTCCTTATGCTGGTCCTTGCACTTTGCACCACATGCGCTTAACCCGCTGCGCTACCACCTGACTCCCTCGGCCTTGTGCACTCTAACATGTACGCTCAATCAGGTGTGCCACCACCCGGCCCTGAAGTGTTTTATTTATTTAAGTTAGAAATAGAAATTGAGAGGAAAGGTGGAGATAAAGAGACAACTGCAGCACTGCTTCACCCATGGTGAAGCTTCCCTCCTGCAGGTGAGGACGAGGACTGAGAGCTCTCAGCTGTGCCGCACAGCCCAAAAGGGAGCCCCCCCCCCCCTTAGGGGCTTATGTTTTAGTAAACTTTAGAAGTATCTGAATTTTATTAAGGGGAGGGTCTACTGTTTTCAAACCATGTGGTATATATTACTATGAGTTCTGCTAATAAGAAAAAAAAAGTAAAATTTAAATGTGTTTTAAAAGCAATGCTTTGTTTTATGGCCTGGGAGGTGGTACAGTGAATAAATTGTTAAACTCTCAAGCATGAGATCATGAACTTGATCCTCACCATCACCTGTGCTCTGGTCCTTACATCACCACTCCCCGCAAGTGTAGATTTTATTATTTTTTAGCCAGAGCATTGCTCAGCTCTGGCTTATATAAGTTGGTGTTGGGGATTGAACCTGGGGCCTTGAGGCATGGAAGTCTTGCATAACCATTATGCTATCTCCTATCCCTAAAAATAAATATATTTTCCTTTCAATGTTGTTATAAATGGGAACTAATCAACTAAAATCTAACATTTCTTGAGTATGATTTAATTCCTAAACTAAAAACTAAGTTTGAAAGTTTTTCAAGCTACTTAAAAGCACTTTGCAAGTATAAGAAAACCAGAGCCATAGCCTGGCACATGCTATGGGATGCCCAGAACTGAATTTAAGACCTTATGCTTGAGAGTCTAGTGTTTTTTTTGTTTTTTTTCATTTTATTGTAGATTATAAAAGCTTGATTCACTGGTGCGTTTTTGTATTATCTTTATTTATTGGCTAGAGACAGCCAGAAATCGAGAGGGAAGAGGGAGGGAGAGAGAGAGACACCTGTAGCCCTGCTTTCTCACTCGTAAAGCTTCCTTTTCATTTGCAGGTGGTGACTGGGGGCTCACACCCGGGTCCTTGTGCATTGTAATGGTGCGCTCAACCAGGTGCACCACCACCTGGCCCCCGTGCTCAGATTTTTCCTATAAATTCTGCGCTCTGAAAGAAAACAAAACGTTACCCAAACTGCGTGTCCCCGTCCCCGTCCCCCCCCCTGCTGCTTAAGTACACACATTATTGTCTAGGAAATTAACAACATGATCATTGGAAATTGTGGCAATGTGAGAAGAGAATGAGAAAGGCTATCTGAAGTATAAATTGGATGATCACTGTAAGCTTAAAGTCACGTGTTACAGTGGTTTTCTTTTTTCTTTTTCCACCAGAGCACTGTTCAGCTCTGCTTTATGGTGGTGCTGGGCATTGCACCTGGAATCTCAGAAGCTCAAGAATGAAAGTTGTTTTGCATAACCACTATGCTATCTCCCCAGTTCTTACTACAGTGTTAAACCACAATGTACTGATACTCTACCATGAGGGAGAAGAATGGAATCAATTGCTTACAACTGCTACTTAATGAAATGCATAGGTTTTTTTGTTTTTGTTTTCGCCTCCAGGTTATACGAATCCACTGTTTCTGGCGGCCATTTTTTATTGAATAGGACAGAGAAATTGAGGGAGGAGGGGAGATAGAGAAGGTGAGAGATAGATACCTAGAGACCTGCTTCACCTTTTATGAAGTGACCCTTCTGCAGGTGGGGAGCCAGGGGTTCAAACCGGGATCCTTGCGTTTTGTACTATGTGCTCTTAACCCAGTGAGCTGCCACCCTGCCCCCCATAGTGTTTCTATTAATATATTTTTATCAGAAGACTGTTTAACTCCTTTCGTGGGGCTAAAGGCCCCTGAAATGTGTAATTTAGTTCTCACCTTAGAAACTGCCGATAAAGTTTCTGGTTTGTTGAAGCAGCACTCAAATTCAGTAGCAAGGGCCTTAAAAATCAGCCCACAAGATTCATATTTGAACCTAGTCCTCATTGCACTGAAGGAAACTGGTTTTTATTATTATTATTATTATTTTTTAAATGCCAGAGCACTTCTCAGTTCTGGTGAAAGATTGAACCTGGGACCTAAGAGCCACAGACATGAGAGTCTGTTGGCAAAACTATTGTGCTGTTTCCCATGCTCTGTGCTGTGATTTCTTTTTCTGTGTCTCTGAATTGCTTTTTATTTTTATTTTTTTTTATTATCTTTATTTATTGGATAGAGACAGTCAGAAATTGAGAGGGAAAGGGGTGATAGAGAGGGAGAGAGACAGAGACACCTGCAGCACTGTGTCACCACTCACAAAGCTTTCCCCCTGCAGCTGGGGGCTTGAACCGGGTCCTTGCACCCAGATCCTTGCACATTGTAACACGTGTGCTCAACCAAATACGCCACCACCCAGCCCCCTGAATTGCTTTTTCTATCTGGAAAAGTAAAATAAATAAGTAGGAGAGAGACTTGTTAGTTAACTTGACTAAAAAATAAGGAAAATGCTTAAGGAGAACTAGTGACAAAAAATGACGACTAGTATCCTAAACTGGGGAGAAGGGTGTATGTAAATATTGTTATATTTTACTATAATGTAGACCATAACATGAATACTCATCTAAAAATTTCTTCCACTCCTGCCACAATAGGTAAAAAGTTCATTAAGATGGTTTCTGATTTTTTTTTTTTAAAGATTTTATTTATTTAATGAGAAAGAACCAGATATCACTCTGGTACATGTGCTACTGGGGATTGAACTTGGGACCTCATGCTTGAGAGTCCAAAGCTTTACCCACTGCACCACCTCCCAGACCACAAGATGGTTTCTGATTTTTGCTAGTTATGAGAGAATAAAAGACAGGGAAATATTACTAATAAGATTTAAAGACATTTTGAAGGAATATTTCTACACATGATGATTATTGAGAAGAAACAGATTTGATTTAGAACATCCTAACTAATGGAGGGAGAGTGCATTAAAGTGTTATTTGGGGGAACCGGGCAGTAGCGCAGCGGGTTAAGTGCACATGGCACAAAGCTCAAGGGACCAGCATAAGGATCCCGGTTAGAGCCCCTGGCTGCCCACCTGCAGGGGGTCTCTTCGCAAGCCGTGAAGCAGGTCTGCAGGTGTCTGTCTTTCTCACCTCCTCTCTGTCTTGCCCTCCTCTCGATTTCTCTCTATCCTATCCAACAACAAGAACAGCTATGACAACAATAACAACTACAACAAGTGCAACAACAGGGCCAACAAAATGGGAAAAATAGCCTCTAGGAGCTGTGGATTCGTAGGGCAGGCACCGATCCCCAGTGATAACCCTGGAGGCAAAAAAAAAAAAAAGTTATTTGCCTAATAACAGCTTCTCTACCTATTAACATTTGAGCTGAATACTTACTTGCTGTGAAGAGCTGTGTCCTGAGAACCTGATAGTGGCACACCTGGTTGAATACGCTACAGTGTACAAAGACCCAGGTTCAAACCCCCCCCCCCCCCCCCCCGTCCCCACCTGTAGGGGCAGAGCTTCCTTCTTCTTCTTCTAGCGTTTGCCCTTCTTCCGTAGCCAGTCAACAGCGTCAGGTTGAGCCTGATGTAAAGTTTCGAGACCTCCTTTGAATCTGGAGAGGTGGCAGTCGTTGACTATGTGGGTCATAGTCTGTCTGGAGCCGCAGGGGCAGTTCAGGTCGTCTCTGGCTCCCCAGCGATGGAACATAGTGGCGCACCAGCCATGGCCTGTTCAATAGCGATTGAGGAGGGCCCAATCATAACGTGCTAGGTCAAAGCCGGGTTGACGCTTGCAGGGGTCTGTGATGAGGTGTTTGTTCTTTACCTCAGCTGACTGCCAGCTCTGTTTGCAAGAGTCTGGAACAGAGAAGTTCAGTGTAGGCGTAGGGGACCAGATTGGGTGACGAGACGTCAAGCGTTGGACAGGGTGGGCGAAGATATCCGCGTATATTGGCAGGTCCAGTCGAGCTTCCTAAGACATGAAGCAGTGTTATACAGGTTGGGGTCTCCCTCCATCCCCTTCCTGTCTCGCCTACCCCTCTCCACTTCTTGCTGTGTTTCTTGCTTGTACAAGAATGTCTTAACTCTGTACTAAACTGCAGTACTATTTTGACATCTTTGGCACAAGAACAGTTACAGCTAGTATTTTCCCTGCTTAACTATATTCTGAGCCATGATTTTCTTGGGACTATTGAGTTGCTAGCGTGTGTATAGTAACTTCTTTAAAAGGCACTGTTTACAGAATAGTTGCTATGACTATTCTCCCCCCCCCCTTTTTTTAACCAGAGCACTGTTCAGCTCTAGCTTATGGTGGTGCAGGGGATTGAACCTGGGACTTGGGGCCTCAGGCACGAGAGTCTGTTGGCATAACCATTATGCAGTACCCTTCGCCCATGACTATTTTTAATTTTTAGAAATATTTTTATTTACTTTGGATAGAGACACCATCAGCTCTGTTTGACCAGTCATGAAGTTTCCCCTTGCTGTAGTGCTGCTGTGATGGTCCTTTTTGCCGCATCTCCCATGTCATAAGCGTAAATTCCTGAAAGTGACACCTCTCAGAATGCTGGCAGAGTTGAGTAAAACACCCTCCCATCGGAAATGTATAACAGCTAATTTAGCATGCACTTAACCACTTTACATATCCACTGAAGAAAACCTGCAAATGTTTTTTTTTTAATTTGCTTTATTTTTCTGTTGCCCTTGTTTTTTTTTTAAATTGTTTTTTTTTTTTTTGTTCTGCCGTGTGCATTGTTTAGGAAATATATCCTGGACAGTTCCAGCCGTCTCTCTGTCACAAATTCATAGCTTTGTCTGATAAGGAAGGAAAACTACTTCGCAACTACACTCAAAACATAGATACACTGGAACAAGTTGCTGGAATCCAAAGGATAATTCAATGTCATGGTTAGTAAACTTAAGTATTGCTTTTTGGCATTTTAATTTTGTAAATTATATGTGTTTTATTTATTGGCTAGAAACAGCCAGAAATCAAGAGGAAAGGGGGTGATAGAGAGGGAGAGACACCTGCAGCCCTGCTTCACCACTCGTGAAGGTTTCCTCCTGCAGGGGGGACTGGGGGCTAAAACCTGGGTCCTTGCACATTGCAACGTGCGCTCCACTAGGTGCTCCGCCACCCGGTCCCTTTGTTATTTAATTTTGTAAGAAAAATTAGGATTAGTAAATAGGATATATTTAAAGAGTGGAGAGTTAGCCCTTACTATTTGTCCTGGCTCGGTTAGAGTCTGGGGATCACCATGCACCAGGAGAAGCTCCATGGACAGTGGAGCAGAGCTATAGTGTCTCCGACTTCCTCCGTAGCTGAAATACTGAAAAGTGTGTGTGTGGGCATCCTGGGAGAGATTGCAGCACTCCTGTGTGAGGTCCGAGCACTGCTGGGGGAAGGGGGGAGCTCCAAAAAAGGAAAGCACGGGTGCTGACCTTGACACTGCACTGTACGAAACACTGTATGCTACTTTGTTTTGGATTTCAAAATATATACCAGTTGTATTCTATTTTATTTCTTAAATATTTATATGGTGACTGGGGAAATAGTTCGTTGGTAGAACATTGAATCTTTTTTTTTTTTTTTTTTATCTGTACCACCGCAGTCCACACTCCTGAGACCCCCACGTCTTCCCCTTTCATTTTACTGGGAGGAAGTTAATGGCTTAGTGCCGCTGGGACTCGGATACAACTTCTCTTCTCACCGGGGTTGATGTCTGCAGAGCACTCTCACCCCAGCTTTAGTTTCTGTCCACCATCAGAGCACTGAGCTGTCATGCCTGGAGTTCTGAATTTAGTCCCAGGCATCCCATGTACCAGCCAGTGTTCTGGCTTGTCTGTCTGCCCCCCCCCCAACCCTCTCCTCTCTGAATCATGTTTCATGTGAAACTCACATCTAATGAATAGACTTTTCCAAAGTTTTTTTGGGGGGGAGTCAGGCGGTAGTGCACCAGGTTAAGCGCATGTGGCACGAAGCACATGGACCGGTGTAAGGATCTGGGTTCGAGCCCCCGGCCCCCCACCTGCAGGGGAGTTGCTTCACAGGAAGTGAAGCAGGTCTGCAGGTGTCTTTCTCTCCCCCTCTGTCTTCCCCTCTTCTTTCCATTTCTCTCTGTCTTATCTAACAACGACGACACCAGTAACAACAACAGTAACTACAACAAGGGCAACTAACGGAAATAAATATTAAAAAAAACTTTTTTGGGTGTCGGGCGGTAGCGCAGTGGGTTAAGGTCGCGCAAAGCACAAGGACCGGCGTAAGGATCCCGGTTTGAGCTCAAACCAGGACCCCGAACATGCAAGTCGTGTGCTTGCCAGTTGTCCGTTTCCCAAATTAAATTCCATTACCTAAGCTTGGATTAAGTAATATTAGCTGTGTATGAGATAGTCTGATAGCTGAAGTTCATGAATTAGGTAATTCTGATTGTTCAGGAAATTTGGAAATTCAGGAGACTGTCAGCCTAAGTTTCCCGACACCTTTTACCTTTTATCTTTTGAATCACTTAAAGCATCGCCCCAGCACACGTGGTGCCAGGGATTAAATTTAGGATTTCCATATGCTGGAGAGCTCAGCACTTTGCCCCTGTGCCGCCTCTGGGGCTGCCATTTTCTTAACATTAAAAAATGCTTGTTTCATTGCATATGAAGGCAGAGAGTTTTACATGAGGAAGGGTGACAGTGATAAATATGGGGCCAGAGACTGAACTGGAGCCTCAGGAACACAGCTCCCCACTTGCTACCAGATAAACCGACTTTCTGGCTGACAGCTGACCTGTCTGATTTTGCTGTAAGATTTACTCATGGGGGTGGGGCTGGGGGAGGAATGAGAGAGAAACAGCCTCACTAACCTTGCAGAATATAGCAGTGTCCCAGCAATTGGGGATTGAATACTCTTCATTTATATTTTAATCATACGCCAGATCATCCCTGTAGCATTTCCTTAAATTCTTTAGCTTTTCTAGTGTCAGGTTTTATAATCTTTGTGCAGTATGTCAGAAGAATAAAAACATTTTTAATATAGCACATCTCTGGTTTTCTAGGTTCCTTTGCAACAGCATCTTGCCTAATTTGTAAATACAAAGTTGACTGTGAAGCTGTACGAGGAGATATTTTTAACCAGGTAATGTAGTACTCAGATCTTAGTGTGAATTTCTGTTTCTTTTGCCTTCAGCCTCCCTGCCCCACCCCGGAAGTATTTGTCTAGCGTATATGTAGAAAGACCCAGCAAGAGAATTAGCATTGGGAGTTCTGGCAAAATGCATAAGAAAATTTCTGTAAGGGAGGTGTTGCTGTATTAGTTTTCTGTGTCCTTTTTAAAATAAGTGTCTGTCAGATTTTGATATTTAAATTTGATGTAGTTATTTATTCTCATTATTATTAGATTGAAGTTGGGGCCTTGGAAGCTCCGGCATGAAAGTGTGTTACGTAACTGCTAATGCTAGCTTGCTGGCCCTAGCTATAGTTATTTTAAAATGGGCCTGGAGACAGCCCACTCAATAGAGCACATACCTTCCTTCCACATGTTAGACCCTAGCTTTGAGTACCATGGGGGAGCTTCATGGAAGGTGTAGCCGTGCTATTGTCTCTCTCAAAAGAAATGAAAAATTGGGGGCTGGGCAGTGGTGCAGTGGGTTAAGCACACATGGCGCGAAGCACAAGGACTGTCGTAAGGATCCCGGTTCGAGCCCCTGGCTCCCCACTAGCAGGGAAGTCATTTCACAGGTGGTGAAGCAGGTCTGCAGGTATCTGTTTTGCTGTTTCCCTCTCTGTGTTCCCCTGTCTCTATTTCTCTGTCCTGTCCAACAACGACAACAATAACAACAATGACGATAAGCAAGAGCAACAAAAAAGGAAAAAATAGCCTCCAGGAGCAGTGGATTCCTAGTGTAGGCACCGAGTCCCAGCAATAACCCTGGAGGCAATAAATAAATAAATAGATAAGTGAAAAATTGGACCACTGACTGCTCAGTAGTGTTGTTTGTGCGCATCCTGCATGAATTCATTCTTTGGCGCCACATTAAAAAAGCATTTTAACACGAGGAGGGGAGGGGAAGGCAGTGGTTAAGCGCACGTTATAAGCCCCTGGCCCCCGCCTGCAGGGGGAAAGCTTCACGAGTGGTGAAGCAGGGCTGCAGATGTCTCCATCTCCATCTCCTTTCTCAGTTTTTTTATGTCTTTATCCAATGATAAATAAATAAGTACATAAAGTGAGTGTTTTAAAAAAAAGGTATTCAGGGTATGGGGGGTAGCTGAGGTCACAGGCTCCGTGTCCCACACCATCCTGTCAGAACCGAGCAATATTCTGAATTCTGTCTCTTGTGAAGAAAATAAAGTCTGAGAAAAATATCTCATATGTTCATAGCCAGAAAGAAGTATGGAGGAAAGTATGCCAGAGAATAAAAAAAACTCCAGAAGTAAATTCTGACTAGCTGTAAAAGAACATAGTTTATAGAACAGAATCCGTGTATCTCACGATCTCTGTTTTGTAAAGGTTTAGTTAAGTTTTGTAAAGGTTTAGTTAAGCCCTGTGCTTGTGTGTTGGCACACGAACACACTCTGGCTCTTCCTTATTTGTCACTGAAAAATGTGGCATTGAGATTTAGGTTTTATATAGTTCTTCTTAACCACAGTTTTCCTGTTTTCTGTGATAATTCTGAAATGTATTCTTAGGAAGTGTGGATGTGTTGACTGCATCTAACTTGGGCTTTCTCTTCTCATAACCACCTGAACCCAAACCTGGAATCTTCAGGTGGTACCTCGATGTCCTAGGTGCCCAGACGATGAACCACTTGCTATCATGAAACCAGAGATTGTCTTTTTTGGTGAGAATTTACCGGAACAGTTTCATAGAGCCATGAAGTATGACAAAGATGAAGTTGATCTCCTCATTGTTATTGGGTCTTCCCTGAAAGTAAGACCAGTAGCACTAATTCCAAGTAAGTTGGTGATGATTTCTAGGGAATATTGTATTGTCGTTAGTTGCGAGTATGTATACTAGGCTCCAGTGATTTTTGTCCTGTTTCTAAGTAGAGTTGCAAAGACCAGTAGTTCATTTTTCATAAAAGTTGATTAATTTGACGATTTGGTTAGGGGAGATGGCTGTCAAAACAGCAATAGTATCAAATTCTAATAAGAAAAAATTGAGACAAAGTGAGACATTCTTTTTTATTTTATTTCCCTTTTGTTGCCCTTGTTTATCGATATCGTTGTTGTCGGATAGGACAGAGAGAAATGGAGAGAGGAGGGGAAGACAGAAGGGGAGAGAAAGAAAGACACCTGCAGACCTGCTTCACAGCTTATGAAGCGACTCCCTGCAGGTGGGGAGCCGGGGGGCTCAAACCGGGATCCCGATGCTTGTCCTTCCCTTTGTGCCATGTGCGCTTAACCCATTGCACCACCGCTTGACTCCCAAAGTGAGACATTCTTAGAGCTTGATAGAAGTGTAGTGTAAGGTGGCGGGTGGTAGCGCAGTGGGTTAAGCACACATAGCGTGAAGCACTAGGACTGGCGCGAGGATCCCGGTTTCTCTCGATTTCTCTGTTCAATCCAATAGCAGCAGCAATGGCAACAATAACAAGGACAACAGAAATGGAAAAAATGGCCTGGAGCACTGGATTAGTAGTGCGGGCACCGAGCCCCATAGAGGCAAAAAAAAAAACAACGCCGGGATAGCCTGAGGGTGCTTCTTCCCGAGCAAGTGCTCTCTGGGTTGGAGAGAACTCGACTGGAGCCAACCTAGGCTGCTGCGTGGGAGAGGGATCAGGAACTCTGAGCTAACATTGCAGGAGAGAGACTCTGGGACTCTCAGGGCCGGAAGGCAGTCCCAAATGTGTTCAAACAGAAGAGCAGCTGTATATATACTCGCCAAGTAGGGTGGAAACAGGATGTGCCGTAGAGAGGGTGGAGCGAAAAGAGACTGGAGGAGATCAGGGTGTACTACGAGAGGGGGCGGAGCGAGGGGTCGGAGCAAAAAGACATCGGGAACCAGTGGGGATTAAACCAATGCCCTGCAGGCAGGGCGGTTCCTAGGTAACTGGTTATGTAAATAGACCGCAGGGATAGTCAGGGGGAAGCTGGTGTACTGCCCAACAAAAAAAGAAATGTGATGTAGTTGTGTAAGAATATAGGAGCTCAAGATGATCTTTTCCTGGAATGAAGATCGTGCCTGTTAAACTCACGTTTCACCCAAAGGGGACTCACATTTGTGTCAGTGTTCACAAACAACTGAAGTCCCTATTAATCTCAAGAATATTTATTTATTTAAAAAAAATGTTTATTCCCTTTTGTTGCCCTTGTTTTATTGTTGTAGTTATTATTGTTGCTATTGATGTCTTCGTTGTTGGGTCGAACAGAGAAATGGAGAGAGTAGGGGAGAGAAAGACAGACACCTGCAAACCTGCTTCACGAACACTTGTGAAGTGACTCCCCTGCAGGTGGAGAGCCAGGGGCTCGAACCAGGATCCTTTCGCTGGGTCCTTGTGCTTCATGCCACATGCGCTTAACCTGCTGTGCTACTGCCCGACTCCCATTTCTTTTATTTTTTGGTATTTTTTATTTACTACTGGATAGAGACAGAAATTGATGGGGGGAGATAGAGAGAAATACCTGCAACCCTGCTTCACCACTTGTCACCACAACAGTAATAACTACAACATCAATAAACAAGGGCAACAAAAAGGGAAAATAAATAAATATAAAAAAGAATGTAATATAATTTGTAAAACACAAAAATGTTACCGATATTTCCTTAATTTTTTTTTTCTTTAAAGCTAACACTGAAAATTCTTCACAGAGCCTTATCTGGAGTAGTAATTGACAATTTTTAAATATTAGACACAAGTAATACTGGAGAATAAACTCACATAGACTCTCTGTATATCAGGAGCTCTTTTATTTGAGTCACTATCAATATTTGGAATGTTTACTCGTTAAATTCTCACCACACATTTATGGGGAAACACTTTTTTTTAATCCCCTTTTGTTGCCCTTGTTGTTTTATTGTTGTAGTTACTGATGTCATTGTTGGATAGGACAGAGAGAAATGGAGAGAGGAGGGGAAAACGGGGCGGGGGTGGAGTGAAAGATAGACACTTGCAGACCTGCTTCACCACCTGTGAAGTGACTCCCCTGCAGGTGGGGAGCCGGGGGCTCAAACCAGGATCCATACTCTGGTCCTTGCTTTGTGCTACCTGCGCTTAATCTGCTGAGCTACCGCCCAACTCCCCTGGGACTCTCCCCACTATACAGATAAGGAAATTGAGGTACAGGGTAGAAAACTGAGAGGACTGCTCAGAAGTTACCAGGTGAGAAGAGCGGAGTCTGTGGATGTTTCACTACTCACCTGTTTGTTCAAAGCTTGGGGAAAATGTTACGGTTAAGTATTAGTAACAGGTTTATTTTTTTACTCATTTTGTGACCATGTTCAATGAGTGTGGTTTTTTTTTTTCCTTTTTCCCTTTTTTGTTTTTAGGTTCCATACCCCATGAAGTGCCTCAGATATTAATTAATAGGGAACCTTTGCCTCATCTGCATTTTGATGTAGAGCTTCTTGGAGACTGTGATGTAATAATTAATGAATTGTGCCATCGGTTAGGTGGTGAATATGCCAAGCTTTGTTGCAATCCTGTAAAGCTTTCAGAAATTACTGAAAAGCCTCCACGAACACAGAGAGAGTCGGCTCATTTGTCAGATTTGCCACCCACACCACTTAATTTTTCGGAAGACTCGAGCTCCCCAGAAAGAACTTCCCTACCAGATTCTTCAGTGACTGTGACATTTTTAGACCAAGCAGTTAAGAATGATCTTGAATCAAAAGATTGTACTGGTGAAAAGTCACAGGAACTACAGACCACTTCGAGGAGTACTGGAAGTGTTACTGATCAGGCCAGTCCAGAGCTGAAGAATGTTATGTCCAGCACTGGGGAGAAGACGGAAAGAACTTCTGTTGCTGACGCAGTGAGGAAGTGCTGGCCTGCTAGACTTGCAAAGGAGCAGATCAGTAAACGGCTCGATGGTAAGAAGAGCCTCTGCACTTTTTAATATTTTATTTAATGAGAGAGACACAGAAAGACCAGGGCACTGCGCAGCTGTGGTGACGCTGGGTGCCGAACAGTATTTGCAGGAAAAGAGCAGTTCTGCCAGGTTGGTGGTGTTTAGAGAAACTGCAGCCGGGGGCTTAGCCTACAGCTAGTTTTGTGTTAGGTAACGCAGGGAAGAAATTTAAAGTGTGCTGTGAACAGTGAGTGTCTCTAGGAAATAGTATGGTCTTCAAGAGGAACATTGAGTTGTGCTCTGGCATTGTCTGACATCCTTAGAAATGACAGCTTGGATCATGGTACTTACTGTGGCTCAGCTGCTTTTCTTACATATATATTTTAAACATTTACTTTATGTTGATGAGAGGGAGAGACAGACAGACAGACACAGACAGTCCAGAGACTACTCAGCTCTTACAGTGTTGCTGAGGATTGAACCTGGGAGCTGAGAGCCTCAGGCATGAAAGGCTAGTTAGCTGCTTTCCTTAAAACATTGATTTCAAATGAGCTCAAGATTTAACATGAGAAAGAAGTGAGTAGCATGCCGCTCGCTGTCAGAGAGCAAGTGATCTGAACCAGGGCTCCAGGCAGGCTAGTCCTGTGCTCCAGCAGTTGAGCGGACCCTAACTGCTTTTCACAGTTATATATGGTTTTATTAATACTATTGTGACACAGCTAAGATTATTGATTGCATCTGAAAGTTTGTGAGTCAGAGACGAAGCACCACTTCAGTACTTGCAGCACCAGGGATACAATGAGGACTTTATACCTGAGGCATAAAAAGGTCCAAAGCACAGGGACTGACACAAGGATCCTAGTTTGAGCCCTCCCCTCCACCTGCAGGGGGTGGTCGCTTCACAAGCGGTGAAGCAGGTCTACAGGTGTCTGTCCTTCTCTCCTCTTTGTCTTCCCCATCTCTCTCCATTTCTTTCTGTCCTATCTAACAACAGCAGTAACAACAGCTAACAGTGGGAAAAAATGACCACCAGGAGCTGTGGATTCGAGCCCCAGCAGTAACCCTGGAGGCAAAAAAAAACCAAAAAACGAAAGTCTGATGTTCTATCGGCTGAGTAGCTCCTCAGCCAGTTTATCTTATTTAAATCTCATGAGGTGGGAACTTCTCTGCTGCAGTAGTAAATTGAGGAACATAGAAGTGAAGTAGCCTGGGCTTGTTAATACCTAGGACGTGGCAGAATCAGGCTCCAGGATTGTCCTCATAGCCCGCTCTTTCTTGACCACGGGTCCGTCTTGCCTCTACCTAGAAAACACCTCGGGTTCTTCTGAGTAGTAGCAGCACCAGCACCTACTGTGTTCCCACCTATGCGCAGACTTTAAGAAAATATTTTTCTACATTTTTGGATAGTCATGTTTAAATCCAAAGCCACATATGATAAATCTTCATTTACTGTTGTAAGTTTTCAGAAAAATAAAACTTTACGGGCCTGGGTGGTGGCGCACCTGGTTGAATGCACATGTTACGATGCGTCAAGACCCAGGTTCAAGCCTCCGGTCCCCACCTGCAGGGGGAAAGCTTCACGAGTGGTGAAGCAGGGCTGCAGGTGTCTTGTCTGTCTCTCTCCCTATCACCCCCTTCCCTCTCAACTTCTGGCTGCTAGGACAACTTAAACCCTGTTCCATTTACCATAAATGATGGAAACTGACGAGAAACTTTAGACAGAAAGTGTGCTTACAGCTTGCTGGAACTGACTTTTATCTAGTCATCTGAATCATCCTTATGAACCTTTTCCACATTAGGCCACTAGGCATTGCAGCAAATTCTAAAGGTAATGCTGGCGTCCCTGTGTGAGGATGGGAATGAATGTTAACCAGAAGGATAGATACTGCTAGCAGGGTGTTCACCTAAGGCTCATCAACGAAGCTAACTTTTTTTTAAAAAAAAATATATTTATTCCCTTTTGTTGCTCTTGTTGTTTTGTTGTTGTTATTGATGCCGTTGTTGGATAGGACAAAGAGAAATGGAGAGAGCAGGGGAAGACAGAGGTAGAGAGAGAGAGAAAGAGAGCCCTGCAGACCTGCTTCACCACCTGTGGACTCCCCTGCAGGTGGGGAGCTGGGGGCTCGAACCAGGATCCTTACGGTGGTCCTTGTGCTTTGTGCCACATGCGCTTAACCTGCTGCGCTACCGCCTGACTCCCCAAAGCTAACTTCTTATTTTGAATTTATTTTTATTGCCACTACGGCTATCTCTGGGACTTTGTGTCTGCTGCCAGTGGCCATTTATTCCTTTCTCTTTTTTTAGTAGAAATTGGAAAGGAGGAAGGAAGAGTCAGGCACCCGCAGCACTGCTTCACTGCAGTGAAGCTCATCACACACCCCCCCCACAGGTGGGGGCCAGGGGCTTGAACCCAGCCCATGCCACATGGTAGTGTGTCTGCTCAACTGGGTGGGCCACCATTTGGCCCATTTAAATTTTGGAGATAGGTAAAGCAAGATGTGTGTACGTACATGCGACTAACTTTACTATGTTCTGATTACCAAGAGGAGGGTTAAAAGCAGACTTAGATACTTGGATTGAGGGAAACATAATTTAAAATCTTCAGGGGGACCATAATAGAATTTTTTTTTTTTTTAAGAAGCATAAACCAAAACTGAGAATTAAAAGGGGGGAAGGAACTGCATGTCCAGCCTGTGAACAAGCCTTTAGGTAGCACAAGACGAAAGAGCGGTTTTAACATGGGCGATGGAAAAACATGAATCTGTTGCTGCTGTGCGCCGAAGAGGACGCCCTGGGCTGAGGGCTGATTCAGTAGCTCCCCTGAATAATGTGCCTCTTCTGCCGGGAACTGGACCCAGATGCAAGCCCAGTGTGCGCTGCACAGGGAGGTTCCCTCTGGGGTATCTTTCTCTGTCTCTCTTGATATATGAAAAAAGCCAGTTTGCAGTGAAGCCCCATGACAACAGCAAAAAAAGGGGAAGTAAATGATCCCCAAAACCAGTGCAGTGTTTTTTCCTTTTCTTTCCCAACTAGAATACAAACATTTGCTTCCTTTTGCTGATCACGGAAGTTAAGAGTAGTGGCTTAGGAAGCTGCGGAATGCTCTGCTTTCACAAACTGCAGTAAGAAGAAGTAAGAGGTTTTCACAAACTGCAGTTTGTGATCCAAGCTGATTGTAAGATCAATCTTGTGATTTCCATCAGTTGCTTCACATTAGCTGTTTGAGGCTGGGTCAAGATACAGCACAAAGTTTGAAAGCTATTTGGGACAGAAGTAAATAGTATGTCATAAATTTATGTTTGATACTTACCTCATAGAGTGGTTAAAATTCATTTGGCAGGTATGAAAGTCTAGGCACAGAGATCACTGTCAGGGCCAGTGGTGGCGCACCTGGTTGAGCGCACATGTTACAGTGCTCAAGGACCCGGGTTCAAGCCCCCGGTCTCCACCTGCAAGCAAGGGGAAAGCTTTGCGAGTGGTGAAGCAGGGCTGCAGATGTCTCTGTCTCTCTCTCCCTTCCTGCTACCCCCTTCCCTCTCAATTTCTGGCTGTCTCTCTATCCAATAAATAAATAAAGATTTTAAAAAAGAGATCACTATCTAAATTTACCAGCTGAGTGTCAGAACTAAGGGAGCCTGTAGATGGTTTTCAGGTTGTTTGTTTGTTTAAAGCAAAACAAAAACACTATAGTAATAGACCCTAGTAATGATCTCTGACAGAACTGGAACCTTTCACTTATTCCAAACTGACCAATCACACTGAGTATTAGAAAGAAAGAGAGAGAGAAAGAATCTCAAAGAAAAAGCCATTAACTGCTCTTTTCCGACTGTATTTCAGGTAACCAGTACCTGTTTTTACCACCAAATCGTTACATTTTTCATGGTGCTGAAGTGTATTCAGACTCTGAAGATGACGTCTTATCCTCTAGTTCTTGCGGCAGTAACAGTGATAGTGGAACATGCCAGAGCCCAAGTTTAGAAGAACCCATGGAGGATGAAAGTGAGATTGAGGAATTTTACAATGGTTTGGAAGATGATGCTGATGCTACTGAGAGAGCTGGAGGAACTGGATTTAGAGGTGACCCGGAGGCAGTGAATGAGGCGATACCCACAAAAGAGGAGCCGACAGACATTAACTGTCCGTGAAATAGACCCTGACTGAACTGTGCAGGTACAGGAACTGGTCCACCAGCATATTAGGACTTGTAGCATGTCAAAATGAATGTTTACCTGTGAACTCAGTAGAGCAAGGAAGTCAGAAAGGAATAATATTTATAGACTGGTGAAAAAAAGTTTCTCATGGGTGATTTTTAACTTGCTTATTTCTGTACTTGTACACTCAACACTAACTTTTTTTTTAAGGTACTAAGTATCTTCAGTCAGCTGTTAAGACTTTGTTTTAAAGCTTCATTTGTATGATACATTCACATGTATATATAATTTTGTTTTTGCTTAGTGCGTTTCACCATTTTAAAGTTTTCGAAAAGCCATTGGGATGTTAATGTAAAGGGAACAGCTTACCTAGACCAAAGAATGGTATTTTCACACTTTTCTTTATAACATTGAATGATTTGAAATTCTCAGATCTCTGTTCTGCTGAACTTCTGATTCTTTATTAGCACAATTACCTATTTTTAAACACTGGCATTTTTCCAGAACTTGTGGCAGCTAACTTTTTAAAAATCTCCTGACATGCAGTGTGAGTGGAAGAAAGTCAACAGTATGTGGGAGGCACTGAGTTGTCTTTGCTTCTTAAAGGAAACTTGATGCTAAGAATTTCAGGAAAATTGTATTGCTCAAATGAAGATGGCTTTTGTACTTCCTGTGGACATGTAGTGATGTCTATATTGGCTCATAAAACTAACCTGAAAAAACAAATAAAAGCTTTGGAAATGTTTTGATTGCTTTAGAAACAGTAGTGCCTGCCCTGGGACCCCGTAGTTTTGAGAACATTTGCCATTGTTGCTAAATACCTATCACTGTGCTAGTGCTGGCATTGACCCCTTTCCACAAGTATTAAAGTGCCAAGATGTGAACACATAAAGCCCTGATGAATCTAAGAACAGTCTTTCCGCTGGGGAGAGTGTAGTAACGTGGACTGTTGCTTTTCTTTTTCCATTAATGAGAATGACAGCTCCATGATTATGGTTCCAAGTTATTAGAGGTTAACTATAATCAGCCAGTAAGTACATGTCTCCATTTGAGAGGATTTGGTGTGACCTCACCTGCTAGCCTGTTATTCTGGAGATGAACATGTGAACCTGTATAGAACAGTTTATGAAACGAGGTCATAACTATAATGTGTTTATTCAAAAGCTTAGCTTGCCATGGTAATAGCCGCAGAAGTTTCTAACCTTTCAAAAGGTCAGACTTTATAGTATCTCACAGTAAACTTTGATTTTCCTGACCATTTCCAATATTGATACCAAATTATAAAGTATTCCTGTGTTACTTTAGTATTTATTACAGTTTTTAAAAGGTTTGAAATGTAGCTGTCATTTAAGCATAAGTAACACGCTAGAACCGTTCCTGCGAGAGAAGAAAACTTGACCATTTCCCTGCCTAGAAGATAATCTCCATCTGTATTTGGCTCCAAGAAAGAATGGAGTACGTTTAGCTTTGCTTTTGCATGGGTGTGTGTGTGTGTGTGTGTAAGCGAGTGTGTGTGTGTGTAAGCGAGTGTGTGTGTGTGAGTAAGCGAGTGTGTGTGTTGATATTTTAAATTGAAAAAAATTTGTTTTAAATTATTTTTACAGTGAAGACTGTTTTCAGCTTTTATATTGTACATAGTCTTTTATGTAATCTACTGGCATATGTTTTGTAGACTGTTTAATGACTGGATATCTTCCAACTTTTGAAATACAAAACCAGTGTTTTATACTTGTACACTGTTTTAAAGTCTATTAAAATTGTCATTCAACTTTTTTTTTCCTGTTAACTTACGTTGTTTAAAATAGAAGAATCTTTAAGTCTTGCATGATTTGTACAGCTGAGGCTATATCACAGGCTTCTACACTTACTCAGTTTACAAGTGTAATCACAGCAGTACTTACTTACAGGACTGGCTCCTGGATGATGCATCACCAACAGCTGAAAAATGAGTATTTTAACCATTCTAGACCATAATAAAACAGGGAAAATAGGAGGAAAAGGCAGTTAAGAATTTGACAGAATGATGTCAAAAGACTAAGGACTCTGGGACTAGGGCCAGTAGGAAGAGTAGTGATTTAAGGGACTGTGCGACAGAGAAGCCAGGTCATGGAAATCTGCTTGCTTGCTGCTACCTCTCAGTACCAGGAGTAAGAAAAAAAAAAATGGCTGCAGATCACACTTGGAGGAATTTTTTTTTTTTTTGAAGATTTTATTAATGAGAAAATTAGAGAAAGAATCAGACATCACTCTGGTGCATGTGCTGCCTGGGATCGAACTCAGGACCTCAGGCTTGAGAGTCCAATGCTTTAGCCACTGTGTCACCTCCCAGACCACAGGAATTTTTTGAGGCTGACTTGGGAAATGAGTTGATTGAAGTTCTTCAGAGACTGGTATTCAAGAGACCAGGACTTTAATCCTTATGAAGTGTATGTAATGGATAAAAAGCTCTGACTAGCCATTTCCTGTCTATAGGTCTCTTGCCTCCCTCAAACATTTTTACCATTTTATTTGGGGGGTGGGGTGGGAGGTGAGAGTTAATGGTTACATTACGCTTGTTGACATGTGAATCCAACTTCTCATTTCCCTGTGGAAGGTGTCTGCAAAATTCCCCCAACCTGAGTCCTTTTCCACCATCGCATCAGGACCCCAAGCCCCCTCCGTCTCTTTCCTTTTCCCAGAGTCCCTTGCTTTTGCGCTATACACCACACCCTATCCATGTTTTACTATGTATTTCCCCTGTCCTTAGTTTTTCTTCATTTTTTTCTTTTAGTATTTATTTATTTATTCCCTTTTGTTGCCCTTGTTGTTTTATTGTTGTAGTTATTATTGTTGTTGTCGTTGTTGGATAGGACAGAGAGAAATGGAGAGAGGAGGGGAAGACAGAGAGGAGGAGAGAAAGAGACACCTGCAGACCTGCTTCACCGCCTGTGAAGCGACTCCCCTGCAGGTGGGGAGCTGGGGTTCGAACTGGGATCCTTATGCCGGTCCTTGTGCTTTGCGCCACCTGCGCTTAACCGCTGTGCTACAGCCCCACTCCCTCTGTCCTTAGTTTTAAGTTCCACCTATGAGATTATCCAGTATTCATCCTACTCCTTTTGACTTTTTTTTTAAGATTTTATTAATGAAAAAGATAGGAAGAGAGAGAAAGAACCAGGCATCACTCTGGTACATGTGCTGCTGGGGATTGAACTCGGGACCTCATGCTTGAGAGTCCAAAGCCTTACTGACTGTGCCATCTCCTGGACCACTCATTTTGGCTTTTTAAGTGCTGACCTATCCTGTTAGCACTGGGCAAGCTACCCATAAAGCTCCAAAGGACACTGAAACACTGATCAGTAGGACATAGCCGCAACTATGACCACAGCTGCGTTCACAATAGCCAGGGTCGAAGCAGCCAAAACCCCCCATCAACAGTTGACTAGCGGCTAACGAAGTCATGGGGTGTATGCTCCATGGAATACTACTCTGGAATAAAAAAAGACAACTGTCCTTTGGGACAAAATGGATGGAACTGGAGGTGATGATGGTTAGTGAAGTAAGTAAAAAGATGAAAGACAGCTACCAGATGGTTTCACTCATGGTTTCGAGAGATTTGATATACAAGCAGGGGCACGCAAACTTTCTAAGACTTCTGAGAAATATGGTTACATTTGGCAGGAGGGCCGGGCGGTAGTGCATTGGTTTAAGTGCACATGGAGTGAAGCCAAGGACCCACAAAAGGACCCCAGTTCGAGCCCCTGCCTCCCCATCTGCAGGGTGGTCGCTTCACAAGTGAAGTAGGTCTGCAGGTGTCTCTCCCTCTCTGTCTTCCCCTCTTAAGAGCTCTCAAGTTCTCTTTGTCCTATCCAACAATAACAATAACGGCAACAAAATGGGGGTGGGGGGATGGCCTCCAAGAGCAGTGGATTTTAGTGCAAGCACCGAGCCCTACTGATAACCTAAAATTTTTTGTTGTTGTTGTTGGAAGGTGGGAGGGTGTGGACACAGAACTTTGATGGTGGATGTCTGGAACTATACACTGAAATCTTGTTAATCTTGTAACCTTGTAATCACAAAAATGACCAAAAAAAGTGATGTAAAATGATGAGTGTACATGTCACAGTGCACAAGGACCCAGACTGGGGCCCCCAGCCCCCACCTGCAGGAGGAAAGCTTCACTAGTGGTGAGGCAGGGCTGCAGGTGTCTGTTTCCCTCTCTCTCCCCCTTCCCTCTCAATTTCTGATGGTCTCTATCCCATTATTTTTAATGAGGTTGTAGCCTGGGTGCAACCTGAGTTGGACTCAAGCATGAAGTCCCAGTTTCAGTCCCCAGCATTGCAGGTACCAGAATGATACTCTGGTTTCTCACTGATGTCTTCTTTCAAAAAATAAAGTCAGGGATTGGGCGGTGGCATTTCCTAGTTATGTGCTACTAAGTTTATTGCTGGGCTCGGTGCCTGCACCATGAATCCACCGCTCCTGGAGGCCATTTTTTCCCCCCTTTTGTTGCCCTTGTTGTAGCCTCGTTGTAGTTATTATTGCCATTGTTGATGTTGTTCGTTGTTGGATAGGACAGAGAGAAATGGAGAGAGGAGGGGAAGACAGAGGGGGAGACAAAGACACCTGCAGACCTGCTTCACCGCCTCTGAAGTGACTCCCCTTCAGGTGGAGAGCCGGGGGCTCGAACCGGGATCCTTACTCCGGTCCTTGCGCTTTGCGCCACATGCGCTTAACCCACTGCACCACCGCCCGACCCCCCTTACTAAGTTTTTAATAAGTAACAAGTCCCAATGCCCACATTTACAGTCTAGGAGGGGATCATGTAAATGCACACCAAAATGCCAGCCTAAACTGTAATTGCTCTAAGGTAAAATAGGTCCAATGAATCTCTTCCTAGAAGCTCCCAAATGGGGCTATTAAAAAGTATGTTCGCGAGGGAGTCGGGCTGTAGCGCGCAGCGGGTTAAATACAGGTTGTGCAAAGTGCAAGGACCGTCGTAAGGATCCCGGTTTGAGTCCCTGACTCCCCACCTGCAGGGGAATCGCTTCACAGGTGGTGAAGCAGGTCTGCATGTGTCTGTCTTTCTCTCCCCCTCTGTCATCCCCTCCTCTCTCCATTTCTCTCTGTCCTATCCAACAACAACTTCATCAATAACAACAATAACTACAACAATAAAGCAACAAGAGCAACAAAAGGGAATAAGTAAATATTAAAAAAAAATTAAAAATATCTTCAGGGTCCTGCAGTAGTGCACAGGGTTAAACGCACATAGCATGAAGTGTGAGGACTGGCACAAGGATCCTGGTCCGAGCTCCCTGGTGGGGGGTTTGCTTCACAGATGAAGCAGGTCTGCAGGTGTCTGTCTCTCCTCTTTCCTCTCTTGATTTCTCTGTCCTGTCCAACAACAGCAGCATTAACAACAATGGAAACAAGATAGCCTCCAGGAGCAGTGAACTCATAGTTCAGCCCCAGCAATAACCCTGGAGGCAAAACAAAAAGGGGGGCTAGGTAGTGGCACACTCGGTTAAGTGTACATAGCACAAAGCAAAAGCACCTGCTTATTCGAGCTCCCGGCTCACTTGACCCACCTGTAGGGGGGGGTCTCTTCACAAACGGTGAAGCGGATGTCTTTCTCTCCCTGTCTCCCCTCCCCCTCTGTTTCTCTGTTCTATCCAATAAAGTGGAAACAATGGCCGTAAGGAGCAGTGCATTTGTAGTGTCAGCACCAAACCTCAGCAATAACCCTAGAGGCAAAACGAATGAACAAAACACTTCAAGACCATGGGCACAGCGCAAAGTTGTAGATTCCGTTCCACGGAAGCACCACCATAAACCAGAGCTGACCTGTGCTCTGTTTAATTTACTTAAAAAAACAGTGACTCCAGTTGTGCTTAATCCACTGCGCTACTGCCCGACTCCCCTCCGTTTGTATTAACGTGGCTGCTATTTCACAGATCAGTTTAGTAACGTACAGACTACTAAAGACAAAAAATTTCTGACACATAAGCATCTTTTCACTGAATAGGGGCCAGGTGGTAGCGCAGCGGGTTAAGCGCACATAATGCGAAGTGCAAGGACTGGCATAAGGATCCCGGCTCCCTCCCTTGCAGAGGGGTCACTTCACAGGAGGTGAAGCAGGTCTGCAGGTGTCATCTTTCTCTCCCCGTCTTCTCCTCTCTCAATTTCTCTGTCCTATCCAGCAACAGCAGTAACAACAAGGGTAACAAAAATAGCCTCCAGGAGCAGTGCAAGCACTGAGCCCAGTGATAACCCTGGAGGCAAAAAAAAATTTTTTTTTTCACTGAATAATTACTACCCTCATGGAATAGATGTACACAAAAATGGTACACGGCAGATGGAAATTACCATAACTAAGAATATTATTACTAGCGTGGGAAGTGGCACACCTCTGAGCTCACACATTGCTATATGGGTTCAAGCCCTGGTCCCCACTGGCAGACGGGTAGCTTCATGAGTGATGAGGCAGTGCTACAGGGGCTTCTCCCTTAAAAAAGAAAATGCTGCTGGGAGTGGATTCATCCTGCGGAGTCCCAGATACTGATAACCCCAGTATCTATCTATCTATATCTATCTATCTATCTCTTTGGGACTTCTATAATTCACTTATGGGCAGGGGTGTGGGTGGTGGTACCTGGGTGAGCACACATTATGCAAAGCTCAAGGGCCCCAGCCCTCACCTGTAGGGGGCTTAGCTTTTGGATTGGTGAAGCAGGTCTGCAGGTGTTTCCTCTTCTCCCTTATCTCCCCTTCCCATTTCCTCCTGTCCTATTTAAAAAAAAAAAAAAGACAGTAGTTTTTAAACTATTGAAAGCACCAGAGCATAATCCCTAAACCAAAGACCGTTGGGAGTTACAGCCACAGTGCCCTGAACATGGCCAGTCTCAGAAACCAAAGACCCTTGGGCACACCTTCATTTTAGAATCAAATGTTTGTTTTTAACTTTCACTTTTCTTTCTCTCTTCCTTCTTACTTTTTTTTTTCTTTCTTTCTTAACCAGAGCACTGCTCAGCTCTGGTTTATGGTGGTGTGGAGGATTGAACCTAGGACTTCGGAGCCTCAGGCATGACAGTCTCTTTCCATAGCCATTATGCTATCTACACCCATCCCTGAATTTTCTTTAAAATGTATTTTCAGTGAAAGTGATAAAAGACAGAGACAGATGCCAGAGCACTGCTACTCAGGTGTGATTGATGGTGGTGCTCAAATTGAATTTGGGACTTGGGGCCTAAGAATAGCAATCTTTGCATACTCATTATGCAGTGTCCCCACCTTTACAGAGCTTTGTAAAGCACTGGATATGTGGTATGTGCTTTGCAGGGCCGTGGGCAGCAGCCAGAACACAGTAAGGAACCCAGCACATTCACAACGACATAGTAAAATGTACAAACACAGGCACAGCTCAAGCCACTATGTAAAGTATTGCAATAAAGCAATGAGTCACTTGTTTGTTTGTTTTTCAGCATGTAAGTTATGCTCACACAGTTATACAGTAGTTTTGTTTTAAAAGTATTTTATTTATTGGATAGAGACAGAAATCAAGAGGGAAAGGGGTGAGAGAGCTACAGCACTTCACCGCTGGCGAACCTGGACCCTCGCACATTGTAACAGGTGTACTCAACCAGGGTGCCACCTCCCAACCCCTTACACAGTAACCTTTGAAGAGCATAATTATGGCTTAAAAGCAAAACAAAACAATGTGTATAAAAAATGTTTTAGTGCAGAAAATATTGCTAACCAGCACCTGAGTTGTCAGAAGTTCACTTGTAGACACTCAATGCGGGGTTACCAAAAACTTTGAAGTTGTCTAAAGTGAATAAAGTAAAATATGCTGCGTTGGGGAGATAGCAGAATGGTTATAATGCAAATGACCTTCAAGCTTGAGGTTCTGATGTCACAGGTTCAATTCCCAGCACCACCATAAGCCAGAGCTGAGCAATGCTCTGGTCCTCTCTCTCTGTAGGGATCCATTGTGTATCTCTCTCATTAAAATAAAGTATTAAAAAAATAAAATGAAATATGCTTATTGTAGTCTGGTAGAATCCCATTAATACCATACAAAGCTTCAACATTTTTTTTTTTTGCCTCCATGGGTATTGCGTGGGCTTGGTGCCAGCACTATGAATCCACTGCTCCTGGAGACCCTTTTTTCCCATTCTGTTGCCCATTGTTACTGCTGTTGGATAGGACAGAGAAACTGAGATGAGGGGAAGACGGGGGTGAGAGAAAGATAGACACCTGCAGACCTGCTTCACCGCTTATGAAAGAACCGCCCTGCAGGTAAGAAGCTGGGGGCTTGACCCGGAATCCTTGTGCTTTGAGGCATGTGCCTTTAACCCGCTGCACCACCACCCAGTCCCCAAAGTCTCCAGCAATTTGATCAGATGTTGCTATAAAACGAGGTCTCAGGAGTTAGAGTTGCTGCAGATTTTGGATTTACAGATAAGATGTGTGGGTCTCTATTAAATCTATATGAAATGGCAACAGCCCACGATTTAAGAGAACTTCCTTGAGGCACTGCACTTTATCAACAATTCTGAATTTTCTATGAGGACCACTGAAGGTGGTCTAAATATTAAGTCAATGAATATTATTTGGAAAGCTTTTGTGGGGATAGAGAGCGAGCACAACTGTTATGCAAATAGGCTTTCAGGTCCAAGGCTTTGAGCTCCTAGGTTCAGTTCCCACCACCTTTATAATCCAGAGCTGAGCAGAGCTCTGGGGTGTCTCTCTTCTTCTTCTTTTATTTTTTTATTATTTATTTTCCCTTTTGTTGCCATTGCTGTTGTTATTGATGTCGTTGACAAAACGAAATGGAGAGCGGAGGGGAAGACAGGGGGTAGAGAAAGATAGACATCTACAGACCTGCTTCACCATTTGTGAAGCGACTCCCCTGCAGGTGGGGAGCCAGGGGCTCGAACCGGGATCCTTATGCTGGTGCCTGTGTCACGTGCACTTAACCCGCTGCGCTACCGCCCAACTCCCTCTCTCTCTCTTTTAAATAAATGTTTTAAAAGGGGCCGGGTGGTGGTGCACCTGGTTGGGCGCACATGTTATAGTGCACAAGGAGCCCCCGGTCCCCACCTGCAGGGGCAAAGCTTCACGAGAGGTGAAGTAGGGCTGCAGGTGTCTCTCTCCCTCTCTAGCATGCCCCTCCTTCTTGACTTCTGGCTACACCTATCCAATAAGTATATAAAGATAATAAAAAATTTTTTTAAAATAAATACTTTTTGATTTATTTTGTTGCTATCAGGGCTATCACTGGGGCTTGGTGCTCACACGATGAATCCAGCACTTCCAGTGGCCAGTTCCTCCTCTCTCCTTTTAATGAGAGACACTGAGAGGGAAGACAGATACTTGCAGCACTGCTCTGTTCATGAAGCCCCCCCTTCCCCCCCTGCAGGTGGAGGGTGGAGGCTTGAACCTGGGTCCTTGCACATGGTGACATGACTGCGCTGCCAGGTGTGCCATATTTTGTATACGGATATTTATTCCAGCAAAAAGAAAAGACGACTTTTTACCAAACTATTTTTTTCCTTTATAGATTTTCAGACGATAAGACAAGTAATTTTTAGCTTTAAAAAAAGTCAACTCAGTTAAATTACAACCATAGAAACTGTACTGGTATCAGAACATAACTACTTTATTACAAAACTTAACATTATTTACAAAATGAAAAAATAATCGAGTGACTATTGCAGGTCAAAGTTAAAGGCTTCTCACCCAGTGATTGAAGAGAAATTAAGCAACAATTCCATGCACTCACACACCGGATCATTTGTGAAAGATGCAAATTCTTAAAATTCATGTTAGTAAAACTTCAACATATTCACAATACTTGTATGTTTATTGGGAGATGGCAAAAAAATTCCATGGTCTGTACAATAAGTTTACTATCAGCAGTTCATTTCCCTTTAAAATGTATCTTTTGGCTTTCACGAATACTTGCAGCATTAAACATTTTGCAAGTCAAGAATTATAATGATACCTGTCACCTTGCTGAATTCATCACCACAAGAAAAAAAAAAAACACAAATAGTTTAATGCTTTTGCAATAGAATGAATAGAATTCCCAAGTTAAATTAAACTGAAGCCTTCGTTGTGATCAATAGCTTGGATCAGTTTAGAGCGTAGGGTTTCTTTCTCTGTGTATTTTGGAAGGTCCAGAAGATTGAAACAGGTGTGGGAAACTGGGAGATACTCCTCACCACCTCCTGTTGACTGGATGACTAGTTTTAGACTCTTCATACCAAGAATAGGAATGCGATCACTGCCTGTCAAAAACACTGCCAAGAAAAAACTTAGTCAACCACTCTTACAAAAACAAGCCATTAAAACAGCCACAATAGCAAAACTTTAAGACAGCAGAGAGGGAGAGGGACAGGGAGAGAGAGAGGGAGAAGAAGAGGGAGAGGGAGAAGGTGGAGCCTGGGTCTCACACATGCATGACTTCATTGCTTGCCTATCACTTTTTCACTCAGACCCGGGAGTGGAGGTGTGGGGAGGAAGAAGTGAAGAGCTCCCTCCTCCAGGGCCGGCGCCTCACCTCCCACGTGTGGCATCAGTTTCTGAGTCTGAGCAGCATGCACCCTCCCTGGTGAGCTCTCTCCAGCCAAGGCACAAGTCTTGAGTCAAACGCTAACTACACATCCACACAGTATGTTTTTCTTTGAAAGTTCACATTTATTAGCATGTAGAAATGCTTCATAAATGTCTTAAGAGAGAATGAATCTTGTCCCTGTCAAGTTTTGGGAACCTGTCTTTCAGAACAGTCATTTAGAGCTAGTTTAGAAATCAAATACAATGTAGTTTGTTTTTTCCTATTTGTCTCTTTCTTTCTCTTTCCTTCCTTTTTTTTTGCCTTCAGGGTTATTGCTGGGGCTCAGCGCCTGCACTATGAATCCACTGCTCCTGGAGGCCATTTTTCCCATTTTACTGCCCTTGTTGCCCTGATTACTGTTGTTGTCACCGGATAGGACAGAGAGAAATAGAGGAGAGGAAGACAGGGGGAGAGAAAGACAGACACCTGCAGACCTGCTTCACCACTTGTGAAGCGACTCCCCTGCAGGTGGGGAGCCAGGGCTCGAACCAGGATCCTTGTGCTGGTCCTTGCGCTTGGCGCCACCTGTGCTTAACCCGCTGTGCTACCGCCCGGCTCCCTTTAGTAGTTTTTTTATACTGAAGTTTATAACACTATATAAGTGTAAGTATTTGTCATTTCTCCTCCTCTTTTTTTCTCTTTCCATTTTATTTGCTAAGACAGAGAGAACGTTAGAGGAGAAGCTGAGACAGACACAGAGAAGACACCCACAACCCTGTTTTCACCACTTTTGAAGCTTCTCCCCTGCCAGTGGGGTCTGTGGGCTTGAACCTGGGTCCTTGAGCATGGTGACATGTGTGCTCAATCAGGTACACTGTCCAGCCCCCTATTCATGTCATTTCTAAACAAAAATCACATTGCTCAGAAACTTGACATTCATGTTAGAAGAATGACTTATCACCCCCCCCCCACACACACACACACTTTTTGTGTGGTTGGGGGACTGATGTGCTAAGGACTGAACCCAGAGTCTCAAATACAGGAAACAGGCACTCTTCATCCCAACCATCATCTGCATCCTTCCAGGATGCAAAAGTGACATATGAAACCAAGATTCGCATCTTGATGCTGAAGCAAAGAGAAAGAAAAAGGGCAGATAGGGCAGCACAGCAAAGAGCCATGAACCGGAAACCTGTCTGAGATGGTAAAAGGAGCTACAAGCCTAGTGTACAGTCTAGTATCTATTACGGGCTGTTTTCATTGGATACAACCGCCTTCTGTTTCGGAGGCACAGTGAATTTAGCTTACAAAATGTGAAAACACATGCAATAAAGAAGACATTTAAAAAGTTAACTGAATAATGGAATAATAAGAACAAAGGGGAAAAATCCACCCAGATGAATTAAGCTCCTCAGATTAAGTTCAACGATTAAATGCCATTCCTTTAAAACACATAACTAGTTCGAAATACTTACACAGAAACTGCTTTTTCTTTTCCAGTGGCAATTCATGAAATACTTCCCAAAAAATTTTTATTGTAGGGTGTTCTGCCCAATACTCCCCTTTGTATTCTGTGTTCTAAAACAAAGACCAAAAATGTTATCAATATTAAGGGATATTAGTTTTGTCTTGAAATTGACAAACTGAATTCTTTATAATAAGCTAATATTTGCCACAACTTGAAACTCATGCAATTCCTTTGCATTTTGCAAGAAAAAAGGGAAGAAAGGTGTGTCAATCAGCCGAAGTGACTCTTCACAACATGATAATTTAGGACTATCATCCAGCTTCTGTAATGACTGAGCGCAGCCTAGAATGTTCCCAGCTGTGACCATGGACTGAGTGCTCAGTCTGACAGAGACTCAGAGGATGTGCAGGCTCTGGCGCCAAGTATGAACAGATACGGGCCACGGGTTAGACTGATGTGGTAAACAGTTAATTGCATTTACATATTTTCTTCAAGTTTGCGAGCAACTCTCTGCCCTAATCCTGCTTTCTAGTTCTATTCTCAACTCTGACACCATCTTCCTAGACAATATTTCTATTCCACACCTCACGTTAGCTATCAAGTATTATGTCATGGGCTCCTAGGAACATTGCTAAAATAAACTTCCTAGCCTCTCATCTGCTCTATTCCTATGTTATGATTCCTGTTTACTAAATATTTTGTCCTGCTTTCCATCTTACTGCCTCTCAGCCACCAAGTTGCAGAAGCTACTAGGATTCCATCCTGACCACCCTGGGCAGATGACCTCACCAATGTGTCCTGGAACCTCACCTCTCCAGAGCCCTACCCACTAGGAAAGACAGAAACAGGCTGGGGGTGTGGACTGACCTACCAATGGCCATGTTCAATGGAGAAGCAGCAACTCCCACCTTCTGCACCCCAAAAAGGATTTACTCCCAGAGGGGTAAATGACAAGAGAAGTAAACCAAAGGGCCTTGTACCCACATTCCATGAGGATCCAAAGCACTTGTCACCAGGAATTTTGTTTTTCTACCATTAGTGAAAGGGACGTGAATCTGGAAAACACCAGAGGAAGCCAGGCACTGCTCCTCGAATTGGAGAGGGAAAAGGAAAAAAGGAAAGACACCTGGAAGTAGTAACAGGTGTGGGAGTGACTTAGAAAGGAACTGAAGGCAGGACCATTGAAAAGATGGGAAGAAAATAAAAAAATACATTTATATGTGTAGTTACAGAATCAGCCCATATCTGTGACCTTGGAAGAACTACTGCAGTTTTCACTGGAGGAGGTGGGGACACAAAGCTCTGGTGGCAGGAACTGACTGACATCATAGCCCTATTATCTTACCACTTCGTACGTCAGTAATAAAAATGCAGCATAAAATATATGCGTACACACATGTGTATAATTTACACATGTACATATATTTGACTTCATTGAAAACTTATTTACAAAGCTTATGTACTGTATCAGCCA
The DNA here is from genome assembly GCF_950295315.1 of Erinaceus europaeus. Classification (NCBI taxonomy): domain Eukaryota; kingdom Metazoa; phylum Chordata; class Mammalia; order Eulipotyphla; family Erinaceidae; genus Erinaceus; species Erinaceus europaeus. The sequence continues at coordinate 19,490,103 of NC_080162.1, forward strand.
TCTTCCTATGAAATAGGGATATTGACACAAACGCTACAATTAAAATTTCTTTGCCAAAAAACAAAACCAGACAAAAAACACAAGGTACTGATGAAAAACAGTGAAGTAGGAACAAATGAATGGGCAGCTGACTCAGCGGACTGGTAGGGCTGATGTGATTAAAGCATCCACTCAGGGCAGGGGAGATACATATGCTTTGGTGGCGGGCGGGTGTGGTGTGGTATACTATACATGGTAACCCTGTAGTCTTGTGACCCACTATTAATCACAAATTAAGAAAATAAATAAATACAACATCCATACTACCCCCCAAAAACTATTATACCTATGAAAAAAATTATTAAAATGGTAGAACAGAACTGGGGAATGTTATGCATGTACAAACTATTATATTTACTGTTGAATGTAAAACACTAATTCGCCAATAAAGAAATAAATTTTTAAAAAAATGGTAGAATAGTATTAAATCCAACATAAAATCATGTGGTAACCATAAACTTTTATTTTTACGTATCTGTGCACAGAGGTCAAACCAAATAATTTCCATTTAACATCACCGTATCTTGTTGTCTTGATTTGCATTTCTCTGACCATCAGAGACTTGGAACATTTTTTCATGTGCTTCTTAGCCTTTTGGATCTCTTCTGTGGTGAATATTCTGTCCATGTCCTCCCCCCATTTTTGGATGGGGTCATTTGTTTTCTTGTTGTTGAGTTTGGCAAGCTCTTTATATATGTTGGTTATTAGCCTCTTGTCTGATGTATGGCATGTAAAGATCTTCTCCCATTCTGTGAGGGGTCTCTTGGTTTGGGTAGTGGTTTCTTTTGCTGTGCTGAAGCTTTTTAATTTGATGTAGTCCCACAGGTTTATATTTGCCTTAGTCTTCTTTGTAACTGGATTTGTTTCATTGAAGATGTCTTTAAAATGTATGTGGAAAAGAGTTCTGCCAATATTTCCCTCTAAGTATCTGATAGTTTCTGGTCTAACATCCAAGTCCTTGATCCACTTGGAATTTACTTTTGTATTTGGTGAAATACAGTGGTTCAGTTTCATTCTTCTGCATGTTTCAACCCACTGTTTCCAACACCATTTGTTGAAGAGACTCTGCTTTCCCCATTTAATAATATGGGCTCTTTGTCAAAGATTAGATGTCCATAGGTGTGGGGGGCTCACTGTTAATTTAAATCACTGTATATTGGGGTAATCTGTAAAAACAGGACTAAATAAACTTCCAATTAAAAAATTTACAAGGGGGGGATGTGGGAGGAGGACACAGTTGGTGTATTGCACCAAAGTAAGAGACTCTGGGGCGGGGGGGGGGGGGGGGTTCAGGTCCTGGAACATGATAGCAGGAGGACCTAGTAGGGGTTGAACTGTTACGTGGAGAACTCAGAAATGTTACACATGTACAAACTGGTGTATTTTACTGTTGACTGTAAACTATTAATCCCCCCAATAAAGACATTAAAAACAAAAAAGGATTTGGGCTGGGGAGACAGCATAATGGTTACGCAAAAGACTTTCAAGCCTGAGGCTCAAAAGTCCCCAGCACCACCATAAACCAGAGCTGAGCAGTACTCTGGTAGCTCTTTCTGTGTATCTTTGTCTCTGTATCCCTCTTTCACTGAAAATAAATAAAATATTAAAAAAAAAAAAAGGACTTCTGGAGGCGGGGCTATGGAGCAGCAGCAGTTGTGTTTCTCTCCTCTCCCGGGTCAACTAGGAATACCAAAGGAGACCACCTGGGACCACAACAAGGCAGGACTAGAACAACTTCAGGAACCTATCGAATCACCGGTGAACCGGTGAGTGCAAATACGTGTGGCTGGGGACAGAGAGGAGCCTAGGGAGAGATTAAGTGGCTGGTAACAGTCTGACAGTTTACCAGTTGAGACACCACCTGCAGTCCGTTTTACCAACAAAAAGACGCCTGAAGGGAGGAAAGAACTCCCCTAAGATTCACCAAATGTAACTGTGAGTCTCCATTGCTACTGCCCTCAGAATCTGGAGCAGTGGTGGGGAGGCTCTGTGCTAACACCAGGAGACAGAGAACTAATGAGGTAAGTCAGGAGAAGATTTATACCTTGGTGGCCTACTGGTGGGGCTGCGAGAATCTCTTTGCATAACCACTGGCGACCCAGATGTGGCTGACCATCTCATTGCCTCCCTGGATACAGCACGCCAAGCCCGCTGGCAACAACTCACGGAAAGTATGAACTTCACCCACTCAAGTAGGAAGGCCTGGAAGCTTCTTCACAGACTGGGTGCCGGTAGCCAACCCCCTCCCGTCTCCCATCCTCCCGTATCTCCAAACTCAGTGGCCAGTCACCTAACTCAAGTTGGACGTGCTAAGATCGACCCAGTCTGGAAAAGAGAAATTTCCCATGAATGGTCATCCCACTTCCGGTTATCTTGTCCATCTCCAAAAATCTCTCCCTTTACACTGTCTGAACTGGAAGACGCTTTGAAGAGGGTTAAACCGGGAACAGCTGCTGGCTATGATAACATCACCCCAGAACTCATTACTCATTCTTAACCTGGGTCCCGCGGCAAAGAAGTGGCTCGCTTCATTCCTGTCCCACATCTTGGAATCTGAGTCTATGCCCAAAGTTTGGCGTCGTGTGAAGATTATAGCGGTTTTGAAACCAAAGAAAGACCCAACACTGGCCGCCAGCTATAGACCAATTTCTCTCCTCTCCGTGTGTTACAAACTCCTTGAGAGACTGCTTCTGTCACGTATTTCTCATCTTACAGAGAAATTCCTATCACCCACCCAGGCTGGTTTCCGCCCAGGAAGATCTACCTGCGAACAAGCCCTGGCCCTCTCAACTTACATTGAAAATGGATTCCAGAAGAATTTAAAGACGGGTGCTGTCTTTGTTGATCTCACAGCAGCCTATGACACGGTCTGGCACCGTGGTCTCCTAGTCAAGATCTCAAGATGCCTGCCTCCATGGGTGGCCAACACTATATAGTTTCTTCTCCAAAACAGAAGATTCCGGGTACATCTGGGTGACAAGTCTAGCAGATGGAGACTTGTCTCAAGTGGCCTCCCCCAGGGCTCTGTTCTGGCTCCTACGCTATTTAATATTTACATCAATGACCTCCCAGAAACTTTTTCAAGGAAGTTCATCTACGCCGATGACATCTGCTGTGCAACTCAGGCATCAAAGTTCGATATCCTCGAGGAAACACTCACGAAAGACATGTCTCTGATATCTGATTACTGTGAAAAATGGCGACTAATCCCTAGCATTGCAAAAACAGTATCATCTGTTTTCCATCTACACCATGCCTCGGCCTCGCGTGAGCTTAATGTGCAGCTTGGTGACACGAGAATCCGGCATGAAGCCCAGCCAGTCTATCTTGGCGTTACTCTCGATCGCACCCTGTCATTTCACGAACATCTCATAAAAAATACTGTGCCCCAGTATGGTTCCGTAGCCCCCATGTCCACTTGGTCGATTCCAAATTATATTCCTCCATGAGGATAATTTCTGGAACCATCCATTCCACCCCGGTTCCATGGCTGCCAGTTCTTAGCAACATCGCCCCGCGTCGTCGGGATGCGGCGTCATCTAAGTTCATTTCCCACGTCTACGCTCGACCGGACCTGCCAATATACGCAGATATCTTCGCCCACCCTGTTCAACGCTTGACGTCTCGTCACCCAATCTGGTCCCCTACGCCTACACTGAACTTCTCTGTTCCAGTCTCTTGGAAACAGAGCTGGCAGTCAGCTGAGGTAAAGAACAAACACCTCATCACAGACCCCTGCAAGCGTCAACCCGGCTTTGACCTAGCACGTTATGATTGGGCCCTCCTCAATCGCTATCAAACAGGCCATGGCCCGTGCGCTGCTATGTTCCACCGCTGGGGAGCCAGAGACGACCCGAACTGCCCCTGCGGCTCCAGACAGACTATGACCCACATAGTCAACGACTGCCACCTCTCCAGATTCAAAGGAGGTCTTGAAACTTTACATCAGGCTCAACCTGATGCTGTTGACTGGCTACGGAAGAAGGGCAAACGCTAGAAGAAGAACCACTGCATTATCTCTGCCCCACCCTGCTTTATCTCTTGGTCAGGAGTCAGTGATTAAGCTAAGAAGACTACTTATAGTTTAAAAACCCTCAGGCTCCCATAGCATACAGGGAAGAAAAAGAACAAAAGAGGCTTTAATAGCTACTGTGCTCCAACTCAGAGATTGAAATAATACTGAAACAACTGTCAATTTCCACAGTTGTGAACTCTTAAAGTACCTCACTCAAGACACAGGACAATCCAGGCTAGAGTGATCAGTAATTTGAAAAGTACTGAGAGAGGAACATCATAACATACTATATAGAATGATTAAGTCAACAAGAAGCTAGAGAAATGAACCAAGACAAGAGTCCAGCTAAAAGCCCCCTAAAGAGTGAAGCACAAAATAATGAGGTCAACATCCAACACTAGTTAAGTAGACAGTCACAGGAGTGAGTAAAGAGTTTGAAAGAATTGTCATCAGAAATGCAGAAACAAGATATGAGACACTGGAAGAAAACACTATCTCAAGGTTATTAGAGAGCTGAAAGCTGAAATAGCTAAGAACACAACTAGCTTAACAAGCTAAAACAGTATCAGAACAGGGTAACAAAAATAGATGAACTCCAGAAAACAGGAGAGGGGAGAGAGAATAGAATCAGTGAGGCTGAAGACAGAATTAGCAAGATCAGGGATGAATTAGAGACAACTAAAAAAGAAGTAAGAGATCTCAAAAAGAGATTAAGAGATACTAAAAACAGTAACAGAAACCTATGGGATGACTTCAAAAGAAATAATATATGCATTGTTAGCTTACCAGAGGAAGAGAGAGAGGGAGGGGAAGAAAGCATTCTTCAGGACATAATATCTGAGGACTTCTCTAGTCTAGACAACATAAAAGACATAAAGGTTCAAGAAGCCCAGAGGGGCTCAAACAGAATTAACCCAGACTTAAAGACACCAAGATACATCATATTTAGAATGAAAAGGAATAAGGATAAAGAAAGGATCCTGAAGGCTGCAAGAGAAAAACAAAGAGTCACCTATAGAGGAAAACCCATAGCACCAGACTTCTCCAGACAAACACTACAGGCCAGAAGAGAATGGCAAAATATCTATTGAGTGCTCAATGAGAAGGGCTTTCTACCAAGACTACTGTATCCTGCTAGACTGTCATTCAGACTAGATGGAGGCATCAAAACCTTCTACACAGTTCAAACAATCAACTATCACTAAGCCTGTTCTGAAAGAAGTTCTGAAATGCCTATTAAAAGTCAGACCACCATAAATATGCCATATATCAAAACACTCTGAAAATCTACAATAATGGCATAAAATATCTTCAATCTATGATATCAATAAATGTCAATGACCTGAATTTACCTATTAGAAGCCAAAGAGTAGGAGACTGGATCAGAAAACACAACCTAACCATAAGCTGTCTACAGAAAACCCACCTAACTCAACAAGACAAACACAGACTCAAAGTGAAAGGATGGAAAACTATCATATAAGCCAATGGCCCACAAAAAGGGGCAGGAATAGCTATTCTCATATCTGATACATAGACTTCAAAATAAATAAAATTTAAAAAGATAAGGATGGACATTACTTAATGCTCAGAGGATCAGCCAACCAAAAGGACTTAACAATTATTAACATCTATGCACCCAATGAGAAGCCATCTAAATACATCAAACATCTACTGAAAGAGCTACAGCAATATATTAACAACAACACAGCCATAGTATGGGACTTCAACACCCCACTCTCTCAACTTGACAGATCATCCAGGCAGAAAATCAATAAAGAAATGAGGGAGCTAAATGAGGAGATAGATAAACTAGAACTATTGGACATTTTTCAGAATCATTCACCCCAAAAAAACTGGAATACATATTCTACTCAAGTCCACATGGGTCATTCTCAAGGATAGACCATATGTTAGGCCACAAAGAAAGCATCAGCAAATTCAAGAGCATTGAAATCATCCCAAGCATCTTCTCAGACCACAGTGGAATTAAACTAATACTTAACAATCAACAAAAGGTTAGTAATAGTCCCAAAATGTGGAAGCTCAACAGTACACTACTTAACAATTACTGGGTCAAAGAGGAAATAAAGGAAGAAATCAAAATGTTTCAAGAGTTCAATGAAAATGAAGACACAAGCGATCAAAATATTTGGGACACAGCTAAGGCAGTTCTAAGAGTGAAGTTCACAGTCATACAAGCACACAATAGGAAACAAGAAAAAGCACAAATAGCCTGATTGCAAACCTAAAGACCTAGAACAACAACAAAGGAACCCTAAAGCAACCAGAAGGACAGAAATTACTAAAGTTTGGGCAAAAATCAATAACACTGAAAATAAGAAAACCATACAAAAGATCAACAAAAGTAAATGTTGGTTCTTCAAAGAATGAACAAAAAAGACAAACCTCTAGTCAGACTCACAAGACAAAAAAGGGAGAAGACCCAAAAAAATTGGACTGTAAATGAAAGAGGAGCTATCACAACAGACACTGCAGAAATTCAACATATCATGTGAGGCTTCTATGAACAACTATATGCCACCAAGCTAGAAAACCTGGAAGAAATGGACAATTTCCTAGATACTTACAAACTTCCAAATTAAATAAAGAAGAACTAGATAGGATTTGACTTATGGAGGCGGAGCTAGGAGCAGCAGATCGCTTTATCTCCTCTCCTCTCCTCTCCTCTCCTCTCCTCTCCTCTCCTCTCCCGGATCAACTAGGAATATCAAAGGAGACCACCCGGACCGAAACAAGACAGGACTAGAATGACCACAGGAACCCAGTAAATCACCCGTGAGTACAAACACTGGTGACAGAGAGAGGGGCCTAAGGAGAGATTAAGTGACTGCTAACAGTTCAACAGTTTATCAGTGGAGACACCACCTCCAGTCTGCTGTCCCCAACAAGGGGACAGCTGAAGGGAGGAAAGGACTCCCCAGAGACTCACCAAGTACAACTCTGAGTCTCCATTGCTACTACCCTCAGAATCTGGAGCAGCAACAGGGAGGGACACCAGGGGACAGAGATCTAACTGGGAAACTCAGGAGAAGACCTATACCTCCGTGGCATAGCTGAGGGGCTGTGAAAGTCTCTTTGCATAACCACTAGATTATCTCTGCCACACCCTGCTTTATCTCTTGGTCAGGAGTCAGTGATTAAGCTAAGAAGCCAACTGATAGTTTAAAAGCCCTCAGGCTCCCATAGCCTACAGGGAAGAAAAAAAAAAAGAGGCTTTTACACCACTGAGCTCCAACTCAGGGATTGAAAAAACTGTTAACTTCTACCACAGTAAACCTTTTAATTAAATTACTTAGACACAAGTCAATCCAGGCAATAGTAATCAATAATTTGAAAAATACTGATAAAGGGAACTCATAACATAATATATAAAATGGTTAAAACAACAAGAAAAAATATTGGAGACTCAAACCAGGACAAGAGTCCAGCTAAAAGTCCTCCAGAGGGTGAAGCACAAAACAACGAGTTCAACATTGAAACATTAGCTAAGGAAATAATAACAGGAGTGAGTAAAGAATTTGAAAAAATTGTAATCAGAAATGCAGGAACAACAAATGAGAATATGGAAGAAAATTCTAATTATCTCATGGTTATTAGAGAGCTGAAAGCTGAAATCGCTGAGCTAAGAAGGCAGCTAGCTGAACAAGCTAAAACAGTATCAGAGCAGGGCAACAAAATAGATGAACTCCAGAAAGCAGTAGAGGGCAGAGAGAATAGAATCTATGAGGCTGAAGACAGAATTGGCAAGATTGAGGATGAATTAGAGACAACTAAAAAAGAAGTAAGAGATCTCAAAAAGAGATTAAGAGATGCTGAAAACAACAACAGAGTCCTATGAGATGACTTCAAAAGAAACAATATACGCATTATTGGCTTACCAGAGGAAGAAAGAGAAGGAGAGGAAGAAAGCATTCTCCAGGCCATAATAGCTGAAAATTTCTCAAGTCTAGACAACACCAAAGACATAAAGATTCAAGAAGCCCAGAGGGTCCCAAACAGAATTAACCCAGACCTAAAGACACCAAGACATGTCATACTTAGAATGGAAAGGAATAAGGATAAAGAAAGGATCCTGAAGGCTGCAAGAGAAAAACAAAGAGTCACCTACAAAGGAAAACGCATAAGATTAGCAGCAGACTTCTCCAGACAAACACTACAGGCCAGAAGAGAATGGCAAGATATCTATCGAGTGCTCAATGAGAAAGGCTTTCAGCCAAGAATACTATATCCTGCTAGACTGTCATTCAGACTAGATGGAAGCATCAAAACCTTCTCAGACAAGCAACAGTTGAAGGAAACAACCATCACCAAGCCTGCCCTGAAAGAAGTTCTGAAAGGTCTCCTATAAACAACCAGACCACCACAAATAGGCCATATATCAAAACACTCTAAAACTCTACAAGAATGGTGTTAAAATATCTTCAATCTCTGATATCAATAAATGTGAATGGCCTGAATTCACCTATTAAAAGACACAGAGTAGGAAGATGGATCAGAAAACACAACCCAACAATATGTTGTCTACAGGAAACTCACCTAACTCAACAAGACAAACACAGACTTAAAGTGAAAGGATGGAAAACTATCATTCAAGCCAATGGCCCACAAAAAAGGGCAGGAACAGCTATTCTCATATCTGACATGATAGACTTTAAAATAGATAAGATTAAAAAAGATAGGAATGGACACTACTTAATGCTCAGAGGATCAGTCAATCAAGAGGACTTAACAATTATTAACATCTATGCACCCAATGAGAAGCCATCTAAATACATCAAACTTCTACTGAAAGAGCTACAGCAATATATTAACAGTAACACAATCATAGTAGGGGACTTCAACACCCCACTCTCTCAACTTGACAGATCATCCAGGAAGAAAATCAGTAAAGACATAAGGGAGAAAAATGAAGAGATAGATAAACTAGAACTATTGGACATTTTCAGAGTCATTCATCCCAAGAAACTGGAATACACATTTTACTCAAATCCACATGGATCATTCTCAAGGATAGACCATATGTTACGCCACAAAGACAGCATCAGCCTATTCAAGAGCATTGAAATCCTCCCGAGCATCTTCTCAGACCACAGTGGAATTAAACTAACACTTAACAATCAACAAAAGATTAGTAACAGTGCCAAAATGTGGAAGCTCAACAGTACACTTCTTAACAACTTCTGGGTCAAAGAGGAAATCAAGGAAGAAATCAAAATGTTTCGAGAGTTCAATGAAAATGAAGACACAAGCTATCAAAATATTTGGGACACAGCTAAAGCAGTCCTTAGAGGGAAGTTCATAGCTATACAAGCACACATTAGGAAACAAGAAAAGGCACAAATTGCACATCTCAAAGACCTAGAAGAAGAACAACAAAGGAATCCTAAAGCAACCAGAATGACAGAAATTACTAAAGTTAGGGCAGAAATAAATAACATTGAGAATAGGAAAACCATACAAAAGATCAATGAAAGTAAATGTTGGTTCTTCGAAAGAGTAAACAAAATCGACAAACCTTTAGCCAGACTCACAAAACAAAAAAAGGAGAAGACCCAAATAAATCGGATAGTAAATGAAAGAGGAGATATCACAACAGACACTGCAGAAATTCAACATATCATGCGAGGCTTCTATGAACAACTATATGCCACCAAGCTAGAGAACCTGGAAGAAATGATTTCCTAGATACCTACCAACTTCCAAAACTAAGTAAAGAGGAAGTGGATAACATGAACAGGCCCATCACAGCTAATGAAATTGAAACAGTTATCAAAAATCTTCCCAAAAATAAAAGTCCTGGACCAGATGGTTTTACAAATGAATTCTACAAAACTTTCAAAAAAGAACTAATACCTCTACTTTTAAAAGTCTTCCAGAAGATTGAAGACACTGGAATACTCCCTGCCAGCTTCTATGAAGCCAACATCACCCTGATACCAAAAGCAGACAGGGACACAACCAAAAAAGAAAACTACAGACCAATATCTCTGATGAACATAGATGCGAAAATATTGAACACAATTCTAGCCAACCGGATACAGCAGTATATCAAAAAGATTGTTCATCATGACCAAGTGGGGTTTATCCCAGGCATGCAAGGTTGGTTTAATATACGTAAATCAACCAATGTGATCCACCACATCAACAAAAGCAAGACCAAAAACCACATGGTCATATCAATAGATGCAGAGAAAGCCTTTGACAAAATACAACATCCCTTTATGATCAAAACACTACAAAAAATGGGAATAGATGGAAAATTCCTGAAGATAGTGGAGTCTATATATAGCAAACCTACAGCCAACATCATACTCAATGCTGAAAAACTGGAAGCATTTCCCCTCAGATCAGGTACTAGACAGGGCTGCCCACTATCACCATTACTAGTCAACATAGTGTTGGAAGTTCTTGCCATAGCAATCAGGCAGGAGCAAGGAATTAAAGGCATACAGATTGGAAGAGAAGAAGTCAAACTCTCCTTATTTGCAGATGACATGATAGTATACATGGAAAAACCTAAGGAATCCAGCAAGAAGCTTTTGGAAATCATCAGGCAATACAGTAAGGTGTCAGGCTATAAAATTAACATTCAAAAGTCAGTGGCATTCCTCTATGCAAACACTAAGTTAGAAGAAATTGAAATCCAGAAATCAGTTCCTTTTTCTATAACAACAAAAACAATAAAATATATCAGAGTAAACCTAACCAAAGAAGTAAAAGACTTGTATACTGAAAATTATGAGTCACTACTCAAAGAAATTGAAAAAGACACAAAGAAGTGGAAAGATATTCCATGTTCATGGGTTAGAAGAATTAACATCATCAAAATGAATATATTACCCAGAGCCATCTACAAATTTAATGCTATCCCCATCAAGATCCCAAGCACATTTTTTAGGAGAATAGAACAAATGCTACAAATGTTTATCTGGAGCCAGAAAAGACCTAGAATTGCCAAAACAATCTTGAGAAAAAAGAACAGAACCGGAGGCATCACACTCCCAGATCTCAAACTGTATTATATGGCCATTGTCATCAAAACTGCTTGGTACTGGAACATGAACAGACACACTGACCAGTGGAATAGAATTGAGAGCCCAGAAATGAGGCCCCACACCTATGGACATTTAATCTTTGACAAGGGGCCCAGACTATTACATGGGGAAAGCAGTCTCTTCAACAAATGGTGTTGGAAACAATGGGTTGAAACATGCAGAAGAATGAAACTGAATCACTGTATTTCACCAAATACAAAAGTAAATTCCAAGTGGATCAAGGACTTGGATATTAGACCAGAAACTATCAGATACTTAGAGGAAAATATTGGAAGAACTTTTTTCCGCATAAATTTTAAAGACATTTTCAATGAAACAAATCCAATTACAAGGAAGACTAAGGCAAGTATAAACCTATGGGATTACATCAAATTAAAAAGCTTCTTCACAGCAAAAGAAACCACTACGCAAACCAAGAGACCCCTCACTGAATGGGAGAAGATCTTTACATGCCATACATCAGATAAGAGTTTAATAACCAACATATATAAAGAGCTTGCCAGACTCAACAACAAGACAACAAATAACCCCATCCAAAAATGGGGGGAGGACACGGACAGAATAGTCACCACAGAAGAGATCCAAAAGGCCAAGAAACACATGAAAAACTGCTCCAAGTCTCTGACGGTCAGAGAAATGCAAATCAAGACAACAATGAGATATCACTTCACTCCTGTGAGAATGTCATACATCAGAAAAGGGAACAGCAGCAAATGCTGGAGAGGGTGTGGGGTCAAAGGAACCCTCCTGCACTGCTGGTGGGAATGTCTATTGGTCCAACCTCTGTGGAGAACAGTCTGGAGAACTCTCAGAAGGCTAGAAATGGACCTACCCTATGACCCTGCAATTCCCCTCCTGGGGATATATCCTAAGGAACCCAACACATCCATCCAAAAAGATCTGTGTACACATATGTTCTTGGCAGCACAATCTGTAATAGCCAAAACCTGGAAGCAACCCAGGTGTCCAACAGCAGATGAGTGGCTGAGCAAGTTGTGGTATATATACACAATGGAATACTACTCAGCTGTAAAAAAATGGTGACTTCACCGTTTTCAGCTGATCTTGGATGGACCTTGAAAAATTCATGTTAAGTGAAATAAGTCAGAAACAGAAGGATGAATATGGGATGATCTCACTCTCAGGCCGAAGTTGAAAAACAAGATTAGAAAAGAAAACACAAGTCGAACCTGAAATGGAATGAGTATTACACCAAAGTAAAAGACTCTGGGGTGGGTGGGTGGGTGGGGAGAATACAGGTCCATGAAAGATGATGAATGACACAGTGGGGGTTGTATTGTTAAATGGGAATCTGGGGAATGTTATGCATGTACAAACTATTGTATTTACTGTTGAATGTAAAGCATTAATTCCCCAATAAAGAAATAAATTATTTAAAAAAGAGAGAGAGAGAGAGAATCAGAGTATCACTCTGGCATATGTGGTAGCAGGGAATAAACTTGGGACTTCATGCTGGAAGCCTAATGATTTCTCCACTGCACCACCCAGCAGGCTGCTGCATACCTCCACTTTTAGAATACTCTTACTAAGTAAAAAAGATAGCAGGAGCAAGTCTCTCTTATGATGTGTTTTTTAAGATTCAGTCACAATGGCCTTAACTTCCTCAGGTGGCAAGTTTTTTCTTTTTAGTGCGCAGGGCTTATTCTCGCAGCCTCAACTACTTAAGACAAATCCTCTCTGTCAGGTTAATTTTGACTTACTCTTTTGGGCTTGGGATAAACGTTTCCTAATTCATTTATTGAGCCATTCAATTAATACATGATTTTTTAAAAAAAATTTTATATGTATTTATTTTCCCTTTTGTTGCCCTTATTTTTTTATTGTTGTAGTTTTTCTTGGTGTTATTGATGTCATCGTTGTTAGATAGGACAGACAGAAATGGGGAAGACAAAGAGGGGGAGAGAAAGACACCTGCAAACCTGCTTCACCTGTGAAGCGACTCCCCTGCAGGTGGGGAGCTGGGGGCTTGAGCCAGGACCCTTATGCTGGTCCTTGCGCTTTGCCCCATGTGCGCCTAACCCGATGCGCTACCGCCCAACTCCCTAATACATGATTTCTAGTCAAAGTTTGGTAGTCTAGAGAGATGTCTATGAACAAATTTCTTAACTTGTGGGGATTACTGGGTTTTCCAGTAAAGCCATGACACAGTTTTGCATAGAAAAAACATAGAAAAATGTCATGACTTTTCCGATAACCCAATACTGTCTTGTGAGAAACTTTCCTAGATTTGTGTCTTCTAGGTTAGGGTCCTCAAACACCATTCACTAAATTCTGGTTCTTCATAATAATTATGGCAAGAAGCAGCATAAATAGGAAACAACAAATGTAAGGGAAAGATTTCCATCAACAAACCCCCCCCCCCCCCCCAGAGCACTGCTCAGCTCTGGCTTATGGTGGTGGTGGGAGGGGAGATTTACCTCAAGGCATGAGAGTCTCTTTGCATAACCACTATGCTATTTACCCATACCCAACAAATCATGTTTTCTTCTCGCCTTCCCATGTAAATAATAATCAGATTTGTTTTCTCCTACCTTTTCCAGTTCTTTCCAATCATAATTCGTATTTCCAATAACCATTGCTTGTAGTTCATTAGGCTGGAAAAGCTGAAGGACTTTTCCTCCACAGACCTTGTGAAAGCCCGCATGAAAAGCATCAAACAAGGACGCCACTGACTTATTAAATATGTAATCCACATAAGCATCAACAAACTCTTGCCTAGAAATGAGAAAACACACATACACAGAACACAGAAATCATTTACATGGAGAACACAGGTTACTGTCTCATTGAAACTAGGGAGTGTACTTCTGCCTGGGGGTGGGGTCAGGGGTATCTCCATGGTTTCACTGGTCAGAGGACACTTTTCAAGTAGAATGAGACAGAGAGACAGAAGGAGAGATGCCACAGGCACCTAAGATTCCCCGCTGTGGTGGGGGCTGGGTCCTGACTGGGTTGAATGTATGCAAAGAAGGTGGGCTTTCAGGTATGCTATCTTGCCATCTCTCGGCCCTTCACTTTTTTTTTGCTAACAATATACCGATGTGAAAAGTGTGAATGAGGATGAAGCTGACAAAGTCTTTATGGAGAAGCTTATTATTCCTTCTGAGCACTGCTCAGCTCTGGCTTATGGTGGCGTGGGGATTTATTGAGGCACTATGAAGTTTCTAATTCACAGCTATCCTTAGGGGATTCCCACATGAAGCACATTGTTTCCTAAGGTTTCCTAAATGGTGGAATGATGATCCAAATAACCATGACAATAACAGTAACAAATTCACTAGTTAAGTGGCATTCCACAGGCATAAAAGCCTCAACCTGCTGGGGGGAAGCTTCATGAGTGGTGTAGCAATGCAACAGCCCCCCATCTTTCCATCTCTCTCTCCCTCAGTCTCAATTTCTGTCTCTGTCAATAACAACAACAATAAAAGGTAGCTGTACAGTCACCCAGTCCTAGTGATAACTCAGGTAGCAAAGAGAATAAATAAAATAAGAATAAAAAATAAAATTCACTAAGCACAAAAGGTTAAATCACATTTGTGGTAATACATTCTGTCTTCATCAAGTCTAATATTATAATATAAGGTCAAAATTCCTTAAAGTATTTCTTATTTGAATATTATTGTTATTTTTTATTTTTATTTTTTTTACCAGAGCATTGATCAGCTCTGGCTTATGGTGGTGTGGGGATTGAACCTAGGACTTTGGAGCCTCAGACATGAGAGTCTCTTTGCATAAACATTTTCCTATCTATTCTATACCTGCCCTCATTCCTAGCTTCTTTTTTTAAAAAAAAAATATTTTATTTTTTTATTAATGAGAAACATAGGAAGAGAGAGAAAGAGCCAGACATCACTCTGGTATATGTGCTGCCAGGGATTGAAATCAGAACCTCATGCTTGAGAGTCTGATGCTTTATTTACTGCGCCACCTCCTGGACCACCATTCCTAGCTTCTTTTTTAAAAAAAACCTTTTTAAAAAATATTTATTTATTTATTCCCCTTTGTTGCCCTTGTTGTTTTATTGTTGTAGTTATTGTTGTTGTTGATGTTGCCAATGTTGGATAGGACAGAGAGAAATGGAGAGAGGAGGGGGAGAGAAAGATAAGACACCTGCAAATCTGCTTCATCACCTGTGAAGCGACTCCCCTGCAGGTGGGCAGCCAGGGGCTCGAACCGGGATCCTTACGCCGGTTCTTGTGCTTTGTGCCACCTGCGCTAAACCTGCTGCGCTACCGCCGACTCCCCATTCCTAGCTTAACCACCCTAAAATCCCTATTCTCACCTGCTCTATTCCTACTTTCTGATTCCTATTTATTAAGTATTTTGTCCTGCCTCATAACTTATGCCTTTCAGACACCAAGTTGCAGATGCTACTGAGTCCATCCTGAACTGCACTAACAGGTGACCTCACCAATGTGTCCTAGAACCTCACCTCTCCAGAGCCCTATGCAACTAAGGGAAGATAAGAGACAGGCTGGGGGAATGGACTGACCTGCTAACATCCATGTCCAGTGCAGAAGCAATTGCAGAAGCCAGAATTCCCACCTTCTGCACCCCAAAAAGAATTTTGGTCCATATTCCCAGAGGGGGAGAAATGTTAGGGAAAGACGAGAGAGAAGAGGAAAAAAGGAAAGACAGTCAGAAGTAGTAATAGGTGTAGGTGTAACTTAAAATGGAAGAGAAGGTAGGACCACAGGGAAAAAAAGTGCAAATATATATGCATAGATAGATAGATAGATAGATTGATTGATTGATTAGAAATAGTAGTCAACCCATCTCTGTGATCTTGGGAGAACTACTGCAGTTTCCAGTGGAGGGAATGGGACACAGAACTCTGGTGGTGGGAACAATGAGGAATTGTACCCCTGCTATTTGGTAATTTTGTAAATCACTAAAAACAAACAAAAACTAGATTTACAGAATTATAACAAAATATAAAAGAACAAAGCCGCACTCTGTTGTGAATCTTTCTACTAGAACTTTGTGCTATATGATGGCAATTAGCTGCTCTTTCTATCCTAGTATTTACCTTCAAATTTCACCCACAGAGTCCTATGGTTTCCATGACTTTCAGTTAAAAAAATTAACCAACAAAGTGAATGTACACTGCGATACGTGACAATGTGCCTCTTATTTACTGGGTTGTGGGAAATCATGCATTTCTTCTTTCTCCCTCCCTCCCTCCCTTTCTTTCCTCCAGGGTCAGCACTAGGGCTTAGTGCCTGCACTAAGAATACACAGCTCTTGGCGGCCATTTTTTCCATTTTTACTGGACAGGACTGAAAGAAACTGAGAGGGGAGGGGAGACTGAGAGGGAGAGAGGGGCTGGGTGGAGGCGCACCTGACTGAGCACACACTACAATGCATAAGAACCCAGGTCCGAGTCCCTGGTTCCCACCTGCAGGAGGAAAACTTTGCAAGTAGTGAAGCAGTGTTGCAGGTTATTTCTCTTTCTCCCTATCACCCCTTCCCTCTAGATTTCTGGCTGTTTCTATCCAATAAATAAAGATAATAAAAAATAAAATAAAACAGAGAGGGGGAGTGGTCCGGGAGGTGGAGCAGTAGATAAAGCATTGGACTCTCAAGCATGAGGTTCTGAGTTCAGTCCCCAGAAGCGCATGTACCAGAGTGATGTCTGGTTCTTTCTCTCTCTTATCTTTCTCAATAATAAATGAATATTAAAAAGAGAGAGAGAAGGAGAGAGAGAGAGAGAGGGAGGGAGAGACAAGAGAGACACCTGCAGACCTGCTTCACCATTCGTAAAGCAGACCCCTGCAGGTGGGGAGTAGGGGCTTGGACCCGGGTCCTTGCACTTTATAGTATGTGAGCTTATTCAGGTGCGCCACCGCCTGGCCAAGCCATGTATTTTTCTATGCAAAAATTTCATTTTTTCCAACACCCCAAGCTGCCTCACTCTCATTTTGCTTTCTGAAGAGCCTGCATTTAAACAACCACTGTTTCCTATCTTCTAAAATATGTGTTTGCTACACATCGTCTCCCTCCACTTTATTCTTGTTGCTTATAATCTTTTAAATACTTTTAATAGTGACTTAAGTGGATTCAGAAGCAAAAGGCAGATTACTTCACTAACCACTCAAAACCTACATTTTATCTGAGTAAAAACTTAAGGCTGACGTGTTTCTAAATAATAGAGAAAATGTCTAGTGGGTTTCACTACTTCCACTCATGCTGCTATAATTCACTTACCGGTTTTGTTTGTTAACAGCGGTATCTGCACCATTTAGAACCAGTTCTTTCACTTCTGTTGCGCCGAAGTTTTCAACTGTGATCTATTAATTTAAATGTTTTTTAAAAAGGCAATGTCAGATGTGAAGCTTATTAAATCTTAACAAACTATCATTATAGTCTACCTTTCTCTCATTGAATATAAAACCTATTAAATCTGAGGTTAAATTCTTATATAAGAATTTAAGCTTATATTTGTCAAGTCTACACAAAGATAGAACAAACTTCCTCTTTAGTAGAGTGACATTCTACTTTGTCCAACAAATTACAAATCACCAAGTGTTTAGTTAGTTAAGAAAGGAAACAATCTATTATGCATTAACCATTACAATGGGCATTAGGGTAGTGAAATGCTAGAAGGAATGTTCTCCCGGAACAAGTGATAGACTTGAAAAGTCAGCTTTAAATGCATTCAGCTCATAGATCAGCTATGTATGATTGATTCTGCCATGACTCTTAACGACTCTCTATGCCTTGTAATCTGCCTTGTTGCAAACTTCATCCTAAGTGGCCTCTCTAGTTATACCATTAGTTTGGTTTATAAAAACAGTTGCCATTTTGAACTGTTTAATTTTCCTTGCCCGTCTGCTAATTACCCTATAAAGAGTATTCTCCCTTCTGCCTGCTTTCTTTTTCTTCTCAGAATATTATTCTCGTCATTATTACACTTTTAATTTTAAAAATATTTATTTATTCCCTTTTGTTGCCCTTGTTGTTTTATTGTTGCAGTTACTATTGTTGCCATCGTTGTATAGGACAGAGCGAAATGGAGAGAGGAGGGGAAGAAAGAGAGGGGGAGAGAAAGACAGACACCTGCAGACCTACTTCACCGCCTGTGAAGTGACTCCCCTGCAGGTGGGGAACCAGGTCTCGAACCGGGATCCTTACAGCGGATCCTGCGCTTAACCTGCTGCACTACAGCCCGACTCCCTCATTATTACATTTTTATACATTTTGTTATCTATAAACACTATGGTGGCAAAATATTAATAAATCCCTAGCATTTACAATCTAGTAAAAGAGGAGAAATGTGATATGTAAATAATTATGAGAAAATAGTGTTATGATGGAGATATGAACAGCTATCAGACCACAAAGGAAAAAACAATAATTTCTAACTGGAAGAAGTATGGAAAAACTTGAGGGAAAAGTCATTTGAAAAGTACATAAAGGTCGGGTGGGGGTATAGCATAATGGATATGCAAACAGACTTTCATGCCTGAGGCTCTCAAGTCCCAGGTTCAATTATTCCCCATACTGCCATAAACCGGAGCTGAGCAGTGCTCTGGTTTAAAAAAAAAGGACATAAAACTAAGTGGGGCTCTGCAAGCTTAGGAGGGTGGAAAATTTGACTGAGCAAAAGTTGAAGATAAGGATAAATATGAGAGGAAATGTCAAATTCTGAAAATGTATAGCCCTAAGAAACAGGGAAATAAGGTATGTGAAAAAATACTGTTATAAGTAAAACTTTCAAGAATGGGGATATTCAGTGAAAGTTGGAAAGAAAGCTTAGCAACAAATGTCTATGGGGGCTGGGTGGTGGTGTGCCTGGTTGAACACACATTAGCATGCTCAAGGACCAGGGTTCAAGCCCCCAGTCCTCACAGACAGTGGAGAAGCTTCACAAGTGGTGAAACTGTTGTTGTCTTTTTCTATCTCCCCAATCTCTCTCTCAATTTTTCTGTCTCTGTCAAATAAATGAATTTCACAAAGTCTTTGAAATCCATCCTAAAGCTATTATTCTGTAAGCAATAAAGAGCTACTGAAAATCAGCACAAAGAATGTTGGAATCACCAGAGATCTTAAATATACTGTGTTCACAAACTTGGTGATGAATAACTAGAAATCAAATTGCTCAGAACCCAGTATTTCGATCAATTAAGATAATCAACTAAAAAAAAATGTTGTGGAAATAAGTGAAACAACTGAAAAGGAGGACCAAAATTTCATAATAAAACAAAATACAAAGAATTTTTCCTGAGAATAAAACAAGCAGACAAACAACAACAAAAAACGATTAAATTCACTGACATGCCAACTGGTAAGATGACCAGAGTGAACTTTGATGACAAGGATTATAAAGGGAAACCTGTGAGGTTTCTTTCTTCTTCTCCTTTTCCTTCTCCATTTTTTTTTTTTTTTTTACCAGAGCAGTGCTGGGGATTGAACTTGAGACTTTGGAGGCCCAGGCATGAGTGTGTTTGCATAACTATTATGCTATCTCCCCTGCCTAGTGTATATCTTTACATGCTACTAGATCAGCTAGTTACTTAACATTCCTCTCATCAAATTAACAAAATTCATTAATCCCTCAATAAAGGAAAACAAATTAACAAAATTTTGCATCTTTTACAAGATGGGCAATTTCAATTTCCAAATAATTTCCTAATGGACTAGCATTTATATTTGGTATGTGATCCAACAGGAAGACAAGAAGGGCCAGGAGAAATGTTAAAAGGGATTGGTGTATTGCACATAGTAAAGTGTTGTTAAAATTGGGGGGGTATGGGGTTCAGGCCCTGGAGCATGATGGTGGAAGAGGACCGACCTAGGTGAAGGGTTAGAGATGTTACACATGTACCAATTACTGTATTTTACTGTCAACTGTAAACCATTAACCCTCCAAGGAAAATAAAAATCAGAAAGGGATGGGAGATTGGGTGGTCACACACCCAGAAGAATGCACACATTATCATGTAGAATAGAAGGATGCAAGTTCAAGCCCCCACTCTCCACCTGGAGGAAGGAAGTTTCAAGAGGGGTACAGGTGCTTCTCTTCCTCTCTCTCCCTTCTTCCCCCTCTAATTTCTCTCTATCTAATAAAAAGGGAAAAATTAAAAGGAAAAATGGCCACCACGAGTAGCGGATTTATCATGCAGGCACCAAGCTCCAGCAATAACCCTGGTGGCAATAATAATAATAACAATAATCAGCAGCAGCAGAAAGGATGTCTGAAAGGGAATGGATTCTTTAAATTGTTTTACTAGACAATATTCTCATTACAGTATAACTTTGTTTCTCTAAAAATTACTGTAATTGCAGACTCAAAAACTGAACATCTTAGAGCCAGCAAAATAGTTTTGCCATGGTACAACCCAAGTTTGAGCCTGGGGGAAACTTATATGTAGTCCCTTTGACAATAAATAAATAAATAAATAAATAAATAAAAACAGACCCAAAACAATAAACAAAACCATTTGAATGAAATAGACCACTGTATTTGTAAGAAAATTTAGCAAGGTAAAGTATATGGGCTTTGAAGTCACAGAAGTAATAAAAATATTATCTCTGGTATGCAATGTCTTTTTTTAGTTTTTAATCTGCAAAATAAACACATCATTAATTCCACAAGGATGAAATGAAAGACAGGAACTGTGATTAGCACACAGTAAATGCTTAGTGAATGCTAAAGGACTGAAAGACTCCTTCCATTAAATAAATCAGGAAAATGCAAGATATTGCTGTTAAATAAAGAGATGGCAGCCAGGCTACTCTATGGCATTTCACCTTACCGTGAAATTGAGACAAAATGTTTCTTCTATGTCATCTTCTGGATAATCCAGTAATTGCTGCATGCTTCTGTAAGACAATATATATGTTCTTTGTGGTAAAATGTTCAATATTTCCACCATATTACATATAAATAACTATGTATTTCTCGTGGCCCAGGAGGTAGCAGAGTGGCCATTTGGGTTGGAGAGCATGAGAGGTTTGATCGCATATTCCAATGTGATGCTCTGGTTCTTCCTCTCACTCATGTTGACAAACATTTTTTTTTTTTAAGTACTCTGTAGATTGGGTGGTGGCATACTCTGTAAAGGATACATTACCATGCACAAGGACCAAGGTTCAAGTCCCTGCCCTCCACCTGCTGAGGGAAGCTTCAAGAATGGTGAAGCAGTGCTGCAGGTGTTCCTACTTCTCTTTCCCTCTTTTATGTCCCCTGCCCACCCCCTCTCAATTTATCTGTCTTACCAAATAAAAATGAAAGAAAAAAAAAAAAAAGGGAAGGGGAAGAGCACCAGGAGCAGTGGATTCACTGCAGAGGCACTGAACCCGAGGGATAACAAGACCCCAAAACAATTACTAAATAGTATTCAACATTTATTATTCTGAGGAACAAACTCAGGACCACGTACTTTTGAGAGTCCAAGATTTTATACAATGACTAGATCCCTGGTCATGACACAGCAGGATTTTTGTTTTAAACCTCTTTCTCTTTACAACAAAATACAAAAAACAAAACAAACAAAAACCTAACAACAACAAAAACCTCCTGACTATAAGGGTCATACACCCATCCATTTTTACTAGTTGTCCTGATTTTTATATACTTTTTTATATTTATTTTTCCCTTTTGTTGTGCTTTTTGTTTTTTGTTGTTGTTGCAGTTATTGTTGTTGTTGATGTCGTCATTGTTAGATAGGACAGAGAGAAATGGAGAGAGATGGGGAAGACAGAGAGGGGGAGAGAAAGATAGACACCTGCAGACCTGCTTCACCGCTTATGAAGCGACTCCTTTGCAGGTGGGGAGCTGGGGACTCAAACCGGGATCCTTACTCTGGTCCTTGTGCTTTGCACCATGTGCACTTACGCTGTGCTACTGCCCGACTCCCATTTTTATATACTTTTAACACAACATATTTCAGCTAGGAATGAGGGTGGATAAAAGCAAAAAAACCCAATAAATCACTGATTTATACAGAGGAAGCATTACCTTCTTAAATTTAATATTTCATCTTTGCAAAGTATTGCTAAACACTAAAAACTTAGCAAATGACTTTATATATATAGGACTCTTGCTAGAAATTTTTGGCTCTTAAGTAACAAAACAGATCTTTATTAGTAAGACACTTGTTTATTTTGTATGTTTAACAACAACAAAATAGCATTTTTCGAGAAGGAGGTTTCTCAGCATATTCCCGATTTTCTTGCCCCTAAACACCACCCGTACCCCATTTCCAACTGACCTCCCAACATCAGGCACTAGTTCTTTCAAATCCTCCAGGGTTGGCTTCTTTTTTAGTAACTTCTTATATAAAGCCAAAGGAAAGTGAAGGTCCACAATAGTAAAATTATAAATCGCTAATCCACAGACAACACCAATCAAATGGAACAAATCACTGTCCTCAAATGTCTAAAAATATAAAGAAAATAAAGCTAGTCTCCCAATGGTTACAACACTACTTTTTTTTTTCTGAGTAAAACAAACAAAAACATACTTACACAAAATTCTGAAGACCTAGAAAAAGCTAATAACAAAATTCATTAATTCTCATCTCCCTGAGACAGCAATGTTGATATTTTCACACATTTCCATCCTCCCATGCCTTTTGAACACAGTTAAAAATCCAGTGAAGATCATACTACACATAAAACTTCACAATTGGATCTTTTTTCAGAAACAGATTTCTACAACGCTGACCATTAAATCAATGAATAAAATGACAATACCAATTTTTGGCAGTACGAATCCATTGCTCCCTGTGGCCAATTATTTATTTTTATTTGATGTACTAGGACAGAGAGAAATTGAGAGGGGAGGAGGAGAGAGGGAAAGAGAGAGAAAGACAGACCCGCTTCACTGTTTGTGAAGTGCCCACCCTCCAGGTGGGGAGCGGGGGCTGACCCAGGTGGTAATGTAATGTGTACAACCACACAGGCGCGCCACCACCTGGCCCCACATCACATTATCTTTCTAATCTCAAAAATGCATATTTGATAAGTTTAAAATTAAAAAAAAAAAGGAAAATAAAACACTTGTAACCCAGTTGCTCAGAAAAAGATTTTAAAGTATTTTTACGGTAGTCTGGGAGGTGGCACAGTGGATAAAGTACTAGACACTCAAGCAAGAGGTCCTGAGTTCAAGCTCTATCATCACATGTGCCAGTAAGATGCTCTAGTTCTCTTTCTCTCATTAATAAATAAATCTCTAAGCAACTTTAAATGTGTAAGACTTTCTCATTTTAAAATCATGAGTATCTTATCTTTCAGGGCAAGATATCATTTAAAGATTAATTTCATTTCATGAGGTGGGAGCGGGAACACTAGAGCATCGTTTTAGTACACATGATGTCAGAGATCAAACTCAGCTTCATCAGAACAAGATTTTATTATTATGATTATTCTAAATATTGATTTTGGGGTTGGTGAGACATCATAATTGTGTTTCTACCCGAAGTTCTTAAGTCCCAGGTTCAATTCCCAGCACCAATATAAACAGAACTGAGCAGTGCTCTGGTGTCTGTCTGTCCCTCCCACCCTTTCTATCTCAGTAAAATTAGCAAAAATTTAAAGTCTAAAAAATATTTATTTTTGAATTACACATGACAGAGAGTTTCACATGAGAGAAAGACAAGTCAGAACACTACTCTGGTTAATGGCACTAGGGAATTGAACCAGGACCTTAGGCATGAGAATCTGAGGATCCTTGGAGGATATAAAGAAATGAATGAGTCTAATGATAAGTTAATTCTTCTTAGAAAAACATCAATCTGATAATTATTTAATTATATAATATTATGCAAGTGTTAAATCTCCATCAGCATCATTTTCTCATTGATCTTTTTTTTTAGATTTTATTTATTTATTGATGAGAAAGATAGGAGGAGAGAAAGAACCAGACATCAGTCTGGTACATGTGCTGCCAGGGCTTGAACTCAGGACCTCAGGCTTGAAGAGTCAAGCACTTTATCCGCTGCACCAACTCCCGGACCGCTTTCTCATTGATCTTTTTCTCACTGATCTTCCTTTTATGTAGTTTAATAATTTGAAAGTGTATCACAAACATTGATGTGTTTTGATGACTCAGTTTACAAATTTTGAAATCGCAATACATCTCTAAATAAATACATGTTAGGTCTATATCAATAACTTATTTACTGAGCTAATATGAGATGCTACTATATACAGGTGTCACATAGATTTACATGACTTGAACATTTTACCTTATCAGAAAACCAAATGAGTCTGGAGTCTTCATAATACCTAAACATGCCATATTTAGGATCCAGTAACTCCCTCATGATGAGCAAGAAGAACTCTTTGCGTACCCCACCGGCATCAACAGCATCTTCTCCAACAAATATGACCTAAAACAGCAAAGGGCAATGGACACTGAGTATAAAGCAGTTGAGACTCAATGCTCTTTATTACAAATAGATACTTGACAAGTCAAAGAAATTTAATAAAATTATATGCTTTAAACCTTTGTAAGTTTCTAAGATATACTACAAGTAAATGGGAAATCTCCAAATACAGTTTCTTGAAATGTTCTATTTCTTCTCTCTCTTTTGGTCTCTTTTCTTTATTGCCACCAAGGTTACTGCTGGGGCTCGGTGGTGGCACTATAAATCCACCACTTCTAATGGCCGTTTTTTTCTTCTTTCCTTTCTAATTTTTATTAGACAGGACAGAGAGAAATTGAGGGAAGAAAGGAAGATAAAGATAGACACCTACAGACCTGCTTCATAGCGCATAAAGTGGCTGCCCTGCAGGTGGGGAGTAGGGGCTCAAGCCCAGGTCCCTGCACTTGGTAATAAGTGCTCTTACCGGGTGTGCCACTGCCTGGCCCTGGAAAGTTCCATTTCTTCAACCAAAAGCGTCATTATTACCTTGAGAGGCTTTTTATAGTCTATATTCTTTGTTTTCCTTAAAACTTCCATTGCATCTCCTACAATATTTTCCCTCCGCACCACTAGAATTAGGCAGGGATTCACAGATTCAATCACTGGTAGAAAAAGAGAGGAGACATTCTGTCTGTGGGCCTGGTCAACAGCCATCTAGAAAACAGAAAGATCATAATGTTAATAGCGATCCTAAAAGAAGATATGGTCACTGGGTGAACTAACCTCCAGCCACCAAGTGCAGATATTCTACAATTTCTGTACTACTGAATTTCATGGCACCTAAAGCCATTACCTATCTGGTATAGTATAAGAACTTAATAAAATCTTTATCTTGGACATTTTATCCTTTTGCATTTTTCCCCCTTTCTATTTTACTGGGTAGGACACATAGAAACTGAGAGAGGAGGAAGATCCTGATCAAGGGGAAGAAAGATAAAGAGGTGCCTACTCATAATCATCCCCCCCCGCAGGCTGGGAGTTGGGGGCTGGCCCATGTGTATGGCAGTAACTGCACCAAACTGGGCACACACCACCTGGTCCCCTTGAACCTTTTATTAATGTATAACTGAGGGCATTATTAAGAAAACATGTGAATAAAATAATAATGTTAAATCTAAGTAATACTATTTCTCAAAAAATAACTTGATGAGATGGAGAATGAGGATAAAAGGAAATTCAGTGGGGCTGGAAATACAACTCATTGTGCAGGGGTACAGTGTGTCATGCAACTGGCCCAGGCACCACCTGGGAGGTGATACGGCACCAGAGGAAGCTCCAGAACTGTAGCGTATCTCCATCTATCTCCTTTCTATCTGACTGGAAAAGCAGTCCAGCAGAAAAGAAAAAAGACAAATACAGATATAGATGGTGCAGGGTGGGAGATGAAGAAGGAAGAAAATGAAAGAAGAAAGAAAGATGAAAAGGAGAGAGGGATGGGGAGGAAGGAATAAAAGGAAGAAAAGGAGGGGGGAGAGGTAGAGAGGGAGAAAGTCCAAGAACACACATTTCTGGGCTGATAAACTGACTTTCTTGGGTCACGCTCTATTTCGCCATGTGTGTGACCTATTGGTGAGCCTGGCTCCCGCTGCTCTGCAGTAAGACTGGCGCTGTGGTTTCTCTCTCCCTCTCATCCCCCCCCCATCATCCTGGAGTAATGGTGATGCTGCTGTGGTTTCTCTCTCCCTCTCATCCCCCCCATCATCCTGGAGTAATGGTGATGCTGCTGTGGTTTCTCTCTCCCTCTCACCCCCCCCCTGTCATCCTGGAGTAATGGTGATGCTGCTGTGGTTTCTCTCTCCCTCTCACCCCCCGCCCTGTCATCCTGGAGTAATGGTGATGCTGCTGTGGTTTCTCTCTCCCTCTCACCCCCCCTGTCATCCTGGAGTAATGGTGATGCTGCTGTGGTTTCTCTCTCCCTCTCATTCCCCCCCGTCATCGTGGAGTAATGGTGATGCTGCTGTGGTTTCTCTCCCTCTCATCCCCCCCCCCGTCATCCTGGAGTAATGGTGATGCTGCTGTGGTTTCTCTCTCCCTCTCATTCCCCCCCGTCATCCTGGAGTAATGGTGATGCTGCTGTGGTTTCTCTCCCTCTCATCCCCCCCCCTGTCATCCTGGAGTAATGGTGATGCTGCTGTGGTTTCTCTCTCCCTCTCACCCCACCCCCATCATCCTGGAGTAATGGTGATGCTGCTGTGGTTTCTCTCTCCCTCTCACCCCCCCTGTCATCCTGGAGTAATGGTGATGCTGCTGTGGTTTCTCTCTCCCTCTCATTCCCCCCCGTCATCGTGGAGTAATGGTGATGCTGCTGTGGTTTCTCTCTCCCTCTCATCCCCCCCCCCGTCATCCTGGAGTAATGGTGATGCTGCTGTGGTTTCTCTCTCCCTCTCATTCCCCCCCGTCATCCTGGAGTAATGGTGATGCTGCTGTGGTTTCTCTCTCCCTCTCACCCCACCCCCATCATCCTGGAGTAATGGTGATGCTGCTGTGGTTTCTCTCTCCCTCTCATTCCCCCCCCCCCGTCATCCTGGAGTAATGGTGATGCTGCTGTGGTTTCTCCCTCTCACCCCACCCCCATCATCCTGGAGTAATGGTGATACTCCAGTAATGAAAATAAATTAAAAAATAAAAACAACAAAAGCCCAACATTTGAAGAGAATAAGGAACAACCTGACTAGGGCAGTGGTATAGAAATTCATCTGGGAGAGTGATTGCTTTAAGTGTTGGTCACAAACCAAGCCCTTGGTTCTAATCATTCAAAGCTGTTGCTTTATTTCTGCGGTTTCCCCTGTGCTCATGTTTAAAAAGGAATAGCCTAAATTAAAACTAAAGGGGTGGTTAGTATTATTTTAACAAATAATGCCAAGAAAATGGTTTATTAGCTATCAGTACATAACCCTACAAAATATTTTGTTATTTTTTAAAGAGTTCTTGTTTTTTCTTTTTAATTTTAAATCATCTTTATTATTTTTTATTTAGTTATTATTAGCTAGAGACAGAAATTGAGAGGGGAGGGGGAGAAAGTGAGGGAAAGAGACAGAGACACACCTGCAGCTCTGCTTCACCATTTGTGAAGCTTTTCCCCTGCAGGTGGGGACCAGGCGCTTGAACCCGGGTCCTTGAGCACTGTAATGTGTGCGCTTAACCAGGTGCACCACTGCCTGGCTCCTTAAATTATCTTTTTATTTTTAAAAAATATATTTTTTAATTGTTCCATCCTTAGCTAGTGGGAGGCTTTTTTAAAAAATAATTTATTTATTAATGAGAAAGATAGGAGAAAGAACCAGACATCACTCTGATACATGTGCTGCTGGGGATAGAACTCAGGACCTCATGCTTGAGAGTCCAACGCTTTACCCACTGCTCCACCTCCCAGATCACTCTCATAATTATGTTGTAAGCATTTAAAAAAAAAACTCCATTCTTCCATGTTCAGAGGAGAAGCAATTACAAAAGCCAGACCTTCTACCTGCACCCCATAATGAATTCTGGTCCAGGTCCAACCTCTGTGGAGAACAGTCTGGAGAACTCTCAGAAGGCTAGAAATGGACCTACCCTATGATCGTGCAATTCCTCTCCTGGGGATATATCCTAAGGAACCCAACACACCCATCCAAAAAGATCTGTGTACTCATATGTTCTTGGCAGCACAATTTGTAATAGCCAAAACCTGGAAGCAACCCAGGTATCCAACAACAGATGAGTGGCTGAGCAAGTTGTGGTATATATACACAATGGAATATTACTCAGCTGTAAAAAAATGGTGACTTCACCGTTTTCAGCCGACCTCGGATGGACCTTGAAAAAATCATGTTGAGTGAAATAAGTCAGAAACTGAAGGATGAATATGGGATGATCTCACTCTCAGGCAGAAGTTGAAAAACAAGATCAGAAGAGAAAACACAAGTGGAACCTGAACTGGAATTGACATATTGCACCAAAGTAAAAGACTCTGGGGTGGGTGGGTGGGGAGAATACAGGAGCAAGAAGAATGACAGAGGACCTAGTGGGAGTTGTATTGTTATATGGAAAACTGGGAAATGTTATGCATGTACAAACTACTGTATTTACTGCTGAATGTAAAACATTAATTCCCCAATAAAGAAATTAAAAAAAAAAAAAAGAATTCTGGTCCATATTACCAGAGGGACAAAGAATAGGGAATCTTCCAATGGAGGGGATGGGACACAGAACTCTGGTGGTGGGAACTGTACCCCTCTTACGCTACAATCATTAATAAACACTAAGTTTCCTCTCATTTTCAGTCAGCACGTATAGTTGTATATTTTGTATCACATGGAAAGAAACCTCAAAAACGTTTTTTTATTTACAGGCTCACAGAGAAAACCTGCAGTCACGCTGTAAAATCATAATGTAAATCAGTTTAAAACTCTCACTATAAATAAAAGAATGTTCCAGCATAAAGTGGAAGAGAAGGGGGAGGGAGGAACAGCTGCAGGAGGAAATGAGCAATCTAAGAAAAATACCTTATGACTAAGATGCTGTTCAAGTAGCTTTCCTAGCTTGTTTCTACTAAGTGGTCAGATGTGTCCTACGTTAAACACCCTACTTCTAGTAATTTCCACCTTATATTAAGCACGTAAGTGGGGAATACATAAAAGTCAGCACAACAGCTCTCTTGGACTGTGTGCTGCTCTGTGATGTATGAGGCTCAGGTTTGCACCCAGCCCCTAGCACACATTTAAGAAACTTCCTTGCTGTGGGCTCTTTCTCTCTGTATGTCTATTGTTAAAAAGGGGGGGGGGGGCTATATAACGAAGCAGGGTTGACACAATATTGTATTGATTAAAACAATACAGTTGGGAGTCGGGCGGTAGCACAGCGGGTTAAGCTCAGGTGGCACAAAGCGAAAGGACCGGCGTGAGGATCCCAATTCAAGCCCCCGGCTCCCCATCTGCAGGGGAGTCGTGTCACAGGCAGTGAAGCAGGTCTGTAGGTGTCTATCTTTCTCTCTCCCTGTCTTCCCTACTTTTCTCCATTTCTCTCTGTCCTATCCAACAATGACAACATCAATAACAACTACAATAATAAACAACAAAGGCAACAAAAGGGAATAAAAAAAAAAGTTATTGGGAGTTGGGTGGTAGTGCAATGGGTTAAGCACATGTGGTGCAAAGCGCAAGTACTGGCTCGAGGATCCTGGTTTGAGACCCTGGTTCCCCACTTGCAGGGGAGTCGCTTCACAAGTGGTGAAGCAGGTCTGCAGGTGTCTATCTTTCTCTCCCCCTCTCCATTTTTTCTCTGTCTTATCCAACAACGATGACATCAAGAACAACAATAATAACCACAACATTAAAACAAGGGCAACAAAAGGGAAAATAAATAAATATTAAAAAAGAAGTTTATATGAACTATTTTTTTTATTGGGGGATTAATGGTTTATGGTTGACAGTGAAACACAGTAGTTGGTACATGTGTAACGTTTCTCAGTTTCCACGTAACACTCTATCCCTTCCACCATCAAGTTCCAGGTCTGTCCCCCCGCCCAGAGTCCTTTACTATGGTGCAATATACCCCTCTTTTCAATTAAAAATACATAAGAATATTCATCCTACATGCAAGTCTTCATAAATGTCAAAGGTACTTTGTTTTCACTAGAGTACTGCGCAGCTCTGGCTTATTATGGTGGTGCATCGGACTGAACTGGGGACTGTGGAGTCTCAGGCACGAGAGACTCTTTGCATAAATAACCATTATGCTATCTACCCCCACCCTCAATGATACTTTGCAAAAGACAGACCACAAAGATATAAAATGTTCTAAAAGACTGATAACAAGAAATTTACAAATACTTACTTTTAAAAACATCACATAAAGAATTCAAACAACACTGTCAAATAAGATTAGTATTACATAATATTTTACCTGCATCTGTAAGACCGCATCTGTTTGTAACAGAGTAGTTTTTGCTTGAGCATCAAATACAAATGGATATGTGCAGATTGTAACAGGAATATCTGCCAACTGGAAATCAAAAAAATAATTTATCAGTTCAAAATAATTTGTGATATCCTTCTTGAATAAGTACTGTGATTTCAAGGCTGATTACATTAAAAGAAATCTTGCAAGCTGGTAAAACAGACAAGACTCAATTTTCAGCCTGGCCCCTAATGCCCTGGGGAAGTCTGAATGCTGTGGTGTCCCACCACCCCATCTGAAAAAGTTGGCAGAGTAGAAGACCTGCTGAGAACAACAGCAAAATAAAAAAAGAAAAGAAAGAAAGGAAGGAAGGGAAAGAAAGACCCAGCTTGCTTGTTTCTTAATTAAAAAAAGAAAACATTTAATTTTATTTACTACATGTTATATAGAGAAAGAGAGAGAAGGGAAGACAGGGATAAAGGAAGGGAACAGAGAAAAGGAAGGAGGGAGTCAGAGAGAAAAAGAGGGGGAGAGGGAGAGCGGGAAGGGGGAGGGAGGGAGAGTGAGAGAGGGAGAGGGAGAGGGAGAGGAGGAGGGGTAGGGAGGGAGAGCGGGAAGGGGGAGGGAGGGAGAGTGAGAGAGGGAGAGGGAGAGGGAGAGGGGGAGAGAGAGAGAGAGAGAGGGAGGGAGAGGGAGAGAGAGAGACTTACAGCACTGCTGCTTCCTCGCTCGTAAGCTTGCCCCCTGCAAGTAAGGACCAGGGGCTTGAACCTGGGTCCTTGAGCATTCATTCCAACATGTGCACTCAAGGAGGTGTCAACTGTCTGAATCACCCTGTTCCTGAATTTCTACTATAATTAGATTAATACTTGTAAAAGCTCCAATTCCCATGTTTAGTAACAGGTGATAGACTTGACTGTCAGTAAAATTGTAGATTATAAGTATCTTTTGTTTAACAATATATCAATTTTTAAGTTTCAATGAAAATGGATTATAAATTTATCCTAAACTTAAGATGTTTAGAGCTAATCTAGCTATTGAAACCAAAGATAATTGGTCATTCATTTATTCACTCATAAACATAATAGATATTTTCTGCACATCATTAGTATGTCAATATCTTTTTAATCTTTTTTGTCCTTTCTTTCCTTTATTTTCTGCTAGGTTTTTTTTTTAAATTTTTTTTTTTAAACCAGAGCACTGCTCAGCTCTGGCTTATGGTGGTACAGGGGATTGAACCTAGAACTTTGGAGCCCCGAACATGAGAGTCTGTTTGCATAACCATTGTGCTATCTATCTCCATGTCATTATTATTTGAAATCAAAACTTATTCATTCATTACATAAAATAAGAGCCAATGGTAATATTATTTTGTGCTAATCTTTAAAGTTGAGCTAGTATCATTATCAGACATTAATCACTTTAGAGACAATTATTTTTCCTAGCATGTAATACTGTGCAGAAATATACAAAACAGTATGAATTGCTGGTGACAGACTCTTAGAGCTGGAGAATATCTTCCAGTATCAGTAAAGCAGTAGTATTTTTGTAGCAGCCCTAACACAGAACCTTTATCAGGCTTGCTCAGAAAACTTACTACACTATGGAACAACCAACCTACTGTTGTCCAAGTGCTTACACAGCTCTTTATATTTTCTAAATCTGCATTTCTTTTAAAAATATTTATTCCCTTTTGTTGCTCTTGTTTTATTGTTGTAGTTATTATTGTTGTCTTTGTTATTGGATAGGACAGAGAGAAATGGAGAGAGGAGGGAAAGACAGAGGGGGAGAGAAAGAGAGACACCTGCAGACCTGCTTCACTGCTTGTGAAGCGACTCCCCAGCAGCTGTGGAGCGAGTGTGTGTGTGTGTGTGTGTGTGTGTGTGTGTGTGTGTGTGTGTGTGTCTTCAAACTGGGATCCTTACAGCGGATCCTTGCGCTTTGAGCCACCTGCGCTTAACTGGCTGAGCTACTGTCTAACTCCCCCCCCCCCCCCCCCCCTTTTTTTTTTTGCCTCCAAGGATATTGCTGGGGCTCAGTGCCTGCACTATGAATCCACTGCTCCTGGAGGCTATTTTTTCCCTTTTGTTGCCCTTGTTGTTTATCGTTATTATTACTGTTGTTATAGCTGTCATTGTTTTTGGATAGGACAGAGAGAAATGGAGAGAGGAGGGGAAGATAGACAGGGGAAGAGAAAGATAAGACACCTGCAGACCTGCTTTACGGCTTGTGAAGCGACCCCCCCCCCCCTCAGGTGGGGAGCCAGGGGCTCAAACTGGGATTCTTAAACTGGTCCTTGCACATCGTGCCATGTGTACTTAACCCGCTGTGCTACCGCCCAGCCCCCCTAAACCTGCATTTCTATGCATTGCTTCATCTCAGTCTGTGCTTTGCTCCTGCAAGGTAGTATATATGTTTTAAATATATACTTATATATATTTTTCATGTTTTCCCTTAATTGTTTTCAATTCAAACTGAAACTTTCCCCGGTTCCCACCTGCAGGGGGTGAGGGAACTTCACAAGTGGTGAAGCAGTGCTGCAGATTCTACCTCTAGCCAATCATTGAATATTTAAAAAAAAATCTGAAACTCTGCAGTCTTTACAATCTTTCTGAAAGTAATGGTATCTAATTCTTCATTCTAATTGTCTTCCTTTAAATGCATTTCAATTTGACCAAGTCTCTGTTAATTACAATAGCCAAAGAAACAGAAAGAATGAGATGGGGGGGGAGGTGGTGCATTGGATAATATAGTGAACTCTCAAGCATGAGGCTGAGCGCGTGATCCCTGGCACAGCACATGCCAGAGTGATTCTCTGGTCTATATTTCTCCCTCCCTCAATAATCTTAAAAAAAAAATCAGTGAAGAATATAAAACTATCAATTGTTTTTTTTTTAACCAGAACACGGCTCATCTCTGGCATATGGTGATGCAGGGGAATTGAACTTGGGACTGCAGCCTCAGGCTTGAAAGTGTCTTTGCATAACCATTATGCTATCTAACCCATCCGACTTATTACTTGTTCTTAACATATGACAAGCCATCATACTATATTAACTTACAGGGAATTATTATTTCTGACTTCTCCCCCATAAGAATGTATCCCTATCCTATGTTTGTTTCACTCACTATTACTAAGGATAAAAAATAATTTTATTATGCAAACTAAAAAAAAAGGTGATTTTTAAGCAAAATGACAAAGCTCAATGTCTATAAGATGGTTCCAGTGTAGAGCTTCACGTACTAAGACAGCGTATGATACAAAGTAAGAACGATGGACAAAGCTAAAGAGTTTATTTCACGGCCACTCAAATGATCAGCTATTACTGTAACAATTAAAGATTATTTCTCTGGTATAAATAATTCCCAGTAGGGGGTGAAGCTCAATAATATAGTGTACGTTATCCACATAAGGCCACTGGTTCCATCTCTGGCACTACCCCTGGACAATATACAAAAAAGAAATTTCCCTTGCCTTTATAGGGTAGGTATTTTGCCAAATTTAAAAAAAAAAAAAAAAAAAAGCTATTTAGGGGCTGAATGGTGGCGCACCTGGTTGAATCCCCATATTACTATGAGCCTGGGCTCAAGCTTCCTGTTCCCACCTGCGAGGGGCAAGCTTCATGAGCAGTGAAGTAGTGCTACAGGTGTCTCTCTCTTTCCATCTTCATTTCAGTCTGTCTCTATCCAATAAAATAAGTAAAAATAACAAAAAATATCAATGTGCTATTTTAACATTTTGAGGACAGATTTTCTTTACTCTAATATTTCTACCTGTCCCCCAACTAAAACAGGTTTTAACCTTCAGAAAGTCCCTCTGAAATATTATATAAACAATTTCCACTTACTCACTTAAAAATAATTATATAGGGGGGGCTAGCTGGTAGAGTGCCTGGTACAATGTACACATTACGAGGCATAAGGTCCAAGTCCCCGAACTTCAGGGAGGAAGTTTCCAGACTGGTGAAACAGTGTTGCAGAGGTCTCTCTCTGTCCCGAACTACCTATCCCCTTTTCTCTCTCAATTTCTGTCTGTATAAAAAAGGAGGAAGAGGTGATGGAGATGATAACAACATCACTACTAGGGCTGCAGATGCACCACACAGAAACCTAGCCCCAGCAACAGCCCTGGTGTCAATTAATAAATAAATAATAATACAGGTCCAGTACAGCAGTTTATAGACTGTTTACAGACTGTCATGCCTGATGCTCTGATATCAGTGTTATATAAGACAGGAACTTTGGTTCTCCTGTCACTGAAGACAAGATGGAGTATTACTCTGAACACAATGTTTTATTGCACCAAACTTACCTCAGTTAATCCATGGCTGACATCCTAAGACAGCAGTGCAGAATGTAATAACAATGAGGAAAGAGCAATGTTAGAGTTCAGATTGAACTATTTCTACTCAGAAGTAGAATTTCATGTATTTTGCTAAGCAGAGAATTTTGAGACAAACTGAAATACATCTACAATAAAGCAGACCCCTTCTACAAGCCATGCACCTTATACTTATAAGACTTTTGTTACAGGTACCTTATGAACATAAGTTCTGGGGCTTGAACACAGCACAGGGAAACTCATTGTAAACCTAACTTGATCTTCAAGAAATAGTTACAAAATTTAAGAAAATATTTCTCAGATTTTAAAGCTAGGTTAATGTTTGAAAATATATACAGAAACAAAGTGAGAGAAGTAAGCCCTATGCTACTCTCTTTTATTGGAAATAACTGTGAAATTGATTATTTTATATTAATGCTTCTTTAACATTAAAATAACTTCAAATAGAATGTGCAGTAAACCCTCCTTGTGGAATATGCAGGACTTCCATGTGTGACTCAGATTCAGTCTCCAGTATTGTACATGCTATAATGAAGCTTTCTCACTAAAAAAGTAAATAAATCTTTTTTTTTTTTTTTTAAAGAAGCTCTAGCATGGGACACAAGGTTCAGTAAGAAGACTGACAAATTGAAGATACATTTATGAAGTTAATAATGGAAATTATAATGAAAGCTGACTAGTTCATTTAACAAAAATAAACATTTCCTTGTCGAAAACTTCTAGAGACGAGAAATTGTACCCAAATGGCAGCAACTATACTATAAACCACTACCTGCCCAATAAAACTATTTGGAGAAGAAAATAGCAACAACAAATACTTCCTCATATGCTCAGTTGTGCTTTAAAAAATGTTAATGAGGGGGCTGGGTGGTGGCACCATCTGGTTGAGTGCACACGTTATAATGTGCAAGGAGACAGGTTCAAGCCCCCAGTCCCCACTTGCAGGGGGAAAGCTTTGCAAGAAGCATTGCTACTGGTGTCTCTCTTTCTCTCCCTATCTTTCCCTTTCTTCTCAATTTCTGTCTCTATCAAATAACTATTTTTTAAAAATTAATGAGAGTAAAATGGGGGGGGGGGAGTAAGAGAGCCAGGGTATCACTTGGACACATGTAATGTTGAGAACCCTTTGCTTGAGAATTCAGTGTTTTACCCACTGTACTACCTCTCAGGCTACCCAAGTTACACTTAGTGCTATAGTTTCTGAAAATCTTACTAAATTTTCATACAGAACTTTGTTGAGTGAAAAGTTACCTAAACAAATGTATGGCTTTGTCTTCAGCTACTAGGCGATGATCTAAAAGTCTGTGGAATGCAATTCTTGTCCCGAGTGTCCCTTTTCCTGGGGGTTTTGGGCCATTGATGGTTTATTCATTTATTCATTTCATGAGAGAGGTGAGAGCATCACTCTGACTAAGTAATGGCAGGGATCAAACCGGGGCATCACACACAGCAAGCACTGAGCCCCCTCTATGGCTGCTAATTTACTGTACTTCTTTTTAGTCCTACTAAGCATATTCCAGACATTACTAGAAGTGTTGGTAAGTACACTGACAAGAGTGCCTACTCACGAGGCACTATGGTTGGTTTCTGGCAAACAATAAAAGGTTACTTTCCCCGTTAACAACTGCTACACACATATTTGCTAAATTACCTGACCGTCTGTCTGTGTATTATAGTGGTTAGTAAATTAGAGTATTAAATCTGACTATTTTCTATACATTTTATGTGTCTAATTAAAGTTTTTTAAATTGTATTTCTCTTATATTTTATAGGTCAGAGAGAAATCCAGAGGGAAAGTAGAAACAGAAAGGGAGAGAGACAGAGAGACCCCTGCAGCCCTGCTTCGCCACTTGCAAACCTTTCTCCCTGCATGTGGGGACCTGGGACTCGGACTTGGGTCCTTGCGCATTGGAGCATGTGCACTCAGCCAGGTGCGCCACCACCCGGCCCCAAAAGGAAGAAATTAAAGCAATTAGAATCAATGATTCCAGGCTCTCTTCTGGTAGTTCCAAGCCACTGGTATCATACTAGTAATAGCACATGTCTCAATAAAGACAGGTAAAATGCAAAAGAGACCACAGCACTGAAGCTTCCTCCAGTGTGATGGGGGCCAGGCTTGAAGCTGGGCTTTGTGCATGCAAAGCAGTACACTATCCAAGTTAAATTATTTTGCCATCCCATTCCAGTGTTCTTAGCATCAGAGACTAAAGACACAAGTTCATAAAGCAGCATGAATGATAGTTTTAAAAAGTTCAAGTTCCAAAGGGATTTTCAGTTAATACTATAGGGATCCACTACCAATAAACCAGCCATACAAGAAACAGTAAAGGGACCTATATAAAATGAAACATAGAATGACTTTTCCCATGGGGGTAAGCAAACAAAGCAAGGAAAGCAAAGTCCACTAAAGACAAACCTAGAAACTCAAGACAGCAGAACTGAGGTTCGCGAAGAGGTCAGAGGGGAGAGGGAGGACTGCACTGCAAGGTGGAGAGGGTCCAGTAGACCCTGGTGAAAAAGCACTGGTATGAAGGCAGTGAGCATGGGGTAGCAGGACAAGTTAAAGAGGTGAGACCTCTATTAGTTAGCGTTCCATTCCTATACCAAATCTAAACCAGAAAAATAAGTTACAGTTTTTTAAAGGAAAAACGGCAAACTCAGTAAAAGTTTAAAGTTTGTATAGTCTTACTTTTTTTAAGTAACCTTGGTTTGCAAGACTAAATATTTTAGAAGTGCATTGTGTTTTCGGTTCAAAAATAATTTTTGAAAAAAAATTGTATCTTTTTTCTATAACAAATGGTATGTAAAAGTGAAATAGGAAAACACACAAATAAACCTACCATTCCATATGCCTGCTGTTGGACCCAGTTGATATAATCATTCCTTATGTCTATCAGTTCTTGAACTTCATGTATATAGAATTTATCATATTGTATGATCTGCCCTGCTTTTTCATTTACCTGCAAGAAAATGCAATTGGCATTAAATTTAACCAGTATCTAAAAGAAATATTCAAAAAACTTAAACAACAAATGGTTCGGTTTCTTAATTTTCTCTTCCATTAGAAAATTATTTACTGAGTGCTTACCATACAAAAAAGTGCTAATAAAGAGACAATGACAAAGACTTAGAAAAGGCAGTATCTGTACTTAGTGCCTCAAAATTAAAAAAGGAAAATATGTACATAATGATGACACTATGAGATATATAATATATATATACACATATTATATATTATAAGATCTTCTGGCTGGGGGATGGGATTTAAGTAACTATGTTTCTAAATGTTACTCTGTAATGGTACCTGATTAGAATAAACTCAGAGATAACATAGAACATTAAAAAAAAAAAGAGTATAGATCATCACTCTAGAAATATGTACTAATTACAAAAAGGAAGAATGAGTCTTTTAAGCAGAGCACCATCTTAACCAAGTGAGCAAACTAATCAATGCCAATTCTGGGGCACTTAGATACTATGTTTCCACTATAGATGAAATCTAACAGGACCCTATTTCACAGGCTTCCACTGGGTACCATGAAATTGGGCAGAAGATGAAGAGGCCCTCAGTAGTGCAAGAGTCGGCTGCTACTGTGAGAAAGGAAGATCTGCCTCCCCGCCCAGATCCTGTTCTCAGACATGGGAACTGCCCGGTAGACGCAGCTAAGTATATTAAAAATGTTTTTGCGAAGAAAGGACATGGAGCACAAATTCAGACTCATGCCTCCATCCCATGCCTGTTTGCTATATTTTTGTTCCCATTCTCTGACCTGATGATATTTCCTATTTGTCGGGGCAAGATGGTGGTGCACACACGACAGCACACAAGGATCCAAATTCAATCCCCTGTTCCCCACTTGCAGAGGGAAAGCTTCATGAGTGGCGAAGCAGGGCAGCAGGTGTCTGTCTCTTTCCCTCACTATCTCCCCTTCTCCTCTCAATTTGTTTCTATTCATTAATAAATAAATAAACATTAAAAAGATAAAGGAAAAGTACATATCCTATACGTCGCCAAATTTATCCACCATTTCTAGGTAATCAACATGATAAAAGTCCCCAGTTCATCTTTTTACTAGTTTAATTGTTCTCCTAAACAAAGGGACAAGGCAATAGATTTGAGCATCACTCCTATTTCCATGCAACTCAAACAGCAATAAAATGTCTTAGTTCAAAACAAAGATCAGAAGGGAAAACACTAAGCAGAACTGGAACTGGAGTTGGTGTACTGCACCAAAGTAAAAGACTCTGGAAGGGGGAGAGCGGGGGAGAGGATTCAGGTCCTGGATCAAGATGGCAGAGGATCTACTGGGGGTTGGTTTGTGGAAAACTGGGAGATGTTATGCATGTACAAACTATTGTATTTTGCTATTGACTGTAAACAAGTAATCCCCCAATAAAGTCTTTTCTTGTGAAAGACTTGTATATTGAATATTATGTGTCACTACTCAAAGAAATAGAAAAAGACACAAAGAAGTAGAAAGATATTCCATGTTCATGGGTTGGAAGAATTAACATCATCCAAATGAGTATATTACCCAGAGCCATATACAAATTTAATGCAATCCCCATCAAAATCCCAACCTTTTTTTTTTTTTCGAGAATAGAACAAAAGCTATCTGGAACCAGAAAAGAACTAGAATTGCTATTAAAAAAAACAAAAACTATCTTGAGAAGAAAGAACAGAACTGGAGGCATCACACTCCCAGATCTCAAATTGTATTATAAGGCCGTTGTACTCAAAAATGCTTGGCACTGGAACATAAATAGATTATGTGGAATAGAATTGAGAGTCCACATCTACGGCCATATCACCCTGAACATGCCCGATCTCGTAAGCTAAGCAGGATTGGGCTTGACTAGTACTTGGACAGGAGAATTGAGAGTCCAGAAGTAAGCCCCCCACACCAATGGACATCTAATCTTTGACAAAGGTGCCCAGACTATTAAATGGGAAAAGGAGAGTCTCTTCAAAATATGGTGTTGGAAAAACTGGGTTGAGGAACTTCTGGGAGGTGTGGTTTATGGAGTAGTCAAGATATGATCTCTGCTTTCTCCAAAACAATCGAGCACTACAAGAGATCGAATTAGATACAAAATCTACAGCTGAAAAATCTACAGTGTCAGGTCATTCCACCTTCCAGACACGAAGATACAGATTCTACTATGACTCCATGCCAGCTGTTTTTGGCAGATGACCTCACCAATGTGTCTTGGACCCTCAGATCTCCAGAGCTCTGATCCACTAGGAAAAGATAAGACACAGGTTGGGTGGGAGCATAGATCGATCTGTCAATGCCCATGCTCAGTGGAGAAGCAATTACTGAAGCCAGAACTCCTACCTTCTGCTCCCCCAAAACAAACATACGCCCAGCTGGGGGAGAAGTGACAGGATGAAGATTAGAGGGCTCTGCACTCAAGCTCCATCAGCACCCAGAGAGAGAAGGAAAAGGAGAGGGACATATGGAAGTTGTTATGTTGTCAAGAGTGGCTTGGAAGGGAAGAGAGGATTGAATGAGGAAAAAAAAAGGGGGGGGGCAACTATGTTTAAATATGGACAGATAGTTGTAGAGAAGATGGTTGGCCCATGTCTACAACCTTAGGGGAACTGTGGTGGATTGCAGTGGGGAGACTGAAGATTCAGAACTCTGGTGGTGGGAATGGTGTGGATTCAAACCCCCGCTGACATGTAATTTTGTAATACAAAAATAAATAAATGATTAAAAAATAAACCATAAAAATTGGGTTGAAACATGAAGAAGAATGAAATTGAACTACTCTATTTCACCAAACACAACAGTAAGAAAATCTTTTTATTGTTGTAGTTATTACTGTTGTTATTCCAAGTGGATCATGGACTTGGATGTTAGACCAGGAACTATGAAATAATGAGAGGAAAATATTAGCAGAACTCTTCTCAATTTTTTTTATTATTTATTTTCCCTTTTGTTACCATTGTTGTTGTAGTTACTATTGTTGTTGTTGTCATAGGACAGAGAGAAATGGAGAGAGGAGAGGAAGGCAGAGAGGGAGAGAGAAAGATAGACACCTGCAGACCTGCTTCACTGCTTGTGAAAAGACTCCCCTGCAGGTGGGGAGCCAAGATCCTTGCTCCAGTCCTTGTGCTTTGTGCCACCTGTGCTTAACCCGCTGCACTACTGCCCAACACACTTTTCTCAATTTTAAAGGCATTTTCAATGATACAAATCCAATTACAAAGAAAACTAAGTAAAAAAATAAACCAGTGGAACTACATCAAGTTAAAAAGTGTCTGTACTTATGCATGTACAAACTATTGTATTTACTGTTGAATGTAAAACATTAATTCTCCAATAAAGAAATAAAAAAAAGTTTCTGCACAGAAAAACCAACACCCAAAGAAACCTCTCATAGAATGGGAGAAGATCTTTATATGCCATACATCAGACAAGAGGCTAATAACCAAAATATATGAAGAGCTCACCAAAACTCAGCAACAAGAAAACAAATGACCCCATCCAAAAATGGGGAGAGGATATGAACAGAATATTCTCCACAGAAGAGATCCAAAAGGCCAACAAACATGAAAAAAATGCTCGAAGTCATTGATGGTCAGAGAAACACAAATAAAGACAACAATGAGATACCACTTTACTTCTGTGAGAATGTCATACATCAGAAAGGTAGCAGCAACAAATGCTGGAGAGGTTGTGGGCACAAATGTCAATTGGTCCAACCTCTGTGGAGAACAGTCTGGAGAACTCTCAGAAGGCTAGAAATCGACCTATCCTAAGATCCTGCAATTCCTCTCCTGGGGATATATCCTAAAGAACCCATACCCATCCAAAAAGATTTGTGTATACCTATGTTCATAGCAGCACAACTTGTAATAGCCAAAACCTGGAAGCAACCCAGGCATCCAACAACAGATGAGTGGTTGAGCAAGTTGTGGTCTATATACACAATGGAATACTACTCAGCTATTAAAAATGGTGAATTCACCTTCTTTACTCCATCTTGTATGGAGCTTGAAGAAATCATGTTAGTGAGATAAGTCAGAAAGAGAAGGATGAATATGGGATGATCTCACTCATAGACAGAAGTTGAAAAACAAGATCAGAAGGGAAAACACTAAGCAGAACTGGGACTGGAGTCGGTGTACTGCACAAAGTAAAAGACTCTGGGGTGAGGGTGGGAGGGTTCAGGTCCTGGAACATGGCAGAGGAGAACCTAGTGGGTATTGAATTGTTATGTGGAAAACTGGGAAATGTTACGCATGTACAAACTACTGTATTTTACAAAGAACTATAAACCATTTATCCCCCGGTAAAGGAATCTAAAAGGAAAAGTCTTGTCTTCAGAATCTGGGGGGATAGCACAGTGGTTATGGAAAAGATTTTCTTGCCTAAGACTCAGCCCACAGGTTTGATCCCCAGCAACATCACCAGGCACAGAAGGCACAGCCGCTCTGGTAAATAAAGGTAAGGCACAGCCAAAAATAAAGGATAGAGGCAGGAGAATGAATCTGGATAGTAAATACTTAAAAAGTTTCTGAACAGTATCAAAGAATGCAAACATCATGGTAGCTAATTAGATAACAGGAAATAAGGGAAGAGTCAAGACAAAGTATTTCAAGTCTGGGTTAACTTAAAAAAAAAAAGTCAACACACATACACACAAGTCAGGAAAAGAACAATTTTATGGTTTCTGGAGCTTCGCTGACCCATGACGACTTTTTCAGACAATCAGAGTAAAAGAAATCACAGCAAAGAAGCTTCCTTCAATGTGGTGGGGGAAGGCTCAAACATGGGTTATGTTTTAAAAACAACAAAGCTATTTTGTTGGTCTAAGAGAATAATCTTGAGGAGAAAGTGAGCGGGGGAGGATGTGAGACTTGTCACTAAGCCTTTTAAGTAGTATTCTTTTCTTTTCTTTCTAACTTATTTGAGAGAAATCAAGAGAGAAGGGGGAGAGGGAGAAGGGGGAGAGGGAGATAGAGACCTGCAGCACCACTCCACTGGTTGCAAAACTTCCCTC
This sequence comes from Erinaceus europaeus, assembly GCF_950295315.1. Lineage (NCBI taxonomy): Eukaryota > Metazoa > Chordata > Mammalia > Eulipotyphla > Erinaceidae > Erinaceus > Erinaceus europaeus. The sequence goes on from NC_080162.1 coordinate 19,532,862, forward strand.
CTCCAGGTAGGGGCAGAGAGGGCTTATAACCCCAGGTCCTTACACACTATAAGGTGTGTGCTCAACCAGGTGCACCCCCACCTGGCCCTCTCTCCATATATATATATAATTTATTTGTTTACTTTTTCTTATTCTTATCAGAGAGAAAGAGAAACAGACACTATAGCATCCACTGCTGTAGTGCTCCCAGTGTGGATCTGACCTGAATCCTGTGCATGACAAACCAGGTACCTTTATTTCTTTATATTTAACGATAGGTCAGATCATCAGATTTCTTGGGGGATAAAAGTGAAAAAGACATTCAGAACAGGTGCAGGAAGATTTGGGCGTGAACTGTGCTGGAAAGGTCTGCTGGAAAAGGGGGAAACAAAAGTTATTGAGAAGCAGGAAAGTGAGGGAACACACTGAGAGTGAGTGTAGGTGGACTCCCTAGTAGGGGTGTAAGTGTACCAGGTAGTGCTGTGTCCCTCAACAGATACCCAAGAAGCATGAGATGAACAGACAGAACACATAATGAGATAATGCACTTTATGATTTTAATGCCACTTTGAGGTTTATTTTAATTGTTTCATAAATTTCTATCTGTGGTCAAGGTACACATGTACATTTGGGAAAAAATGACTAGAGTGAAAAATACTCTTTCTGGTCATAAAAGTAAATAAGGGGGACTCGGGCAGCAGCACAGTGGGTTAAGCGCGCGTGGTGTGAAGCGCAAGGACCGGCTGAAGGATCCCAGTTGGAGCCCCCGGCTCCCCACCTGCAGGGGAGTCGCTTCACAGGCAGTGAAGCAGGTCTGCAGGTGTATATCTTTCTCTCCCCCCTCTGCCTTCCCCTCCTCTCTCCATTTCTCTCTGTCCTATCTAACGATGACGACATCAATAACAACAATAATAACTACAACAATAAAAAACAACAAGGGCAACAAAATGGAAAATAAATAAATACTAAAAAAAAAAAAAAAAAGTAAATAAGGGCATGTGCACCCTAGAGCTAGGGTCAGTTAGGGTCTGTCACAGGTTTTATTATTATTATTTTTTAATGAGTGAGACCAAACCTTCACTCTGCCATTCACAACATCCTTTTTCTTTTTATCTAGTTCTGGTGATCAAATGCAGGGTGTTATCTCATTCACACAAGGCATTTGCTCTATGGCTGATGCTCCACAGAACGTTCTGGTAAATAAAGATTTATTTAAAAACTGCCCAAAACATGACTGATATACTGTCCACAGCAGAGTTGAAATCAGTAGCTGTACCAGAAACGAAGTAGCTCATAAAACCTAAAAATATTACTAGTTGACCCTATAAAGGAAGGTTGCACACCCCAGTGTTAGTTGATATTTAGACTGTTTCTACTAAAACAGAAAATATGTTAGTACACACAAAATACCATGACCTTTCCCTTCCTATTACTTATGCTGATAAGCATATATGCTTTTAAACTGAGTGACTTTTTAAAAAAAATTATTTATTCCCTTTTTGTTGCCCTTGTTTTATTGTTGTAGTTATTTTTGTTATTGATGTCATCGTTGTTGAATAGGACAGAGAGAAATGGAGAGAGGAGGGGAAGACAGAGAGGGGGAGAGAAAGACAGACACCTGCAGACCTGCTTCACCCTTGTGAAGCGACTTCCCTGGAGGTGAGGGGACGTGGGCTTGAACTGGGATCCTTACTCGGTCCTTGCACTCTGCGCCACGTGCGCTTAACCCGCTGTACTAACGCCCGACTCCCAACCGAGAGACTATTATAAATGCAAATACCATTGATCTTTGACATGCTTACATTAAATATTTTAGATTTCAAAATATAATTAGAGGACTGGGAAAATCGCATACTGGTTATGCAAAAAGATTTTCATACCTAAGGCTACCAGGTCTCAGGCTCAATCTCCAGCTCCAGTATATGCCAGAGTTGAGCAGTGCTCTGGTTTCTCACTCTCTCTCCCATTTCTCTCACTAAAAATATAAATAAATAAATGAAAAAATATATACAAAAGGTAAACTACAATGGCCTTAACCAACCAATAGTAACCAGTGTCTACAATCAGTATGTTCTGCAGATGCACATTTTTGAAAAGAAAAAAAACAAAACATGGTAAAAAAAAAAACAAAACAGGTCTGTTCCAGGAAGACACAAATTTAAAACTTATGTGTGGGAGAAAATAATGAATGGTTGACAATTCAGACTCAATGATTTAAGAGCAAAAGAGAAAATCAGTACTTAAAAATGAATGAAAAAAAAATGGGTCAAGGAGACTGGTCTGTGGTGGCATCACACACGTGCAATGTCCTGGGTCCATGTGCCGGCACCACGTTAGCAAACAAATGGGGGAGGAGTAAGAGCCACCGACAAACTGGTTCAAAAGACCTTGATGCAGATTTACACATGATAGAATAGCAACAGTTTCAGTATGTAAAAATGCATCTGTGTGGAGAATAAGACACTGTTTTCCTCAGAAAGCCTTTAATTATTCTATATTAAAAGTCTTCATATATGTTCTCATAACACCCTTAATTTTCCTTGGCTACCACTTACCACGCTGCATTATAATCATGACACTGGTAGAAATCATTTCCCTTAAAACTAGTAAGTATACAGAGTAAGCACTCAGTAAATATTTATAAAGTGAATGAAAAAAGAACAACTCTGAAACATTATATATTATATTCAGTATTAATGCCTAAAATGTGCAGAATACAACTTATTTATGCTTTGTCATAATACTATTTCACATATTAATTCCATAGTAGTATTCTGGCTTATAAAACACAGAGGTGATACAGAGTAATGGTATATATGTGACTCATCTGCTTCAGTCATCAAAAAAAAAAAAGTTAAAAGCACTGACTTAAAAGATTAACATGGTGTAAATCATTTAGGTTAGATAAAGCAAGTCTTTATTTCCTTGGTTAGTATCTCTACAAAGTTCAACTCAAACTTCTAATTACTTGCTAGTAAAATCCAATTACTTGCTAGTAAACTCATTTATTTAGTAACATATGACCATCTCTGACAGCAGATTCCCAAGTTATCTTTCTTATGATACCATTTGGATTACTAGAAATAAATGTTAACTCAAGAGCTTTCCAAAGGACATGACATAAGGGAGAAACAAGCCAACTATGTCTCTTAAAATGATTTGGAGGCACAGTTCTAGTTCTTACTCATGACCCAGGGTTAGGTCAAGAAAACTGTTTGAAGAAACTTACTTATTTTGGTAGAAGAGGGCCATCACTGCTCTGGGCCGCTTTTTCATACAGTTAGAGACAGAGAGGGAGAGTCACTACAGCAAAGCTCTGGCGCCATCCATACTACCTCCCATGTGGTACACCAAGGCTCTACCCTGGAGAACGAAGCATTTGCCCTACTAGTGAGCTATCTTTCTGGCCCAATCTTCTCTAAATTTTAGCCATGGAGCAGAGAAGAAGCATATACAGTTGTGAGGTATAAAATGTCTTTTAAAAGCATATTTCTGATAAGCAACTTGGGTTTTATTAAAGACAAAAATCAACCATCCCTCAAGATATTATCCACAAGCATCTATGATAGACAAGGACCAAGAGAAGTTTTCCTCAGAGCAAAAGTAGAGAAAAAAGGTAAATTATTGCCTTAAAGGCTCCAAGTAAGAGATGCTTAACAAAATGACACTGCTGTCATCCTGCTTTTGAGTAGCTAAATAGTACCAAACAAGAAGCTAGTTTCTTCACAACCCTATCAATTAAGCCAAAGCAGCTGTATCCCTCCAAATACTGGTTGTGGTGACAATGAAGCCATGGCCTGATCATCTGTGTTGTAGAATCTGAGCAACACATCAGTTCTCACAAACTATCAGGATCAGCATCAGCATTTTCATCTTTATTTTATAGTTGTGTCTCCATTTACATACGTGATAAAGAAAAGACCTATTCGGGGCCAGGTGGTGGCGCACCTGGTTAAGCACACATATTACAATGTGCAAGGACCCAGGTTTGAGGCCCCAGTCCCCAACTGCAGGGGGAAAACTTTGTGAGTGGCGAAGCAGGGCTGCAGGTGTCTCTCTGTCTCTCTCCCTATTACCCCCTTCCCTCTTGATTCCTGGCTGTCTCTATCCAATAAATAAAGATAATAAAAAAAAATAAATAGGGGCTGGGGGGTGGTGCACCTGGTAAGTGCACATGTTACTATGCACAAGGACCTAAGCTCAAGGCCCGTGTCCCTAGCTGTAGGGAGGGGGAAGCTTCAGAAGTGGTGAAGCAGTGCTGCTTCTCTCTACTGTGCTGTCTCTCTCTCTCTCTCTCCTTTTCTACTCCCCTCCCTTCTAAATTTCTGTCTTATCAAAGTAAATAGTTAAAAAAAAAAGCTTAAAAAAAATGAAATAAAGTTGGAAATAAGGTCTTTCAAAAGTACAGTGCTATCTGCAATTACAGAAGCTTAAACCTCTAGATCTAGCAGAACAAAAGACCCCTTTCTAGACATATTATTCTATTTGTTGATATGGAAATACATTAGAAAGACCAGAGATTTTGGAAGCAGATTTCTATTTCAACTTTTCAGCTAACAAGAACCAAGGAACCTAGTGCATTTATCATAGCTCCATCAAAAAGTTTCAGGAGACAAACCCAGGGGCAGGGGAGGGGGTTTCTCGGCAGAGATAAAAGCTTCTGAGCTAGGCAGATGATGATGATGATTTTGTCTAATCACAAGAGACAAAAGGTCCAATTTCCTCCCCCATCCACTACTCTTTTTAATTTTCAGTAAAAGACAAGAGCTGGGGGTGGTGGTGGTGGAAGGGGGTGAGGAAGTAATGGAGATAAACAAGAGAGAGAAAGTGGGTACCTGGCAATGGGACCAGCTGATAAAGAATTATTCATTGACATAGAAGAAAAAGCAATTGGGGGAGGGGTTCTAATCTCTTAAATCATAGACAAAAGAAGTAAAGAAAAGCAGGTCTTAAGAGAGTTGCAGAAGAATCCAGCTACCCCTAAAAAAAAGCCTTGTTCTGGGAAAGACAAATTAAGAATTAATTATTTCCTTAGGAAAGAAATATCTGTCATTTCTTCAATTATGATGAAAAGAGAAAGGACTTGTTGGCTAGGAATTCCAGACATACTAAATTAAGAAGAAAAAAAAAACAATCAGGAAGTTGAGAAAATACCCAGCAACTAAGAGAATAAAAAGGAAAATAAAGGGTCCACAGAGTACTTTCCTAGAGAAAACAGGAGTATTATTTTCTGTCCTTTTTTTTTTTTTAAGATTTTATTTATTTATTAATGAGGAAGACAGGAGGAGAGAAAAAAACAGACATCACTCTGGCACATGTTGCCAGGGATTGAATTTAGGACCTCATATTTGAGAGTACAATGCTTTATCCACTGCACCACCTCCCAGACCACCTTTTTTCCCTTTCTCTCTCTCTCTCCCTCTCTCTTTTTTTTTTTTTTTTACCAGAGCACTAGTCAGCTCTGGCTTATGGCGGTGTGGGGGACTGAACCTTGGACTTTGGAGTCTCAGGCATGAGAATCTGTTTGCATAACCATTATGCTATCTACCCCCCACTCCTATTTCCTTTTCATATATGCACCTTAGCACTAGGCAAGAAGAATCTAAAGACACTAAGGATACGGTTAAGAGTAAAGTGAATACTAAAGGTTTACGAGTTTCTCAGTCACTCTAAAGGCAAGTAACATGCTTTTCCCTCAGGTCATGTCCCCCAGAATAGCCTCTTAAGAAAACCAAATGGTACAACAGAGATATACCTACCAGCTGTCAGGGATGTCTCAAATCCATCTTTAATGATAACAGCTGAGACTCTACTTCTTCACATAACTTTGAAGTGCTACAAATGTAAAGGGTACTATATCTTACACTAGGGAGAAGGGCAGGAAGGAACAATAGGCAATGTAATGAATTATATGTGATTCCATTTTCAAATAGTCATGTTTCAAATATACTATTTTACCGATTAAAATTATTAGTACTCAATAGCAAAAGAATGAGTTTTAAATGTTCATAATCACAAATTGAATGTAGTCACTTCCACTGATAACTACAAATAACAAAAAATGTATGAATATTAATTCATTAGTATGCTATTGTTCTGCCCAATTTAAGAAAAAAGTTATGCCTGGGCCGGGCGGTGAAGCACCTAGTTGAACACACGTTACAGTGCGCAAGGACCCAGGTTCGAGCTCCCAGTCCCCACCTGCAGGGAGAAAGCTTTGCGAGTGGTGAGACAAGGGCTGCAAGAGTCTCTCTCCTTTTCTATCACCCCCTTCCCCTTGATTTCTGTCTGTATCGAATAAACAAAGATAATAAATTAGAAGAAAGTTATGCCTAACAAAGTGAAACTAAAGCTCTAAAATACAAATACATGATCTCTTAAAGGAAATTTCAAATGGTTTTTCCAAAGTTCTATGGCACTGTTTTCTAATTTTTTTAATTTTTTTTTTTTTTTTTTTTTTGCCTCTCAGGTTATCACTGGGGCTAAGTGCCAGCACTACAAATCCACTGTCCTGGAGGACATTTTTCTTTCTTTCTTTTTTGTACTGGATAGGGCAGAGAGAAATTGAGAGGTGAGGGAGAGATATAGAGAGAGAGACACACACACCTGCAGACCTACTTCACCACTTGTGAAGCAACCCCCCCAGCCCACAGGTGGGGAGTGGGGGCTTGAAATGGGATCCTTGCATGGCGCCCTGCACTTCTTATGTGCATTTTAACCCAGTGCACCACTGCCTGGCCCCCTGTGATATGTATTGCTTATGCCAAACTAAGTCTATAATAAATTAATGTTAAAATAAACATGATTTGTTAGTTAAAATAGAAATATAAAGGAACTACTGGACATACCCTATGTAATATTTCTAAAACCTTTAATGCAGTATGAAGAAAACTGTTGAAAATTCTTCTTTCAGAAGGGGGAATGCCGATCTTGTAGAGTTTCAAAAGATGTACCACAACTTCCTTAAAAAGTTCTACTATCTTGAGGAATAGTGGAGGTTCAAGAACTGACCACCAGTTTTCTGTTGTTAGAGGGTGAACATAAAAATAAAATAAACTTTTAAAATATTATAACTTTTCCAAATCATACTGATTTTTGTTTCTATAGCAATGAATCTAAATCCTTGGGGAGTTTCAAAAAAACACATATATAACACAATTATTTCTGTTACATTTCAAGAGAGGGTGTATAGTCTCCACACTTCACCTAAAAGCTAAAGAATAAATAATATTCTAAAAACTTCCACAACCAAAATAAAGGACAACTGCATTTATAGTTTTAGTTTTCTAAATTATGTTAAAACCTCACCATTATGCCCAAAATGAAAATCAGTTATAAAAATGTTTGTAGGTCAGTGAAATACCTCACTTGGACACCATGCTATTTTGTCATGTGCGTGACCAGGTTCAAGTCCAGCCCCTACCTCACTGTAGGAAACTTCGGTGCTGTGGTATCTTTCATTCTTTTTTTTGTGCATCCCAGCTTCACTCTCCTATTTCCAGTTACTTTCCTCAGATCCCCAAGGACAGAATCCCTTGTTTGTTCTTCCACACACCCTCAGCCCTAAAACTTCTAACTGGTTTTATTACAGCTTAATGTATGTAATAAATATCATTACAAGGTAAAGTGCAGGGCCAAACTTAGCAAGTGAACCATAAAGGCTGAAGAGATGAAATTTATGTAATTAAAAAAATTAAGGTGAAGAAAGTTTACATCAAAACCCAATAGCAAATAGAAACAGAACTGTAAGCTCACATGAGCATTAGAATGCTATCTACATGTAGAAAAATGAAGTCAAACATCGAAAATTAACAAATGATGGATCAGCAAAGAACAGAGTTCAGGGAGGAGTTAAAATCTATGTTTAATCAATTTTAATTGTTCTTCGTTAATAGTAAGATGATTCTAGAGGGAGTGAAGGAGGAAAATATTACAAAGAGTTGTCTTTCCTGACACTGCCTCTGCCACTGCTTTATTAGAACATTAACGTGCTCTGCCTCCAACATCTAGCAACAGATGATTAGAGAAAAAAAGTTCAAGGTGGCAAAAATTAAGCAGCAAACAAGCAAGCAAAACTTATGAGGATTTAAAAAAAAACTCATATTAATTAAGTAGTGATTTGTGAGACTGTAAGTTAATAGGGGTGTATATTAACATCATTCCCACCACCAAAGGTGTGTGTGTGTGTGTGTGTGTGTGTGTGTGTGTGTGTGTGTGTCCCTCCCCCCGGAGATTTTTACTTTGGTGCCATACTCCAAACTCAGTAAGGTCCTGCTTTGATTTTCCCTTTTCTGTTCTTCTTTCTCAACTTACTTCTGTTGATGAGTGGGATCATCCCATACTCTTCTTTGTCTTTCTGACTTACCTCACTTAACATAATTTCTTCTAGCTCCATCCAAGATGGGCCAGAGAAGGTGGGTTCATTATTCTTATGAGGATTTTAATTTCAAGGGAAACAGTATCAAAAGGAAAAGGTATTAAAATTCTTACCAAGAACTTTCAGGGGTGCCTTTTCTAGGTTCACAAGAGCTGTACCAAAGGGAATCGCTATTGTTGTAAAATTATTGGAATCACTCATCAGTGGACATTCTGGTAGAGTAAGATAAAACCTCAGTGCTTCAACATCAGGTAAGGAGCTAGTCAGTTTAGGAATAAGATTCTTTTCCAAACTAGCCGCCACCTATATTTTGACAAAATTAAAACCCACTTCAGTAAAAGTTTGGTGAAGAAAAAAATGAAACAAGACATGGCCTTATAATCAAAGAATGCTTCAGACATGGTAAAAATTGATACAAAGGCGTTGCTGGAAAATTTTTTTAAATTTTGTATTCAAGACTGTTGAAATTTAACCTTGATAGCTATTAAAACATAACCAACAGTAATGTTAAGTAACTAAGGCCTTGCTCCTAAGATCTTGAAATATTTGCAGATTTCTGACAATAAATTACATTTTAAAATAAAACCTTGTTGTAGGTCTTAAACTAGCATATTTAATAAAATCATACAAAGCATGTCATAATGAAATTATACAGTTAATTAAGTTGTAAGCATATGAACTAATATGGAAAAAAAACCCAATAGGCTATTTAATAAAAATACAAAATTCTTTAATGACAAACCTGCTGAGATATTTGAGGATGATCAGGTTGTATAAGTTTGTGGAATAATAGCCTAGCAGCATTCATATCAACCCCTGAAAATTTGGAGCCTGTCCTATAGTGATCATCATTGCTTTGAAAAGAGAGAAAAAGGAAATAATAGCATTTAAAAATCATTTCACTTATGTAATATGATAAATGTAGAAAGTTCTGCGTGACAAAGAACTGTCACTTACCTGATAGCTAAAAAACTTCCATTTAGGCAGCCAGAAGATGAAAATGTCCCATCTATTTCACTAGAAAGAAATTTAAAAATCCCTAGTCACAAAATCTGTTTGTCTTTACTTTTAGTAAGTCAATATTTTACTTCATATTTAATGCTAGATAATGCCGCTAAACAATACTCAGAAATCTCTAAATTACTAAAGACTGACACTTGTTTTATAAGAGGACCAGAGTACTGCTCTGTCATATATGGTGACAGGGACTGAATGCAGGGCCTCACACATGCAAACTACGAACTCTGCTTTCTGAGTCACCTTTCTGGCTTCAATTTGATAAAAGTTACTATTGTTTACCCTAGACACTCTCAAGCAGTATTTGCATATTCTGCAATCACTGAATAAATTGGATACTCTTCAAAATTTTTTTGTTTTACTAGAGCCCTGCTCAGCTCTGGCTTATGATGGTGCCAGGGACTGAACCTGGGACCTAAGAACCTCAGGAATAAAAGCTGGTGCATGATAAACATGATCATTTCGATTTTTGTTTTTCCATTCCAAGTATCCTCATTGAGTTTTAAGAAAAAATTTTAATTTGGGAAGACAATTTGGAATGAAAATGCAGCAGGCTGGGAGATGGCACAATTGCAGAAATGAAGGGCTAGCAACTGTGACATCCTGAAATTAATCCCTGGCATCACATATGTGAGTGTGATGATCTGGTTCTTTCTCATTAAATAAATCTTTTTTTTTTTTGGTGAGGCAACCAAAAGTTTTAAGTGTAGATGTTTTCAAATTATTCAAGGCATTTATGCTAATTGTACTGACAAAGAGTCTATGATTATTTTGGTTCCCTCACAGAAAAATAAGTAAACAAACAAATCTTAAAACAAACCAACACTTAACAAATATAGCTCTTTCCCAAAATCAACACTGCCAACACCACTTAAGAACCCTAAGTATAATGCAAGTCAAGCTATCCATAAAATAATCAAGAAAGAAAGAATACACAAATCTTCCAGTGAGCATAAAAGTTAAAGTGACTGCTATGAAGTTAGAAGCAATGTAGTATTTCAAGCTTAATCTTAAAGTAGCTACATATAAATTTAATATATTTGCTTTCAACATATTTAATGAGAAAGAGAATGAGAGAGACACAGAGCACATCTAAGTTCCTTTCTATCAGAGTCACCTATAACGTAAACTATCCATTTACATAAATTTAAATATTATATCTCTCAAAATGTTATTATAGACATTTAAGCTTCTGTAATGTATTATTCAGTGGTATTCAATGGTATTTGAATAAAAACTTCTGAATACAGAATATTATACCAGAGTTGAGAGATTTTATTTGTATAGGTAAATGCTTTTCTTACTTGGCTATCTCCACAGGAAATCTTCCAGAGGGGTAGCTCAGCCATTTTTGAATTAGAGCTTCATTCAGGGTCCAGATTTGCTTTGAAGGATCAGGATATCTAAAGTCATCTGGTGGCCCACAATTCTAAAGTTTGAAAAAAGCAGGGTTTTCAGATGAAAACTCATATATAACAAACCAGGACACAACTCCACTCTTTCTGTCTTTGGCTGCTTTAACAGGCTGCACTAAAGCCCTGCTCCACTAGTCATGAAGGTCTTTATTTGTTTTGTCTTCTCCACATCCATGATATGGTGCCAGAGATCCAAGCTGAGCCACCTACCCAGACCCTGCCCGGTTGTTTAGTCTTTTTGCACTCAGTCAACTTCCTCCTTTGCTCGGTACAGTGCTCCTATGTGGTGCTGGGGACTCAAGTCCAAGTTCTTAGAACCAGTGTGTGTTTTACTAGGTAAGTTATATCCCCATACCATGTGCTATTTTGGTTTTTTTTAATGTTTATTTCCTTTTGTTGCCCTTGTTTTATTGTTGTAGTTATTATTGATGTCACTGTTCGATAGGAGAGAGAGAAATGGAGAGAGGAGGGTAAGACAGAGAAGGGGAGAGAAAGATAGACACCTGCAGACCTGCTTCACCGCTTGTGAAGTGACTCCCCTGCAGGTGGGGAGCCATGGGCTTGAACCGGGATCCTTGTGCTTTGTACCATGTGTGCTTAACCCGTTGCACTACCACCCGACTCCTACCATGTGCTATTTTAATAGAAATAAACCTCTACAAAATAGTTAACCAATGGGTCAGAGAAAACTTATTTTTTTCCATTTATGGGGGGATTAATGTTTTACATTTGACAGTAAATACAATAGTTTGTACATGCATAACATTTCTCAGTTTTCTACATAACAATACAACTCCCACTAGGTCCTCTGTCATCCTTTTCCAGGACCTGTACTCTCCCCCTCACCCACCCGAGACTTACTTTGGTGTAATACACCAAGAAAACTTATTTTGTAGACTTGAAAAATTCAAGGGATTACTTTATGACATGAAGAATAATAAAACAGATTTTTTATTAAAATTCCTCAAAAATATTTAAGTTAGTAATTATATTAAATGACTATTACCTGGAGATTAGAATAATGTGAAAAACTCTGATCACCACCTGAGAAAATTCTTTTTACACAGAAATATTCTTCAGAACCTGTAATAAAAAAAAAAAAATTAAGACTTACAGACAGTTCAAAACATCAAATACATGATGAGGCTCTTTCTTAATCTTAAATTCTGAGTTACAGAATCTGTGACATAAAATGACTTGAAGTATTCTAACTGCTATGGTGGTGAAACTGACCAAGTGATGAACATTAAGTAATTCCACAAACATAGGCAGCACTTGGTAACTTTACAAGTATTTCTTTTGGCTTACACACAAATATAATTGTGTTACCTAGTCCGTATTTCCATTACCTCAACATACTTTCAGTTTAAACTGAAAGTCATGTAAAAATGGAATGAAATGTATATAAGACAGTTAAGAAGAAAATTAAATCTGAAAAAGAGCACTCTGCCTTTATTTAGCTTTTTGTTTTGTTTTGTTTTGACACCAGGGCTCAAACCAAAGGTCTCACACATACAAAGCATATAACTTACCAGTGAAGTAGACTATCAGTCAAGAACATAGTGTCCTATGGTCAAATAAGACGCTGACAAGTTGGTGGAGAATGTGGTGTGCTGATAGGTATCCAGGGGAGATAAATAATTGTACGCATGTGAAAGCAACAGACTTGTAAATCATCACTCCCCCCCCAAAAAAACAAATAAAATGTTAAGAAAGAAACTGAAAAGAATAACCTAGTCACTAAGTCCCAATAGGCTCTAGTATCACAACTCATAGAAAAATCTGAAACAAAATCAGATGTAAATAAAGAAGGGAAATAATTCTGAGAAATTGTTTAGATATGCTAAAGGAAGTCTGGAAAAAATCAATTCTGCCCTAAGGTGTATTTCTTCTCAGTGTTATTGCTTTTGCTCTCATACTATCTTACTCACACCGAACACTTCCCATCTGCATCTGTAACAAACTTTTTTTTGTTTATTTTTTTAAATGACATGTATTCAGCATTTGATCAAATTACTACATTTAGCAATCAAGAGCATGGGTACAAAAAAGTAACAAACTATTAACAACAACAAAAAGTCTATCAGAAACAGTGGAAAAATTCACACTCAAAGCCTCAGTGTGCTAAAGGGGAGGGGGGAGTATGGGGCTAGGGGAATTTTGAAACATGCAGCAACTTGGATATACCTTAAAGACATAATGTTAAATTTATGAAATAAGTAAATCACAAAAGATGTACTGAATGGTTCCATTTAAGTTAGGTAGCTAGACAGAAGTCACAGTTACAGAGTCAGAATGAAGAATGGTGGCTGCCAGCTAAGGAGAGTAATAGTTATTTCATAAATACAAAGTTTCGATACTGCAGTATGAAAAGTTCTGAGCTTTGCTTGCACAACAATATAAACGTACTTGGCACTGCTGAACCATGCACTGAAACACTGGTCAAGGGCAGGCAAAAGCTTGGAGAGTACAGTGTTTTGCCATGTGTATAACTCAGGTTTGGGTCAGATCCCTACACTTCAATGCTGTGGCTTCCTCCCCCTCTCTCTGCCTCTCACTTTTTCAAGCTGAAAACAAACAAAAAAGTCAGCCAAGAGCAGTGAAGCTCTGGAGACAACAAAATAATAAGGAGGAAAAAGAAACAAGAGTAGCAGTCACCTTTAGAAAAATTGCTATGCACATTTTACTACAATTCAACATAATTGTATGGTCTTGTATGGCGCAGCACATCCTAACCATGGGATTTTCAAAGTAAACAAAGTTCCCAAATAACTTGGTTATAATAATAATAATCTATTGCCTTCTGAAACTCTAAGACAGCAAGGAACCTTCCTCATTCCCTTTAATATACATATTTCTCCCAGTCCTGGAACCTTTGGGGCTTTGCTCATTTTCTTTCATCCTTCTCTTGATTTATACCATTTGCTACAGCATCTGCCGATCTCAACCAAATCAATGCAGCCAGTGCCAACTCAACATGTTTCACTTTGGACTGTGTCTAAGAGTCGCCAGGCCTGGGATGTCAACCCTCCAGCTCCAATAGCCCAGTGAGACCTTTCCTAGCCCAAAGGACTCCTTTGTTCCATTTCAGGTGGTGCACTTCCTAACAAAATTACAGAACCTAGATATAGACCAGGACCCATGGGGTAGGGCACATGTGCACATGTATCCTTAAGTTAGGAGAAAATATATACCTTAAAGTAAAAGGGTGCAACAGTCTACAGTGGCTCACTAAATGCAGCAAGCAAGTAGGAACCTAAAAAGGACACCATAAAGTACTTAATCAAATATTTTCTACTTAGACCTAGATACCCTCACCTGCTTATTATTTTACCTCACTCTTAAAAAAAAGCAAACACATTTCCTTCCCATCAATATCCAAGAACAACCCAGTTCCCATACCCACACTCCCAAACCACTTTTAATACTGTATCTATCTTGAGTCCTCTTATGCACATAGTATAAAGTTCTTAGGTCCAACTCCAACATGAATATGGAGGCTTTCTGATACTTTTAGCTCAATATTGATACAATCTAGCCAGAGGCAGCATCCCATCCCATCCTATCCCATCCCATGTGTTCCAAGACTAGCCTCCACTTTAACACCAGCTGCAAGCTTAGGTTGTTACCTTTAGGGTCTTGTCAAAACCTTAGTTACAGATGAGAGAATGTAGAATGTAGTAAATCAACTGCTCCACAGGTTTAACTAATTTGCTAGAGCAAAAAACCGTTAACTCAGTAGATCATTGATTGATTACAAAAGATTACTTAGGGATAAGCAGGTGGAAGAGACATGTAAGACAAGGCATGGAGACAGGCCTTGGCACCACCACACAATCCCCAAGGGTGCTCTTTCTTCCAAATATTCATAAGCTCACCAACCCAGATGCTGTCTGACTTGATGCACTATATACACTGCCTCTTTCCTGTGGGGTCTTTCAGCAAGGATTCATCACTTACGTTTGATTAGCTAAATCACTGTCCATTTGCAACTGAACGTTACCTCTAAGCTCTCTTCTCTCCCTATCAATAGGGCAAAATGGGAGCACTGAAATTCTATCCCTATTTTTTTATGTTGGTTTCACTAGCAACCAGTCCCCATCATTACATCTTTCCCAAAAGTTACATTTATTTACATACGCCCCAAAGAATAACGAGACAATTCCACTTAAACTTTTATGGCTTAGGATCTTTCTCAGGAATTAAAAACAAGAGACCAAATATAACAAAGAGATAACTCCATTATCATTCTGATAACTTGGGAAATTTTAAGGGGGACAGCTTGTCTGAATGACCAAATATATGCATGTTTTAGAAATAAAATAAATAAATAAAATATAAACAATATAAATACAATATATAAAATATAATAAATAATAAAATATAAATATAATAAAAAATAAATGTTTTATAAATAAAAAACACTGCACATAAACTAAAATACTACGTACATTGTACTTTCACCTTGCTATTTTCACAAAATAATGTATACACAGAAAGCTTTATAATTTACTTATTGGATACAGACAGCCAGAAATCGAAAGGGAAGGAGGCGGTAGAGAGGGAGAAAGACAGGGAGATATCTGCAGCACTGCTTCACCACTTGCAAAACTTTCCCACTGCAGATGGGGACTAGGGGCTCAAACCTGGGTCCTTGCACACTGTAACATATGCTTTTCAACCAGATGTGCCACCACTTGGCTCCCAGAAAGCTTTATAATTTAACAGCAACAGTTAGCAGTACAAAGCTTTAACAGAGTAGAACTTACCACTGTCTGCTGGGTATTGACCATTATATGGGAACCAATTTCCCTTCACAGTAAAAGGGCTCTTCCTGTTGCTTGTTGAGCCAGTTCCCAGCTGCCCATTACCACCAAGTCCAAAAGAATAAATTCGTCCTGATGAAGGAACAAAAGCAGAAGTGTGCTGCCTAGAGTAAAATGATAGGAAACCTTAGAGCTACTGTTACCTTCCAAATGAGTTACACTTTTAAAAGCTAGAAAAACAATAACTAAAATAAATTTTCTCTCCAAAATAAATTATGAAAACCATTATGGTTCTAAAATTTCTACATAAAATATCCATGCAAGATTCTAAGTGAGTTTTGTAAAAACATAGGTTTATAAACATGGTTAATAAAACTTACATGAATAAATATACAAAAATTTAAAAGGTCCTGATCTGCAGGGGAATACTTTGCAGTTTCCAGGATATGAATCATTCAGGTGATTCAGCATTAACAGTGGTCTCCAACTATGACATTTAAGGAAGCTTCTCCCTCCCCTACCAGGTTCTAGCACAGAACTTCAGTCATGAATGCTCAATCATTTGAGCACCAGTTGAAAGTTATGATAAGAAAGAGCTGGACAAGTAATCCAGTACCAACCAGAAGACAGATATATAGATACATAAATGTACATAAATGTATGTATGTATGTGATAAATGTTTCCTTTCTTTCTGAAGAATTGACCTTTGCATGTATTATGCAGGCTCATTTAGAAGTGCTAGAGTAGGATCAAACAAGACACTACAGAACAAAAAATGAAGAAAAGCACTGTGGGATCAGACTTCCCCAAAATGTTCAGAATCGGGAAAGTTACAAATGAAAACCTTAATTATTGTCTCAGAAAAGAAAAAAAAAATAGAAAGATTGAAGAAAAGTGAAATAACTGTGTGATAGCAAGTGAATCAGCATCGGTATAGTATAGTAGGATTCCCAGAAAGTTAAAAGCTAGACTTCATGCTTGAGAGTCCAAGGCTTTATCCACTGTGCCACCTCCCAGACCACAAAAGATAGAGACAAAGGGGAAGCCGGGCAGTAGTGCAGTGTGTTAAGCGCACATGGCACAATGCTCAAGGACCCGAGTAAGGATCCTGGTTCAAGTCCCCGGCTCCCCACCTGCAGGGAAGTCGCTTCACAGGTGGTGAAGCAGGTCTACAGGTGTCTGTCTTTCTCTCCCCCTCTCTCCATTTCTTTCTGTCCTACCCAACTATGACATCAATAACAATAATAACTACAACAATAAAACAACAAGGGCAACAAAAAGGAATAAATAAATATTAATAAAAAAAAAGACAAAGGGAGAGAAATGGTAGCCAAATGATCCAAATCTTACAAAAAACAAGTATCCAAGAAGCTCAATAAGCTCAAAGAAACAATGAAATGAAAAACACTTGCACTGAAACACACTACATTCAAACTGTAGCAAGGCAGAGGGAGACTTGAAAACAGAAAAGGGGGAATTATGTGTGACACAAAATGAATCCTCCGTAGGACTGTCAGCACACTTTTCAGAAGCTTTGGAGGTTAGTAGAAGTGGGGCTAATATAGATAGGAAGACTGAAAGAACTGTCAGCCAAGAATTTGATAGCCAATAGAAGTGAAGGAGAACTGCAGACATTCACAGATTAACAAAAGCTGGGAGAGTTCATTATCACTAAACCTATCTTATAAGAAATGCTAATAATATTGTAACTCTGGTTTCTAACTCTACATTTTAAAAAACAATTTAAGAAACTGCTGCACGAAAGTATTAACACATATTTTTGAATAGACAATGTATAAATAACTTTGTGGCATCCATAATTAACCATTTTGATAAGTTATTGATGTTAACCAGGTTTATATTCCAATTAGTATTGGTTGACATTGGTGATATTACATATAACCACTTGGTAACCACAAAAAAAATAGCTATAGTACAGGAAAAAAAACACTTCAAAAAAAAAAGCCAAATATAGGAAATAGACAAAACAGATACAAGGTATAGACAGCAAACAACAGGGAGTCTGGCGGTAGCGCAGAGGGTTCAGTGTACGTGGCACAAGGACCAGAGTAAGGATCCCAGTTCGAGCCCCCGGCTCCCCACCTGCTGGGGAGTCGATTCACAGATGGTGAAGCAGGTCTGCAGGTGTCTATCTTTCTCTCCCCCTCTCTGTCTTCCCCTCCTCTCTCCATTTCTCTCTGTTCTAACAACGATGACATCAATAACAACAATAATAACTACAATAATAATGAAAAACAACAAAAGGGAAAATAAATACATATAAAAAATTTTTTAAAAAGAAAGCAAACAACAAAATCATAGAAGTTCGCACATCCCAGATGTGTTAAGGTGTTTAATCAAAAGGCAGAGATCAGCATGAGGAACAATAATAATAGATCTATGTAATATCTACAATAGATTGATTTATTCACTTCAAGACTATAGCCATAAATATGTTGAAAGGAAAATAGAAAAAAAAAAAAACATTGCGTACTGGGGGGTGGGGGGTTCTATGGATAAAGCATTGGACTCTCAAGCATGAGATCCCAAGTTCAATCCCTGGCAGCACGTGTACCAGAATGATATCTGGTTCTCTCTCTCCTATTTTTCTCATTAATAAAATCTTGAGGAAAAAAAAAACCAGAAAAAGACATTGCATTAAAAAAAAAAAAAAAGAGGCGTGCTCAGACAAAACAGACTTTAAAGGAAAAGGGTTATGTAATAGAAGAACAACATTACGTATGTTAAGCAAAGCACCAACACACTGATGTAAGTTAGAAATGTTTACCCGCATATATCAAGCCATCTAAGTGCGAACAATAATGGACAAAATTAAATACTTTCATTAATAATGGTTGGGGATATCAATGCCCCACTCTCAACAATAATAAATAAAATAAACAAACAGAAAGTAATCTGGGAAAAAGAGGACCAAATGACATAATAAACCAACAAGATCTAACAGAACACCAAATGACATAAACATTTTTCTTAAGAACAACTGGATTCTTCAGACTAGACCACATTAGTCTAGAAATTAAATCTCAGTAGATCTGTAAGTTTGACAGCCCCAAAGTCAAGCCCCAGCACCATTATATGCCAGAGCTGAACAGTACTATGATCTCTCTTATAAAAAAATCATTAAGATTTTTAAACAAAATTAAGAGAGCAATTCTATTTACAATAGTTGTGTTCTTTCTTTCTTTCTTTCTTTCTTTTTGTTCATTTCTAACTGATTTTTTTTTCCAGATCGAAAAAGCAAGACGGGACCAGGTGGTGGTGTACCCAGTTAAGCACACACATTACCAAAACTCAAGGCCCCAGGTTCAAGCCCTGAGTGCCCAACTGCAGGGGGAAAACTTCACACAAGTAGTGAAACAGTACTACAGGTCTCCCTCAGTCTCTCTCTCTCTCCCTCTCCCCATTCCCTCTCAAGTTCTCTCTGTCCTATCAAATAAAAAAAGGAAGGAAGGAAGGGGGGGGATAGAAGAAAAGAGTGAATAAGACAGTGCATGCAATGGCACACTTGGCTGAACTCACATAGTACCTGCCATGCACAAGGACCCAAGATCAAAGCCCCAGTCCCCATTTGCAGGGAGGAAGCTTTACAAGTGAAGCAGTGCTGTAGGTGTCTGTCTCCCTCTACTCTCAATTCCTCTCTGTCCTATCTAACAAAATAAATTTTAAAAAAAGAAAGAAAAGAGAGAGTAAAATGAGAAAGAGATAGAGTAAGAAACCACAGCATCAAAACGTTCTTCAATACGGTAGGGACCAGGTCCGAACCTGGGTCACACACACAGCAAAGAAGCGCACTACCCAAATGGGGACTGGCATCACAAGTGTGAAAAAGGATTTAAAAAAAAAAAAAAAAAAAGGAATTAAGCAAAAAGAAGACATCCAATGGCAACTGCAAAACAATACTGATAGGAATCAGTGAAAATAAAACTAAGAGGAGATATAGAAAGCATTATTTCAAAAGGATATATAAACTCTTATGTTCATAGCTACACTACTTAAAATAGTCAAAAGTATCAACAAAAAATCACTTGTATGACAAGTAGGAGAAAAAAGACTTAAAAGTAATAATGAATGTGTTGAGAAATAAAAAAGTGTGGTCTGGGTGGTGGCGCAGCGGATAAAGCACTGGAGTCTCAAGTACTGAGTTCAATCCCCAGCAGCACATGTACCGAGTGATGTCTGGTGTTCTCTCCTGGGCTCCCCTTCCTCTCTTTCATTAATACATAACATGTTTAAAATAAAGAAATAGAATCATGCTTAAGGGGGAAAGCGAAGGGCATAAAGACAATGAATGTGACTGTCAATTTCCATGAAATGGGCATTATATATAGTACAATATATTTTACTAAAGAAAATTGAATTTCTGGTGTTGAAGTGTGGAAAAAAAAGTAAAATAGTCAAAGTATATATACAACCTACATGCCAGATGACTGGATAAAGCTGTGGGATATATATTCAAAGGAACAAATAAAATAAATTATAAAAAAGAATGATACTGTATCATTTGGAACAAAATGGAGGAGTTGGAGGTGTGGAACTGAGCATCATTACTTTTGATGGGTTAAGTACAAACTTAACTCATTTTGATTACTTAGCTCAATTTCCTCCACCACATACTGTAAGTATCTACACAATATAGCATGATTTTGTCAACTATTAGCTGCAAATGTTGACTTTTAATTCTATCTAGTTATCTTTATCAGAGCACTACTCAGCTCTGGCATATGGTAATGCCAGGTTGAACCAGGAACACTAACCCCAGGGATGAGAATTTTTGTATAAGCCACTAAGCTATCTCCCTCAACCTTTGTTGACATTTTTAAAGAAACATCTTCCTTATCTGGTTATCTGTGTAAATATGGTTCTTCAACATGATGTCTCAGAGCTCTATGTTTTTCAAGTATATACTTATAAAATTACTTATAATTCTGTGGATGAACATTCAGGTGTTACTTTGACTATTACATCGTATGTATATATTTATATCATTTAAATATTTTATTAAGGATTTAATAATGTCTTACAAAACTAAGAGAGAACTGAACCTTGGACCAAATACATGCAAGTTGGCTGCTACATGCATTTCTGTCTCTAACTGCCAGACCCTTTAACAATGCATTTTTAAAGTCCTGCATTCACCACCTTCAGCTAATTAAAAAAAACAACAATGAAGAGGATAAACATCCCTTATTCTTTAGGTCTTTTAGAAAACATGAGGTTGTTCCTTTAGCCACATAGAAGTAAATGCACAGGAAAAGTGATTGTGTCACCATCACAGGACTAGGCATTATTCAAAAAAGAATGTCTCACAAATGTCACCCTGATAAAACTGGAAGAGTCTACAATGTTACAGTGTTACCCACCATGCTGTTGGCATTGCTGTACACTAGTTAAGAGAAAGATTCCTTTTTTTAAAATTGTATTTTTTTTTTAAGATTTTATTTATTTATTCATGAAGAATGTTAGGGGGAGAGACAAAGAACCAGACATTCACTCTGGTGCTTATACTGCCAGGGAGTGAACTCAGGACCTCATGCTTGAGAGTCCAATACTTTCTCTACTGCACCACCTCCCGGACCACAAGAGAAAGATTTTTAGCAAGAGTTTAATGTTGATAATTAAGCACTAGGCACTCTAACAAGGGTTATGTTATTACAACTGAGTGACCAGTCAATCCCACCCAGAAGTACAATTTGTGAGAACTGATGGTAAGGAGTCTGACCTTTTGGAACCCATTCCATATGAATTCAAGTACATAAGAGGGGTTTTAAAAAATGAAAAATTCCAAAATGACTTTTAAAGAAATCAAAATACTCTCTGATATAATTAACAATTTACCTTCCACAAGCAATCTGAGTGACAATGCTTCCCATAAGTTCAAAAACTTTCCTTGGGTTTATTTCATGACTGGTAGAGTTATGACCCAACTGACCATACCCTCCAGCTCCGAAAGTAAATACTCCACCTTCCTACAAACAAACAAAAACAAAACAAAACAAGAAAAAATCCTTCATCATTAGGAAGTCTGATAAAAGAAAATGATCTTCAGGAAGTAAGTTATTTTTTAATATGAAGTCAGATTTTTCTCTATTGTCATCTCAATTTAAGATGGCAAAGCTGATTCTAAAATGAGTTAAAATAACTTAACTATGAGCTCTAAATTGATTCCTAAACATTTTACATATTTTAAGGTAATTATGTTCTCATCATATTTAGCTATAGTTGTTACTGAGATCATTATTTTTGCAGTTTTTTATTACCATTTGTTTCTTGTTGACTCACAATCATATATATATGTATATATGAAATTTCACAAAATCTAAAACTGATTATCTTCAATTTTCATGCTAAATATGCTCTTAACATGAAAGCTTTACAAAAAAACAACAGAGTGCACTAATGCTGCTATTGTTAGTATACAGTTGCTATAATCAAGGTAGTCTTTAAAATTTTATGATAAAAACACAAAACTGGACTCAAGGCTACATATTTTAAAAGAAATGTGTAACAACTCAAAACAAACACAATTAGCATTTTTCAATAGCTTTTCTTCATGGTTGAATATTCTATTTTACTGTTTCAGAGCATTAAGTACTTATACACATTACTATGTGAGGAAACTGATTTTCCTTTAAAGTTTTATCATGAGAGGGAAATTAATAGCAATACATGAGTTTACAAAGAAACAAGAAAATTACAAATAACTTATCCTTATAACTAAAGCAGCTAAAAAAATCATCAATAGTTAAAAGATATATATATATATATATTTTTTTTTTTTTTTTTTTTTTTGCCTCCAGGGTTATCACTGGGGCTCTGTGCCCACACTACAAATCCACTACTCCTGGAGGCCATATTTTTCCATTTTTGTTGCTCTTGTTGTTATTGTTATTGCTGCTGCTGTTAGATAGGACAGAGAAACTGAGAGAGATGGGGGGAAAAAAGAGAGAAATGGGGAAGACAGAGAGGGAGAGAGAAAGAGAGACACCTGCAGACCTGCTTCACCACTTGTAAGGTGACCTCCTGCAGGTGAGGAGCCAGGGGCTCGAACCGAGATCCTTATATCAGTCTGTGTTCTTCAAACCATATGCATTTAACTTGCTTCGCTACTGCCTGGCCCCCAAGAGACATAATTTTTTAACAATGCCATAATAAAAATCAGAACAGAATTAATGAAACAGAAACAAACAACAAAAAACCAACAAATAAACAAAACAAAACAAAACAAACAAAGAAAAAAATCTCAGGGCCAGAGACAGCTCATAAGATAGCATGGATATCTTGCCATGCATGTGGCCCAAGGCTGAGTTCAGTACAACATGTGAGTGCTATGACAACAGGGGAAGCTTCATGCAGTCATGCCTCTCGCCTTCTCTCCTCGCTATCTGGGGGGCCCAGCTACAAACACAAAAGAAATTATTGAAGAAGGAATTTGATATAATTAAGAGCTATGTGAATGCAAATTCATGTACCTGGATAAGGAGAATTAATATAAAGTGTCCATTTTATCAAAAGTAATAAAACAGAATTGTAATTCCTACAAACCTTTTTTTTAGCAGAGCAATGCTCACTTCTGGGTTAAGGGGATGCTAGGTACTGAACCTGGGACTTCACAGACATGGAAGTCATTTATATGACCATCATGCTCAGCTCTGGTTTATGGCGGTGCTGGGGAGTGAACCTGAGATTCCTGAGTCATAATAATACTATCTCCCTGGCCACAATTCCAATTATTTAAGGCAACATAACTAAAACAAACAAACAAAAAAACAACTAAAAGTTTATAAAGAATCATAAAAGATTTGAATAGCCATGGCAAATCTGAGGATGATAAAGAAAAATAAAGGCCTCATGTTATCTGACCTTAGTATACTACAAAGTGGCAGTAATTATTTTTTAAACTTTATTTATTTATTATTGGATAAAGACAGAGAGAAATTGAGGGGAAGGGGAGACAGAGAATGGAGAGAGACAGAGAGACACCTGCAACCCTGCCCACCATTTGTGAAGCTTTCCCCCTGCAGGTGGGGACCAGGGGCTTGAACACAGGTCCTTGTGCACTGTAGTGTGTGCACTTAACCAGGTGCGCCACCACCTGGCCCCCAGTAATTGTAATTATTTTGTATGTGTGTGCTAAAAAAAAAAGTCACACAGACTGACACAATGTAACTTAAAGTCCAGAAATAAACCTACACATTTACTGATAAATAATTTATGAGAAGGGATTCCAAAGCATACAGTCAACAGAGAAAGAAGTCTCCTTAGCAAATGATGTGACACTGGACAGTCAATTGTAAGATTGAAACTTGATTACTCAACCCAACAGACAAGGATATATGCAAATAGATTAAGAACTTATATGTGGGTGGAGGAGATAGCATAATGATTATGTTTTAAGACTTTCATGCCCGAGGCTTCAAGATCTCAGGTTTAATCCCTCATACCACTATAAGCCAGAACTAAATAGTGCTCTGGTGTGCTTCCTCTTTCTCTCTCTGATTAAAATAGAATAAAATATACATTTAAAAAACTTACATATGGGTGGAGGGTAGATAGCAGGATGGTTATGCAAAGAGACTCTCATGCCTGAGGCTCCAAAGTCCCAGGTTCAATCCCCTGCACCACCATAAGCCAGAGCTGATCAGTGCTCTGGTAAAAAAAAAAAAAAAAAAGAAAAAAAAAAAAAAAAGAAACAACTTAGATGTAACATGCCAAGCCACAACGTACATAGAACATAACATAGGTGGAAGACATCTGACATCAGTGTGAGAGATGAATTTGCAAACCAAACTCAGCAAAAGAAATTTAAAAAAAAAGAAATAAAAACAAAGATTTTCATTTGAGACTAAACTAAATTTAAAAACTTCTACAGAAACAAGTCAGTCTACCGAACAGGAGAATATATTTAATCACCATATGTATGATAAAAGTATCAATACCCAAACCACAAAAAGAACTCATAACTTAATAACAAATCCACAACATATTAACAAAAACAACTCAATCAAAAAATGGGCAGAAGACCTGAACACTAACCCAAAGACATCACATAGATGGGCAATAGGCATATGAAAAGTTGGCCATTATCACATTATCAGGGAAATGAAAACTAAAACCATAATGAACCATCATCTCACATTGGTGACAATGACTTACATCAAAAGCAACAATAAGATGTGTTGGAAAGGGTGTGGTTCAAAGGGAGCCCTGATACAACTGTCAGCAGGAAATGTAAATTGTTACGACCACTTGGAAAACAGCAAGGTGCTTCCTCAAAAAAGCATATAACCCAATACCACACTACTGTCACCTATCCAAAGACACCAAAAGCCGTAATAGAGGAGGGACAACGAAAACTACAAAGAGCTCCTCCAATGTGATAATTTTAAAAAAGTATATGCATATGTGACTTCTAAAATGAATTTGTAAATGAACTTGAAAAAAATCAGTATCTTTATGGTAGTCTCCTCATATTCACTAACATGCATATCTTTTCAATTATTCTGTTTGTAAAAGTGTATTTTCAAGAAAAAAAAATAGGGGAAGAGCGAGGCAGGTGGTCATTCACCTGGGTGAGTGCACATGTTGTCATGCACCAAGATCCCACATGCAGGAGAAAAAGTTCACGAGTAGTGGAGCAGTGTTAGAGATGTCTGTCTCTCTCCCACCTTTATGTCACTCTCTATCCAAAATAAAAAAGGCAGGAGAGGAACAGGAATAGTGAAGTTGTGCAAGGACCTAGCCCCAGTGATAACCCAAGTATAAATGGGGGAAAAAAAAAAAAGGAAGCCAGCAAAACAGCTCTCTTGGATAATGCATCAGTTTTGCCCTGTAAGTAACCTGGATTCAAGCCTGATGCTCACCATATTGGAAGATGCTTCGGTACTGCAGTATCTCTTTCTGTCTGTCTTATCTGAAAGTAAACCCAGAGTGATGGAGCTGTCAGTAACAGCAATTTTTTTTTTAAATAAGTGCTAGGGGTGGTCAGTGGGGACACACTGGATTGAATGTACACATTACCAAGCACAAGGACAAGGGGTGCAAGTCGCCTAGTGCCCACCTGTAGGGGAGAAATTACACAAGTAGCAAAGCAAGATTGTATGTGTCTCTATTTCTCTCTCTTTCCCTCCCTCCCCTCTCAATTTCTCTCTGTCTAATCAAAGTAAGAGAAGGAAGGAAGGAAGGGAGGGAGGAAGGGTAGGTAGGTAGGTGAGAGTGAGTAAGCAAGCAGGCTGCTGGGAGCAATGGATTCATTAGGCGGACACCAAGTTGCAGCAATAACCCTGGTGGCAACAAATAAAAATAAAATAAAATAAAGTGCTGGGCAATTAATCCAGCATCTCTTATCTGCTTAATATTGCTGAGCTGCTTCCCTGGCCCAATCTTTATTTTACACAGTTTTGCTGTAGAGAAGAGGAGGGGAAGAGAGTGTGGAGAAAGGAGAAGTGATCAAAGATTGCTCCATCAGCCACGCAGCTTCCTTGGTACTGTCTATGGTGCCACAGGGTCAGACCCAGGGCCTCAACCATGGGAAGCTATGTGTTTTAATTCCTTAGTCATTTCCCAGCCCATCTTAAGAATTTTTCCTAATATAATGTTTCAAATATATAGGAAACTGCTTTGTAAAGATATCAAATTTCTTTGCAAGGAATTTTTCTAAAAAAGCAGAGGATAGGAAGATATGGGATTATATTAGAAATATCTTTAGCTACTGTTGAGAATACACAAGATTACCAGAATTAGCATTTTAAAAAACTCTATACATATCTGTAGTCTAAAATGACATGTTATTTAAAAGCATTAACACTGAGTTTTACCATACAGTCTGAAGAACTATACAAAAATATTTTTGTTTTAAAATATTTTCATTATTATTACATAACTTTATTTTAATCTTTTCTTTCCCACCTGCCTATTACGCAGGACAAATAAAGAAACAAAGGAGCCTGGTGGTGACACCTGCATAAGTACATGTTACCAGGCACAAGGCCCTGAGCTGGAGCCCCCACTCCCCACTTATAGCAGGGAAACTTAATGAGCAAGTATTGAAAGTGTCTGTCTCTCTCCCTATGTGTCTGCCCCTTCCCTCTCAATTTCTCTCTGCCCTATCAAATAAAGAAAAACTGGCTACCAGGAGTTGTGGACTCATTGTGCAGGCAAGCCCCAGAAAAAAAAAAAAAGAAAGAAAGAAAAAGAAAAAAGATAAAGAAGCAAAACTTTTCACTTCTCATTTTTAAAAAATATTTACTTATTCCCCTATCCAAAAAGATCTGTGTACACATATGTTCTTGGCAGCACAATTTGTAATAGCCAAAACCTGGAAGCAACCCAGGTGTCCAACAACAGATGAGTGGCTGAGCAAGTTGTGGTATATATACACAATGGAATACTACTCAGCTGTAAAAAATGGTGACTTCACCGTTTTCAGCCGATCTTGGATGGACCTTAAAAAAATCATGTTGAGTGAAATAAGTCAGAAACAGAAGGATGAATACGGGATGATCTCACTCTCAGGCCGAAGTTGAAAAACAAGATTAGAAAAGAAAACACAAGTCGAACCTGAAATGGAATTGGAGTATTACACCAAAGTAAGACTCTGGGGTGGGTGGGTGGGTGGGTGGGGAGAATACAGGTCCATGAAAGATGATGAATGACACAGTGGGGGTTGTATTGTTAAATGGGAATCTGGGGAATGTTATGCATGTACAAACTATTGTATTTACTGTTGAATGTAAAACATTAATTCCCCAATAAAGAAATAAAAATATATATATATATTTACTTATTCCCTTTTATTGCCCTTGTTTTATTGTTGTAGTAACTGATGTCATCGTTGTTGAATAGGACAGAGAGAAATGGAGAGAGGAGGGGAAGACAGAGAGGGAGAGAGAAAGAGAGACACCTGCAGACCTGCTTCACCGCTTGTGAGGCGACCCCCTGCAGGTGGGGAGCCAGGGACTGGAACCAGGATCCTTACGCTGGTCCTTGCATTTTGCGCCTCTTGTGCTTAACCCGCTGCGCTACTGCCTGACTCCCCACTTCTAATTTAATCAAAGAAAGACTTTCCAGATCCTTTATGTAAACATGACCACACTATCTAATGTTCCTAGTAACAAGTTAGCCAAAATATTCTTATTTTCATTTTACTTCTTAATACTTAAGAGAGCCATACTGTTATTAAGTTGACATATACACAAGAACACAAAGGTGAGGTTTAAAACAAACTCTGTTATGTAGTTGGTAGCAATAAAAATTGGTGCAGTCTATGAAAAACAGTATGGGAAGTCATTAAATAAAACCGGAAGTAACTTATAAGCCTGCAATCCACTCCTAGATATATATCCAAAGGACGCGAAAATACGAATTCAAAGGACACATGCACACCTATGTTCATAGTGGCTTTATTCACAAATGCCATCAACAGATAACTGGATAAAAGAGATATGGACATACAATCATTGGACTACTATTCTACAATTAAAAAAATATGATATTATGTTCTTTGGGACAAGATGGATGGAACTGGAGGTAATCAAGCTTAGTGAATTGTAAGAAAGGAAACGAATGTCAGCTACTGGATGGTTTCACTCATGTGAAATACAGGGAACTGAAATTCATGAACCAGCAAGCACAAAACAGTGATGGGACTTACTCTAGTGCTCTGTAAGAACTATGGTGGTTATCACTGTGGGGGGGGTTAAGACCCAAAGCTTTAGCAGTGCGTATACTGTGTAATCTTACAATCTTATAAACCACTGTTAATCATTAGTAAAAAACTAAATCGATAAAACTGTTGCCACGATTCTTGATCTACAATCTAATACAGGGAATTCAGTCTCTTCTAATACTTATTATTTAATATTTATAAAGCTGAATGGAACCTAAATAAAAAGCAGGCAGAGATAATGTGGTGTAAGTGCAGTGAACAAATAAAGCTAGGGCAAAGAAGATAGCATAATGGCCATGTACATGGCCTGATGCTTAGCAGTCCCAGGTTCAATCCCCAGAACACCGTAAGCAAGAGTTGAGTAGTGCTCTGATAAAAAACAAATAAGTAAACACACATACATACACACACATACTTACAAGTCTTACAAACTAGATGGAATTTTTAAGTGGCTAGGAAAATAGCTCAATTAGTAGATCATCAAACTTTCATGCCTGAGGTTCCTGGTTAGAACCCTAATATTACATGTACCAGAGATTAGCTTTGCTCACTCGCGCTCTCTCTCTCCCCCCTCTCTGACTCATGTGAAACTCTAACGTATAATAAATAAAATCTTAAAACACTATCTAAGCAGCATTTCATATCAGGATAAAAAATTCAACAATATATGCTATTGTTTTTACCAGTAAACCACAATCACATTTCATAATATAAAACAAAGCTAAAAACTAAACAGAATAATGAGGGCATTTATCAAGGTAAGCTATTTTTTAGACATCAATAACAGGCAAGTTTTAACATATATGTCCTTCATTACTCGTAAAATGACTGCCATGAGTAATAATAGAGTTTGATAGGAATATAATACCTTGGTCAGTGCAGCGGTGTGATCTTCTCCACAGCAAATATAAACTATTTTTTGAGTTCGCAGCGCCTTTAGTAAATTAGGAACATACCTATCTGAAAATTCCAACAAGAGATATTAATGGCATTTTAAAATTATAGCTCTTCATATAATTAAGTCCTCTAAAATGTGCTTTCACTGCAATTGTCCATGCTCAGTAGACAGTGATTACTAGAGAATTTTAACTAGGATTTAATTATTTTATAGTCAAGTCTATTATGCTGAATTCCTGGGTCTTTCTATTCATGCTACTATAGCAAAGGAGAGATTTTAAGAGTTATGTTTTAAACTGCCTGCATAAGACTCATTAATCAAAGAATTTCAAAGCTATTCAACTACTCTCTCTCTCTGTGTATATATGTTATGTATATACACACGTGTATACACACATATATGTACATATATAATTTGTTATAGATTCAAAGTAACTTCAAGTAATAGTTTTTTAAGTTTTCAGTATTCAAAATATTTATTTTCAAAACTCTTTGCATCAGGATAAAAGTGAGACCCAAACTAAAGACTAATTTAATGACTCGGTTTACTAAAATATTTTCTTAAAAAATTCTAAATAGCTCAACACTTCATGCAGCTGCTTTCCACTGATGATAGTCAATAATGTAGCTATCAACTTAAATATTTTTTAGCCTTCTTATGCTGAACATACAACAACAACAAAAACAATTTCCACATGTGATTTCTGTAGTTTGTTTTATGATAAAATAATCCTTGGCCTTCTCTCCACCCCCTAGTATTAACATCTCATTCCCACCTTTATGCCAGGAAGACCTGAATATTTTTATAAAATCAATCTCAAAGTATCAATTCTTTTAAAAAGTACATTTATGTGTAAATAGTGAAACCTACCATTTTCATCATTGAGACCTAGTTGACCAAATTTGTTGCGTCCCCATCCAAATATAGCTCCAGAAAGAGTTAATACAAAACTATGGGCTCCTCCTGCTGCGACTTGCATGAAGGGGATTCCAAGTAAAGATTTGATCAGCTGTGGTGAAGTCTGCTTTTTACAGTCAATGCCTAAACCCAACTGACCATATTTATTCTGTCCCCAACAGAAGACTTCACTTGCTGTAAAAGAAAAACAATCATAAAGTTAATCATTTTTCTTACAAAAAACAAATCTCATTTGATCTTCATTTGAAGATCAACAATTATCTATAGACATTATTCCTTTCATCAAATGGAAATAACATTCACTTTCACTAAGGTTTTTTTTAACAAAATATCTTTAATTATTAACTTATTGGATAAAGACAGAAATTGAAAGAGAAGGGGAAGAAGAGAGACAACCACAGCTCTGCCTCACCATTCATGAAGCTTCTGCCTTGTAAGTGGGGCACTACATTTTTTTCTTATGTGGAAACTTAAGAACATCAAATGATCATTCTGAAGCAATACATTTTTTAACTTTTCCCTTTTGTTGCTCTTGTTGTTTTTATTGTTGTCATAGCTATTATTGCTGCTGTTGTTGATGTTGTCGTTGTTGGATAGGACAGAGAGAAATAGAGAGGAAGGGAAGACAGAGGGGGAGAGAAAGACAGACACCTGCAGACCTGCTTCACCACCCGTGAAGCGACTCCCCTGCAGGTGGGGAGCTGGAGGCTTGAATTGGGATCCTTATGCCGGTCCTCACGCTTTGTGCCACGTGCACTTAACCCTATGCACTACTGCCCGACCCCCTACATTTTTTCTTAATTGCCACCAGCATTATCGCTGGGCCTCAGTACCAGCACCACAAATCCACTGCTCCTGGAGGCCTTTTTATTTTTATTTTGACAGGACAGAGAGAAATTAAGAGGGAAGTGGAAGACAGAGAGGGAGAGGGAAATATAGACACTTGCAGACCCATTTCACTGCTTGTGAAGCATCCCTCTGCAAGTGGAGAGTGAGGCTAGAACCTCAGTCCTTGCACAAGGTGATATGTGCATTTAACCAGGTTTGTCACTGCCAGACCCTTGAATCAACAAGTTTTAAGTCTAACAGATTATATTAGTAAATAGGTTTAATCATGTAGATGGAATTAGTCTTACGGAATTACCTACTATATTTTATTGGACTATTTTTTATTTTTAGACTGAGGCAAAGAGGCAGGGAGAGAGGGAGGGAGGGAGGGAAGGAGAGAGAGAGAGAGAGAGAGAAAGAAAGAGAGACAGACAAGACAGACATAGGAGAATATAGCACCAAAGCTTTCTTCAACGTAGTGGGGGCTAAGCTTGACTCTGGGATGCACACATGGAATGACAGCACATTACTCAAGTCCACTACTATTTGCTTATCACACTGAAATCTTTACTGTTTGGACACACTTCTAAGAAATAAACTTCAAATATTTTCCTGTATCTACACCTGTGTATTTCATAGGTACTATGGCCTGGGAGGTGGCAAAGTGGATAAAGTATTGGGCTCTTAGGCATGGGGTCCCAAGTTCAATTCCTGGCACTGAATGTAGCAAAGTAATGCTCTCTCTCCCTTCCACATACATGCATCTTTAAAAATATTTTTAAAAAGGAAAAAAAGTACTACTTCCTGAGCATTGTGTCCTAAACTCGATTCATGACCCACCCCTTACTGCTCGCTCACAGCCTCACTTCTCCCCAATAGTCCTCAGCTCAGAAAACAATGTAAGTGACTTAGCAGCAAAGGTCATAATACTTGAAGAGTCATTCTTACCAACCCTCTCCTTTCTTATTATTGGGTTGTCTGAAAAGTCCGGACTTTTTTTTTTACCAGAGCACTGCTCAGCTCTGGCTTATGGTGGTATGGGGGATTGAACCTGGGACCTTGGAGCCTCAAGCTTGATAGTCTTTTTGCATAACCATTATGTTACCTACCCCACCCTTTTTCTGTTTTTCTATTCAAAAATGTGTCATGACTTTTTCCACAACCCAATATATATCTATTTTTTTTGCCTCCAGGGTTATTGCTGGGGCTCGGTGCCTGCACTATGAATTCACTGCTCCTGGAGGTCATTTTTCCCCTTTTGTTGCCCTTGTTGTTTATCACTGTCGGATAGGACAGAGAGAGATGGGGACAGACGAGCAGAGAAAGATAGACACCTGCAGACCTGCTTCACTGCCTGTGAAGCAACAAATCTGCAGGTGGGGAGCCAGGGGCTCAAACCGGGATCCTCAGGCCAGTCCTTGTGCTTCGCACCATATGCATTTAACCCACTGCGCTACCCCCCCCCCATATATAAATTTTCTTTCTAAATAAAAATATGACAGGCTATCTCACACTTTCTCACCTGGTTCCTATAACAGTTTGGACACAAATTACCATCCTGTTTCACAACTTTTGTTTTTATTAGTCAACATTAAACTAGTAGTTGTCATACTAACAAGTAGTTCTACACATTCATACTATGAAATACACATTTAAAACCAAGATTTCCTTCAAAATTAGATCTTAGTTTATTTCCCAAGAGACAACCACTTTTACCAGTCACTGGTATGTACTTCCAAAATATACTATGCACACACTAGCAGACATTTATCAACAAAAACAGAGATATTACTGAAATGCATAATATTTGATAATATTGTTAACTAAAAAAGATGTCGGTGCCTTCTCACTGCTCTTAGGGACTTACATTTTTAAAATAAGGTCTGTGAGGCTATGGGTAATCTACCTTTATTTCTAAGTTCATTTCACCAGTCACTTCCTTTACTATCTTCCAGCCATAATCATATTTCCTTACATTCTCCAACTCTATTTTCCACACAACAGCTGTTCCCTCTACTTTAACTTCCCCCATATCTTTGGCTAATTCACTGCTACACCTCACACTGACAGATCAAGACAAAAACTTGGGAAAAAAAGAAAAAAAGAAAAAGTTTTACAAACTTCCTAAGGCAGACTTCAAATCAATGATCCCAAGTATGCTCAATGAAATAGCATCATTAGTGGCTATCTAGAGAAAACTCAAGGAAAGTTCTAACAGAAATAAAAAACTAAAAAAATACAGTAACTGACCTAAAAAAAAAATGCAATAGAAAGGCTCAACAGCAGAAACACAGAAGGTAAAGGTTGAAGCAGTGAGTTCCAGGATAATGGAAGAAAAACCTAGCAAGGGATCAGCAGCAAAGAAAAGAACTAAAACAAAAGGAGGGAACATAAGAGAGGATGGGACAGCAGCAGGAGGAACAATATTCACATGGCAGGAGTTCCAGAAAAAGCAGCGAGAAGATGGCAGAATCTTATTCAGATAAGTAATAGCTGAGAGCGCCCCCAAACTAAGAAAGAAAACATTCTAATCTAGGAAATTCACGAGTCCCAAACAAACTAAATCCAAACAGAAGAACAAGACATACCATAAATGAAATGGCAAAGATCAAAAGTACTAAGAGAAAAAACAAAGGGGCCAGGTGCTGGGGCACCTGTTAGGATCCGCAAGAACCCGGGCCCAAGCCCCTGGTCCTCCCCTGTAGGGGGAGTCTTGGAAGTGGGGAAGCACTGCTTCAGGTCTCTTCCTCTCTCTCTTTCCATGCCTCTCAATTACTGGCTGTCTCTATCTAATAAGTGAATATTAAAAAAAAAAAAAATTAAAGTTAGAAGAGAGAGAGAGGAAGCAAGGAATCACATATAAGGGAACCTCCATAAGACTATAGGCTGATTTCTCAAAGAAACACAGTAAGCTGGAATAGAATGGCAAGACAGATTCAAACTGCTAAATGAAAAATCCCTCTAACCAAGAATATTCTACCCATTAGGATTTCATATTTGAAAGAGTGATAAAGAGCTTTTCAAATAAACAAGTTGAAGTAATTCAATCCCAATAAACTAACTCTACAATACTAGAGATTTCCACAGAAAATACTGAATGATTTTACTTGTAAATAGCACATGAAACAAAGTAAAGCAACAATATAAAAATCAAATGAGAACAAACTCTAGCATTAGACTATAGAACTGAAGTCAGAAAAGGGATGGAAGAAGAGACAGAAAGTGTGGATGGGTTCCAATAAACTTTGGAGGAGAGAAATTTCTTCAGTGACAGGAGTGATGTGGTAACACACATCTGGAAGAGATGTGAATTTATACTTCTACAACAAATAGTCTTATACAGCAACACCATGTCAGGGGGGAAAAAAAGTCCTTACATGCTAACTCCTGGACACATAAAATATTTTCCTGATGCTGCACTTTACCAGGACTCATCACTGGAACAAATTCTCAACATTTTCCCAATTCACAGTATTTCTCCAATCCTGAATAAATTCTACTCATTTTTCAAGTCTTGTATCAAATAGCAATCTCCTCCCTATTGTCACCAACTCTACAGATTAGAGCTTTTATCTTCATTCTCATGGTATTTTACTTTGACCAAAACAGTATATATATATACATATACATGTATGTATGTATTTTTTTTCCTGCCTCACACTATACTTATTTGTATAATCTGTCACTTATAGATTGCATGGTTGCTAAAACTGTCTTAATTTACTTATATTTCCCCACAATGCTAGTCTTAATGATCCACTCACAATTAAAATTACGAAAAAATGGTGAAGTCACTGGAACTAATGAATAAGTAAATTGAACAGGTAATGAAGAGGAAATGAAAGCATGCATGATAAATAAATAGCAAGCTTGGCTTTCATCTGATTTTACTCACGTTTATCACTGAGATTGCAAGTCTTCCCCAGCTACAATGGAATTAATTTTAAGACACTAAACAATTAAGATTTTATGTCTATATACTAACAATATAAAAATGACATCACTGGGAATCAGGCGGTAGCGCAGTGGGTTAAGCGCATATGGCGCGAAGTGCAAGGACCGGTATAATGATCCTGGTTTGAGTCGCTGGCTCCCCACCTGCAGGGGGGTCGCTTCACAAGTGGTGAAGCAGGTCTGCAGGTGTCTATTGTTTCCTCCCCTTCTTCTGTTTTCCCCTCCTCTCTCCATTTCTCTCTGTCCTAGCCAATAACAACGACATCAATAACAACAATAAAAATAACCACAACAACGATGAAAAATAAATAAGTAAAAAATGACGCCATGCAAAGCTGAAATTACTAGACCTCTATGGGAAAGTCTAGTACTATGTCAAAGTCCTCTTCCCTCCCCCTAAAAAAGCAACAAAATACAAATGTAAAAATATTTTTTAAAAATCTAGGTAAATGAAGGAATACTGTTCAAGAACTGAAAGACTCAAAACCAGGAGATAATGCAAGATACCATGCAAGAGGACTCCAGTTTATGCTGCAAGAACTACACAGAAGCACCATGCACGACTGGAGGTATTGGAAGTGCTGAAGCAGTGCCACAGTCTCTCTCCTTCTCCCTCACTTTAACTGGAAGGGGTGTGTGGGGTAGAGGGAGAGGCTGCTGCTGGCAGCAGTAGCAAGTGCAGGACTCAAGCCCTGGCAAAGTTTAAGCAGGGAACAAAATCAAACACAAAAACTGAATTGACATTGTAAAGGTTGATTTATTGTAAAAATAAGATTTGATAAATAAAATGGATTTGTAAAGACACCACAATACCATCTGTGAAAATAGGCAAATTCTAAAATGAATATGGAAATGAAAAAAAAAAAACCCAGTAAGAACTAGGACAGTTTTGAATAAGAACAGAGAACTTTCTGCTCAATTGAAGTATCAAGCGATGAAAATGAAAGAGAATGAAAATAAAAATCATGCTTACCTTTAGAAAGTGCAAGTGAATGATAGTAACCGCAAGCAACCTGTACTATCTGGATATCTGATAAACTTTTTATATTTCTAGAAAACAAGAAGAGAAATC
Organism: Erinaceus europaeus; assembly: GCF_950295315.1. NCBI lineage: Eukaryota > Metazoa > Chordata > Mammalia > Eulipotyphla > Erinaceidae > Erinaceus > Erinaceus europaeus. The sequence goes on from NC_080162.1 coordinate 19,568,772, forward strand.
CAAATTAGCTAACTCCACTTAAAAATTTGACTTTTAGTGCTACTTATTTGTCCTTATTGATCAATTACTACACAATAATTTCATACAGACCTAGCAGTTCATTTTTTTCCATACAAGCAATCCACCAAACATTTATGCTAAACTAAATACACAAAATATAGATAAAATTAAGGTGAGAATACACTACAAAAATACTTTAGCAAAATCAATAATGCTCACAACACAAAAACTCAGGGTTCTCTCATAGTTCACTTTTATTATCAAAACTTTGTATAATAACCTTTAAATTCTTAAAGTTGGCAATATATCTGTAAGTCAAATGTACCTGATCTACTTTGCCTAAGAGTGGTCTGAGCTAGTTTAATGTATATTTCTCTCATTAGTTCCTTAGGAACCAACAGAGATTGCATCATGTGGTGCTACAAAATTTCAAATTATAAAATTCACTCCTTTTGGGCTACCTGTTTGCTTAGCATCTAAATCAATGGTGTCCAATTTGCATTATTAGGGAAATTCAATCGACTCAAATTTATTATGGCCACTGATATGTTCAGTCGTATTTCTGCTGTGTGTCTACTGCGATTGTTTTTATTTCAATGGGAGAAGGGGAGAGTGCTGAGAATCGAATGCGGGGCCTCACACGTTCAAAGCATGTGCGCTACCACTGAGTTACATCACTGGTTCCCATTACGCTTTTATACTCTCCTCCTTCTCCCAACCTAATTTTTCCTTAACTGCAATGCAATTCTAAAGGCTAATTTTAAAACCATTACAAAAAAATCAAGTTAATGTACATATTGGCAGTTTTTGTTATCTGGTCCCCCTCACCTGGTCACTGTTTTTTCTGAATGAATGTTTTCCAAAAAGGAAAAAAAAAAGAAAAATAAGAAAACAAGAGCGAGAGAGGGGAGGAAACATAAGATGCTTCTTATTGCCCTTTACCTGATACTGCTACCTGACCTGATTCTGCCATATGAGAGTCCGGAGCAAGTTCTGACCAGAGTGTCGATACCCATGATTTTCGGGAGGCAGCTTCAGCAAGTCAAATTTTGAGCAGGAAAAAGGAGAGTTATTCTAGTTCCATTTGTTGTATTAAAAGTAATTTTATTTATTGGATTTAAGTCCTTAACTACAAAACCTGAGTTTTGTCTGCTACAATTAGCTGAATCCAACAAGTCAGCAGAATCCTATGAACCTTCAGAGTTGCTAGCATAGTAAAAATGTCATTTTTCTGCAATTAGTAAAATCAAGCACTGGCAATGCAAAAAATAGTTGGGAATTTTAAAAAATGGGTATGTACAAATGTGCTGAAGTCACCAGACTTTTACCACTGCTCATATATGCATGTTAGGCACACACGAAATACACTGGGGCTGAGGAGAGAGCATAATGGTTATGCAAAAGACTTTCACATGCCTGAGGCTCCAACCTCCCAGGTTCAATCCCCAACACCACCATAAGCCAGAGCTGAGCAGTATTACAGTGTTTCTCTGTCTTTCTGTGTCTCTCATTAAAATACTAAAAATAAATAAGTAAATAAATAAATAAATAAAAACAATATATTGACTACTGAACTCTCAAAAAGTATTTTTAAATGTCAACTTTCTAGGTGTCAAGTTCAATTTTTATAACAATTCAAAACCTATTCTTATAGTGCTCTATGATTTTTCAATCACAGCATTTACCACTCTTTGATTACTGGGTTACTTAGTCACTATTACTATGATACTCTGCTAAACAAGGTCTGTGAAGGCAGACTATGCCTTTGGTTTTGGTCCTCTTTAGGACTTCACCACTGAGGGTGGTTTGTCAGATACAAAGTAAGGCAGAGAGGCAAAGAAAGAAGAAAAGAAACCACAGCACTGAAACCTCCAATGTGGCGGAGGTCAGACTTGAACAAGGGCTAAGCACATGGTAAAGCAGCATACTATCCACATGGACTATCTTGTTGGTCCCAGATTATATCTTATAAGCATGGACTCCTAGAATCTACCACAGTGCCTGGCAAAAAGCATGTAACGGGTACAATATTAAATTAAATTAAATTAATTTGTAAAGGCTTTGTGGCTTTGGTTTGTTTTTAACCAGACTACTGCTCAGCTCTGGCTTATGGTGGTGTGGGGGATTGAACCTGGGGCTTTGGTACCTCAGGCACAAGAGTCTCTTGCATAACTATTATGCTATCTACCCTCGCCTGGTTTTGTAGTTTTGCCCAGTAGCTAGAGCTTTGGACCGAAAATCATGAGGTCCCAGGGCAGAAGGAAGCTCACCCAGCAGAGCGTACATATCGCCACGCCTAGGGCCTAGATTTAAGCCCCTGCTCCCCACCGATACAAAGAAAGCTTCAGAAGTGGTGGAACAGTATTACAGGTATCTCTTCTTTTCACTGCATTTCTCCTCTCTTCCACACTCTATAGAGATGGAAAGGGAAAGGGAGAGGGAGAGGGGGAGGGGGAGAGAAGAGAGGAGGAGTGGGAGGCGAGGGGAGAGGAGGAGGGGGAGGGAAGGGGAGGGGAAGGGAGAGGGGCATGGTTTCCAGGAGTGGTGTGGGCACTGAGTCTCAGCACTAAGGCAGGTGGCAGAAAAGCAAGCAAGCAGGAGGCCCCTGGTGTCAGCCTCTAGAATCACTTGTGCAGAGTGTTGCTCTCGTTCTCTCACCTTTTCTCTATCATGTCAATAAATTTTTGAAAAAAATGTTTTTTCCTCAAAGCATGTCCAAATTTATATGGCAATATAAATCTGCATTATTTTTCGAAAACAGTATCACAAACTGGCATATAACACAAATGCTAGTTTCTTTAGCCATGTTTACTTCAGGAACGAGGACGTATAGTGTGTGGCATTACTATTTTATAGAAATAAACACCTCTTTTTAGCTCTACGGAGACTTAATATACTGAATGTGGAAAGGATGGGTAATATATATTATCTAGCTTGGGGGGTTGCTTTTCTTTAACTTCTAGTAATTAATGGAAGAAATACTGTGAATGGTTAAGATCAAATTCACCAAATTAGTTTCCCATGTTCCATTTTTGCTAAAATGATAAGAAATTTCAAAATAAAATAGAATTTTTTAATTTTAATTTTTCTTATTATCTTTATTTACTTATTGGATAGAGACAGCTAGAAATCAAGAGAGAAGGGGGAAGAGAGACAGAGACACACCTGCAGCACTGCTTCACCACTCACAAAGCTTTCCCTCTGAGGTGGGGACCGGAGGCTTGAACCTGAGTCTTTGTTCACTGTAACTTGTGCACTCAACCAGGTGCACCACCACATGGCCCCATGAAGCAGAATTTTATAGAATTCATCACAAGCTTTTTTTTAAAATTGATTATTGGATAGAGGCAGAGAAATTGAGAGGGAAGGTGGAGAGATGGGAGATTCAGAGAGAGAAAGAGACACTTGCCGACTCGCTTTACTGCTTGTGAAGCACCCCCCCACACACACAGGTGGAGAGCAGGGGCTCAAACCCTGGTCCTTGCACAGTGTTAACACATGCATATACAGGATGATCTCACGCATGGACAGAAGTTGAGGAATACAAACAGAAAGGGGAAACACAAAGCAGAACTTGGACTGGGTTTGGTATATTGCACCAAAAAAGAAAGTATACACATTAAGTATACCCTGAATTTTCACATGCTCATATTAGGCAGAAACTGTTACATATGTTTAAAACTGAGTGAATTCAAAGTAAACTTTGCTTTTAACCTAGTCAACAATTCAAACAAAATTTCTACATGCAAGAAACAACTGGGGGGTGGGGAGTGGCACACATGATTAAGTGCATATGTTATATGCTAAGATTCAATCTGCAGAAGGAAAGCTTCACAAGTGGCAAAGCAGCACTGCAGGTCTCTCTCTCTCTCCATATATATATTTCTCTGTCTATCAAACAGAATTTTAAAAAAATTTTAAAAGAAATACTGATCTTCACAAAGATCATATTATACTATTCTATCAGAAATTATCATTACATATTTCCAAGAATTTAAAAATAAACTACACTACAACTTTACTGTCATCCATCATTTTTCTAAAATTTTCATGGACACAGATATATTTTCACCACCATTATTAAAAAGACAGTAACTCAGGCTTAACTATGTATGCACAAATAAATATAATGTATATGCTATATAAAATAATACCAGAATCCAGATCTAGTATTTCAGTCTTTTCTAAAAAGGAAGAGAAGGCAGGGCCATAGAAAAAAATGGGCAAAAACACAGATGAGAATATGACAGGTAGACTGTTATAGAAATAATAGTCAACCCTTATCTGTGACCATTGGAGAACCACTGCAGTTTCCAATGGAGGCAATAGGGACACAAAACTGGTGATGGGAATGGTGTGCAGTTGTACCCATGACATTGTAATTTTGTAAGTCAGTAATTAAAAAAAAAAAAGAATCAGTTTTTTGAAGAATGTAAAAATCCGAGTAAAGTAAGGGAAAAAGTTATTAAGTTAGCAGTAGCTTAAACATGATATTTATTAATTTCACATTCTTTAACTTTAATGTGTTGTTCAGTTTACTAAGTGTTATCTACTGGCATAAAATATATTTTGTTCTCAAGAAAAAAAAACTTAATCTAGACATTCACTTTTCATAAATTACCTATAAAAATATAAAACCTAATTAAAAATGAATCTATTTACAATTATCTGAGTTTCCTCTGTCTTTATGCAAGTTTTCCTCAAAATTTGTGTGACACTTACAGTAAGATGACAGCTCTAAGCAACTAGAAAAAAAAAATGAATCGGGCTGGGTGGTGGTGCACCTACAGTGTGCAAGGACCCCAGTTTGAGTCTCCGGTCCCCACTTGCAGGGGGAAAGCTTTGCAAGTGGTGAAGCAGAGCTGCAGGTCTCGCCATCCCTCCCTCTCTATCACCCCCTTCCATTTCAATTTCTGGCTGTCTATATCCAATAAGTAAATAAATATAATTTAAAAACTAATTTAAAATTGATTTTGGTTTTTAAACAAGTTTAGAAATCTTTCATTAGCAAAAAATCTATTCCTATTGAAATATCAAATCACCCAAAACAAACAAAAAACGGTCAAACAAATAAAGTCAAAAAAAGAAAAAAGGTAAGATTAAAGCAAAGGATTCATTCAAATAATATATCTTTCAGATTCCTGCTCAGGTTTGTAGTAAAGTCAAAAATACATAATTTGGTAACTGGGTGACTTTCATATAAATTATTATATAATGAAATGCTATCCTTAAAATTACCTTTGTACTTACATAGATTACCCTGTCAAGAGGTGAACAGAAAAAAATTAAGAAGTAAGAATATTAAGAGAGTAGAAGAGTATTAAATAAAGTAAACTAGACAGCTCTGATGTGAATTATGGTTTAGAGAGTTTTGACTTAGAAAACTAAGCCTTGTAAGACCATTTTCAATCCTAAAAATCCTTTAATCTGAAATTTTAAATTGCACTCAACCATTATTTGAGAGGGAAAAAATAAGATATAACAGAATAATCTCCTATTAATAAATACATATTTAAAAAGAAAAATTACTCAACTCAAAGTCAAGTAGACCTCTACACCTAAATAAGCTTTTAAAAACTCAAAAAGCATAACCATGTGTCAACTATCAAGAGTGAGCAGACATCTTGTGGAGTCAGAGTCTTGCACATGCAATTTCACCATTTCCATTTCAACTGTTTGCATTCAGAAAAGGGGGGTGAAGGGCTAAAGCTTCCCCCAGTGCCAAGGCCCTTTATCAGGTAGAGGTGGAACTCAACCCCTGGTCCTGTGTGTACTTGGGGAACTATCTCTTCAGTCCCACAGTAAGCAGATTTAGAAACTGTTTTCATGAAAGATTATTGAGGACCTCTTTCTGGTCACCTTTGTTACCTGGGTACTCTGATACATTCCTCTGATCCTAGCAGGCCAAGTTGTCCATCAGAATCGAGACCCCAAGCGTACACCTGGCCTTTGTCATTTAGTGCTAATGTGTGAGCTTCTCCACATGAAACAGCTACAATATTTTGAGCATCCAAGGCAACAACCTGCTCTACAAAAATCAAGAAGAAAGAAATTACCTTCTAGTTTTAAACACTCTGTGGTAATAAAAGTCTTCACTTATTCTGAAAAACTCTTAATACTCCACAAAAAATGCTCATTGTAATAAATAGTTACTTAACAAAGGTTAAGATCATATCAGACTACTGACTAATGTGAATACTTCATTCAAGGTCATTAACATCGGCAACAAAAAAGAGGTCAGCTAAAAAGGGAATGACCTGAATATCTGGGGTTGTTTTATGACCAACTACTAAGGCATAAATGACATACGCATAACCATATAGCCACTACTGTGGAGTAACTCTGAAACTCATGATCTCAATTTGCAATTTCTGTCAGGAAGTAAATTTTTTATATTCTAAATTAAGTATCTTAGACTTACTAAGAAAACAATTAAAAGGCATTCTGATGATAAAGTATAGGTTCCCAATTTATAAACTACTATGTTACCATGAAAGATATAAAAACTCCTTATGTTGTTTGAATGTGTTCAAGTTTGGGACTATAATTTAAAATGGCCTATCACAAGGCTGTCAGTTAACAAAAGTCACTGGCCAATGAATTAAAAAAGTGACATGGCAGGGGCTGGGTGGCAGCACACCTGGGTTCAAGCCTCCACTCCCCACCTGCGGTGGGGGAAGCTTCCTGAGCGGTGAAGCAGGGCTGCAGGTCTCTCTTTCTCTGTCTTTTGTTCTCTATCTCCCCATCCCTTCTGAATTTCTCCGTCTCTTTCCTAAATAAATAAATTCTACATATATATATTTAAAAGTGACATTGCTTCTTTGGTTGTCATAAGTACAATCACTATCAGATTTTATTTTTACATTAATACCTCTACAAGGCCTTTATAATTTTATCAGAGTATTATTACTCAGCTATGTATTACAGTGGTGCCAGGGACTGAACCTGGGATTGCAGAGCCTCAAGCATGAGATATAGTTTTTTTCTTTTCTTTTCTTTTCTTTTTTTAAAGGAAATTACCCATGGGTAGGAGATATCTCACTCAGGTGGGAATCCAACCTTAAAATTAAATTTTTCTTTTTCAAAAAGAACGTTGTGCTATCCTTCAGACTGAAAAAAAACCTTTATGCTAAAAACATACCAATTAGGGTATTTTTAATAACATTTTAAAAGATCGACATGCAAATGAGACGGGTTCAATAATGAAATAGATTACACTGAGATTTAAATTCCTTATGACATTATCTGGAATACTATCTTATACTTTGGGATAAAAAACTAGCCCTTGAAAGTCTCTAGGGATCTGTACAACTCTAAAGTAATGTTATTCTAAGTACTTACCTTAAAGTAATGTAAGTTTAAGAATTTTAAAAAGAACTTACACTTATGAGAGAATTTCGCATGATGCAAAGAGATAGAGAGAAATCAGAGCACCACTATGGTTAACATGCAGTACTGCGTATACAACCAGAAGCCTATATTTGATAATTTATGGAGTGGTGGTGGGGAAGGAGATAGCATAATGGTTATACAAATAGAGTCTCCTGGCTGAGGCTCCAAAGTCCCAGCTTCAAACGCCCTGTAAGCCACAAGCTCTGGCAGAAAAAAAAAAAAAAAAGAAAGAAGTTGAAGTAAGAATTTATGGAGTGGCTGGGCAGTAGCTCACTAGGTTGAGCAGGCATGCTCCCATGCGCAAGGGCCGAGGCGCCAGGCTCCAGGCTCCAGTCCCCACCGAAGGATGTTTGATAAGCAGTGAAGCAGTACTGCAGGTGTCTCTTTCTCTTTCTTCTCTATCAAAGAAAATAAACTAAAAAGAAGAAAAAAAAATGGCCACTGAGAGCAGTGGATTTGTTGTGCAGGCACCAAGTCACACTGATAATCTGGGTGGCAATAAAAAAATAATTATTTAATTAAAATAATTTATAAAGCTGGTGAAAAGTATTGGGAAGCTCACTAAACTTACACTTACTCTCTGTATATGTACATGTTTTTATAAAGATATGATATAGAAATATAGAAAATAAAAAGGGAAAATAAAACACAGTCCCCACCCTTAAATGGGGGGGGGCTTAGATGTAGGGCATCATCCATTTATATCAAAATATTTTCATAAGTCTTAATTATCAAGAAATAAAACACAAAAGATGTTAACTCTCATAGAGGCCACAGGAATGTCAACATCTCTTCAAGATAATTCTCAAAAGAAATGTAGAAGAGAGCAGAAAATGACAAATTGGCAAGAGGAATAAATAAGACTGGTGGTTTCAGCAACAAGTGAAAGATACACTAGATAGCAATGGCTATAAAGCCAAAGGCACCAAGATTCAAGAAGTGATCATTTATACCAGATACTATTAGTTACACTGTAGCTCTTATGTTCCCAGTACTAGAGAAATAAAAATAAGAGCTCTAGCTCCAAAGACCAGGAGCATATGGTCTACAGAAAACAAAAAGAGATAATAAGGACTGTGATTTAATGTTAAAATAAAGGTAAAAAGAAGTTCTTGAGAGAATGTGAGGGACATATTGAAGTTGTGAAAGGTGTTAGAAAGAATTCTGGAAGTCAGTGGCACTTAAGTTAACTCTAGAGTCAAGGAAAAGGGAAGAGATTGTATGTATCCACTTGAGAAAATTCAAATTGATTGCTATAACAAAATTACTAACTTAAAGTAGAAAGATTGATGAGATAAAAGTAGAGACTTGTTATTCTTATTTCAAAGAAATAACCAACCCTGGTTTTACTAGAAAAAAAGACCTTTAGTCCAGTGAATAAATGGATAAAAGATGTAAACAGTTCACAGAAAAAGAGAAATGGTCATTGATCATAAGAAAAGATGCTTAATTTCACTGATAAGAGAAATATAAATTCAAACTATATTGAAAAGGTGGTAATATGTTTAACTCAAGAAGTCATCAAGCCATATACTTTTAATCCGTGTACTTTTCTATTTATAAAATAGAACTTTCAATTATAAAAGTTTACTCTCTTCTGTCATTTTCTCATTAGAAGACAAGCCAAGGACGGGGAGAAAATATTGCAAAAGACATAGCCAATAAAGCACTTTTACCTAAAATAGAAGCAGGTGGGAAAAAGAATTGAGTTGAATAGTGCTCCTCCTCTGCTGCTCTCCTGGAGCCTGACCCTACCCTCCCCCACACTGGAGGAAGCTTCAGTGCCACAGGTCCTTTGCCCGGTCCACCCCTTAACCCCTTTCTGTCTCTCTGAGGATGGACTGAAGTGACACACACACACACTCTCTTAATGTTTAACAATAAAAAAATTTAACAGCCCAGGCTGGAGAGATAGCATAATGGTTACGCAAAAGATTCACATGCTTGAGGCTCTGAAATCAAGTTCATTCCTGAGCACCACCATAAACCATGAGCTGAACAGTATCCTGGTGTATGTATGTGTCTGTCTCTGTCTCTCTCCTCTGTATCTCTTTATATCTCTCATTAAATAAATAAAACAAAATAAAATAAAAACAGCCCAATTAGAAACAAACAACATGAAGAAAAATCTCACCAGAGAAGATACACAGGGTGGATGGTAAAGTATGGTGATATTCATCTTGGAAAAATACAATCAGGTAGACATTTCCTCAATAAACTAATAATAATAAAGATATATAAATAGAAAGTAGACATGTAATAAAGATACTCTACATTATATACCTTCAGGAATTCGCAAACTGAGATACCATTATACACCTGTGAAAATGGCCACAGCCCACAGCAGTAGAGAAGCCCTCGGCAAGAGACGGGCTCACTAAATGATGGCCATTTTGGCCAATACCAGGCCACTTCATCCACTGGGGTCTCAATCGGGGAATCCTTGGATTCCTCCAAAGAAACAGCATGGGCCTACACCTCTTAACAGATCCCTCACTCTACCATCACTAGTAATTTCCATCAGAAATGCCATCATAAGCCTTTTTGTGGGCCTCTCTGGGATGCCACCTTCATAGAAACTAGCAATGGTAAGGACTGCCCCACTCTATGAAGGGAGGCTGGGACATCTACTCTGTCGCTCAAGGAAGACTAGTCCTGTAATGAGCGCAGCCTAGAATGTTCTCAGCTGTGACCAGGAACTGTGAGCTCAGGCTGGCGGAGACTCAGAGGTTTAACAGGCTCCTGAGCTAAATATGAATATACATGGGCCCTGGGTCAGATCAATGTGGTAAAGTTGATTGTACTTAGATATGTTCTTCAAGTTTGGGAGCTACTTTCTGCCCTAACCTGGCTTTCTAGCTCTATTCTGAACTCTAGCATCATTTCCCCAGACAATATTTCTAGTCCGCCTCCATGCTAGCTGAGATTACTAAAGTCATGGGCCCCTAAGAACATACCTACCTCTAGTAAACGCCCTATTAAATCACTACTTAAAAAAAAAAAAAAAAAAAAAAAAAAGGCCCCGGGTTTGATTCTGACAGTTCCCTCCTTTCCATATCACCAAAAACCAAAAATCAGATAGTTTCTATATTTTCAGGTAATAACATAAATGACAGTGGTGTAGAAAGTGACTAAAGCATGAGATCCTGAGTTCACACCCTGGCTTCACATGTCCCAGAGTGGTGCTTTAGTTGTCTCCTCTCCTTCATGTTGATAAATCTCTGAAAAAATAAAATACTGGCCTGGGAGGCTATGCAGTAGATAAAACCTTGAACTCTCAAGCATGATCCTGAGTGCAACCCCATGGTATGTGCCAGAATGATGCTTGGGTTCCTTCTCTTTTTTCATTAATAAATATTTCAAAAGTAATAGCAAATAAAATGGCCAAAATCCAAAATAATGGCATCCAATGGTTGCCATACAACAGAACTTTCATTCATTGATATTGGCCAAACAAAATGGTATGAGAGTGGGGGTAGGTAGCATAATGGTTACGCAAACAGACTCTTGTCCCTGAGGCTCCAAATCACTGGCTTATAAGGCTATATATTTATAGTTTCACACCTCTCCCTAATAAGTCATGCAAATATATTATCTATTCAAAATGAAAATAGATATTGAACTAAAAAATAAAAATTAATTAATTAAAACCTGTTCTAAATTTACCCAAAAAAGGGCACAAAACATTTAAGAAAAAGGGGCCACAAGACGACACCGTAATTATGATCATATGATGCTAAATTTATTAGAAAAGATAAGTGATACATGATCATCACATTGTATCAGAACTGAGAAACAAGGTATCTGCTTAAAAAACAGATGTAACAGACAGAAACATGTAGCAAACTGCTAACTGTTGGCCATTGCGCTGTACATTCAACTTTTCTTCATGCTACAAAATGTTCACTTAAGCAATCTGAAAAAAGTATCACTCGGTTAATATCAGTATTGCTCCATGTTATTTCTCCTTAAAGAAAGAACAACGCGACATTTAGCTTGGGGAGACACAAAGAATCACTTAGTGGAGGAGACTGCTTTGGAAAAGAGAATAGTAAACATAAAATACCACTGTTATACAGCAATATACCAACCTCCAGCACCATCATAAACCAGGAAGCTCATCAGTGCTCCAGTTAAAAAATAATAGAACATAAAATAAAATAATAAATTTAAAGCACCTTCCTATTGAGTAACTGGGTGGCATCATCTTAATTTCTTTGACATCTAAAAAAATATCTTCACCAATTCTTGAGTCTATGAAAATTCTTGTAGAATATCATTTCTAGAATAACCTGTTAAGTATATATTTACAGGATCAATTTCACTGTCATCAGAGGAATACTACCAACACTTAATTTCTGATTTACCTAGTATTACTTAAATATACCCTCTGCTTATTTTCTTCTCTTTTATATTAAAGACAGAAATGAAAAGGCTTATACTCTAAACTGAGGTGACTGAAAAGAGACATATGTTACAAAGGGTGACTTCAGATTTCTCTAAGACCTTTTTACTTTATATTTATTTATTTTCCCTTTAGTTGCCTTTTTTTATTGTTGTTGTAGTTATTATTGTTGTTGTTATTGGTGTCACTGTTAGCTAGGACAGAGAGAAATGGTGAGAGGGAAAGGCAGAGAGGGGGAGAGGAAGACAGACACCTGCAGCTACTCCCCTACAGGTGGGGAGCCGGCGGCTCAAACTGGGAGCCTTTTGCCAGTCCTTGCACTTTGTGCCACATGTGCTTAACCCGCTGTGCTACCGTCCGACCCTCCCCCCCCCCAAGACCTTGAAAAATGCAACAACACACACAAAATGAAAAAAAAAAAGCCAAATACTGACTTGTTTCACCACTACATCATCCTTCTAAGAAACCCAGTCAGGCACAAAGAATGCCATATGAAGGAATGCCTTAAGAATGAAGGCATGACACACCTCCAGAAGCTAGATAGGCCAAAAACACATCCTTTCTTCACACCCTTTAGAAGGACCCAACCTTCCTCACATTTTATTCTTGGATTTGGAGCTTCCAGAGCTTTAAGACAATGTATTTCTGTTATTTAAATCCAGTTTGTGGTACTCTTTTTTTTTTTTTTTTTCCTTTTAAGAGTCAATACCAAATATCATTTTTATTAGCAAGTTTATGGTAATTGCATGGAGACATAACTTCTGGGAGAAAATAACCAACTTAAATGCAACAGTACTTCTAGGACACAAGCATGTCTGATTTATGGAGCAGCTGCCAAATACATCTGAGTCTGTCACTGGTAGGATGGTCCGATACAAGAGGGACACATTTCTATACCAACTGTTACTGGTATCAGCCCGAGCTAATAGTAACCACAGGTCTGTATTCTCCCCAGCTGTATCCTCTGAAGAAACCCTTTCTGTGCTGAGCCCTCACTGCTTATTCTCCAGCATTCCCGACTTGTTAAGGCATCAGCCTACACCAAGCAGATGTTCATGGCTGGTTAAGGCTCACTATCTGGAGCGAGTGATATTCACAATCACGTACTTCCAATTAATGTGCAAACTGACTGGATACAAAAATTATGGGTCAGTGTCAGACCAATCTAATCCTAGACACCTGTGGTCCTCTTGTTACAAATGCCCCAGCAAACTAATGCATGGGAATAATTTCAGATTCCAAAGACTCCTGTCAAGTTAGTCAAGCCATCACCACCTGTATTGTACAGGCAGATCACAGAAATAACTTAAGTCTAAATAAGTCAATCAAATATAAACTTCATTTTGCATTGAGTCTCTATATGATGATACTACTATTCTAAGATAGCAAAAAATGTATTTACACAAAATTGGTAGAAGATAAATTTCTCTAAACAATCTGCAAAACAGAAGCTCCAAAGAAAATCCTTTTATAGAGCTAATTGGCAATACATAGGACAATTCTAAACATGTGTGTTATCTAACCCAGAAACTTTTCTTTTAGGAATTTATTATACGTTTTAAAGCAAAACTTACTGAATCACAAAATTTGTAATTGGGAAACAGCAACAGGAAAATGTCATTAACAGGAAACACCTGATTTCAAGTAACAGGTAGGTAAGTTAGATGACCTACTTAATAAAAATCAGTATTTCCACAAAAAACAGTGTCTACGTAGTAATATGGAAAGGCAGAAAGAACCATGGAATTTTATGTATGTGTATAAAATTATATACTATCATATAGGTAATAAAAGATGAAAATACAATTACCAAATTTATTTATCTACTAGTAATCAAGTCAAATTAGTAATAAATCAAGCCAGATAATCAGTGGCTACACTGCAATATTTTCCAATTCCTGGGATTACGTGTACCGGACTGATGCTCTGGATATCTCTCCTCTTTTTCGTCAATAAATCTTAAAAATGTGTACAATCTTATTAAACTCAAAAGACTATACTGGAATCTGGATTCAATACTGGGTAACCGTCAAAATAAATTTAGATTGATTGTGGATTTGGATCAAACCTAGGAGTTGTACTTACTTCCTTTTTGAATATACCTTTTCATTTCTTAAAAAATACACTTATCAGAGAGAGAGAGAGAGGGAGAGGGAGAGGGAAAGGGAGAAAGCAACAGGATCCAAAGCACAGTCAGGCACATGTGATGTCAGGGACCAAACTGAGGACCTCATACTTGAGAATTCCAACACTTTACCCACTGAGCTACCTCCCAGGCCACCATTTATTTACTTATTTAGCCACTGCACCACCTCTCAAGCCACTTAAAATTTTTTTTGACAAAAAAATTTTGTGTGTGCTACTTAGGAGGAGGTGCAGTGGATAAAGCATTGGACTCTCAACCATGAGGTCTTGAGTTCAACCTCTGGCTGAATTGCAGGAATGTCATCGTAAGCCCTTTTGAGGGCCTCTCTGGGACCCCACCTTCACAGAAACTAGCAATGGCAGGGAGTCAGGCGGCAGCGGTAGCGCAGCGGATTAAGCGCAAAGCTCAAGGCCAGCTTAAGAATCCAGGTGGGGAGCAGGGGGCTCGAACCGGGGTCCTTATGCTGGTCATTGTGCTTTGTGCCACATGCGCTTAACCCACTGCGCTACCGCCCGACTCCCAGGAATCTTGATTTTTTTTTTTTTTTTTTTTTTTTTTTTAGGAATCTTGTTTTTATACCATCAATGAAAGGGAAATGAATCGGAAAATACCAAATAAAATCAGGCACAGTTTATTTTATCTTAGGGAGAAGAGTGAAAAAGGAATGCCACTCGAAAGTAGTAATAGGTATGACTCTAAAAGGGAGAGAAGGCATGGGCCACAGGAAAAAAAAATAAGTAAAAATATAGATTTAGATATAGATATAAATTCAACCCATTATCTGTGACGTTGGGAGAACTACTGCAGTTAACAGTGGAGGGGATGGGGGACACAGAAGTCTTATAATCTTGCAAATCAATATTAAATCATTAATAAAAGAAGAAAATACTGAATTGTCAGGCAGGAAAGACAGCAAAATGGTTATGCAGAAAGACTTTTAAGCCTAAAGCTCCGAAGTCCAATGTTTAACCCCTACCATGACCATAAGTCAGAGATAAACAGCACTTTGGTAAAAATAAAATAATAAAAGAAAATACTGAATTGTCAATATCAGTTATCTATACAAGTGACTTTTTTAAATTTTCTGTTTAATTAAGCAACTGATGGTGTGGATCTATGATTGCAACTTTTGAAAGATGAAGTCATGTTGTGTGGTAGTACGGCGGGTTAAACACACATGGCACGAAGCACAAGGACTGGCTCCCTAACCTGCAGGGGAGTCACTTCACTGGTGGTGAAGCAGGTCTGCAGGTGTCTATCTTTCTCTCCCCCCCCCTCTCCATTTCTCTCTGTTTTTTACTGTTGTAGTTATTGTTGTCGTAAAAAACAAGGGCAACAAAAGGAAAAATAAAGAAAAAAAAAGTCACTAATCAGTTGTTTTATGAATAGCACCAATAATTCAGATGTTTTTACTTTAAATAACACACTACTAATTTTGTTAGTGATAGTAAGCAAAGACTATGTCACTTAACATACATATCTCCCTATTCTTAAAGTGGCGATGCTAATTGACATTATACAATAAAGCATGTTATATGCAACAAGTACCACCTCAGCATGCTTCACTTTTCAGACTGTGTCCAGAGACGTCAGGCATGGAATGTCAACCCTTCAGCCTCATTACTCGGGTGAGACCTTTCCTTTCATAGGATTCTCTAATTCCATTCCAGGAGGTTCACTTCCTAACAAAGTCCCAAAACCTAGATATAGACCAGGTCCCATGAGATAGAGCATATGTTCACATGTATCCATAAATTAGGGCAAAATATATACCTGAAAGCAAAAATACACAATAGTCTGTAGTGAGTCAGTATCAAGTTCATAATGAAATAGTGTCCATTTAGACTTAGATAACCTCCTCACCTACTTTCTATTACAGTTCTCTCACTCATTCCAAAGCTAACCTTATCAAAGCAAGGACTGCTGAATAAGGGCAAGAGACTGGCATGCTTTAATGATGACTCTTTAGTCACTATCAGGCCACCCCATCAGCTGGGGCCCTAAATTGGGAGTCCTAAGATTCCCAAACAGACATGATGAGCCTAGACCTTGAATAAATCCCTCTCTCCATTGTTACTGGTCATTTCCATCAGGAACAACACAATAGACCCCTTTGTGGGACCCCATAGGACCTTGCCCTCAACTTGGATCAACAATGGTAGAGAATGTTCCATCCTCCAAAGGGAGGATGGACAATATACTCTATGCTACACCTGAGGAAGATGGGTCGATATTGGGGCAGCCTGGAATGTTCCTACTCATGATCACGGAATGTGAGCTCAGATCTAGAGGGATGCAGAGGTCACATAGGCTCATAAGCTGATTATGGGCCCCAGATCACATGAAATCAATGGGATTTATAGTCAACACTATTTAAACCCCTTCCCATATTTGGGAGCTACTTTCTTCCCTGATTCAGCTTTCTGGTCCTTTTTCCAACCATGACATCATCTCCCCAGATAATAACTTGGATCCATCGGCATATCAGATTTCAGGTTCAGGGGAAAAAAGAAAAAAAAAACACTAATATAGCCACAGGCCCTTTGAAATATAACTAAAATAGGCCTACTAACTATCTACAAAATGGAGGACCCCCCCCCCAACTCTTCATCTGTACTATTTTGGCCTTTAGGTCCATGATTGTTAAACAACTTATTTGGCTTTGTATGTTAACTCTCTTTTCAGCCACCAGGTTCCAGATGCTAGCAGGATGCTGACCAGACTTCTCTGGACAGACAACCCCACCAGTGTGTCCTGGAGCTCCACTTCCCCAGAGCCCTTCCCCACTAGCGAAAGAGAGAGGAAGGCTGGGAGTATGGATCGACCTGTCAACACCCATGTTCAGTGGGGAAGTAATTACAGAAGCCAGACCTTCTACCTTCTGCATCCCATAATGACCCTGGGTCCATGCTCCCAGAGGGATAGAGAATAGGAAAGCTATCAGGGGAGGGGATGGGATACGGAGTTCTGGTGGTGGGAATTGTGTGAAGTTGTACTCCTCTTATCCTATGGTTTAGTCAATATTTCCTTTTCATAAATAAAAAATTAAAAGAAAAAAGCATATTACAATCATTGTCAATTGTTATAAACAAGAATTAAGTGAAACTAAAACATAAAAATGTTTAGCCTCATCATTATACCCAACACAAATTTGGAATGTTTATCACGTCCTTTATTCATTCCCCCCCCTTTTTTTTAAAGATTTCATTTATTTATTAGAAAGGTAGGAGGAGAGAAAGAACCAGCCATCACTCTGGTACATGTGCTGCTGGGGATCAAACTCAGCAACTTACGCTTGAGAGTCCATTGCTTTATCCACTGTGCCATCACCTGGACACTTTTTTTTTTTTCCTCTATTGCCACCAGGGTTATTGCTAGGGCTTAATGCTTGCACTACAAATCCACTGCTCCTGGCAGCTCCCCACCCCTTTCCTTTTTTTGTCCGGGTTTACTTGATGGGACAGAGAAATTGAGAGGCAAAGGGGAGATAAAGGAGAGACACCTACAGCCCTAAAGCTTCCCCCTTACAGGTGGGAAGTGGGGCTTGTGCATGGTAATGTGTTCACTCTATACCTGGCCCTATTCTCTCTCCCCCCCCACCCTCTCTTTTTCTCTCTCTCCATATACACACACATACACACATATATGTATACGTATACATATACATACACATATGCAGGGAGCAAAAACGGGAGATAGGTTATGAGCCTGGCATGAGCCTTAATCTGTTAGCTCTCATAACTTGAGGCAGCAAGTGTAATATTACCCCTACTTCACAGATAAAGACATAGATGTAAAAACTTCAGTTAATTGAAATACTATCTTTTGTTAATATTTAAAATATTATAATTAAGGGGGCCAGGCAGTAGTGCAGCAGGTTAAACGCAGGTGGCACAAAGCACAAGGACCTGTGCAAGGATCCCAGTTCGAGCCCCTGGGTCCCCACTTGCAGGGGAGTCGCTTCACAAGCAGTGAAGCAGGTCTGCAGGTGTCCTTCCCTTCTCTCTTGATTTCTCTTTGTCCTATCCAACAACGATGACAGCAATAATAATAATAGCAACAACAAGGGCAACAAAAGGGAAAAACATAGCCTCCAGGAACAGTGGATTCATAGTGCAGGCACTAAACCCCAGTGATAATCCTGGAGGCAAAAACAAAAAACAAACAAACAAAAAATCACAGTTAAAATTTTGTAATTTTGTGGTCCAGGAGGTGGCGCAGTGGATAAAGCATTGGACTCCCAAGCATGAGGTCCTGAGTTCAATCCCCGGCAGCACATGTACCAGAGTGATGTCTGGTTCTTTCTCTCTTTCTCTTCCTATCCCTCTCATTGATAAATAAATAAAATATTAAAAAAAAAAAGAAGAGATTTTGTAATTTTTTTTTTAGAAGAATCCTTTCGGGGTATCAAGAACCACTGACATATATATTTTGAAGAGGAAAAGTCTGAATATAAAGACCATATATATCAACTAGCTCTTTGCCTCAATTTATTTCCAAGACAGAGAAGAATGAACATTCAGAAATACTAGTAGTTTTTGTGTTTTCTTAGAATCTTCATTTGTATATTTAGCATTCATTTAGAGTAAGGCCATTTATATTAACTATATACTTTCTTTATTCTTGGTGTTCAAACATGGGGGGGGAAGAGGGGTTGCAAACCTTAAGAAAAGAAGCACCTCACAAGATCAGCTAATTCTAAAAAATCTTCCATAAGTAAACCAACCAATCCAGAGTTTATATCCCTATCTCATACACCAATAAATTATCCCAGGTCAATACAAAGCAACTAGAACCCAACCCTATAACCCAAAAGGCTAGAGAAATTAATGAGACTAACCTAACCTAAACCATTTATTCTATCCTAATAAAGATGCCTAAAGTAAGTTTTCTACCCTGCAGGAGTTAACTCAGCATTTTTATATAAATCACAGTATCAGGAAGACAGCAATGCAATCTATTAAGTTACTGACTGCCAGGCACTGTACTTGGTACTGCACAAAGCAAGTGAACAAATGCTTACAAAAGCAACTAAGAAAAAATAGTAACAGTAAAGAGAAGGGGAAAAAAGCAACTGAGTAGAAACAGCAGATGGTACTTCACTTAGGTACTGTCCGAAAAACAGAAAGGGAACTGTATCATGGAAAGATTAACCTATATTAGTAAAAAGGATGGAGAAGAGTAGAGATGATTAGTTAAAAAGCTATTGCCACAGCTCTTGTATGGACTAGTAATGGTCTCACTAGAATTAAAACAGAATATTGCATTAAGGTTAAGAGTAAACGATCTAGGTTCAAGAGTTGAAACTATCTAGAGGTTTTCTCTGCTGTTTATAAACTTAACATTTCTGTTGTAGATAATTCGGAGTATGGAATTGTGACTATCAATTTTTTATGTGGAACAAATTTTGAGCCAGAAAATAAACTACCAAAAATCATACTCTAGTTGCAGATAGGAGGAGGGACTTTAGCTAAAGGTCACATACTTTGCCACCTGAAAAAACAGGAGTGTTACTGACAAAGGGATTTCAAAGATTTGTTAACTGTACATGTCAGTGACATGAAAAAGGAAGGTGAGTCTGAGGTTTGAATCTAGAATTTGGGAGTCAGGTGGTAGTGCAGCGGGTTAAGCGCAGGTGGCACAAAGCCCAAGGACAGGCATCAGAATCCCGGTTCGAGCCCCCGGCTCCCCACCTGCAGGGAAGTCGCTTCACAGGCGGTGAAGCAGGTCTACAGGTGTCTATCTTTCTCTCCCCCTCTCTGTCTTCCCCTCCTCTCTCCATTTATCTCTGTCCTATCCAACAATGACGACATCAGTAACAACAACAATGAAAAACAACAAGGGCAACAAAAGGGAAAATAAATAAATATAAAAAAAATTTTTTTTTTAAATCTAGAATTCAAGCAAGTAAACAAGGAAGAGAGTTGTTTTTCTAATGTTTCAGAGACAGACATAGTTAACTTATAGTACAACAGATTCCATTTAAAGTGTTTCTTTCGTTCTCCACATTTTATCATTTTATAATCTCAAAATTTATAATTTTTCTTTGCTGTTCTGATGTATAAATTTCTTCCAGACACAACTGGATATTGTTTATTAACAGTGTATTTACATGCTATGCAAATAGCTTTAGACAATCAAAAGGCATAATCAAGTGTATTTATCTAAAATTTGTATCAGCAGATCATTTGGGCACTATAAGGTTTTAAAAAAATGCATATATATACAATTTATTCAATTGTTTATGTTCCTTAAAATATCAGTACAATACTCTGTGTTATAGTCTGAATACTTCCCTAAAATTAGTATGCTAAAAACCTACCCCCCAAAGTAGTGCCATTAGGAGGTGGTTATCAGGACAACTCTCATGAATGGGGTCAGCACTTTTCCCATGGAGCTACATAGTCCCTTCTGGCTTGTAAGGACACAGGGAGAAGAGTCAGCTATGAACCAATAAGTGGGTCCACAGCAAACAGCAAACCTGCTGAGAGCTTGACTTTTAACTTCTATCTCAGGAACTGTAAAAAATGTTTGCTATTTAAGCTACACAGACTAAGCTAATTTTGTTATAGCAGCCTGAGTAAACTAAGACATCTAATTATTAAATAATCTTCTGCAAATAAAAGATGCATCTAACGTCCATCAGTCATGTGACTCTCATAGGATGAAAAAGGGATCTTCACTAGGGAAAAATAGAAACAGGTTGGGGGTAAGGATCTACCTGCCAACACCCATGTCTAGTGGAGAAGCAATTACAGAAGCCAGAACTTCCACCTTCAGCACCCCATAAAGAATTTTGGTCCATACTTCCAGAGAAGTAAATGTTACGGGAAGATGATCAGAGGGCTCTGAACTTCAATTCCATCAGGGCCCAGAGAAAGAAGAGGTGGGGAAGGGGGAGGATCAGAAGTAGTAGGTGTGACTTAGAAAGGAAGAGAAGGGGGCCAGGTGGTGGCACACCTGGTTGAGCATGCATGTTACAATGCACAAGGACCCAGGTTCAATCTTCCAGTCCCCACTTGGCAGGGGGTAGGCTTTTCAAGTGGTGAAGCAATGCTGCAGGTATCTATCTTCCCTTTCCCTTTTAATTTCTGGCTGTTTCTAGTCGATAAATAAGGATTGTTGTTAAAATTCGGAGGTTCCAGCTGGCCGGGCTTGCTTCACGGGCGGGTAACAGAGACGCGGAGACAACAGCTGGGCAGGGAAGCTGTATTTCTTTATTCAGGAACAACGATTCATAAACTAAGACAAACTAATTACCAAACAGAACTCTGCTGTCTCTTTGAGGCGGCACAAGCACTCCCTCTTACTCTGGAACTCAGGAACCCTCTCCAACTCTGTCACTCTGGAACTCTGGCGGGGTTCCTCGGGGCAGGGCCAAGTGGGCCCACAAAATTAACAGGACTGATCCAATTCTCTTGGCGGGGGAGAACTAGAACCCAATGTAAAGCATACAACAATTCCCCCTTTTCTTTTAACTAAATGGCTACAGTATCAAGGGTGTGAGGTGAACAGAAACCTATATCGTACAGGCATTTTTATAAAAAGAAACTGGCACAAACATGGAGAAACATGCAAGCAAGTGACAAGAACCAGTGTGCTGCTAAGAGAAGGCCTGAGGGGGCCATATCTGCCTCTGTGGGCTAAACTTTATCAGCTTAAAAAAAAACATTTCTTGCCTCTGGGGGGTGTACTTGCCTTGATGGGCATTTGCATGGGGGCGGGGAACGGCCTAGAGTCCCAAAGGCAGCTGGCTGCAATTTACTTACTAAGAAACAAAACTTGTTATTAGCATATTTCTAAAAGAGAAGGAATTTGAGACTTTTACATATCAACGTCTTTTAACCTTTTGTTACACCCATTCAAGATGGAGACACACCCTAGTTGTGGGCAGGAGAGGAAACCTCAGGCATGAGAATTAGCATAGCCATTGTGCGATCTACTATTTCTAATAGAGAAGGTAATGGAGAGTTTTACATATCAACAAGTCTATTTAACCTTTTGTTTAGACCAACTTAGTTAAAATATATTGCTTGTTAACTAATTTTTACCTTAGACTTTAAATGTAAGTTAATTTTATCTTTATGAGAATTACGTTGAAAACCTTTTTCATTTAACTTTGTCTAGTAAGAATTTAGCCTTAAAGTTACTGTTTACCAAACTTTAAACATACACATAAACATGGTCATTAATACACAAGGAGAGAAACCTGTTACGAAGACATGTCATTTTGAACACGAATTTAAATCTGTACTGTCTTAGTTGTTGGGGGGGGGGGGGTTCACCATCCGGAGGTGGCTTCCCGCGCAGCTTCACTTCTAGGAATTGCAGGTTGCGATCTCTGCACAAATCTCTGCGTACTCCAGCTTGTTTGCCTTCAGACCGGACCGGCAGCTGGAGATCTCGTGTGCCCAGTTTCGGCAGGGAGCCCGGGGGTCCAGGAGGCCCGGGATCGTTCCAGAATTTATAGCAAGAGGGCAGGCGGGCCAGCATTGTAGAAGGCATGGGCCTAGGTGCCCAGGGGTGGCGGCCATGATAGGCCGCCGCGGCCCTGCCCCATGGCCCTGCCATGTCTGCTGCCCTGCTCGCAGTGGCCGAGCAGCGTGGAGGGATCACGCGTCCAGTGCCCTGCGCCATGCGGTGGAGAGCCGGCTCCTGTGGGCTGGCCTCGGGCTCTTGTGTGTTGGCCTTGGGCTCCAGCGTGTTGGCATCGGGCTCCAGCGTGTTGGCATCGGGCTCCAGCGTGCTGGCATCGGGCTCTAGCATGCTGGCGTCGGGCTCTTGTGTGCTGGCGTCGGCCTCCTGCGGGCTGCGGGGCTGCAGGCGCGGTGCGCAGGGTTGTCTGGGCACAGCCGGCTGGCTCGCTGTTTAACCAGGTGGAAACAGCAGCTCCGCGCCTCGCCTCCCGCCCGCTGGCTCTTCCCGCTGGCTGTTCTGAGTTCGCCCGAGCGAGTGGAAACCACAGAGTGGTCCAGAGATAAATGTTCCAGAAACAGCAAAACAGTCTCGTGAAGAAAGAGCAGAGGCCTTTGGAGATCTCTTCACAAGCAGAAGAGAAGGCCATAGTGCATAGGTAGCCAAATTGTCTTTACTTATCTGAGAGATGCGCAGGTCAGGTCCATGTGGGCGCCATTTGTTGTTAAAATTCGTAGGCTCTTGCTGGGCGGGTTGGCTTCACTGGCGGGTAACAGAGACGCGGAGACAACGGCTGGGCAGGGAAGCTGTATTTCTTTATTCACGAACAACGATTCACAAACTAAGACAAACTAATCACCAAACAGAACTCTGCTGTCTCTTTGCGGCAGCACAAGCACTCTCTCTAACTCTCGAACTCTGGAACTCCCGAACTCTGGCGGGGTTCCTTCGGGGCAGGGCCAAGCGGGCCCGCGAAATTAACTGGACTGATCCAATTCTCTTGGCGGGGGAGAACTAGAACCCAATGTAAAGCATACAACAAAGGATAATAAAAATAAAAATAAAAAAGAAGAGAACACAGGACCATAGGGGAAAAAAATGGGCAAATATATAGTTAGTTACAGAAATAATAGTCAACCCACATCTGTGATCTTGGGAGAACTAATGCAGTTACCAAAGGAGACACAGAACTGGTGGTAGGAAAGGTGTGGAATTATAACCCTGTTCTATCTTATGATTTTATAAATCAATATTAAATCACTAATAATTTTTTAGAAGGGCATTTTAGTTTTTCTTTCCTTCACTGTTACCATCCTCCTTTGATTTTTCTCTATCATATCTTTAAAGCCTGATGGCAAAGGAGTCCAATGAGCTGTATTTCTTGCTCAATAGGCCGTTATCTCTAAGTAATATATATTTTTTTGTCTCCAGGGTTATTGCTATGAATCCACAGCTCCTGGAGGCTATTTTTTCCTTTTATTGCCCTTGTTGTTCATCGTTGTTGTTGTCATCGTTGCTGTTATTGCTGTTCTTGTTGTTGGATAGGACAGAGAGAAATGGAGAGAGGAGGGAAAGACAGAGAGGAGGAAAGAAAGAAAGACACCTGCAGACATGCTTCACCGCTTATGAAGCGACCTCTTGCGGGTAGGGAGCCAGGGGATCGAACTGGGATCCTTATGCCAGTTCTTGCTCTTGGCGCCATGTGCACTTAACCTGCTGTGCTACTGCCCGGCCCCCAAGCAACATTTTTTTAAGCATCACATTTTTTAAAAATGTTGGCATAAACTTTTTAAATACTTATGAGAGAGAGAGGAACAGACCAAAGCATTATTCTGGCATATGATATGCCAAAGATCAAACTCAGGACTTCATGCATGAAAGTCCAACACATTGTCCTTTGTGCCTTTTTTAAAAAAACAATTTTTATTATTTTTATTTATTTGTTAGATAGTCACACCAGAAATTGAGAGTAGGGAGACAGAGAGGGAGAGAGACAGAGAGACACCTGCAACACTGCTTCTCCGCTTGTGAAGCTTTCCCCCTGCAGATGGGGACTGGGGGCTCAAACCTGGGTCCTTGCATGTTGTATTATGTGCGCTCAACTAGGTGCACCACCCTCCCGTTTTTTTGGTTTTTTTTTATCAGAGCATCAGTGAGCTGTTGGGACCTCTCATATGTTAGTTTTGTGTGCTACTGCTGTATTAACCCCTGACCCATATCATTTTTTGAAGAACTGTTGAAAAGATACTTTATCTCATTATAATTTCTTTGAAAGAAGTACTTATTTATGCTTTTAGTGAGAAAGACTGCTGTGGCACATGTTACTACCAGGAATTGGACCTGGACTCTCTGGTGCCTCAGAGAGCAAATCCTATGGTCTACACTGAGCTCTATTTCCTCTTAATTTTTCCAAATGAGTTCCAACAAGGTAACTGAAGACAAGCTGAAGACATGCTTTCTTTCTCAGCACAGTGTCTGAGACACAGTAGGAAGACACTCCTCCATCTCACTTGTTTTATTCTTTCCCTCTTTTGTTACCCTTGTTTATTGTCATTATTGTTATTGCTACCATTGTTACTGGATAGGACAAAGAGAAACTGAGAGAGGAGGAAAGAGACCTACAGACCTGCTTTACCCCTTGTGAAGCGACCCCCCCCAACCCTGCAGGTGGGGAGCCGGGGGCTCAAACCGGGATCCTTACGGCGGCCCTTGTACTTCGTGCCATGTGCGCTTAACCCGCTGCGCCACCGCCCGGCTCCTCCATCTCTCGTTTTAAAGGACAACATCACAACCTAGTCTCTTCTTCCAAATTTTCTTCCCTATTTTATAGAAAGCAAATTAATTCCTATTAAGTAGTGGATAGTCTCCAAAATAAAATCATATTCTTTCATTTGATTGATTCTACAAGCTGACTTCAATTTTACCTCTCCAACTTTCCTGGTTTATTACTCTCAGACATATCAGTTAACCAAACTAACTGCCCCTTTAATAGGGCTCAAACCTACCTGGGCCAGTTGAACTACTTTACCTATCTAGCGCTCTCCCTCATTCTTTCCTACTTGAAATACCTGTCCTGTTCACATGCTGCCTGCAGAAACTCACCTAAAATCCAAATCTCAGATGCTTGCAATATTCACCTCCATACAGAACTCTCTGCATCTACAGAACTTAGAACATTCTACATGCTTTGCTATTTGCGTAGTCCCTTCTAGATCTTTAGCAGATATTCACCACAGAATATCCAAATGGTTAACAAAGGAACACATTTTTCAGCTCTTATTTACAAATATCTAGAAATGAATCCCCCAAATTTAATATGTGAACATTTAAATGGTCAGATATTACCATCAATAATATTCCTAAACAATATTTTATAAAATTAGAAAATACTGATTATTCAGTTCTTATTGGAAAAAAAAATAGCAGAAATACAGGACATACTTCCAACCTGTATGCAGAAGTACATGACAACAGAAGTCTCAATGCGTGAAGGCTTTATGGTTTTACTACCAGATTTTCTAAATTCTATAAGAATATGTAACATTTTTATAGTTAAAAGGAAAATTACGGGAGAAAATGTGTTATTTCAGAAAATGAGACTTGGCAAAGGAATGAGACTAAATTTGTTATTAACATAGAATCAAGATACATCACAATAATGTGGAAAAAAATACTACTAAAAGATTCTAGAATGTTTACTTTTTTTTTTTTAATTTTTTTTATTAATTTTTTTTATTTTTGAGAGAGATGCAGAGAGAGACACACACATAGAAACACCAGAGCACTGCTCAGCTCTGGCTTATGGTGGTGCGGGGGATTGAACCTGGGACTTAGGAGCCTCAGGCATGAGAGTCTGTTTGCATAACCATTATGCTGTCACCCCCGCCCGAATGTTTACTTTTAAGCAAAGAAAAACCAGATTACAATTCTATCATGTTAGAAGGCAAAATAATAATAATAATAATAATTCAGTTAAATAAAATATGGTTTAAAGAATGAACCATCAAAATTCAAGATATTTCTCTTTTAACAAAAAAGAGCTTCAAGTAAAGCAAGTATACATAGCATAGGTCTTTCCTGCATGTAAAGTAACAAACAAATTCATTAAGATCTAAGAATTGCCTTTTTAACTCCAGGAGGATAAAAAATCCATAGAAGCAGTAGGAGATAAGTCATGAGTTTTAAAATATGAGCTCTTCATTCTACTCACTAACACAGTCCAAGACCAAAGAAATCCTTGTAATGATGCCTGTAAAATTTCCTCTATTTGTCTAACATGCATCCCAAGTACCTGATGTGCCTTGCAATCTACAAAAGTTAATCATCTATGACATGCAACTTGTTTTACTATGTGGTGTTTTGGTGAAGTTTTTTTTGTATGACATACTGGAAATATGAAACTCTTAGAAACTTATTAAGGAAAGATAATAGGAAGACCAGACCTATCTGCAACCAAAGTCCTTAATAAATGTCCAAACTGTGAAACTGAAATCTACCATACTCCTATTTTGTCAAGGAAAGTATGTGGGCTCACTTCAAATTGGGTTTGGAAAAAGAGAGAGAGGAGACGAGCACAACACTGACACATTAATCACAAAGACAGAGTCATTGGTTCCAACTCCTCTAAAGCAGCCTCTCTTAGCTCAGACTCGACATCTGAGATTATTGTTCTTTCTCTGTGCTGAAGCATTCACCATGCCAAGGACACAACCCTCAGAGACACATGGCAGACTTGACACAACACAACTAATCCAAATTCTAGTGGCAGCCACACCAAATTAATTGTGCATGGCAGTTACTATAGCCCTTGGATAGAAGCACAGCATAGCAGTTGTAGACAACAGAGGGATATAGAATATGATATGTAACAGAGGAAAGAGGTAAAATGGGGTTTTATTCAGTTGTTTAAGAATTCTTCATACCACAAAAGGGCTATAAAGAAGTACCAAAATGGTATCACCATGTAAGCATCTCAATAAAATTATGGTTTATTTCAATATGCCATCAGATACAGAATGGCAAAGAAACAATCTCTGCATTAGTATTTGATCTGCCTCAAAGAGAAGATATTATTGTAAATAAGTTTAAACATAAGCACAATTTAGTGAATAAGGTAGGAGACTGGTAGACAAATTTTCAGATTCAACTTATAGATGTTCACCAGTCAACTGCTGTTTTGACAAATTACTTACCAACTTGTGCTGCCATTTCTCCGTAAATTTATCCCCTAAGATGAGGATAATTCTTGCAAATTGTGTCACAAGCATTTGAAAGGAACCATGAGTTATTGTGTAATGCTCTTGAAATTCCTCAGATGTAGGGTCCTACACAAAGTAAAGTATTATTATACATCTCTCTAACAGTAGTCATCTGTTCGCATTATCTTTTCCCTACCCTTGATATTGATTGTTGGGCACTAACCTTTCTCAGAGTAAAGCTTCCAAGCAAGCCTCCATTCCTGATCCCAAGTAATTACTTTTTTTCACGTCTTTATATTATCCGTATCTTTCTCTACCTTACAAGGTACTGTATAAATGAGGAGTTATTAAGTATAATGAGCTTCATTAATACTACAAGCTTTTGTTTAATTATATATATATGGGAGAATTTAGTTATTTTTCAATCCCCTTAAAAGTGAATGAATTTACTTCCCATATTTGTACATTTTTCTTATGTTGTTTTTAAAGTTTTCAACTATTTAAAGGAGTTCATTTTACATTTCTGTTTTAAGAACAGAGAAGGTCAGAAAATGAAGAAAGGCGAGCAAGCATTCACTGCTCTGTGACCAAAATGCTTTGCCTGAGCGGCCCAACAGGAAGCATTACCACTCACAATCTTTGTATCTTCTATAGAAGAGCGGAATACAGTAATAATAAATTGTATCAGTGTTCAGAACTTTATCTTTTGCTGGCTTTGCTAATTAAATGAGTCTGTATTTCAAGAGCAAACTATGTTTCACTTTTCAGTTTGTGGTAGCACAGTATTACATCTTAAAAACAGAATGCTTAACATTCTTATAATTCCTAACAGTTTTTCTTTACATTTATGTCGGAAGGAGAGGGGGAGAGAGAAAAGGAAGGTGAGAGAATAATAAAATGATGTCTTTACTGCATAACCTTACTTACAAAATAGTAGCAAGAGATTTTTTTTTTCAAAACTGAGAGTTATATTTAAAAAAACTGACTGAAACTAGTTCCCTCCTAGATAAAAATGTATTCTTCTAAAAGTAGCAGGAGGTGAGGGGAGACTTTTGGATGTAAAGGTAACATCACAGGAATTATAGTCATCTCAACATTTGCTAACTTCACGATTGGTTGTTGGGCTCTTGACCTCATTTAACTTCTGTTCACCTCAACAAATATTCCCCATATATGAAACAAGGACCACAACACGCCTTTCCTAACATGTAATACTGTTTTGAGGATTAAATGAGATCATCTATTTGAAAAAGATTTATAAACCACAAAAAGCTATCAAAACTGTCTTTTTACCGAACGATCATTTTTACAGAGCATCATCCACAAACTATGACCATAAAAATTCAGTAGTTTATAACATCAAACTAATAGAAAACTGTGTATAAATGATGTATTTAGGATCATGGTGACAAAATTATGATTGGATATGCTGTGAGTAAATATTATATGTTATTTTTTAAATGTTAAGAAGTTTCTCTTTAAAAGTTAAATTGAAAGTATAAAGATAAAACAATTCACTCAGATAGCCTGGCCTAGCATACAGAATATTAAAAAGGTACATGCGTTAGTTATGAATTAAACAAATCAAGAGCTACTATTAAAAAAGTATTACTTTTATTCTAATTGAAAAATACATTTAAAATGAAATAGATGTTCACTTCTCTGAAAATAATTCAGAAAGAGGGCCAGGCAGTGGCGCACCTGGCTAAGCACTCACATTACAGCACCCACAGACCGACCCAGGTTCAAGACCCTAGTCCCTATTTGCAGGGGGAATGCTTCATGAGTAGTAAAGCAGGACTGAAAGTCTCTCTCTC
The DNA here is from genome assembly GCF_950295315.1 of Erinaceus europaeus. Lineage (NCBI taxonomy): Eukaryota > Metazoa > Chordata > Mammalia > Eulipotyphla > Erinaceidae > Erinaceus > Erinaceus europaeus. The sequence goes on from NC_080162.1 coordinate 19,598,145, forward strand.
TGTCTCTCTCTCTCTCTCTCTCTCCCTATGACCCCCCTTTCAATTTCTCTGTCTCTATCCAACAATAAATAAAAAGATTTTTTTTAAAAACTCAAAAAGTTAGCAGTGATAAAAGTGTACAACAGAAACGAGGTCAACATGTATATACCGCACTCTTGGTATCATAAAAGGAAATCAGTTAAACCTTCCTATGTGACTCCTAAAAATGTCCAGGATGGAAACCCCTCCCAGTAGGCCACAAGACAAAAATCACTTACTACAGTGTAAGGTCAAGTCTTCCAGTAAGCTATTATGACTTTCAAAAATAACTTGTCTTTTAAAGAGCGAGTCCACCTGTTCACTCACTGTACAATATTTACTGTAAGTAATGCCAATCTCTACTGGAAAACAATTCTTACCTCCCACCTATGTCTGCTTATTTCTAACACAGCCAAAGTGCTAATGAAGTGAATTATATTTATTACATGATTCTAAAAATTCAACCAAACTCAATTCTGAAGAAGGACTTTTAAGTCAAGAAAAAAAACAGCTTCATATCTCCTAATTAACCCCTCAAATACACAAATTTTAAAAAGAGTTTGGAAAGGTGTACATTTAAATCACTAAGGAATTATTTCAGAAAGAAATAACTAGTTTAAGACATTAACAAAATTTACCATTCATGCATCTTGAATGTAAACTGGTGTTCAAAGATGAAGCCACTATCACAGCAACAGCTTCCCTGTGAACTTTTAGTCTACACTATCTCTGTGACCTAAGAGTACTTCAATATAGCAGTGAGCCTGGACTTCTGATGATAAAAAACTTCTCCTGGAAAATCTACTTTAGCTCCAGAAGAGAATTACTGAGTTAAACTCAAGCCTTTATTTTCTCCCAGCAACCTTTATTTAATGCAATCTCCCAATGACGTTTTTCATCAATTTAAACTACTTAAAGTAACATTGCGTTCTGTCAAATTTCAGTTTTTCCCAGTTATTTCAGTTATGTATAACATAACTCCCAACCCAGGCTTTAAATTTTTCAAAGATTATTTTGTGTCTTTCATACGTCTGTTCTGTATGCTGTGATATGATCTGGACAACAATGAAGCAATCCTAGAGAGGAGATCACAAATCAGATTAATTAGGCCTTCCAACTTTATGTCACTAAATAATGTTTCCAAGATGAATCAATAGGATGATATATAAATGTCACAATGCAATCATCACAATGTCAACATGACAACGAAGAAGCCTCTTTTGGCTAGTTTAGTTTCTCAGAATCTTGTCTATGAAGTTAAAGGCTGTTCCAGGCACTACAGTAATTATGAGTGAACAGTGTCTACCCTTGTCCTGGACACAAAACATGGGTTCAGTGATGTTTAAACCTTAGCAAATTTTATTAATTTAAGTTGCAAGTCCTATGTTCTTGCTTTATACTTTTGACTTGTTTTTAGCCACACAGAAATTATGAAAACAGTATGAAGAGATGTCCAGGTATTTCTGTGGGGCATACGGAACAGTAGTAGGCCCCAAACTATAAAAATATAAAAACCCAAGGCATCGTTGCAAGTTCAGCAAATGCCCCATCTGCTTCTGAGACGGTGATAGATACTTGTCAGTAAACTGCCATTCATTTCTAACATCATGACAATTTCAGTGCCTGAGATTATGAAAGCACAGTAAGATTCCATAAAATACTCTTGGTAGAGCAAAAGAGAGATGTCATATACCTTGACTTCTGCAATAATTAAAGCAAATCTATCAAGCATCACTACCGCTTATGCAATAAAACTAAATTACAATTTAAGGCGGAACAAGATTAAGTTCTGAACAACAAAGAAAGGATGAAAGCTATACAATATTACAAGTTAGAAAAAGTGAGGTCTGGCATGATGGTGAGATGGTATGAAAGATGAATAACATGCCTTCATTTAGTAACTTAATACCTACATTAGTCTCTCAAAAGTAGATTAACAACAAAAGCCACTTAAATAATGAAGTGGTAAAGAAAAACAAGTGCCACAGAAAATACTTAAGTGCCATTATTATTAAAAAAAGAAACTGAATCAGTACAACTATAGCTTTAGTTGAGCCTACCACCTTAAGACTTAACTTTTAGTTATAACCGAAAGTAAAATTCACCTAATAACATTCCTAATTGTGGTGGAATCTGATTTCAAATTCTGTACACACAGGAAAACGGAACATAAAATGTGACCAAGTTCCTCAACTTTTTCATTATCCCACAAAATTATTTTAAATTTTGTTTGTATGGCTATTACAAAGACAGGGCATATCACATTCACAAGACTTTTAATAGTGCTGCTACTTGAAAGCAGATGAGAATAAAATAAAATTACACATTAAAATTACTAAAGATGGGAGTATGGAAGAACCAGGATATATTTTAGGCAAATAAAAACCTTTAATTTTTTTTATTTTACTGGTGTATGAAAAACAGCACAGTAAATTTTGCATTAAAAATCTGTCCAAGGTGGCTGAATGGTATTCACAAAAGAGGGTCTCTATTCCAAACTAATGAAAACTATATGTTCTATGCAAAGATCTACATGCCACAGATAGTTGTTTGTTTGTTTTACATCATCATAATTATGCTGATACTAAAGTTTCATAAAATAAGCACTTATGATGACAGAGGATCTAGTGGGGGTTGTATTGTTATATGGAAAACTGAGGCATCTTATGCATACACAAACTATTGTATTTACTGTTGAATGTAAAAATATCAATTCCCCAATAAAGAAATTTTTAAAAAGCACTTACAACGTTAACAGTTAAGAGAAAAATCATGAATTAAAGTACTTAGAAACACATAAATGTAAAAGACAAAGTAAACAAAAATCTTATCAACTTACCTGGTTTCTTTCTGGATTTTTCATGACCTAGCTGCCCTAGATCATTACATCCACATGTGTACACTGTTCCATCGTCCAGAACAAATACAGTATGTCTGAGTCCACAGCCTACATCTCGGATTTTTTTATTCAGAAAAAAGTCACTTTTTCTGGGCTCTAGTACAATTTCTTCATCAATTCCACCCAAACCTAGCTGTCCAAAAGATGCATTTCCCCAGCACAACATGTTTTTGGTCTTCCAGTTTCAATGAAAAACTCCCTTCTGACACACTGGAAAGATGGAGGTATTCCTATGACTGTGAAGATAGGAAAGAATCTATTAAGACATTAAAAGACATGATACATATTTGTGCTTTCAAGTGCAAAGTCACCACAACTACAAGTAGTAAATATAAAATGTTCTACAATTTGTCACCATAAGTAGCAATCAGTTGGTTTCAAAGCTGCATTTCTGACTCTTTAATAGTCTAAACACATCATAAAGAAACACTTAAGGAAAAATGTATCACGCTTTGCATGATTCTTTTTCAAACATATTATCCACTTTAGAGCTTTTGCTATCCTGTGACAGGTGAACAGAAATTAACTCCCTTGCTCAAGTTACTCCCTTGGTATTTTCTGCTTTATATAATTTCAATGGAAGCAAGAAATGAGATAGCCACTGCCCCCCAAATCAAGCTTTTACTTGATTTAAAATCAAGTTTTAAGCCAACTACAGAAACATAAATCCTTGCAATCTCCCTCAAATCACAGCAAATCAAACCCAATACCTACCTCCAGGTCAACAGAAAACTGCAGTTCTTATCTGTAACAAATACACACACACACACATATGTGTGTGTGTGTGTGACCAACAGTAGAAACTTCAAACCTCACACGATTTAAAGGACTCTTCCAATGACTCATTAATATGCTGAGAAGATTAATGGTTTTTCAGCCAAGCCTTTAAAACAATCGCTTCCAAAGATCATATTTTACAAATCGGAAATACAAACACTCCAGCCTCACCGGTGCTTTCTTCTAAAAGTAACTAACTATAAAACACAACAAGAATGCTGTTTAAATAGCCTCATCCTCTCCAAATCCAACATTCCTTATTAGACGAGATAACCATGACTGAAGGGGGGATCCCCCTGGGCCATCTCCATGTACACCTTTGAGACAGTCACTGGCTGATGGGAAAAGATGGCCAGCAAGTCCAGCAAGGCGGGTTTTTCAGGAGTAGGGCTGGGGGCTGGGTCGCTGAGAGGTCGGCGGCGAAATCTGCAGGACGCGGACACTATTTCTCGGCTTGCGAAGATACAAGTAACAAAAGCCTCCGCCTCATCTAACCCTACCCAGTTTTCGTCCACACGGAATAATCAGGAATAATCACTGAGCAACACACCACACCACACCACACCACGGTGACACACACGCGCGCGCACACACACACACCCCACACGGTGACAGCAAAACCAGCCCTCTCCTAGGCCCTTGGTGGCCACCCGACTCCGGAACACCGAAACCCCGACAAGTTTGCAAACTCGACTGCAACTCGGTCGCGCCGTGCACGGGACTAAGCTGCCCCGCGGCGGCGGCGGGTCCCACGGGGGCGGGGAGGGGGGGGCGCAAAGTTTGCTTTTCTTCTTCGGGGGCTTCAGAACTCGACAGGTCTCCAGAGTTCTGCATTGCCTTTTTTTTTCCCCCCAATTACCGAGGACAAGGAGGGAACCCCAGCTTTCAACACACGAGGTGTAGCCATCCTTAAAAAAAAAAAAAAAAAAATCCGGGTAGAGGCGAAGGCGTTCTCTCTTTCTCTCTCTCCCTCTCTCGCTCTCCCCTGCCAGCAACAGGTAGGGTGGGGGCAGGAGAAGCAGCGGGTCCCCACCATTTTCAGGACCCGCTCGCCGATCAGCTCCGAGGGCCGCGGGGACAGGAGCCGCCCGCACACGCCCCACCCGAGCCGGGGCAGCTCGGCGGCCGCAGCCCGCACAGTCGCCCAGGCCGGCGGCCCAGGCTCGGCACCTAGGCGGCCCCGGGCCCCAAAGGCCCTGCCCCGGGGAGCTGCGACATTCCAGCCCCGAGGCCAGGCGGCCCCGGCTCTCGCCTCGTCCCCGCCCCCCACGCCCCGGGGAAGCGCCGCCAAAGCACCGGGCGCCCCGCCGGCCTGTAGCCGCCCCGCCCGGCCGGCCGGCCGGCCCCCTCCCTCACGCCGTCACACACACCCCGAACCCACCCGGGCAACGTCTCATCCGGCTCCCTCCAAGCCAGGGAAGCCCAGGGCGAGCGCGGGGCGGGCCCTCCTCCCCAGAGAAGGAGGCAGCGCCACAGCCCGGGCAGGTCTCCGAGCGCCCGGACCCTCCTCCGTCAGCCCCGGGGAGAGGCAATCGCCGGGGCTCCTCCGCCGTCGGTGCCGCAGCCCCGCTGCTCCCACTCCCCGGCTCCTGGGAAACTTTACCGGGTTCCTCGGTGTGTGGGGAAGGGGGTGGGGTGGGGGGGAGAAAAGCAGCCACCGCCGCCGTCCAGTCCAGAAAGCAGCCGTCAGCGACCTGGATTGGAGCAGGAGGGTTAGGATGCCAGGCGAGCGGCGCGGAGAACGCAAGGGGCGGGCAGAGTTGTGGGGAGAGACTGGGGAGGAGCGAGGGGAAGGAGGGGTGGCTGCGCGGGGGAGGGGCGGGGGCGGGGCCAGCCGGAAGTGAATTCCGGAGCACGCGCCCGAGTTCACCCACTTCCCGGCCCGTGCGCCTGCGCCGGAATCCTCCCCGGGCCTTACCCGGCCGAGCCGCACGCCTGCGCAGTCTGCTGCATTGCTTTGCCGGGCCGTCCGCTCGGAAGCCCAGAAGTTGAAAATACAGGAGTCGGTTGTCGTTTGTTTTGTAACAGAATTTCGTCATGCACAGGCACCTTTTAGTAAAGAAGATCTCTTACTGGTTTCCCCCCCCTTTTCTATTTTCTATTTCTATTTTAAGTCGCTGTAAAGAGAACTGGATGTAGCTGAGGGGGGAAAAATCACAAATAGATATAACAAACAGCAGGTGAAATATACTTTTCATCAAACTGGGCTAGAGCTAATATTCTAATATTGCTGTAGTCATAGCAATGGCAGAACCTACTTGAATGAAGTGACAACGCCTACCGGTTCAGGCTCCTGCCGAAATGGTAACTGCCATCACTGTACTCTTTCTGGAAGATAAATTGCAAGTCTTCATTTAGAAAAGAATTAAGTGATGCATATAGCTTGAGCTCCTGCTTCAAAAAGATAGTTTGCATTTCCTAGGAAAGTATTAACATTCTCTATAAAAGGAGGAAAAGTTGAAACAAGGCACCTTTTTTAGATTTTAAGTTAAACTTTGCTAGAAGATTCTTCAGAAGGTGGAGGTGTGTAGATAGCATAATGGTTATGCAAAGAGACTCTCCAGCCTGAGGCTCAGAAGTCCCAAGCTCAACCCTCCACACTTCCATAAACCAGAGCTGGTTGGTTTCTGGTAGAAAGAAAGAAACAGCAGGGGGGAAAAAAGATTCTTCAGAATGAGTGTTGAGAATCTATAAATTCCATAAAGGACAGTATTTCTTTATTGAAAAAGGCATTTCCAATTAAGAAATATTTATGCTACTATAGATAAGTAATTTTCTAGGGCTGCCATGATAAAATACACAAGTTGGGTGGCTTATAACAACAGAGGTGGATTGTCTCACAGTTATAGAAGCCAGAAGTCTGAAATCAAGATCTAAGTAGAACTGAGGGATGAAAGGAGGCATCTTTTCCATATTTTTGTCTTTTGCTGGTTGTTCAAGCCCCTGGCATTCCATGCCTTCTACAAAACATTCCATCTTGTGTTTCTGTGTTCAGATTTCTCTCTTTTTTTAAATTTTTTATTTAAGAAAGGATTAGTGAACAAAAACATAAGGTAGGAGGGGTACAACTCCACACAATTCCCACCACCCAATCCCCATAACCCACCCCCTCCCATGGTAGCTTTCCCATTCTCTAGCCTTCTGGGAGCATGGACCCAGGGTCGTTGAGGGTTGCAGAAGGTAGAAGGTCTGGCTTCTGCAATTGCTTCCCCGCTGAACATGGGCGTTGACTGGTCGGTCCATACCCCCAGTCTGCCTCTCTCTTTCCCTAGTAAGGTGTGTCTCTGGGGACAGATTTCTCTGTTTTAAAGACACCAGTTACTAGACTAAGGCCCACTCTGACTCTTCATGAACTCCTTTTAACTGGATTACATCTGAGATGCCACATACAAGATCATATCCTCAGGTATTGTATATTAGCACTTCAGCATCTCTCTTTGTGGGGGCCAAGTGTAGTGAACATGTAACCATAGTAACCATAGCGTGCCCCACATAGAGTGATAAAACAGAGACATATGTATAAGTAGGATAAGAATTACTCTATAATGTCAACCCAAACCTGATTGGCCAATGGTGATGTAAACTTATAAGCCAGAGGCAAGTTAGTATATAGAGAGGCTCAGAAACCAGCTGAATGAAGCACTGCCACTGACCAGGATGCTGCTGGTGGTGCAAAAGGACTTAAGCACATGTGGCTAGGCTAAGTAGCTGCTTCCTCAACTTCCAGAGACCCTCGTTCGTCTGGTCGCTCCAGCGGACGAAGGACCTCCAGTTCGGCAACACAGCGGCTAGTGACCAAGTCATGAGCCTTATCTGCGAACAGCTACTGAGTAAGGAGAGATACTGGGTTGACTGTGTTGTGTGAATTGTGTGACCCTTCTATAGCATCTAAAAATAAGTAAAAAATTATTGCTTAACCCCGACATGCTCTCCGAGTGAGTCCTTACTCTTATACCTTGCTCACGACACCAAGTCAACCCATGACTTCATATTACAGAAATAAGAGTTTAAAATGACAAGATACTTGAGCAAAGAAAGCACAATGTCAATATTGGATGTGATGAAAATTCCAATAAATATATTCTTGCTCTAATACTGCCATTGCCTTATATGACTTAGTTGTCTTTAACCTTCAGGACTTGATGCCTTAATGTATCATTAAAGGGGAAACTGGGATTCAGGATTTTTTTTAACTAAAAAAATTTTTTTTGGTGTTGTTAAAATTCCGGATGGCTCCAGCTGGCCGGGCTAGCTTCACGGCGGGTAACAGAGACGCGGAGACAACGGCTGGGCAGGGAAGCTGTATTTCTTTATTCAGGAACAACGATTCACAAACTAAGACAAACTAATCACCAAACAGAACTCGGCTGTCTCTTTGCGGCGGCACAAGCACTCCCTCTTACTCTGTAACTCGGGAACTCTCCAACTCTGGAACTCTGGAACTCTCGTACTGGGGAACCCTCTGAAACTCTGGCACTCTCGAACTCAGGAACCCTCTTTCGGGGTTCCTTGGGGCGGGGCCAAGCGGGCCCCGCGAAATTAACTGGACTGATCCAATTCTCTTGGCGGGGGAGGGCTAGAACCCAATGTAAAGCATACGACAATTCCCCCTTTTCTTTTTAACTAAATGACTATAGTATCAAGGGTGTGGGGTGAACAGAAACATATATAACAAAAACCAGCATGTTGCCAAGGGAAGGCCCGAGGGGGCCATATCTGCCTCTGGGGGGCTACTTGCCTCGAAGGGCATTTGCATGGGGGCGGGACCGGCCTAGAGTCCCACAGGCAGCTGGCTGCAATTTACTTACTATGAAACAAAACTTGTTATTAGCATATCTACTGCACGATCCAACGTTTCTAATAGAGAAGGAATTTGAGACTTTTACATATCAACAACCGTCTTTTAACCTTTTGTTACACCCATTCAAGATGGAGACACACCCTAGGTGTGGGCCGGAGAGGAAACCTCAGGCATGAGAATAATTAGCATAGCCATTGTGCGATCTACCATTTCTAATAGAGAAGGTAGTGTTTTACATATCAACAAGTCTATTTAACCTTTTGTTTAGACCAACTTAGTTAAAATATATTGATTGTTAACTGATTTTTACCTCAGACTTTAAATGTAAGTTAATTTTTATCTTTATGAGAATTACGTTGAAAACCTTTTTCATTTATCTTTGACTAGTAAGAATTTAGCCTTAAAGCTACTGTTTACCAAACTTTAAACATACACATAAACATAGTGATTAATACACGAGGAGAGAAACCTTTGTTACGAAGACATGTCATTTTAAACACGAATTTAAATCTATATTGTCTTAGTTGTTGGGGGGGGGTTCACCATCCGGAGGTGGCTTCCCGCGCAGCTCCACTTCTAGGAATTGCAGGTTGCGATCTCTGCACGAATCTCTGCGTACTCCAGCTTGTCTGCCTTCAGACCGGACCGGCGGCTGGAGGTCTCGTGTGCCCAGTTTCGGCAGGGAGCCCGGGGGTCCGGGAGGCCCGGGATGGTTCCAGAATTCATAGAAAGAGGGCAGGCAGGCCATCTTTGTAGAAGGCGTGAGCCTAGGTGCCCAGGGGTGGTGGCCATGATAGAACGCCGCGGCCCTGCCCCATGGCCCTGCCATGTCTGCTGCCCTGTTCGCAGTGGCCGAGCAGTGTGGAGGGATCACGCGTCCAGTGCCCTGTGCCACGCGGTGGAGAGCCGGCTCCTGTGGGCTGGCCTCGGGCTCTTGTGTGTTGGCCTCGGGCTCCAGGGGCTCCTGTGTGCTGGCGTCGGCCTCCTGCGGGCTGCGGGGCTGCGAGGCTGCGGGCGCGGTGTGCGGGGTTGTCTGGGCGCAGCCGGCTGGCTGGCTGTTTAACCAGGTGGAAACAGCAGCTCCGCGCCTCACCTCCCGCCCGCTGGCTCTTCCCGCTGGCTGTTCTGAGTTCGCCCGAGCGAGTGGAAACCACAGAGTGGTCCAGAGATAAATGTTCCAGAAACAGCAAAACAGTCTCGTGAAGAAAGAGCAGAGGCCTTTGGAGATCTCTTCACAAGCAGAAGAGAAGGCCATCGTGCATAGGTAGCCAAATTGTCTTTACTTATCTGAGAGATGCGCAGGTCAGGTCCACGTGGGCGCCATTTGTTGTTAAAATTCCGGATGGCTCCAGCTAGCTTCACGGCGGGTAACAGAGACGCGGAGACAACGGCTGGGCAGGGAACCTGTATTTCTTTATTCAGGAACAACGATTCACAAACTAAGACAAACTAATCACCAAACAGAACTCGGCTGTCTCTTTGCGGCGGCACAAGCACTCCCTCTTACTCTCGAACTCAGGAACTCTCCAACTCTGGAACTCTGGAACTCTCTTACTGGGGAACCCTCTGAAACTCTGGCACTCTCGAACTCAGGAACCCTCTCTCGGGGTTCCTTGGGGCGGGGCCAAGCGGCCCGCGAAATTAACTGGACTGATCCAATTCTCTTGGCGGGGGAGGGCTAGAACCCAATGTAAAGCATACAACATTTTGGTATTTAATTTATTTATTGGATAGAGACAGCCAGAAATGGAGAGGGAAGGGTTGATAGGGAGAGAGACAGAGAAGACACCTGCAGCCCTGCCTCACCACTTAAACTTTCCCTCTGCAGATGAGGACCAGGGTTTGAGCCAGGGTCTTTGCACACTGTGATATGTGTGCTCAACCAAACACGCCACCACCTGGCCCCCTTTTTAAAGGTTTGTGTGTGTGTGTTACCTTTATTTAGGATTCAGGATCTTTAAAGTATACCAAGGATACACTGGGTTAGAGCAGCAACAGTGCCAATTTAAGACATAAAGTAAATCTTTGTAAGTATATTGTCAGGACAACAAGCTAGTAGGCCACAATATTTACCTCAGAATGAGAATGTTAAAGATTACTGCTCATATTAGAAGTAGATTTCTTGGGAGTTGGGCAGTAGCGCAACGGGTTAAGCGCAAGGACCAGAGTATGGATCCAAGTTCAAGCCCCCAGCTCCCCACCTCCAGGGGGGTCTCTTCACAAGCGGTGAAACAGGTCTGCAGGTGCCTGTCTTTCTCTCCCCCTCTGTCTTCCCCTCGTCTCTTCCATTTCTCTGTCCTATCTTAAAAAAAAAAAAAAGCAGTAGAACTCTTTAAACCTTATGTACGGTAAGAGGACTATCTTAATACACATGGCTTTCAGACTTAAAAACACTAAAAATAATAAAGTATACCAAGATGTATTTGATGCTACAACATTGAAATTTGAGTCACTTGGACATAAAATACATTTCATATGTCTTTAACAATTCTAGTAGATGTTTCTAGTGAGTGAAAACTGATTTCCAGAAACCTGGAGAGATGGGGACTCTGAGAGATTTTTAAAGTCCTTGTCTGGGAAATGCCACACATCACTGCTACACATTTAACATTAGCAAGAAACATACAACTAGATGCAAGTCACTGAGAGGCATAATCACTGAATTCCCAAGTGCCACTTTATGCCATGAAACAAAGAGCATGAGTTGGTAGGCAACTATTTCTGCTATGTGTAAGCATCTCTTTCTAGAATTTTTATTATTTTGTTTCATTTTTATTTTATTTTATTTTATTTTACCAGAGCACTGTTCAGTTTGTGGTTTGTGGTGGTGCAGGGGACTGAACCTAAGATCTTGGAGCCTCAGGCATGAGTCTCTTTGAATAACCATTATGCTAAATACCCCCACCCCATTTTTATTTTATTTTAATTCATTATTTTATTTTTGCCACCAGGAATTATTGTTGGAGGGTGGCTACTTAGGGGTCCTAATAGCCATTCTCCCCTCCCCTTTTTAAATTTCTTTTTAGTAAATAGATATGTCACTGAATAATGTCATTGTTTTCAATGTTGACTTTTTTTTAATCACCATTACAACAGAATACTATTATTTGAGGAACTGCTGTATTTTATCGCAGGATTATTAGATAATACAAGTTTGTTGTGCAGAGGCTACATGAAGCCTTGAGGAGGATATGATGATCTCTGGTTCTGGCTTGTCTAGCTACAGACCCAAGAGGTACAAATTACTTCAGACCTCTGTCCTTCTAACCTATCAAACACAATTACAGACATTTACTAATAGTGTATTTTATAAAAAGTATCTTTCAGGCCTTATCCCACTAGGAAAATATAGAGACAGGCTGGGGGTATGGATTGTCTGCCAACATCCATGTTCACCAGAGAAGCAATTAAAGAAGCCAGAACTTGCACCTTTTTATACCCTAAAAAGAGTTTTGGTCCATAGCCCACAGAGGAATAAAGAATAGGAAAGCTTCCAATGAAGGGCATGGGATATGGCACTCTGGTGGTGAGAACTGTGTGGAATTATACCCCTCTTAATCCCACAGTCTTCTCAATCATTATTAATCACTAGTAAAAAGTAAATAAAATAAAAAGTATGTCGCAGTCACAAGTTCCTTTCTTTCCTTTTCCACCAGGATTACCACTGGAGTTTGGTACCTGAACTACAAATCAACTGTATGGGCAGCATTTATTTATTTATTTATTCATGGTAGAGACAGAAATAGGACAAAGAGCAGGTGGGGGAAGGGGGGGGGCATCTGTAGACCTGCTCCACTGCTTGTGAGATACTACAGGTAGAGACAAAGGGTTCAAACCCATGATTGAACATGATAATTAGTATATTTTATCAGCTGCACAACTGCCAGGCCCCCAAAAGTAAATTTTTAAATCTATTATATTACTTTCATTAAAAAAAAAAAAAATGCTCAGGTGGCCTAGGAACTGGTGAAGTAGGTAAAGTGTGAGGTCATACTGTCAAGTATGAGGTCCCAATTTCAAGTTCCAGTATCACATGCACCAAGGTGATATTCTTGTTTTCTCCTTTCCTTCCCCCACACCTATAGACACCTAATTTTGGACAAGGGGGGCCAAGCTATTAAATGAAGAAGGGAGAGTCTGTTCAACAAATGGTGTTGGGATAATTGGGTTGAAACTTGCAGAAGAATGAAAATGAAACACTACATTTCACAACACACAAAAGTAAAGTCCAAATAGATCAAGGACTTGGATGTTAGACCAGAAATTATCAAGTACTTAGAGTAAGATATTGGCAAAACTCTTTTCCATCTAAGTTTTTTTTTTCTTTTATCATTTCATTGGGAGAGTTGTGGTATATATTTATAGTACAGTTGTTGACACATGGGTATAACTTCTTTCCATCTAAGTTTTATAGGCATCTTTCATGACTCAAGTCCAGTTGTAAGGAAAAGAAAAACAAACCAATGGGACTACATCAAATTGAAAGACTTCTTCTGCACAGTAAAAGAAACTACCACCCTAACAAAGAGACTCCTTACAGAATGGGAAATCTTTACATGCCATAAGTCAGACAAAAGGCTAATAAGCAAAATATATACACAGCTCACCAAATTTATCAACAACAAAAATTACCTCACCCAAAAATTGGGAGAGGATGTGATCAGAATATTCACCAAAGAAGAGATCCAGAAGGCCAAAGAAAAGACACTGAAAAAAGCTTCAAGGCATTGTCAGAGAAATGCAAATAAAGACAATAAGATAACACTTCACTCCTATGCCATACATCAGAAAAGACAGTAACAACAAATGTTGAGAGGTTGGCGGTGGTGTGTGTGTGTGTAGAGGAACACTCCTACATTACCTGTGAGAATGTAATTTGGTCCAACAACCCCTGTGGAGAGCAGTCTGGAGAGCTCTCAGAAGGCTAGAAATGGACCTACCCAATATTTTCTTCTAAGTATCTGATAGTTTGTGGTCTAACATCCAAGTCCTTGATCCACTTTTGTATGGAATTTACTTTTGTATTTGGTGAAATACAGTGGTTCATTTCCATTCTTCTGCATGTTTCAACCCATTGTTTCCAACACCATTTGTTGAAGAGACTCTGCTTTCCCCATTTAATAGTCTGAGCCCCTTTGTCAACGATTAGATGTCCATAGGTGTGGGGGCTCCAGGTGAGATCATTTTTTATTTTCATTTCATGTGAATCTTTTTAGCAGCTCTTATAGGCCTGGTTTAGCTCTTATAGGCCTGGTAGTCATGAATTCATTCCTTTAGCTATTGTTTATCTAAAAAGCACATTGTGTCTTTCTGCCTTCTTTATTGGGATTAATGGTTAACAGTCAACAGTAAAATACAGTGGTTTGTACATGTGTAATATTTCCCAGTTTCTCACATAACAGTTCAACCCCCATTTGGTCTTCCTCTGCCATCATGTTTCAGGACCTGAACCCTCTCCCACACCCACCCCAGAATCTTTTACTTTGATGCAACACACCAAACCCAATCTTAAGTTCTGCTTTGTGTTTTCTTATTTTTCAACTTCTTTTTTTTTTTAATAATTATTAGTGATTTAGTAATTGTCGACAAGATAGTGGGATAAAAGGGGTACAAATCATACAACCCCCACCACCAGAGTGCCTTTTCCCACCCCCTCCATCTGAAGCTTCCCTATTCTTTCTCTCTCTGGGAGTATAAACCAAGCACTTCATATCTTCTTCAAAGCAGATTAGTAAGTTAAATTGTTATTGTGTTTAGGCCTATTTTTAAGTGTAATCATATTCTGAGACACTGGAGTTTACAACTTAAGCACATGAATTGGGGGCAGGGGTGAGATGTAGGGACACAATTTAGCCCTTAAGGTTTTTTTTTTTCTTTTAAAATTGCATTATTAGAAAGTTCTTTTTTTTATCCTGAATCTATGAGTCTAGCCCAGGAAAGAGTCAGATGGGGTAAAAACAAAGTCAGATGGGGACAAAACAAAGCTTTTCTATTCCATAAAGGAGAATGCACAGAAAAAAATAGTATTTGTTTTTTTAATAAGTGCAAGCAGAACAATTTTATTGGTAATATACTGTGGCATCTGCCATTTAACTTGCATTATAGAGATTAATAATCCTGGTCATTTATAGAACCTTCTCAGTTTTCATTTTCACGACTATATTAACATCCTCTCCTACTCCAAACTTAACATGGTGACTTCAGTTCCCTTCTCAGTATTCCAAATGTGAAACAGTAGTAATATCCATGTTATGAATACCTGAAACTGTTTCTAAAAAGTCTTTTCCTAACACTCTGATTTATGTGAGTTTACTTTCATCCACTACTTACAAGAACTCAGCTGACACTGAAAAAGCATAAGCCTGAAAAAAAAAATCACATGTAATGTGGTGCTTGGCCAGTATGTGGAGATGTGTTCATGCATTTGAAGTTACTATGTGATTAAAAAAAAAGAAAAAGAAATTACTGAGAGAATACTTCAGTTACTACACTTTCTGAATATAGAAAATGCTCAAGATCCTCTGGTCTTTGTTGTGACAGCAAAGAATAACAGGTTTAGAAAGATTTTACCATTTGATAAATGATGTTTTACATTTAAATTTTATCTCACATTTTAAGCTTTGGTGGTTATGACTGAATGGTGGGAGAGAGGCACATAGAATTTTGGGGCTAGGTGTGGAACTATATCCCTGTAGTGTTATAATTTTATAAATCATTATTAAATCACTAGTAAATACATTAATTAATAAATTTTATCTCACATTTTTCTCTTGAAACAAGCATGATAATTCTGTGAGTTGTCATTAACAATAAACATCATCAGGGCCAGTGAAATACCTCACTTGGATGTTGAACTACTTTGCTATGTACATGACCCAGGGTTAAGCCTGGCCCACACCACACTGAAGGAACCTTTGGTGCTGTAGTCTCTTCACTGTCTACCTATCAGCCTGTACCTAAAATAAAATAACCAAAGAGATTCAATTGAAGTTTATCTATATATGAACTGTTTGTGTCTTTCCTTCCTTTCTTCTTCCCTTCCTCCCTTCCTTCCTTCCTGCCTGCCTGCCTTTCTTTCTTTGCTTCCAGGGTTATCGCTAAGGGTTATCTTTGGGGTTATTGCACTAACCCCAAAATCCACGGCTTCTGGGGGCCAGTTTTCTCATTGTGCTGGAACCTGGATCCTTAAGCTTGGTACTATGTGCACTTTACCCAGTGCCCCCTGTGTGTTGCTTTAGATAAAAGAAAACAGTAAGGAGAGGAATCTCAATTCAAAGAGTTACATAGTCAAACTTTTGGTAGCAAATTCGGTTATTTAATTGCTGTTTTTGCAGGGTCTCATAAAGATATCTGAGACTGAACATTTCTAATTTTGTTTTCAGGGATCTGAAATCTGGGAAATTTACTATTTCTGTTCTTGTGCCAGGTCCCATACCTACCTCAGTCAATGATAAAACCTTCATTAAGTCAAGGAGTGAGATCATCCTGTTTGAATGCACACACACAAATATACACACGTACATATGTATGTGTAAATATATACACAGACATCTATTTTTAGGTGACGTACCTCACTACCCTAAGATATAATCAAGACTAAGCATACCTGTAGATTTTTATAAGTCAAGACAACTTCTTTTAATAGGTATTGGTAACAGTTTGATTATATGCATTTTTCAAATCCTTATTAATAATCTTTGATGTAGTAGTATAAAAATATCCTTGCTGCACATTTTATTTGATTAGCAGTTTTTAAAAGGGAAACTGACAACACGCTTCAGATTCATAATAAGCATTTAAAATTTTACAAAAGCAGGGGTCGGGAGGTAGCACACCAGGTTAAGCACACTGAATTAAGCACACATAGTACGAAGCGTAAGGACCCGTGCAAGGATCCGCTCAATGAACCCGGTTCGAGTTCTCCACCCAGCTCTCCACCTGCAGGAGGGTCGCTTCACAAGCGGCGAAGCAGGTCTTCAGGTGTCTTTCTCTCCTCTTCTCTATCTTCCCCATCCCTCTCGATTTCTCTCTGTTCTATCCAATAAAATGGAAAAAATGGCCTCCAGGAGCAGTAGATTTGTGATGCGGGTACCGAGCCCCAGCGATAACCCTGGAGACAAAAATTAAAAAATAAAAAATAAGCAAGCTAAGCTTCCCTCTTTTTTTTTTTTCTTCTAGGGTTATCACTGGGACTCCTTGCCTGCACTATGAATCCACTGCTCCTGGAGGCAATTTCCCCTATTTTTGTTGCCCTTGTTGTTGGACAGAACAGAGAGAAATCGAGAGAGGAGAAGACAGAGATGAAGAGAGAAGGATAGATACCTACAGACCTGCTTCACTACTTGTGAAGACAGAGAGGGGGAGAGAAAGACAGACACCTGCAGATTTGCTTCACCACTTGTGAAGCGACTCCCCTGCAGGTGGGCAGCCGGGGGCTCAAACCGGTTTCCTTACACCGGTCCTTCCACTTTGCGCCACATGCACCGCTGCTGGTGGGGAGCCCGGGACTCGAACCCGGATTCTTACGCTGGTCCTTGAGCTTTGCGCCATGTGCACTTAACACGCTGTGCTACCACCCGGGCGCCCAAAATCTTCCCTCTTATAACAAAAGTCATTTTATATTCTAGAACCAACTGTTCATTTCCTTCAGTATACAGATAACTTTGTACACATAGATTATATATATATATATATATATATATTTTTTTTTTTTAAAGAAAGTATTAATTAACAAAACCATCGGGTAGGAGGGGTACAACTCCACACAATTCCCACCACCCAATCTCCATATCCCACCCCCTCCCCTGATAGTTTTCCCATTCTCTAGCCCTCTGGGAGCATGGACCCAGGGTCATTGTGGGTTGCAGAAGGTAGAAGGTCTGGCTTCCGTAATTGCTTCCCCGCTGAACATGGGTGTTGACTGGTCGGTCCATACTCCCAGTCTGCCTCTCTCTTTCCCTAGTAGGGTGGATCTCTGGGGAAGCGGAGCTCCAGGACACATTGGTGGGGTCTTCAGTCTAGGGAAGCCTGGCCGGCATCCTGATGACATCTGGAACCTGGTGACTAAAAAGAGAGTTAACATATGAAGCCAAACAAATTGTTGAGCAATCATGGACCCAAAGCTTGGAATAGTGGGGAGGAAGTGTTAGGGGGGTACTCACTGCAAACTCTAGTGTACTTCTACTTTCAGGTATATATTTTGCACTAGTTTACAGACACGTGTGAACAGATGCTCTCTCTCACAGAAACTGGTGCATATCTAGGTTTTGGGACTTTGTTAGAAAGTGAACCACCTAAGATGGAATTAGAGTATACTATGAAAGGAAAGGTCTCACCCGAGTAATGAAGCTGAAGGGTTGTCATTCCACACATGAAGTCTCTGGACACAGTCTGATGTGAAGCTTGTTGAGGTGGCAATCGTTGTGTTGTTTAGGTTGTGATCGACATGCAATATTATTTGATATGGATTGGGAGAGGCATACGGGAAAGTGGGCCCTATCCAATGGTTCCAGGACTGGGGGAAGTAGAGGCTCTATAGTGGAAATGTGAGGTTCCTGCTGTCTTAGGGTTCAAAAAGACAATCGATAGTTGATGTTATCATCACATTATTTAGTAATTGGGTTAACTTTGAAAAGTCCTTTTGTTAGGATTTGCTGTACAGTACTCAGTATCTTGTATATAGCTGTGCTATTGGTTGCTTCTGATCTACTTGGTCTAGGCTTTTGAGAGAGTCTGCATATCAATTACACAGTCTATATATTGAAAAGATTCAGTTTGTGTTTTGAAAAACTTCGAGACATACAATTACTTTTCCCCCTCTTGTATTAATTTACTAGTGATTTATATGACTACACTTTACTAGGAGTGTACATAAACACCATTCCTACCACCAAAAGACTGTGACCCATCCCTCCCACCCACTCCCACCCCCCACTGGCCCAGGAAGCTGCATGTCTACCCCTCACCACAGGGTTTTTACTTTGGTGCCCTACTTACAATTTGGTCAGGTCCTGCTTTTAGTTTCCCTTTCAGATCTTCTTACTCAACTTCTGTTGATGAGTGGGATCATCCCATACTCATCTTTATCTTTCTGACTTAGCTCACTTAACATAATTCCTTCTAGTTCTGTCCAAGATGGGTCAGAGAAGGTGGGTTCATTGTTCTTGATAGCTGCATAGTATTCCATTGTGTATATATACCACAGCTTTCTCAGCCACTCATCTGTTGTTGGGCACCTGGGTTGCTTCCAGGTTTTAGCTATTATGAATTGTGCTGCTATGAACATAGGAGTACACACCTTTTTTGGTTGGGTGTTATGGAGTCCTTGGGGTATAACCCCAGGAGAGGAATTACTGGATCAGATGGAAGGTCCATGTCTAGCCTTCTGAGAGTTTTCCAGACTGCTCTCCACAGAGGCTGTACCAATTTACATTCCCACCAGCAATGTAAAAGGGTTCCTCTGTCCCCACAACCTCTCCAGCATTTGTTGCTAGATTATATATATATATATATATATATATATATATATATATATATATATATATAAATGTGAGCTGCAACTCATGCTTCTTTCAGAAAAACTAAAGTGTCATAATAGCATTCAGAAATGGAGACAGACATTTGTATAGAAAAAAATTTTCTTAAGAGTTTGAGAGTGTATTTTTTAAATATTTATTTTATTTATTAGCTTTTGTTGCCCTTGTTTTATTGTTGTAGTTCTTGATGTCGTTGTTGTTGGATAGGACAGAGAGAAATGGAGAGAGGAGGGGAAGACAGAGAGGGGGAGAGAAAGACACCTGCAGATCTGCTTCACCACTTGTGAAGCAACTCCCCTGCAGGTGGGCAGCCGGTGGATCGAACCGGGATCTTTAAGCCCGTCCTACCACTTTGTGCCACATGCGCTTAACCCACTACACTACTGCCTGACTCCCTTGAGAGTGTATTCTTATAGTCTCAATATAAAATCTGATAGCCCAGTGGAACAGTTGAACAGTAGTGACTTGGAAGGACAAAGTGTTTCTAGAAGACAAATTATAGTTGCCACCTCCACAAAGCCTAAATACAGTTTAACCACATTAAAATGACAGAAATGTTTGCCTAAGAAAAATGCCATCCAGCTCAAGCTGCTACTTGGATTTTTTATAAAAATGGAGACAAACAACTCTTTGTAAACATAGGAATATTAAGAGGTGAATTGAAACCATGTGTGCTATTTACTTTCAGCAAAACAGCAAACAAGTTCATCGGCTCAGTGTCTGAAACACCACCCAGCCCCTAACTTTCTAAGAGCGGCTTTCAAGTTGTTCATTTACAAGTTCTGATAATGTTGACAATAAAATAAAGCCCTGTGGACTGGTAAGTATTCGTGTTGTTCTTAATATAGGAAACACCTTTTTTTCTCTTTCTTTCTTTCTTTCTTTCTTTTTAAGGTAAAGGCAAAGAGAAAGAGGAAAAGAAACAACAATACCAAAATTTCCATAAATAAGATGGGGGGCTCAAATTTGAGTCATGAGCATGGCAAAGCAGCATACTATCCTGGTGAGTTATTTTGCCAGCTCAGAAAACATCTTAGAATACTTTGTTTTAAAAATATGTGTTGATTTAGAATAGAGGAAGCAATCCAGAGGGCAGGATGGTGGGGTGTGTGCAGCGGTACAGAAACACCTATGGTAGCACCGTTTCACTGCTCATGAAGCTTAGCACCTGCAGATGGGGACACGGTGTTTGAAGCTGGGCCTTTGCACACTGGTATGTGTGTGCTCCACCAGATATAAAGAACTGCCTCGTCAGAAGATTATACCTATAGCAGAGGTGTACCATCTCTAACTTAGGTGCAAATAGTAGGACTGAATAAAACGGTTTATTTCATTTAACAAAAAGCTCATGTTTAGAATTTAAGTGTGGTGGTGGTAGTGAGGGTACTGGGATAGCGCAATTAGTAGATCACGAGACGAGCATCTCGGAAATCTCTGGTTTTGATCTGTGGAAGCACATGCACCAGAGAGACACTCTGGCTTGTTTCTCTCTTCCTTTCCAATTCTCTGTGGATGTGAAACTTTCTCCTCTCGCATGTAGTAAATTAATCTTTTAAGAATAAAATCAGGTAGTCGGGCGGTAGCGCAGCGGGTTAAGTGCATTTGGCGCAAAGAGCAAGGACCTAAGGATCCTGGTTCGAGCCCCAGGCTCCCCACCTGTAGGGGAGTCATTTCACAGGCGGTGAAGCAGGTCTGCAGGTGTCTGTCTTTCTCTCCCCCTCTCTGTTTTCTCCTCCTCTCTCCATTTCTCTCTGTCCTATCTGACGACGACATCAACAACAATAGTAACTACAACAACAATGAAAAACAAGGGCAACAAAAAGGGAAAATAAATAAATAAGATATTTTAAAAAATAAAAATAAAATCAACATTAAAAAATTTAAAAATTCAAGATAATCTTGTCTTATTTATTTATTTTCCTCCAAGGTTATCTCTGGGGTTTGGTGCCTGCACTACGAATCCACTACTCCTGGAGGCAATTTTTTCCCATTTTTGTTACCCTTGTTGTTATTGCTGTTCTTGTTGTTGGATAGGACAGAGAGAAATGGAGAGAGGAGGGGAAGATAGAGAGAGAGAGAGAAAGATAGACACCTGCAGACCTGCTTCACCGCCTGTGAAGTGACTCCCCTGCAGGTGGGGCCCCGGGGGTTCGAACCAGGATCTTTACACCGGTTCTTGCATTTTGTGTCATGTGAGCTTAACCCGCTGTGTTACCAACTGGTGGTAAAACATTAATCCCTCAATAAAGAAATTAAAAAAACTAAAAAGAAGGAAGGAAGGAAGGAAAAAATAAAAAATTCAAATTTGTAAGTATGGAACTTTTCATTTTAAAAATTATTTTAGAAATTAGAAATTTAAAAATTCAGTGATGTATAAAGAAGAAAATTTTCAGAAATGTTACTGCAGGAGATGCAGTTTTTCAACATTTTTATTGAGCACCATTTTAATATTTTTCCATATCCCAAACTATACTGTACACACATAAAGGCCAATGTAAGTATAAATCATAAAATGTTGTAACTTCATTTAACTTAGGCATTAAAGTTGTTTTGCATAGCCACTATACAATCTCCCCAACCATTGTAACTACTTTTTACCCAACAAAGTGCTAACAACTTCCTTTCAAGTATCAGAGAACTTATTTATTATCTTCATGTAGGAGACATACTCAGACCATTAATTTATAAGTTCATTACTTATACTTGTAAACAGTCTTATACTGTTTGTTTTATTTTATTTTTTATTTGGGTCGAGACAGAAATTGAGAAAGAAGTGGAAAATGGGAGATAGAGCGAGAGAGAGGGAGAGAGGGAGAGGGAGAGCCACAGCACTGTGAGACCATTCATAACACCTCCACCCAATACACAATTGTAAGAACAATTACAAGGTGTTACAATGGGGACCGGGGGCTTGTATGTGGATCCTTGCACAATATAATGTGTGTGTCAACCAAGTGTGTCACCACATGACCTCTTATTTTGTTTAAGTTGAATGAATATCTTTTCCCCAGCATTATTAAGAAATAACTGACATAGTGGTCCGGGACGTGGCGCAGTTGATAGGGCATTGGATTCTCGAGCATGAGGCCCTGAGTTCAATCCCCAGCAGCACATGTACCAGGGTGATGCCTGGTTCTTTCTCTCTCCTCCTATGTTTCTCATTAATAAATAAAATGTTAAAAAATAAGATACTAAAAAAAAAAGAAATAACTGACATAATATGAAGTATGTTTTAAGTGTACAATGTTATGACTTGACCTATATATGTTATGAAATAATTACCATCTTCATTCTTTATTGACTGACTACTGGATAGAGACAGAAAGAAATGGGAGGGGAGTAAGAGATACAGGGAGGGAAAGAGACAGGCACCAGCAGCTCTGCTTCACCACTTGTGACGCTTTCCCCTTGCAGGTGGGGACCAGGGTCTTGAACCTGGGTCCTAGCTCATTGTAATGGTTTCACTTAGCCAGGTGCGCCACCATCTGCCCCCCTGAAATAATTACTATAGTAGGGCTAATACCTCTAATGACTCAAAAATTCTCACCTAGTTGAATGTATTCAGGTGTGTCTCACTAAGATGCCAGCACCTTGCTTTGACTACCAGGCTTAAACTCTTCAGGCTCCTTATTTCCACTGACTAGCAAAATGTTTATGGGAATATAAAGGAAATTCCTGAGATACTAATTAGGATATCCATCCAGTCTATTATGTTAACATCCTTTAAGTAAATAATTTCTTTGATTATGCCAGTATCATATGAAGGCATATTTCTCTGTTTTGTGACCACTATAATATTTCAACTTTTTTTTTTTTATCAGAGCTCTGTTCAGCTCTGGCTTATGGTGGTGAATGGGGATTGAACTGAGGACTTTGGAGTCTTGGGCATGAGAGACTATTTGCATAACCATTAGCTATCTCTCCCATCAAACCTAAGTTTCTGTTATCAATTCCAGGCTGTATAGCTGACGGTCTGTGATCCTGCCTCATCTCTTTGATCCATCCACACAGTCACTGTTACAATCTTTCTCTCTATGACCAAGATCCTAGGTCTTATCCCTAGCACTGCATAAAAACAAGATGAAACAGCTGGCAGAACTATGCTTTCTCTCTTATCTGTCTCTCTTCTTTTCTCCTTCCTCTCTTACCTCTCTCTTCTTTCCCTCTCTCTCCCTCTTTTCCTTCTCTGCCTCTCCCTTTCTTTCTCATTCTCATAAAAAATACATACCTACATATACATACATACATACATACACACACACACACACATACAAGGGCCAATGAAATAGTTCACTTGGACAGTGTACTGCATTGTCAAGCACAAAATCCAGGTTTGAGCCACAATGGAGGAAGCTTCAGTGCTATGATTTCTTTCATGCTCTCTCTCACTCTATTTCTCTATCTCTACCTGAAAAAGTCATTCGGGGCTGGCAAAACCCCAGTGACAACAAAACATAAAATAATAAGATGACAATTTTATCAGATCTTCTATAAGTCTGTAACATCTAGGCACTTATCACCCTACATAACAGAGTCTACCTTCTTCTTCAGTTGCATTTCCATCATATCACAAAATCACATCTTACCTTTCTTTTATGAGCTATGAAATATGTTTCCCATCTTTCTACTTTTCAAAAGAGTATATGTTTGTTTGTTTTTTTGTTTATCTATTTTTGTCTCCAGGGTTATTGCTGGGGCTTGGTGCTGGCACTATGAATCCAGTTCTCCTGATGACCTTCTCCCCCCCCCCCTATTTTATTCAACAGGACAGAGAGAAATTGAGAAAGGAGGGGGAGATAGGGAGGGAGGGAGGCAGACACTTGCAGACCTGCCTCACTGTTCCTGAGGTATCGTCCCTGGAGGTGGGGAGCAGGGTGATTGAACTGAGATCCTTATGCGGGTGCTTGTGCTTCATATTATGTGTGCTTGACCCGGTGCGCTACCACCTGGCCCCAATAAGCACTTTTTAATTATAGGTTAATTCTTAAGACACATTGTTATCAGAAATTGCATAGTTCTTCAGATCTTTAGATAAAAATTGCACTTTTAAAAATATCTATTTATTTGTTTATTGGATAGGACAGAGAAAAACTGAGAGCGAAAGAGAGGTAGAGAGTAAGAGATAACACAATAACAATTGTGAAATACTTATCTGCTTTGCTTTCATCATTTGTATCCCTGTGACATAAGGTAGCATCATAGCTACAGTAGAAACCTAGTATAAATATTTGTTAGATGAACATGATTTAGAAATCTGGACACTGAAAATCTAATACTAAGTAGTACTATCAAAATCTAATACAAAAATTTTTCCTGAGTCCTTTGGATTCAGGAAAAAAAAAGTTGCCAAGTAATATGAGCATAATTTGTTACTATGAAATAGCTCAGTGTGGAGACAAGAGGGGAAAAGTTGGAAACAAGTGAGGCTCAAAGGAGAAAATAGCTTCTCCGAGGGGAGCCACATGCTCTGATACCCATGGCAGCAGCATGAGGAAGCAGCCTAAAATTAGCAGGATTGGTAAGTCCAGGAAGGGAATGCCACAGCAGCTTTCCCTGCCCTCAGCAAGTGAGGTGAAGAGCTGGAAGCCCTAGCAGAAGCCCCTTTCGCCTGTGGAACTACGCTGCACTTTTTTTTTGTCAGGTAAGGCTTTCTATCACCTCTCAGGTTGTGAGATAAAGCAAGATATTACTTTTCTCCTTCCTATTTATCATTTTAAATTTTTTTTAAAAAGCAGAGCTCTGCTCAGCTCTGGTTTAAGGTGATGCTGGGGATTAACTAGTTGAGTGAACGAGTCCTTTTGAATATACTTTAAGCTATCTCTCTGGCCCAACAAGAAATTTCTTAAGAGATATCCACACAAGTAAAAAAAAAAAAAAAAGTAATACTGATAACTAAAGAAATGCCTCCAGAAATTTAATAACCAAGAGTGTAATAAAAATATTATCTTCATCCTCACCCAAAGTATTCATTCAAAGTGTTCTTTTTAACTTTGTTAAATTGAGCATCTCTGGAGTGCATAGGTAGTGCTCTTGTAAATTTTGTCGTGAAGGAGTCTGTATTGTAAAATGTATGAAACAATATGGTAAATGTATTAGGAACAGGAACCTCCTATAGAAGTAGATGAGCTTCCGCAGAGCCAAAAACGAAAGGGAAGAAAGAGATTACACAAATAGTACTGGGTGGGCAGCAGTGCACTTTCTTTCCTGGATAAAGTAAGAGTTTCTGAGATAATTGAGGACAGATAGCATAATATTGGAGTGGACTAGGGTTTTTTTTAGTGTTATTGATTTATAAAGAACTAGGACTTGAGAAAGTGGGGTGAGGGCAAGTAGAGGGCTCGAGTGTTCTTACAATACAGAAACTTTGGTGGAGGATTGAGTTTGGCGCGCACACACAACACGGTTATATATATATACTCTTAAAATCTTAGAATATTGTAAACCAACATTAAATTAACTTTTAAATCGATTTTTAAAACAAGATCAGTGATGCATTTTATAATGCACTTGAGTAATTCTCAGTTGGGATATTTATCTAGGACTTTATGTGGTTTCTAGAAGTCCATGTTTTCTATACTGGAGTTCATCCTTTTTTTGGTTATTCATTGGGATTTCACAGCTCCAGGCTAATTTTTTTAAAAAATTTTTTATATTTATTTTTATTTATTCCCTTTTGTTGCCCTTGTTGTTTTTTATTGGTGTAGTTATTATTGTTGTCATTGTTGTTGGATAGGACAGAGAGAAATGGAGAGGGGAGGGGAAAGACAGAGAGAGGGAGAGAAAGATAGACACCTGCAGACCTGTTTCACAGCTTGTGAAGTGACACCCCTGCAGGTGGGGAGCCAGGGCTTGAACCAGGATCCTTATGCCGGTCCTTGTGCTTAGCGCCACCTGCGCTTAACCCGCTGCGCTACAGCCTGACTCCCTTTTTTAAAAAATTTTTTTTTTCCAGGCTAATTTTTTCAGGAAAAAAGACAGAGACAGAGATAGCAAACAGAGAGAAAGACACCACAACACTAAGTCTTCTCTCATTGCTGTGGGGGCTAGACTAGAACCTGGATTGAGATCATGATAAAGCAAGCGCACTAGCCAAGTGAGCAGTCTTACCAGTTCTGGAATTTATTCTTCTTTTACTTATTGCTTTGTGAAGATACACATATTCATTAACAGTAAGACGTACAGTACTATTAAGACGGTGTCTTGTCAAGTCAACTAAAAGGAATTGTGTAATGAAACAAAATTTTAGGGCTTTCTAAAAATACTTGTCTTAGAGGCTAATAACCAAAATATATAAAGGGCTTGCCAAACTCAACAACAAGAAAACAAATAACCCCATCCAAAAATGGGGGGAGGACATGGACAGAATATTCACCACAGAAGAGATCCAAAAGGCCGAGAAACCATTGAAAAAATGCTCCAAGTCTCTGATTGTCAGAGAAATGCAAATAAAGACAATGAGATATCACTTCAGTCCTGTGAGAATGTCACACATCAGAAAAGGTAGCAGCAACAAATGCTGGAGAGGGTGTGGGGTCAAAGGGACCCTCCTGCACTGCTGGTGGGAATGTAAATTGGTCCAACCTCTGTGGAGAACAGTCTGGAGAACTCTCAGAAGGCTAGAAATGGACCTACCCTATGATCCTGCAATTCCTCTCCTGGCAATATATCTTAAGGAACTCAACACATCCATCCAAAAAGATGTGACCACATATGTTCTTGGCAGCACAATTTGTAATAGCCAAAACCTGGAAGCAACCCAGGCGTCCAACAACAGATGAGTGGCTGAGCAAGTTGTGGTATATATACACAATGGAATACTACTCAGCTGTAAAAAATGATGACTTCACCATTTTCAGCTGATCTTAGATGGACCTTGAAAAATTCATGTCAAGTGAAATAAGTCAGAAACAGAAGGATGAATATGGGATGATCTCACTCTCAGGCAGAAGTTAAAAAACAAGATCAGAAGAAAAAACACAAGTAGAACCTGAACTGGAATTGGCGTATTGCACCAAAGTGAAAGACTCGCGTTGGTTGGGGCTGGGGAGAGAATACAGATCCAAGAAGGATGACACAGGACCTAGTGGTGGTTGTACTGTTATATGGAAAACTGAGAAATGTTATGCATGTACAAAATATTGTATTTACTGTCAAATGTAAAACATTAATTCCCCAATAAACAAATTAAAAAAATAAAATAAAATAAAAATACTTGTCTTACTGAGATATAATCCATATATTATATATTTCCACTGTTTAACTGTATACAGTAAATAAAGTGGTTTTTAGTACATTTACAGTTTCATAACCATTGCCATGTAGTTTTAGAATATTTTACCACCCTCTTTCCAAAAAAATCCCCAGGCCAAAGCAGTTGCTCCTCTTTCCCTACAATACTTTCCTCATCCTCAGTCCTAGAAACCATGAATCCACTTTGTTTCTGTAGGTGTGCCTAATTTAGATCACTTGAACTAATTCAGACAATAGATAGTCTTTTCTGATATAGATATTTCTAAAGGAGTACTCTACTTTATAGCCAGAAAGAAGAGAATGCTGTCCTGGTGGGAGTATAAGCTGCTGATTAATCCGAGAGTAGAAGTGTCATTATCTCACCTCTCCATTTTGAGTGATTATTTGTGACCCATTACTCTTGTTAAGTTGTGT
Organism: Erinaceus europaeus; assembly: GCF_950295315.1. Lineage (NCBI taxonomy): Eukaryota > Metazoa > Chordata > Mammalia > Eulipotyphla > Erinaceidae > Erinaceus > Erinaceus europaeus. The sequence continues at coordinate 19,625,839 of NC_080162.1, forward strand.
ATAGTTATATGGTCAATAAATACTTTTTTTTGGTAGTGATGGTTTTTATTTAATGATAACCTTGGTTATGACCTGTTAGAATGAAATACATATATTTATGTTATCACAAAATAACTTAAGGGGTCCGGTGGTGGCATACTGGGTTAAGCACGCATAGTACAAAATAACTTGAATATCCTAAGGTTTTATTAAATAATAAGTGAAGTAACATGTAATTTGTCTATAACAGTACCTGATAAGTGTTAGATTCTTTGTAAATAATTTTACTATTCCCCCCCACTTTCATTTTAGTGGCAAATATTTACTCATAAAATATGCAGAGATTTGGAAGAAAATCATAATCTAACAGTATGCTTTGAACATACTGATTACTCAAGACACGCTTAGTAAAGCAGGACAGAGATGCTATAATGGATATACACGTCACTCAGCTGTGACCTTACTTTAGAAAGGTGGTAGGAAAGGGTTTCACTTGCTTGAGCTGAGATCGACTTCAATCTTCGATAATTTACCTTCCCTGGTCTTCAATTTATCTACAATTCCAGACTGCAAATGATATGCTCGAACATAGTTGAAATTCCATCCCCACTGTTCAGACTGTAGAAATATTTTATAGCAAAGTCTCTAAGACACTTCTGCCTGGAATCATTTCATCCTAAAGGTCACTCAGTGAAATGCAGGATTACTTTTTAGGAAAGTACATACAGTTGGTTGGCTGTCGTAAGATTTTTTTTCAATATTTCTTTAAAAAATTTATTTATTTTCCATTTTGTTGCCCTTGTTCTTTTATTGTTGTTGTAGTTATTATTGTTGTTGTTCAATATTTATTTTTTATTGAGGTAACACTGGTCTGCAGTGTTTTATTTATTTATTTATGCCACCAGGGTTATCACTGGGGCTACGTACGCGTATTTCGAATGCATGGCCATGGTGGCCATTTTCCCTTTTATTTTCTATGTAATTTTACTTGACAGGACAGAGAGAAATTGAAGGGAGAATTTTTTCTTTCTCCATTGTATGTTCTTGATTCCTTTGTCATAAATATTTTTTCCCCACCAGATTATTACTGGGGTTTCATGCCTGCATGATGAATTCACTGCTCCAGGTGATTAGTTTTCTTTTCTTGTTTCTTTTCTTTTCTTCCTTCTTATACGATAAGACAGAGAAATTGAGAGAGGCGGGAGAAGTACAGAGGGGGAGAGAAAGAGAGACACCTGCAGCACTGCTTCACCACTCAAAAGACATCCCCCCTGCAAGGGGGGAGCAAAGAGTTAAAACAAGATCCTTGCCCTTGCACATGGTAATGGATGTACTCAACCAAGCATACTACTAGTTTTTATTGCACATCTCTTATCTCCTTCATTAAGTCTACTCCTAGGTTCTCAGTTCATTTGATCTGATTGTAAATGAGATTGTCTGCTTGATTTCCTTTCATTTGAGTTCATTGTTTACATATAGAAATGTTGCCGGTTTTTTTGTATGCTGATGTTGTAATGAGTCGCTTTAATATACTGGTTAGCTGTTTTTTTTTTTAAATTTATTATCTTTATTTACTGGATAGAGACAGTCAAAAATCGGGAAGGAAGGGGAGGATATAGAGGGAGAGAGACAGACAGATACCTGCAGCCCTGCTTCACCACTCACAAAGATTTCCTCCCTGCAAGTGGGGACTGGGGGCTCAAAGCTGGGTCCTAGTGCATTGTAACATGTGTGCTCAACCAGGTGTACCACCACACAGCCCCTGGTTTGCTGTTTCTAATAGATCTTTAGTGTAATCTTTTGGATGTTCTATGTATATCAAGTTCTCTGCAAATAGGACTTGCAAATAAGTTGATTTATTTTCTAGTTTGGATTTCTTTTATTTTTTATTTTTAACTAATTAGTGAAATATTTTTTGCCTAATTTCTCTGGCTATATTGACTAGCAATGGTAAGATAGTGGACTTCTTTCTATTGTACCTGATTTTTTTCCTATTTTGTTTTATTTTATTTTGTTTGTGGCCACTAAGGTTGAAAAAGCCATAGGATAAGAGGGGTACGATTCCACACAGTTCCCACCACCAGGTCTCCATGTTCTATTCCTTCCCCTGATAGCTTTCCTATTCTTTATCCCTCTGGGAGTATGGACCCAAGGTCATTATGGGATGCAGAAGGTGGATGATCTGGTTTTTATAATTGCTTCCCCACTGAACATGGGCATTGACAGGTCGATCCATACTCCCAGCCTGCCTCTCTCCCTAGTAGGGAAGGTCTCTGGGGAAGCAGAGCTCCAGGACACATTGGTGGGGTTGTCTGTCCAGGGAAGTCTGGATGGCATCACGGTAGCATCTGGAACCTGGTGATGGAAAAGAGAGTTAAGATATAAAGCCAAACAAGTTGTTGACTAATCATGAACCTAAAGGCTGGACTAGTACAGATGAAGAGTTGGGGGGGGGGGTTCTGTTTGTAGATAGCTAGTAGGCATATTTTAGTTATATTACAAAGGGCCTGTGGCTATTCCCTGAGCCTGAAATCTGATATGCAGGTGGATCCTAGTTATTGTCTGGGGAGATGATGTTATGGTTGTAAAAAAGGACCAGAAAGCTGGATCAGGGAAGAGAGTAGCTCCCAAATATGGGAAAGGTGTATAAACATCGTTGACTGTAAACCCCATTGGTTTGATGTGATCTGGAGCCCATATTCAGCTTAGGAGCCTGTGTGACCTCTGCATCCCTGTAGATCTGAGCTCACATTCTGTGGTCATGAGTAGGAACATTCCAGGCTGCCCCAATATCGACCCATCTTCCTCAGGTGTAGCATAGAGTATATTGTCCATCCTCCCTTCGGTGGATGGAACATTGTCTACCATTGTTGATCCAAGTTGAGGGCAAGGTCCTATGGGGGTCCACAAAGGGGTTTGTTTTGTTGTTCCTGATAGAGATGACCAGTAACAATGGAGAGAGGGATTTATTCAAGGTCTAGGCCCATCATGTCTGTTAGGGAATCTCAGGACTCCCGATTAGGGCCCCAGCTGATGGGGAACCAGTTGTATTTTATCACATGTAAAATTCCCCTTGTGATGTCAAATTATCCTGTCTTAAAATAATATTTCTGGTTATTATTCTTTAGTAAATAAAAGAAAACAAAATTGAAGGAAGTCGGGCAGTGGTGCAGTGGATTACACGCACATAGTACTAAGTGCAAGGGCCCAGGGAGCCGGGCGGTGGCGCAGCGGGTTGAGCTCACATGGCGCAAGGGCCCGCACAAGGATCCCAACTGGAGTCCCCGGATGCCCACCTGCAGGGTGGGGGGTGAGGGGGTGAGCGGTGGGGGGTGGAGGTGGTGGGGTGGAGGTGGGGTGGTGGAGGTGGGGTGGTGGTGTCATTTCACAAGCAGGTCTGCAGGTGTCCATCTTTCTCTCCTGCTCTCTATCTTCCCTTCCTCTCTCAATTTCTTTCTGTCCTGTCCAATAAATGGAAAAATATTGGCCACCAGGAGCAGTGGATTCGTAGTACAGATACCGAGCCCTGACGATAACCCTGGAGGCATAATAAATAAATAAACAAATAAATGAAAACAAAATAAATAGATGGTTGTAACTGTACAGATGTAAGATGTGAGATACTTCAGGTAATACATGCCAACAACTTTCTGGACATAGATTGCCAATGTATCCTGGGTGCTGGTAAGGTAGGAATGCCAATCATACATCCCATTGCAAATGAAGATCCTTCCTTCCCACCTGAAGTACTCAACATTTCATGGCTGGATAAAGCTTACAGTATCTAGAAATAGCTTAATGTGCACTGTGAAGGCAGAACTCTCAAAAGTTGTTATTTCAGAGGCTAATAAATGAACTATTTGAGAAACTTTCCTATTTGCTTACTTTAGAAACAGAAAATACTTTTGTATGTTCATAATATAGATCATCTGGAATGAAAAGTAGTCATGGGGACAGAGGTAAAATAGTGGTTTCTAGAAGCTGGGGGTAGAGAGGAATAGGAAGTTATTGTTTAATATAGGTAAACAGTTTCTGTGTTGCAAAATGGAAAACATTCTGTAGTTAGAAGTTGGTGAGACAGGTTCCAGATGTCACCAGGATGCCGGCCAGGCTTCCCTGGATTGAAGACCCCACCAATGTGTCCTGGAGCTCCGCTTCCCCAGAGACCCATCCTACTAGGGAAAGAGAGAGGCAGATTGGGAGTATGGACCGACCAGTCAACGCCCATGTTAAGCGGTGTAGCAATTACAGAAGCCAGACCTTCTACCTTCTGCAACCCACAATGACCCTGGGTCCATGCTCCCAGAGGGATAGAGAATGGGAAAGCTATCAGGGGAGGGGGTGGGATATGGAGATTGGGTGGTGGGAATTGTGTGGAATTTTACCCCTCCTACCCTATGGTTTTGTTAATTAATCCTTTCTTAAATAAAAAAATAAAAAGAAGTTGGTGAGAGTGGTGACTGCACAACGTAAATGATTAATGCCACAAAACTGTACAGTTAAAAATGGTTGAAATAACAAATTTGATGCTGTATGTACGTTCCCACAATTAAAAATAAGTTTATTTTTTTTAAAAGAGAAAGTTATCTGGAAATGAGATTCCAAAAACTCATTTTTTTCTTAGGACTTTTACTCACAATATCTAAGCAGAATATAAATATGCTAAGAAATTTCATCTTTTATTATTCTAATTCATAGATTAGTTAGGCATATCATGAAACTTATATCATGCTATGTGATTACCATTTACCAAAACTTGAAGATAAATAATAATCAACTATGACTCTAAATACTCAGATTTTATTTTTCCTACTAAGTGGTTGTGCTAACTCTATCAAGTTAATTATATTTTCTGCCTAGTGTTTCCCTCATGAGTATTAAAGCATATCTGTTGGAAGGACTCTGATGAGAAATAGCTACTAAGAGCATTAAAACATTTTCCAAATACAATGTTAATATGTAAAAACACTTAAATAACTGGATTCAAAACATTATTGTTCCTTGTATTTGACATCATCATTAAGTAACATTTATTTATTAGATCTAAATTTGTTTTATCTCACTCTATGTGGTGTTTATATGCACTTAACACTCGTCTCTAAGACAATCAGCATTATGGAAAGACTAAAGTATTACTTTAGAGTTCTTGTCTCTAGGTTACAATGGTTAAATAATGGTTTTGTTAACCCTAGTTGTTATATTACATAAAAGTTCTATATAAGCAAAAGTTCCATATTGTATAAAAGGATATATTTAGATCTTTTTATAACTCAAATGAGAAATTAGTTATTTACCAATACCATGACTTATTATTTTCTTATCATAAAGTAAATATCACACAGTGGAAATATTTCTCTGACATTTGTCACCACTTTACTTATTTAGTTAAAAAAAGCATGTTTGATACCTGGGATGTCAGATCAAATTATGATTTAAATCCTTTAGCTATGTTTAGCCCTTTGGCAACGGATGAGTTGAGAATTTAGAATTCAGAAGCAGATGGTTCAGGACCTTGGTAACTAGATATGACACTTTTACCTCTGACATTGCTTTGGATATGAAATTTGGTTGATCACTGTTGGTCTTTTAAACACGATTTAAGAGACCTGATTTTAACTTCTAGTTAACACTACCCGTGTTATAAAGTCTCATCACTCTTGCTATTAATTGGCATTTTTGTTGTCAGTGTCAAGATAAAAGCCAAGGAAGGACTGATTCAGTCTGGAAACCTGAACTGCTGCTGTGTCTTGTCTGAGTCATGCGTCTAGGTGGCCCATTCAGCCTGTGGCCTTTCCTCGGCGTTTATAGCTCAGTGCAACTGTGTAAACCTCATTCCCTGTGGCTTTACACAGCCAGTTAAATATGTTTACTTAAAATAAAACTTTTAGTAACAACAGTGATCGTGATGTTGGCTAACATTTATTGGCCACCTGCTAGGAATCAAGGGTTGCTCTGAGAGGATTAATTCTTTTAATTTTCATTTCATTTTGTCACTTTGTTTTATTTTGTCACTGCTGTTCCCAGTTGCTTCTCCCTCCACCCCCAACCCCCATAAAAAGGGAAGGAGGAGAGCTAGGAAGAGAAAGACAGAGGAGACACACCAATTCCAACACTTGTGAAGTTTGAATCAGGGTCCTCTAATGTATGTGCTCTCCTGGTGCTCCACTGCTTGTTTCCTTTTCTCAGTTGTTTATTTTTATTTATTGGATAGAGGCTGGAGAAATTGAGAGGGGCGGGGAGGGGAGGATGAGAGGGCCTGGAGAGACATAGTACTACTTCATTGAAGCTTTCCCACGGCAGGTGGGAGCCAGGGGCTTGAATCTGGGTCTTTGCACATGGTAACGAGTACACATGTTAATTAAACCAGTGCCACAGCCTGTTCCTTACATTCTTGAAGCAATCCTATAAGGGAGCAACCACTACTTACCAACTTTTAAAAAGAATATTTTTTTATTCCCTCTTGTTGCCCTTGTTTTTTTATTTTGTAGCTCTTATTGTTGCTGTTATTGATGCCGTCATTGCTGGATAGAACAGAGAGAAATGGAGAGAGGAGGAGAAGACAGAGAGGGGGAGAGAAAGACAGACACCTGCAGACTCGCCTCACCGCCTGTGAAGCTACTCCCCTGCAGGTGGGGAGCTTGGACTCGAACCGGGATCACTCCTCCGGTCCTTGCGCTTTGCGCCACCTGCGCTTAACCCCCTGTGCCCGACTCCCATACTTTCCCACTTTTAATATTTACTGAATAGTTTTAAAAAGTGTAGTACAGGAGGTCCAAATGGTAGCGCCGAGGGTTAAGCGCACATCGTGCGAAGAGCAAAAACCGGCGTAATTATCCCGGTTCGAGCCCCTGGCTGCCCAACTGTGGGGGGGGGGGGGGCGGTCGCTTCACAAGCAGTGAAGCAGGTCTGCAGGTATCCAACAATAACAAAATCAATTACAACAATAATAAACAACAAGGGCAGCAAAAAGGGAGAAAAACAAAAAAGAATTCCTACATTAAAATCCATTGTTGGAACATACTTTACACTGTCTACAGAACAGAAACTAAAATAATCTGTTACAGTCCTCCAAACGTGTTGCCCATCTTCAAGAGTATTATCCTAGAGAGGAAATAACATCTAGAAACTGAAATTCTTAATTTTTTTTTTTTTTTTTGTATGGCAGGAGGAACTACCGGCGGTAGTACAGTGCCTTAAGCACACATGACACAAAGCACAAGGACTGGTTTAAGGATCCAGGTTCAAGCCCCTGGCTCCTCACCTGCAGGGTGGTCGCTTCACAAGCAGTGAAGCAGGTCTGCAGGTGTCTTATCTTTCTCTCCCCCCTCTGCCTTCCCCTCCTCTCTCCATTTCTCTCTGTCTTATCCAATAGCAATAACAACAACAATAATAACAACAAGGGAAACAAAAATGGAAAAAAATGGCCTCCAGGAGCAAGGGATTGGCAGTGCAGGTACCAAGCCTCAGCAATAACCCTGGAGGCAAAGAAAAAAAATTAAGACTATTTCTTTCTCTTTTTACCTCAGTTGTCTCTCCCACCAGTGCCACTCCCATCCTGTTGTTTCCAGTCCTTTAGTTATTTTCTACTCATGCTACTTCTGTTCCTAGGTCACTTCCTGCTTTTTTTTTTAATTAGTGATTTAATACTGACTGACAAAATTATGAGACAACAGGGGCATAATTCCACACTGTTTCCACCACCAATTATTATTATTTTTAAATGTGGGCTGGGGAAATAGCATAATGGCTATGCAAAAGACACTGAGGTTTCAGGTTCAGTACTCAGCACCACAATAAGCCAGAGCTGAGCAGTGCATCTTCTTTCTTATCTTCTTTCTTTCTTTCTTTCTTTCTTCCTGCATCTCTCTCACTTAGATATATATTGCCACCAGGAATTTCATGAAACTTCACACACATGTGATTCCACCATTTCTGGTTTCCCCAGAGAGAGATGAAAGACAAAGAGAAAAAGTGAGAAATACCACAACTCTGCCCCACCGCTCATGAAGCTTCCCCTTTTATGCATATCTATTTTTTCATCATTTGATCTGAGTTTACCTGAACGTGGAAAAATTCTGATTTTATTGTTCTAAATTACTAGAGAAGAGAGATTCAAATAAAAACCTTACCGACAAGTTCATCTGAATACAAACACAATGCCCAGATAGGAGTCCATTGCCTCCTATTTGTTAACATAGTAATTGAATTCTTTCCATTTACTGTTTATACAAAAGCAGAAACCAGGCTAAAAAAAATTTTTTTTTCAGGTGTTGGGAGACTGATAGAATGCTCTCCTTACCATGAGGGGAACCCAAGGATTTTTTTTTTAAGTATCTTTATTTATTTCTTGGATATAGACAGTCAGAAATCGAGAGGGAAAGGGGAGATAGAGAGAGAGAGAGAGACAGAGAGACATCTGTAGTATTACTTCACCACTCTCGAAGCTTTCTCCCTGCAGTTGGAGACCAGGGACTTGAACCTGGGTCCTTGCGCACTGTAACATGTCTGCTCAACCAGGTGTGCCACCACCTGGCCCTGGGACCCAAGGATTTAACTCCCAGCACAACATGGGTACATCCTGACACTAAGTAAAGCTTTGCAGATGATGAAATGTTGTTTGCTATCTCTCTCTACCTCACTGTCTCTGTTTAAAAAAAAAAAAAAGAAAAGTCGGCTCAGGAGCAGTGAGATTAAGCATGTATGAAAATAAGCTATTTAAACGGGGGACTTTATTTTATGAGGTTTCCCACAGTGGGTATGGGAGAAGTTTTAGTGTATTGAGATAAAGTTGATGAGTAATTCAATCCTTTCCAAGAATGAAATAAATTAATCTGGGTCTCACAAAGTTTCTTAAAACAGTGAAATCTCATGTATGACAACTACCAACTAGAATAGAAAATAATCTATAATCACATTTTATGTTTCTTGCCCCCCCCCCTTTAATGGTAGAGTAGGGTATTGAACCCGGAACCTTAGAGCCTCAGGTGTGTAAGCTCTTTTGCATAACTGTTATGCTATCTCCCCTACTCCCACATTTTATGTTTCTTCATACCTTCTATATCAGTTATTTGAAGCACTGCACAAATGGCAAAGCAGCATATTACTAGTGAGCTGTTTTTTGCTGGCCTATATATTATTGTCTTTTTTTTTTCCTGATTTTTTTTATTGGGGAATTAATGTTTTACATTCAACAGTAAGTACAATAGTTTGTACATGTATAACATTCCCCAGTTTCCCATATAACAATACAACCCCCACTAGGTCCTCTGAATCCTTCTTGGACCTGTATTCTCCCCACCCACCCACCCCAGAGTCTTTTACTTTAGTGCGATACGCCAATTTCATTTAAGGTTCTACTTGTGTTTTCTTTCTGATATTATTAAGTCTTATCTGGCATGTATTGTATGTCTCCAGTTTTGCTAATAAATAAAAATTGGGACAGTCCCCCTCACCAAAAAAAAAAAAATTTTTTTAAATGTTTGTTTGGGGTGGGGTGAGGAGCCGGAGGTAGCACAGCGGGTTAAGTGCACTTGTGAAGCTTTCCCCCTTCAGGTGGGGACGGTGAGCTTGAACCTGGATTCTTGAGCATTGTAACATGTGTACTCTCAACCAGGTGCGCCACCACCCAGCTCCCCTCTCAATTTCTCTCTGTCTCTATCCAATAATAAATAAATGAGTTTTTTAAATATATATTTTTTACTATTTATTTATTTATTTATTCCCTTTTGTTGCCCTTGTTGTTTTATTGTTGTAGTTAATTGTTGTTGTCACTGTTGGATAGGATAGAGAGAAATGGAGAGAGGAGGGGAAGACAGAGGGGGAGAGAAAGGTAGACACCTGCAGACCTGCTTCACCACTCTCTGCAGGTAGGGAGCCAGGGGCTCGAACCGGGATCCTTAAACCGGTCCTTGTGCTTTGCGCCACCTGCGCTTAACCCACTGCGCTTAACTCCCATAAATGAGTTTTTATTTTTATGGATTAAAAATGCTAAACGCGGGGGCCAGGCGGTAGCGCAGTGGGTTAAGCACACCAGGTAAGAAGGCCAAGGACCAGCATAGTGATCTGGGTTCGCCCCCGCCTCCCACCTGCACAAGCGCTGAAGTAGGTCTGCAGGTGCCTATTTTTCTTTGCCCCTCTCTGTCTTCCTGCCCTCTCAATGTCTTTCTGTCCTATCCAATAATAATAACAACAAGAACAACAAAAATGGAAAAAATTGACCTCCAGGAGTAGTGGAGGTTTTTAAATTTTTTAAAAATTCTTTGACTAAGTTAATATCAATAATATAAACTGGGCAATCTGAGTTTTACTGCTGTTTTGAATTTATATGTAGCATGATCATTATAGTGCTTATTTTTATTTTATTTGAGGAGTTTTTTATGCTTGGATTTCCAATAGTGCTTCTTTTTCTTTTCTTTTTTAAAATTTTTAAAATTTAATTTGATAAGACAGAGAGAAATTAAGATGAAGGGGGGGTATAGAGGGAGAAAGAGACAGAGAGACACCTGCAGCACTGCTTTATCACTTGTGAAGCTTTCCCCCTGCAGATGGGGACCAGGGCTTGAACTTGGGTCCTTGCATATGATAGCACGTGCACTTAACCAGGTGTGCCACCCTCTGGCTCCAGTGCTTATTTTTCTCCCTTTCTTTCTTTCTTTCTTTCTTTCTTTCTTTCTTTCTTTCTTTCTTTCTTTCTTTCTTTTAAATAGACAATTTTTTCTTTTAAAGTATTTCATTTATTTTATTTTTGAGAGAGATGCAGAGAGAGAAAGACAGAGAAACACCAGAGCACTGCTCAGCTCTGGCTTATGGCGGTGCGGGGGATTGAACCTGGGATTTCAGAGCCTCAGGCATGAGAGTCTCTTTGCATAACCGTTATGCCATCTACCCCCACCCCCAGTGATTATTTTTCTATGTATAAAATAAACCTATTAAAGAGCAACCTCAAGAACAGTACTGTTGTTTTGTTGATGTTTATTAGGGCATAATAGCTAACACATAATTGTAAATAACTTTTTTTTAAGGGATGGAAAAATACCTCACTTGGATTGTGTGCTCCTTAGCAGTGTGTACAAACCAGTTCTAGCCCAGCCCCCACCACATGCAAATTTTAATGCTGTGGTCTCCCTCCATTCCTCTCTCCCTCCCTCCCTCCCTCTTTCTGTATGAAAAGTCAGCCTGAAGTGGTCAAGCTCAGGGTATGTGCCCCCGAAAAAAACAACCTTTAAAAGGAGGAAATGATTATGTGTGTAGTCTAGTGGATAAACCACCACCTGGCTCCATTGCATTTATTCTTTTGACTATTTAGATATAGTAAATCATCCAGATTTCATTTTTAAAAAATTTTTCCCTTTATTTATTTCCTTTTGTTGTCCTTGTTGGTTTTTTTAATTGTTGTAGTTATTATTATTGTTATTGATGTTGTTGGATTGGACAGAGATAAATTGAGAGAGGAGGGGAAGACAGAGAGGGAGAGAAAGATAGACACCTGCAGACCTGCTTCACCGCCTGTGAAGCGACTCCCCTGCAGGTGGGAAGCCAGGGGCTCGAACCAGGATCCTTAAGCCGGTCCTTGTGCTTTGCGCCATGTGCGATTAACCTGCTGTGCTACCGCCCAACTCCCAATCATCCAGACTTCTAAGGACTTGGGAGGACTTTGGGAGAATTCATTAGATCAATGTAATCTCAGTATCACTAGGGATCTTCTTGATATGGTGACTATACCACGAATCCACTGCTCTTGGAGGCTGTTTTTTTCCCTTTTATTGCCCTTGTTTTTTTTTCTTTCTTTTCTTTTTTATTTAAGAAAGGATTAGTTAACAAAACCATAAGGTAGGAGGGGTATAACTCCACACAATTCCCACCACTCACTCTCCATATCCCACCCCCTCCCCTGATAGCTTTCCCATTCTCTATCCCTCTGGGAGCATGGACCCAGGGTCATTGAGGGTTGCAGTACCTTCTGCAGCCCTTGTTTTTTTTTTATCGTTGTTGTGGTTATTGTTGTTATTGATGTCATTGTTGTTGGATAGGACAGAGAGGAATCAAGAGAGGAGGGGAAGACAGAGATGGGGAGAGAAAGACACCTGCAGACCTGCTTCACCTCCTGAGAAGCAGCTCCCCTGCAGGTGGGGTGCCAGGGGCTCCAATAGGAATCCTTAAACTGGTCCTTGCGCTTTGTGCCATTTGCAGTTAATCTGCTTTCTACCGCCCTTGACCCCCTTTACATCTCTTAAGTGGTTTTTCTTCTAGATTGATTCATAAATGTGTTATTGGGAGGCATGAATGCTTCTCAAAGGTGTGTGATGTAGCCGAGAAGAGCTTGGGCTTGGCGTCATGTAGATCTGGTTGTGGATCACAGCCCTGGACCTTGTGAGCATTGTTTCTCTGATCTTCAGTTCCTCCTCTATAAAAAGACAGTGATGACATAGTCTACCTTGGGCAATCTGAAGTCACAGTTCCTGAGACTTTTGCAAATCCCTGAATTTGCAAGAACCACAGGAGCTATAGCTTACAATTTTCAGTTTCAGTTCATCCTCCATAAAATGGAGGTTCAGTTTGGAATTAGTTGCAAAGAGTTCGAATAACTAAATTAGAGAAGATTGTATGTGTTTTCTGTATTCATTATTTCTGAGGAGACAGGAAACTCAGTCTGTAACTTGAACTAATATATCTCAAAACACAGAGCTTGAGAGTGGACAGAGCTGCCCCCCTCAGCTGTGCTGACGTCTAAAAGTCGAGTAGCGTCTGATCTTTAAAGCATGGATAAAAACAAGGCTGTGCAAAGGTTAACTAGAAATAGTAGGGTGGTAAAGTAGTGTTGCAGGTGTCTCTTTGTCTCTGTCTCTCTCCCTCTCTATCTCTCCCTACTTGATTTTTGGCTGTCTCTATCCAATAAAGATAATAAAAATTTTTAAAAAGAAAGAGTAGTAGTAATCCTAGTCAACAAAGATGCAGATAGTAGTGAAAGTGCCCCTTATAGAGTACCTAAAAGAGACTTTTTGGGCATGATGGGTGCTGTGTTTATCACCAAATCATTTCCAAAAACAAGGGCTCCCCATATCAACTATCTCAAAAAATGTGAGTAACTACTGAACCAAAAGCATTTTAGTTTCTTACTGGTACAGAGTAAACCTCTGTAAATTCTCCTTCCTCGTTTCAATTTTTTTTTTCTCCCAGGGTTAATCAGTGGGGTTCAGAGTCTGCCTTTTTTTTTTTTTTTTTATTTTGACAGAGGGTGAGAGACATAAAGAGATAGAGAAATGCAGAGAAGGAGAAACATTACAGCATCACTCCACTACTTGTGGAGTTTCTCCTCGGCAGGCATTCTAACCCTGGTCCTTCTGCATGGTAATACACACACTCAAGTGATCTACCCCAATTGGTTTTAATAATATTTCAGTGTTAATTTATATCATACCCATTAGTGGCAAATCAGTTAATGTTGATGAGTTTAGATCAGTCGATCTTTCCTGGCACATAGTAAGCATTCTGTGATAATATATTGAATGAATCAGTAGTTTAGGACAACTCCTAAATATGCTTATGCTTCCTGAGACTTTTGCAAATCCCTGAATTTGCAAGAACCACAGGAGCTATAGCTTACAATTTTCAGTTTCAGTTCATCCTCCATAAAATGGAGGTTCAGTTTGGAATTAGTTGCAAAGAGTTCGAATAACTAAATTAGAGAAGATTGTATGTGTTTTCTGTATTCATTATTTCTGAGAAGACAGGAAACTCAGTGCCACAGATATGTGTTATGTCCTTACTTTATGCCTTAATTTTAAAACTATGTGGCCCATTGAGAAATTTATTTTTATGACTCTGATTCTCAAGAAATTGATCTCATTAAATAAGTGAAAAGTTTGTTTAATCCAGTAGTATAATTGTTCAGTTACACAAAACCTGGAAGAAATAGTGAGCAAAAGGAGGGAAAAAAGATAAGACACAGAAATACTAGAGAGACTTTTTTTTTTTTTTTGCCTCCAGTATTATCACTGGGGCTTGGTGCCTACACTATGAATCACTGCTGGTGGAGGTCATTTTTTCCATTTTATTGGATAGGACAAAGAGTAATTGAGAGGAGGGGGAGATAGAGAGGGAGAAAGACACTTGCAGATCAGCTTCACCTGCAGGTGGGGAGCTGGGGGACTCAAAACGAGATCCTTGCATGGGTCCTTGCACTTAGTATTATATGCACTTAACAGGGTGCACCACTGCTTGACCCGAATTTTTTTTTAAATAGGGAAATAATGACTTATAGAACAGCTATTGTCATATGGGTACAATTTTCTACAGGTGTCTGCAAACCACTACCAACATAGGTCTTTCTTCTCTGCGTGTCCCAAGCCCTTTCAGCTAATTGCCCCCATCTTGGCTCCTTCTATGGGAATTTTTTTTTTTTTTGGTTGAAATAAGGATTTGTGGAGAGTGGCAGGAAGACAAGAAAGGCAAGAGACCAACAAATGGATAGATTCATATGCAAATAAAATATGAATTTAGTGATGCAAAATAAAATATAATTGTCTTTTACTTAAGTCATTCTCTATGTGTCTCTGCTTCATATTTTGTTCTGTACCTTTTAAATCTTCAGTTTTTGTATAAACTGAGTTCTTCTGTACTTATCCCACCTTCAAACAAATTGCTTCCATTCATGACTTACTAATTTCATGTAAGAAGTTGATACCTTTTCAAAAATGTGTATCAGTTCTTGCTACTTCACAGCCAATTTTACTGAACTTTCTACAAGAAAACATTCCTAGATTTAGTCATATGTTAATTTCCTGTTTTCTCCTTCTGTTCTGTTCTTGTTAAATAAACCTTAAACCCCTAAAACACCAAAGTAGAATAGCTTTGGTAGCTCTTTGCCTGTCAATACATACAAAATAAGGGTGTGTTTCCCTTGCTAGTGATTTATGACTTTTGAGCTAGCTTACTTAATTATGTTTCATGAGGAAGAATGGGAACTGTGAAAAGTAAACAAGTTTTAAACTGTAATGCCTTAAGTTAGAACCCACCCAGCTATACAGTTCACTGACTAGAAGTGAACCTTCTTTAAGCCTTAGTTTCCTCCTTGCAACATGTAGATATTGATAGCTCACAGTGTTGATGTGAGAAGTAAACAAGAGATAACATAGTCTGCTCCTGACTTAGGTATAAATGTTAATTCCAAGGGAGATAGTGTAATGGTTATGCAAACAGACTCTAATGCCTGAAGGTCCCAGGTCGAATCCTCCATGTAACCATAAACCAGAGTTCAGCAGTGCTCTCGTAAAATAGAAAAAGAAATGGGAATAAGGGAAAAATAAGAAATGTTGATTCTCATTTATTTCCCTTACATCACTGGTGTTAGTGTAATTATTTTGGTCATGCAAAAAGACACTGAACTTTTAGCTTCCTGAGCTATCTGTGCTGCCCCAGATAGAGTCTGAATCAGAATTAGAATCACCTAGAGTCTGGCATCTTACAAAAAGAGATATTCAATTATTTTTCTTCCCTTAATTTGAAAAACATTGGTTGACCCATGTTGAAGTTCTGAGAAATAACACAAAAATATCTAGTTTTGGGAGTCAGGTAGTAGTGCAGTGGGTTAAGTGCAGGTGGCGCAAAGCACAAGGACCACCGTAAGGATCCCCGTTTGAGCCCCTGGCTCCCCACCTGCAGGGGAGTCGCTTCACAGGCGGTGAAGCAGGTCTGCCGGTGTCTAGCTTTCTCTCCCTTTCTCTATCTTTCCCTTCTCTCTCCATTTCTCTCTGTCCTATCCAACAACAACGACATCAATAACAACAATAATAACTACAACAATAAAACAACAAGAGCAACAAAAGGGAATAAATATTTAAAAATTTAAAAATAAATGTTTAAAAAAACGTCTATTTTTGCCATTGTTTTGAATGTTTCTTTTATTATTATTATTATTATGTACTTTATTTTAATGAAAGGAATACAGAGAAACAGCCCAGAGCACTGTTCAACTGGTTCATGGTGGTGCTGCAAGTTGAACCTGAGAGAGCCTCAGGCATGAAAATAGTATTTTTTAAATTTAATAATGAGCGAAAAGACCTTAGTATAAGAGGGGTATAATTCCACACAGCATGGGCATTGGCAGGTCGATCCATACTTCCAACCTGTTTCTATCTTTCCCTAATGGGGTGGGGCCCTGGAGAGGTGGGGTTCCAAGACACAGTGGTGAGGTCGTCTGCCCAGGGTAGTCGGGTTGGTATCATGGTAACATCTGGAACCTGGTGGCTGAAAAAGAGTTAAGATATAAAGCAGAACAATTTGTTTAATAATCAGGAACCTATAGATAAGAAGATAGCAGATGAGAATTGGGGATTTCATGTTGGAAGGATCTAGGAAATCTATTTTAGGTATATACCAAGGGGCCCATGACTTTACTAATTTTTGCTTGAGCCCAACAGCTAACATGCAGGCAGGCTAAAGGTATTGTCTGAGGAGATGGTTTCAGGGTTGGAAATAGGACTAGAAAGCTGGATCATGAAAGAGAGTAGCTCCCAAATATGGGAAAAATATATAAATACGGTTAATTGTAGGCCCCATCGATATGATCTGGGGCCCATATTCAGCACAGGAGCCTGTGTTAACCTCTGCATTTCTATAGGTCTGAGCTCCCATTTCATAGTTACAGCCAGGAACAATCTAGGCTGCACCCTATTCAGAACCAATCTTCCCTGAGTGGCAGAGTACGTTAACCCAGTGTCCCTTCCAAGAGTGGGGCAGTCCCTACCATTGTTGTTTTACCTCGAGGACAAGGTACTGTAGAGGTCCACAAAAGGGCCCATGAAGACATGAAACTGTCTTGCATAACCATTATGCTCTCCTCCGGTCCATTTCTTCCTTTCTTTCTTCCTTCCTTCCTTCCTTCCTTCCTTCCTTCCTTCCTTCCTTCCTTCCTATCACTTTACTGGGTAAAATGATGATTTACAAGACCCTTACTGAACACCAAAACATTTATTTTTAATTGATTAATTAACGAGAGAAAGAAAAACAGCAAGAAAAAGAACCTGAGACTCACTCTGACACATAGAACATTTCATTTTACTTCAAGAAACAAGGAGGAGACAGCTCATCCGGCAGAGCATTGCCTCACCGCACATGAGGCCCTGGACTCGAGCCTCCGTACTGTGTGGTAATACCAAGGCAGGGAGGAAGCTCCTTGGACAGTGGCATAGTTTTGTGGTCTCTTTCTCACTTTTTCTTTCTCTTTCTCTTCCTCTTTGTCTGCTTCTCTTTCTCTTCCTGTCTAGAAGAAAAAGAATGAATAAGTTGACCTAAATGCTGTGGCATATGTGTGAGGTAACAGAGCCAAATAAAAAATATATATACTTTCAAAAGAACAAAGTTCTTAAACTGTCTTTACATGTGACTATCATAAATAGAAACAAAAATAGGTCTGTTAAAGTATTCAGATTGCTTTCCAAAGTCCTGCCTTTCAGCATGAATGCCTACTCCTGCCTTCACACCAATTCTCCTCCTCAGCTGAAACATTAGAGATAGCTCATCTCCCAGCATCCTCTCCAAACCACCCCTCCGTAGTTTCAGAAGATGGGCATAAAGTGAGGAAAGACCAAATGTCGGGCAAAATGAGTAAACGTAGCACGAGTTACCTCAGGGATGCAAATGACTCCTCCATTTTATCCTTAACGACTAGAATGATTTCTGTTGGAGATCGATTCATTACCCTGAAAAGATTTCATGCTTATCATTCTAAAGAATTTTCATCTAGGGGGTCTCAGTCTGAGGGCAGCCGAAGAGTGTGGTTAGCAAGATGAACAAAGATGCACAGATGAGAGCAGTGATTGATCAAAAGTTGATAGAAACTGGAGAAAGAGAACACCTTAAAGAGTTGCTGAGAGCTAAATTAATTGAATGTGGCTGGAAGGATCACTTGAAGGTCCACTGTAAAGAGGTAATTAAAGAAAAAGGACTAGAACATGTTACTGTTGATGACTCGGTGGCTGAAATCACACCAAAAAAGCCCTGGTACCTGACAGTGTAAAGAAGGAGCTTCTACAAAGAATAAGAGCATCCCTTGTTCAGCATGCCAGCCTTTAAAGTTGAATTAGATTGTGTGGCTTTGTGGTTTTGTTTCTGAAAATAAAACTTGCCATAAATTATAAATCAGTGTTCCAATATAAAATCCTTTTTTGTATAATGGTATACAGTTTTCAGTAATGATGTATACCTTATATTGATTTGGGATACAGAGTTCTGGTGATAGGAATTGTGTGGAGTTGTACCCCTCTTATCCTTCTTCTAGCGTTTGCCCTTCTTCCGTAGCCAGTCAACAGCGTCAGGTTGAAAGCTGTCAGGAGCTGCTTGTTGCTGGCTTTGAAAGTGACTGGGATCCATGTGGATTCAGTCGGCTAGGAAGGATCGTCAGTTTCCCCAATGAATGGGTACTCACGGGATGCACCACAGGAAGGTCGATCCAATGCATCCCATTGGAATAGTCAAGGTTTCCTTTTTATAAGTAAAAAATTTTAAAAAATAAAAATAAATGACAGGTTCAGAATCTGGATCTAGGAGTGCCTGTTTCCAACTAGGCACTATTTAATGCTTCTCTTGAGTTGGGGTGAAGTTTCATAATGTAAGGAAACATTTCTCTCTTTAAATCCTGCTTTACAGACAGCTGCTACATTGGAAGCCAGCCCTGGAAATCAAATCCACTTTGGGGAGAAGAGAGCCCACAACAAATTTTTTATACAGTATAAACAGTTTCAACTTTCACATTCTTAGTTTTTTCTACTTTATCTATAAAAAATCACCCCAAGATGACTGAGGCTCCAAAGTCCCAGGTTCAATCCCCCACACTACCATAAACCAGATCTGATTAATGCTCTGGTAAAAAATAAAATAAAATAAAATAAAATAAATGATAAAAATCATTCCAAGAAAATAAGCTTGAAAAACATGAATTTCAGCAGCTGGGTGCAGCACACCAGGCTAAGTGCATATAGTATGATGTGCAAGGATCTGGGTTCGAGCCCCCAGCTCCCCACCTGCAGGGGGGTCACTTCACAAGCAGGGAAACAGATCTGCAGGTGTTTATCTTTCCCTCCTCCCTCTGACTTCCACTCCTCTCTTGATTTCTCTCTGTCCTATCCTACAACAATGACATTAATAACAATAATAATAACAACAATGATAAACAACAAAGGCAACAAAAGGGGGAAAATAGCCTCCAGTGCAGGCAGTGAGCCCCAGCAATAATAACCCTGGAGGTAAGAAAAAAAGAAAAGACTTTAAAAAATTATATAACTGGTGGGAGTGGGGAGGACAGAGGAAGAGATAAAGGTAAAGAGGAGCCACTAAGGCACTGTTCCCCATCCTTTAGTGCCAGCCATGATGCTCCCATGTGGTGCCAGGGAAGGAACACGGGGCTTCATGCCTGGCAAGGAATGTGTTCCACCCACTTAGATAGCCACTAGATCCTCAGTCTACATTATTACTTTTTTAAAAAATAAAATTTTAAAGACCTATCTATTTATTTTTAAATATTTATTCCCTTTTGTTGCCCTTGTTTTTTGTTGTTGTAGTTATTATTGTTGTCGTGTTGTTGGATAGGACAGAAAGAAATGGAGAGAGGAGGGGAAGACAGAGGGGGAGAGAAAGACAGACACCTGCAGACCTGCTTCACCGCTTGTGAAGGGACTCCCCTGCAGGTGGGGAGCTGGGGGCTCGAACCGGGATCCCTATGCGGTCCTTGTGCTTTGCGCCACGTGACCTTAACCTGCTGCGCTAGTGCCCAGCCCCATTACTTTTTTTTTTTTTTTTTTTTGAAGCTCTGGCCCACACTCTTCTCAGCAGTTATTCCTCCAGCCCATCATTCAAAAAATCTTCCAGGTAAGAATGTATTTGAAAACATTTTTTTCCCTCCGTGTTTATCTCTCTCCTTTTTTGCTTGTTTTGTCATGAAAAATGATTTCAGAGTTGGGTTAGGTCAGAAAAAAGTTTAGAGTTAAAACTTTATGTAAGGGGATCACACTGGGTTAATTAAGCGCACAGGGCACAAATCGCAAGGACCAGCTTAATGTTCTCAGTTCGAGCCCCCGGCTCCCCACCTGCAGAGGGGTCGCTTTACATGTGGTGAAGCAGGTCTGCAGGTGTCTATCTTACTGAACCCCTCTCTGTCTTCCTCTCCTCCTAGCCAACAACAATGACAACAATAATAATTAACAACAACAACGATAAACAACAAGAGCAACAAAAGGGAAAAAATAGCCTCCAGGAGCAGTGGATTCGTAGTGCAGGCACCGAGCCCCAGAGATAACACTGAAGGCAAAAACAAACAAACAAACAAATATAAACACACCACTTTTTGTAGTATTTCTTTTAAAATATTTAGTAAGGGTCCGTGTGGTGGCTCACACTACCATGCACGGAGAACTGGGTTCCAGCCTCTATTCCCCCGCCTGCAAGGGACATGATTCACAAGTGGTGAAGTAAGTCTGCAGATGTCTTCTCTTTCTTTTTTCCTCTCTACCTCCCTCTCCCATCTCAATTTCTCTCTGTTTTATCAAATAAAATAAGGGGGGGGAAGTGAGGGGAGGAAAAAATGACCACTGGGAGCGGTGAATTCATAGTACAGGCACTGAGCTCCAGCAATAACCCTAGTGGCAATTTAAAAAAAAAAAAAACTTAATCAAAGAGAAAATATATTTTGGAAATATTATAAAATATATATATAATATAAACATATTAATATTAATTAATTAATTAATATTAATATTAATTAATTAATTAATATTAATTAATTATTTAATTTATTAAATAAATAATATAAAATATATTTTGGAATATATTAAAGGAAACCTGACCAGGTTTCCTTTAATTTTTTTTGCACAGAATTTAGAAACATGAATATTTGACTACTTTCATTTGGCATGAACAGACAGAATCATTCTTTAATTCTGACTCAGCGACTTACTTATTGTGTGACATTGGACAAATGTCTAAGCTCTTTCTAAACTCCAGATGGTTGTAAATTGTTGAAGAAATACATAAAATAATGTACACTGTCCATAAAGAGCTTAACAGTGTCTAGCATGTAGCTAAGTAATGTTGACTTCTTTCTCTTTTTAAAAACTTTAAAAAATATTTATTTATTCTATTTGTTGCCCTTGTTTTATTGTTGTAGTTATTGATGTCATTATTGGATAGGACAGAGAGAAATGGAAAGAGGAGGGGAAGACAGAGAGGGGATGAGAAAGATAGACACCTGCAGACCTGCTTCACTGTCTGTGAAGCGACTTCCCTGCAGGTGGGGAGCCGGGGGCTTGAACTGGGATCCTTATGCTGGTCCTTGCACTTTGTGCCATTTGCGCATAACCTGCTGCACTACTGCCTGACTCCCCTTTCTTTTTCTTTTTTTAAATTTTTATTTATAAAGAGGAAACACTGACAAAAACCATAGGATAAGAGGGGTACAACTCCACACAATTCCCACCACCAGAACTCCATATCCCATCCCCTCCCCTGATAGCTTTCTTACTCTTTATCCCTCTTGGATGTGAGGGCGATCTGGCTGTGACATCTGTCACCCCATGATCTCCAGGGTGGATTCTTTATCCCTCTGGGAGTATGGACACAGTGTCATTATGGGGTGCAGAAGGTGGGAGGTCTGGCTTCTATTATTACTTCCCCACTGAACATGGGCATTGACAGGTTGATCCACACTCCTAGCCTGTCTCTTTCCCTAGTGGGCAGGGCTCTGGAGAAGCGGAGCTCCAGGACACATTGGTGGGGTTATCTACCCAGGGAAGTTTGGCTGGCATCATGGTAGCATCTGGAACCTGGTGGCTTAAAGAAGAGTTAACATGTCAAGCCAAACAAGTTGTTGACTAATCATGAACCTAAAGGCTAGAATAGTGCAGATGGAGATTTGGAGGTCTCTGTTTTGTAGATAGTTAGTAGGCCTATTTTAGTTAAATTCCAAAGGGCCCATGACTATTTCTTTAAACAGTCATATTAACATGGTGAGAAATGGTAATCAATAATACAATTTTAAGAGTACATACATGATACTGTTTTAGATTCAGTAATTTAATATTGGTCACAGGATGCTCTTTAAAAAAATTGGGAATAGATTTTCTTCTTGCTAGTAATACTTCCTTAAAAGCATACAATTTGATAAGGTCTATAGATTCAGAGCACAAAGGAAGCTCACTGCAGTTTCTTGGAACCAACATAATAAAGTTTTAGTCTCATTACTGCGACATTAAGGGAAAAAACCTTAAATATCATATTAACTGATTTTATATTTACTTTAATGTATTGACTATATTCTTAGTTTTGCTTCAAATAAGGGTGTTTCTGCATATTAACATGCATCCTGTGTCTAGCTATGTTATGCATTCCTTATACTCTGTTCATTAAAACTTGGCCATTCTTATCCTTCCCATCTACTCTAAAGAAAAAATAAGAAAGTCTGTTTCCTTAGTCCTCTTAGTCATTACCCACCCCCACCATCCCTCCAGGCTAAGGACACCGTGCAGACGGAGTTATTAAAGTTGATCTGAAAGAGCAATGTGTTCTGAATGGCTGTCCCTGGAGCTGCCACAGAACCCGGGAAATGCCCTTCGTTACTTGGCAGGGCAGTATCACATTTCCTTCATGCTGCTTTCGTGACTGACACAAGTTGAGCAGTCAGACTCTGGACCTCAGCTCGTCCTGGTTGATTGAGAGGATAGTGCTTTTTCTAAAGTGGATAGCAACAAATTTACTTTTCCAGATATTGATTTTACATCAGTATTCTGTTTACATTTTTTAAAGTTTTTTTTTTTTTTTCTCCTCCAGGGTTATTGCTGGGCTCGGTGCCTGCACCATGAATCCACCGCTCCTGGAGGCCATTTTTTTCCCCCTTTTGTTGCCCTTGTTGTAGCTTCGTTGTGGTTATTATTATTGCCCTTGTTGACGCAATTCATTGTTGGATAGGACAGAGAGAAATGGAGAGAGGAGGGGAAGACAGAGAAGGGGAGAGAAAGACACCTGCAGACCTGCTTCACCGCCTGTGAAGCGACTCCCCTGCAGGTGGGAAGCCGGGGGCTCGAACCGAGATCCTTACGCCGGTCCCTGCGCTTTGCGCCGCATGCGCTTAACCACTGCGCCACCGCCCGACCCCCGTTTACATTTTTTAATGAATTAACTGCTGAACTTAGGGTTTTTTTGTGCATTTTAATTTTTACAATCATTTTCAAACATTTAAATGAAAAACAAATCTCATATGAATTTAATTGCATTTCTCAAGTATATTATACTATGGGATTTGTGAAAGAACATATATATGCATATATCTATCTATATCTATCTATCTATGTATCTATCTTTAGGAATGGTCAAGAACTTGTCTGATGTATCTTTTTCATTCAAAATTAATAGAAAAGGGCCTGGGCAGTGGTGCACCTGGTTAAACACACATATCACCATGGGCAAAGACTGGGTTTAGAGGCCCTGCTCTTCAGGGAACATTTCATGAGTGGTGAAGCAGGTTTACAGGTGTCTCTCTTTCTCTTCCCCTCTTTATCTCTCCTCTCCTCTCAGTTTCTCTCTGTCCTGCCAAATAAAAATAGAAAGGAAAAAATGGCTGCAGGGATAGATGAGTTTGTAGTGCAATGCCCCAACAATAACCTTAGTGGAAAAAAAATTTTAATTAAATTAATATAAAATACAGACTGTCTCTAAAACTCACAACACATATGTACACAGACACACACACAGACACACACACATCTATGTTTTTAGAGATGGTCAAGAATTTGGTGTATCTTTTTCATTCAAAATTAATAGATGAAAGAGGATCTTTTGAGGACTTATCTCAATATAAACCTATGAACTTCAACAAAACTTGTTGAAACTTTGGTATGTGGAATCAATTTCTTTTAAAGAATTAAAATCCATAACAATATGTGAAAATAAAAAATACAAAATTTGATATGAATCCACTAGCACCGAAATTCTGATCTGCTTATTCTCCAAGTGAAGACTTCCTCTGTCATAGATCTTCCAGATTCCTTGGCATCCGTGTGGGTTGTCCCAGTGTGAGTAAATGGTTTCTGTAGCTGAGTGACTGAATTAAGTTAACAGCTGAGGGCAGACGCAGGATCATGTTCAAACTGTAATAAATACGTTTTGGGTTGACCACTCAACTTTATGGGAGAGGATTAGACATGTACCCTTTGTTTGCTTATTATTTACAATTTTTTTTTCTCTCTCTCTATATATATATATGTATAAGTGACAAGAATTACATTCTATAAAGTAAACTAGTATATCTGAACTAGGAAAAAAAATCTCAACTAGTAGGTTTTTGTATAACACACAAAACATTTATACTGAAGCTAAGTGTAACATTTATACTGAAGCTAAGTGTAACATTTATACTGAAGCTAAGCAGGATAGAGGCTGCATTATTTGGGAGCAGAAAGTAATGAAAAAAAAACCAGCAATAGAATGTGAGTTTCATGTAATGTAAGGTATTTGTTGGATATTACTTGTCTACAATACTTATTTCCACTATTTATTCTACTTTATTTTATTTTATTTACCACTAGTGTTATTGCTCAGTGACTGCACAAAGCTCTTGGCAGCCTTTTCCCCCCACATATTTGATAGGAGAGAAACTGAGCGGGCAGAGGGAGATAGAGGAGTGGGGGAGAGACAGACAGACACCTGCAGTACTAGCTTCACCACTTGCGAAGCTTCCCCCACACAGGTGGGGAGTGGGAACTCAAACTCAGGACCTTTCACTTGGTAACATGTACTGTTAACCATCATGCCACTGTTCAGTCCCCCTATATCCGCCTTTAAAAAAAATCCAAAACTTTTTTTGTTGTTGTTTATTTATTGATTAGTAAGAGAATGAGAAAGAACCAGAAGATCACTCTGGCACATATGACACTGGGGAGTGGACACAGGACCTCATGCTTACAGGCCCATCACTTTATCCACGATGCCACCTCTGGGTCACTTGAAACATTTGGTATACAGCTTGTATTTGAAAATGACATAATTGGGTGAGATGAGATAGCATAAAGGTTATGCCTTAGGCTCCAAGGTCCCAAGTTCAATTCCCTGTACCACCATAAGTCAGAGCTGAGTAGTGCTCTGGTAAGGAAAAAGAAAAAGAAAAAAGAAAAAAAAAGCCCTACTCAATAACTATTAAGGAAGGAAGGAAGGAAGGAAGGAAGGAAGGAAGGAAGGAAGGAAGGAAGGAAGGGGGAGGCGGGTGGCAGCACAGTGGGTTAAGCGCATGTGGCACGAAGCACAGGGACCTGCATAAGGATCCCGGTTCGAGCCCCAGGCTCCCCACCTGCAGGGGAGTCGCTTCACAGGCGGTGAAGCAGGTCTGTAGGTGTCTGTCTTTCTCTCCCCCTCTCTGTCTTCCCCTCCTCTCTCCACTTCTCTCTGTCCTATCCAACAACGACGACAACAATAATAACTACAACAGCAATAAAAAATAAGGGCAACAAAAGGGAAAATAAATAAAATTTAAAAAAAATTTTAAAAAGGAAGGAAGGAAGGAAGGAAGGAAGGAAGGAAGGAATGAGGGAAGGGATCCAAGAGATGGCACTAAAGCATGAGGTCCTGAGTTCAGTCCCCAGCACCAGAGTGATGTCTGGTTCTTTCTCTCTCTCCTCCTATCTTTCTCATTAATAAATAAAATAAAAAGAGAAAAAAAGAGAAAATGTTACAGTAACAATGAAAAAAAAGTTAACCGGGGGAGTCGGGGCGGTAGCGCAGCGGGTTAAGTGCACGTGGCTCAAAGTGCAAGAACTGGTGGAAGGATCCAGGTTCGAGCCCCTGGCTCCCCACCTGCAGGGGAGTCGCTTTACAGGCGGTGAGGCAGGTCTGCAGGTGTCTGTCTTTCTCTCTGCCTCTCTGTCTTCCCCTCCTCTCTCCATTTCTCTCTGTCCTATCCAACAACAACAACATCAATAACAACAATAATAACTACAACAATAAAACAACAAGGGCGACTAAAGGGAATAAATAAATATTTTAAAAAAAGTTAACCAGGAAGTGATGCTGAATTCTGAAGTAGGAGGTCCTGAGTTCAATCCCAAGCATTGTATGTGCCAGAGTGATGCTCTGGTTCTCTTTCCATTCTCATTAATAAACAGATCTTTAAAAAAAAATTAGAGAAATTTCTATTCATAAATTCTTTGACTTCTTCTATAGCTTTAAAAAGATTTTAAAACAATTTTAATTCTTGCTAATTATTCCTAATTTTACTGCCTAGATAACTCCATATTATCTTTTCATGTGTCTCCTCACACCTCAGTATTTTATACTTTGGTGAAAGGTAGAATACGAGACTTAATGTGGTAAAGCTATCAGGGCAGTGAAAATGTGTTCCCTGTGGAAAGTCAAATTGTAGCACATTTAATTTGCTACCTGAAAGAGAGACTCAGCTTTTCTATATACTCTTTCTAAGACCTTGTAGCACCTATGCTGATTATGCATCAAGACCTTAGTTTTGTAGCATAAGGAAATCCTCTCCTTAAATAAAACATTAATGTTACAGACCGGGAGATAGTGCAGCGAGGCAACATGCCACACTTGGATGCATGAGACCCCAAATTCTGTCTCTGCCACCAAATATGTGAGGGTGATGCTCTGTTGTTTTGTCTGTGTTTGTTTGGTCTCTCTGCTCTTTCTGTTCTGGTGTGTTCTCTTTCTCTCTACTCTTTTTCATTAATAAATATTTTAAAAAGAAAACACCAAAGCATCCACACAGAGAGAAAATGCAGAGACAATGTAGTATTTGCACAATATTAGACAAGAGAGTAACTGACCCTCTACATTGAAGGTCTGGATTTTTGCAGTAATGAGAGTATCTTCTTCACACCATTGACTTGATTTTGTGTCCATTTTCTTCCCATAAGAGTTTTTTTTTAATCTACCATATTAGTTTAAAATATTCCTCACATCAAATTAAGAAGACATCACACATCAAAAGGAAATGCCAGAAGGGTAAAAAGGAAACCCAGTAACTGGAAGAAGATAATTGTACATCTGACAAGGGGTTGATGACCAACATACATAAGCAAAGGATGCCACTTAACAACAACCACAAAAACCCAAGTCATGCAATAAAAAGTGGGGACATGATCTGAATAGGTAGTTTTCTAAAGAAGATATATGGTCCACCAGACATTTAAGAAATGTTCCACTTCACTTATTATTAGAGAAATGAAAAATTAAGATCACATTGGAATTCCACCTTGCACCTGTAAGAATGGTATACAACAGCAAAACAGAAGGCAACGAGTGGTGGAAGAAGGGGAAAAAAGGGGGGAAGGGGGGAGAGAAAGAAACTCTGTTACACTGTTGATGGGGGTGCAAACTGGTACAGCCTCTGTGGAAAACAGTTTGGAGAGTCGTAAAGGAAATAAAAATGGACTGGCCCAAGAGGTGGTGCAATGGATAAGGCATTGGATTCTCAAATCTGAGGTCTTGAATTCAATCCCTAGGATTGTGTGTGTGAGAGTTTTGCTTTGGTTCTCTCTCTTCCCCCTTTCCTCTCTTGCATTAATTAATTAATTAATCTTTCAAAAAATAAAATGGAAATACTTCATGATCCAGTCATGCCACTCTGAGCATATATCCAAAGAACATGAAAACACTAATTCAAAGGGTTATACACAACCCTATGTTCTTTTTTTAAATTCCTTTATTGAGGAATTAATGTTTTACATTCAACAGTAAATACAATAGTTTGTACATATGTAGCATTTCTCAGTTTTCCATATACAACCCTATGTTCATAACTGCATTGTTATGAACAACCAAGGAATAGAAGCAATCTAACTGTCTACTGATAGATGACTGAGTAAAGAAATTATGGGATATATATTCAACAGAATGATACTCTGAAATTTAAAGTACTGTACCCTTCAAGACTTAATAAGTAGAGGCAAAGGCAATTACTTGATGGTTTTACTCATATGTGAAAATATAGACATTAAAGCACACAAACTTGCAACATATATACACATTTGGATATATATCTAAACTATCCCTCAGACTTTGTGAGAATTATGGTGATTTTGGGCTTTATGAAGGCAAAGGGGACACAGATAGCTGGTGGTGGGCATGGTGTTTAGCTATACTCCTGTAATCTTATAATTCTGCTTTTAAAAAATTCATTTATTAGTGAGAAAGAAGAGAGAGACCAGAGAATCGTTCCAGTACATTTGATATTGAAGATCAAGTTTAAGACCTTGTGCTTGAGAATCCAATGCTTTGTCCTTTGCACCACTTCCTGGGTCATTTCTTATAATCTTATAAATCACTATTAAGTCTCTACTAAGATAATAGTTTCTGACTAGTGGTCTGGGAGGTGGCGCAGTGGCTAAGGCACTAAACTCTCAAGCCTGAGGTCCCGAGTTCAATCCCCGGCAGCACATGTACCAGAGTGATGGCTGGTCCTTTCCTCCTATCTTTCTCACGAATAAATAAATAAATTCTTTTTTAAAGAATAGTTTCTGATTATTCTTTTCTGATAAGGTTCATTTAAACTAATTTGTTTTAACAGGTCAGTGGTTATTCCTCTCCATTTTCTCTGTGATCTCAAGTTAGCATTTAACATTCATTATCTTCTCTACTTTCGCTTGCCTTCTGGACAATTAAAATATGCTCAGCTTGGGACTGGCTGGTGGTGCACCTGGTTGAGCCCACACATTGCCAGACACAAGGATCTGGGTTTGAGCCCTTGCTCCCCACATACAAGGGGGATGCTTCATGAGTAATGAGGCAAGTCTGCAGGTTTTAATTTTTCTTTTCCCTTCTTTAATTCCCCATCTCCTCTCAATTTCTTTCTCTGTCCTATAAAATAAATAAATTTTAAATAAAATTTAAAAAAAAAGAAAGAATGGCCACTAGGAACAGTGGATTCATAGTGCCTGCACTGAGCCCTAGTGATAACCTTGGTGGTTAATTAATTAATTACTTAATTA
This sequence comes from Erinaceus europaeus, assembly GCF_950295315.1. Lineage (NCBI taxonomy): Eukaryota > Metazoa > Chordata > Mammalia > Eulipotyphla > Erinaceidae > Erinaceus > Erinaceus europaeus. Next base: position 19,654,794 of record NC_080162.1, read on the forward strand.
ATTAACAATAAAAAAACATTCAGCACAAAAGCATTAGACCTGAGTCTGTGTTGAGTCTGGGTAGTGGCGTACCTGACAGAGCACACATTACCATGGGGAAACCCAGGTTCAAGCCTCTCCTCCCCACTTGAGGGAGGGACGCTTTGTGAGTGGTGGAACAGTGCTGCAGTGGTTTCTCCTTTTTTGTATCATTCTCTATAAAAAGTAATAAATAAATAAATAAATAAATAAGACATTAGACCTCAAAGTCATATTTGTTTTTCATGACCAAATTTCCCAAAGTGTATAATGTTACAGGAGAATAAATTTTTCATTAGTTGAAATTAAGGTTTTTGGAAATTTATTTATTTACTTATTGGATAGAAACAGAGAGAAACTGAGGGGGGGAGAGGTAGAGAGGGAGGGAGGCAGACACTTGAAACTCTACTTCACCACTTGTGAAGTTTTCCCCTACAGATGGGGACTAGGGACTTGAACCCAGTTCTTACGCTCTGTAATGTGTGCGCTCAACTAGGTGAGCCACCTCCTGAACCCGGTTCTTGAAAATTAAGACTTTGGATATATATTTAAAATAATGCCATTGGGGGAGTCGGGCGGCAGCACAGCGGGGTAAGCGCACGTGGCTCAAAGCACAAGGGCCGGCTCGGTTTGAGCCCCAGCTCCCACCTGCGAGAAGTCCCTTCACAGGCGGTGAAACAGGTCTGCAGGTGTCTGTCTTTTTCTCCCCCTCTCTGTGTTCCCCTCCTCTCTCCATTTCTCTCTGTCCTAGCCAACAACGACTACATCAATAACAACAACAATAACAACTACAACAATAAAACAACAAGGGCAGCAAAAAGGAATAAATAAATTTTTAAAAAAAATTATGTCATTTTCTTTGACAGATGGAACATAGAGTGACACACTTAGTATTACCCCCAACTATGAATCAATCAACAACTGGGGTTTCTAGTTATCGGTCAAATTCCATAGGTAGAAAAATTGATTGGATCCCTCACCCTGCCACCTCCCATAGGTGCTGTCCTAAGATGGAATCCCTTTACTCAGTATTCTCCTGTCCAATCAGGTGGAATGTTTCACAGGCACATGGTTTATACAGCTCAAAATAACTTGGGACCTGTGAGCTGACAAATGCTCTGGCCCCGGTGGTGACAGGTTGTCCAGCTTCTTACAGCCATCTTCACTGAAACTAAGGTTAACTCCTGAGTATCTGTGGACGGCTTCTCTCTACTTCCAAGGGCGTGAAGAATTTTCTTATCCTCCTGTGCTTCCATCTAGAGGTTCTTGGATAATTATCATCACGGTGGAGTACATAGGTTGGACATCCTCATCTGGGTCAACTAAAAAAAGAAAGGTAATAGCCATATTTAAGTTCTCAAGTGTGTTTTGATAACAAGGCACTGACAATGAGAAAAAAAAAATTAAAGACATAACTACTGCTGTTTAGAGAGAAGCCTAGAATAACTTTTTAAATTATGTATGACAGGACACAAAATTATGTGAAGTATGAAGTCTTTGGCATGTGAAGATTTTGTGGATTGATTAGACTAATAGAAATCACAACCTGCTTGGGTCTGAAGGGTAAATATTTCGATAGAGGGAGTCTATATTGTGTATATTGCAGTCTAGTAACATAATGATGTTTGTGTGAAAATATATGTACAGTTTGCTTATTTCCTTTTAATAGAAATCGAATCTAAAAAAATGACTCCATCATTAAAGACTTTCATTTAATTTTTTTATCATGTAAATGGATATGCTTTCTATATTTAGCATTGGGAGATCAGCTCCCTGGATTAATGTACACAACAGCTGCAGAAAGTCTTGCTCAAAGGACATTGCTGCTTCTTTCTCCTTTCCCTCCCTTGCTCACTATCTCTCTTTTTCTCCTTCTCTTGCTCTCTTTCTCTCTCTCCTTTTTCAGCTGCATCAGAATGACACTTGAGAACCAGTGGCAAATGTTTGGCTTGATACATTGCACTACGAGCAGTACTTAAATGCACATTTTGAAGTCTATTTTAAAAACCATATAAGCAAAGGGGAGCATATCTTTGGTTAAAAATCTGTATTTATACCTCACAAAAGTGAATATTACAGTAATAGTGTGAAGATACTATGTTATCTTAACAAAATATTTTTATTCATACTTGTTAAGGACACTAGTGCCAATCAATGCAAAAGAAACAAAGTAGATATCCAATTATCTCCTCTTAAAAAATTTACTTTATTTTGATGAAAAAGAGATATAGAGAGAAAGACACAGGAAGACCAGAACACTGCTGAGCTCTGGTTTATGGTGGTGCTGGGGATTGAATCTAAGACCTTGGAGCCTCAGGCATGAAAGTCTTTTGCATAACATAATGCTGTCTCCTCAACACAAAAAACTTACAATTCGATTGCTTTCACATTGGTGAGGATGAAGTAAATGCTACATGTCTTCAACTAAAATTTTATATTTGGGAGTAAACAAATTATATACATTGCAGAATCTTTTAATAATGAGTTGTGAAAATACAATTGGAGGGGGAAACCATTTGGATATTATTCAAATTCTGGATGTTTGTCTGCATTCTACTTATAGAATATAGCTATGGCTACTGGAATTTATGATCATGTGTTAAAATCCCAATATTCCAATATATAATTTAGAATGCAGACTGCTACATGTTTATGTTATATTGTACAAGGATAATGTTTCTATTACAATGTATTTTAAAAGCATATATTCAGTGGAAAGGAGTCAGGACCACATTTCATGAACACAGAATTTCAGTGGTTGTTTTTTTTTTTTTACCCAAGCAAGGCTTTGGAATTTATGGTATAATTTTTCAAATTCACTTTTTAATAGGAGGACAACTTATAAATCAAATTTCATTGTAAGAGGTCTTTCATGAACTGAAGCTAGTATATGGAGAGATGATAGCTGTATTTCTGAATGTTGATTCTTTTAGTAGTAGGAGTAATGAACTCACCTCACTAGTCTGAAAGTATGAAAGTATGAGACAAATGACACTGCTAAGAAATTATTTCCTTCATTGACAACAAAGTGCACTACCACCTGGATCCAAAAATGAAAATATTAAAGAGAATGAAGAAGAATAAAATGTTAATATTTTCTTATTTAAAATGAATCTGTGTGTTTGGGAAGGTGACTCAGTGGTCAAGCACAGAACTTGCATGTGTGAGGCTTGCTCAAGTTCAATCACCTGCAATGTATTTGTAGAATGCTGTTCTGATACCCTTCTCCCTCTCTCCCTCTCATTCAATCAACATATAAATAGTTTAATGAATCTTTAAATTGATGAGAATTGACAATCCCATCTTTCTTTTGGAATTTTTATAAGATTTTTAATATATATATTATCTATTTACTGGATAAAGACAGAAAGGGGAGATAAGGATAAGAGGAAAAGAGAAATATCTGCAGCACTATTTCACCCTTCATGAAGCTTACCCCCTGTAGATAAGGAGCAGAGGCTTGAACTCAGGTCCTAACCCATGGTAACCTGTTTGTTCAATCAAGTGCGCCACCACCTGATATTTAAAAAGTAGTTTGTACTCAGCTTTTCAGGACTAATTCCAGGACTAATCCTATGTAATAGGATTTGCTTCTTATCTCATCAAAAGTTTCTCCCCGAAGAACTCAATGGTTAGCCCTTCCACCCCAATATACTGTTCTTGGTTTCTTAAGGAAAGAGATAAAGGGGAAAGGCACTACAGTATCACTCCCCCATTCAGAGTTCCCCTAGTGCTGTCTATGAAACTACCATACAGTGCTGGAGCTCAGACCCAGGGTTCAAGCACAGGAGGACATGAATTCTATCTAACGGGCTTTCCCCAGACCTTAGTCTATATTCTTTATTTTATTTACTTATTTATTGCCATCAGAGAGTTCAGTACTTACATGACTCCACCACTACTGATGGCCACTTTTTTTATATAGTGGTGAGAGACAGAAAGAGATAGAGAGGGAGAGAGGCAGAGGGAGAAGATGAGACAACATAGCACTGCTCCACTGCTGGTGACACTTCCCTCCATGCAGGAGCTCTCATGTGGTGACCCAAGGCTCAAAAGCAGGACCTTGCACATGGTGACATAGATGCTCTACTGGATAAGACACCTTCTGCTCCTTTTAAAAAAATTCTAACAACTGATTTAACCGTGTTTTATAAGATTATACAGTTTCAGGGGTATGACATCAAGCCCATACCTGGTATAAATCACCACACCATTGGCTAAAGTTCTGCACTTAGCCCTAGCGTAAGTAACTAATACAGTTCTCATAAAGTCTAAGCGACAGTTTGATAATTTTTTTCTTACAAGTTAATTTACTTTAGTTCTCTAGACTCCACGGATGAGTGAAATCATTTGATATTTGTCCTTCACCTGTTTATCTATTTCACTTAGCATACTCAACTCCAGTTCCATGCATATTATTTCAAATTATATAATCTCATCTCTTTTTTTTTTTGCCTCCAGGGTTATCACTGGAGCTCAGTGCCAGCATTATGAATGCACTGCTCCTGGCAGCCTTTTTTTAATTTTCCATTTTATTGGGTAGAACAGAAAGAAATTGAGAGTGAAAGAGGAAATAGAGAGAGAGAAAGATAGACACCTGCAGACCTATTTTCACCTCTTGTGAAGTATCCTTCCTGCAGGTGGGGAGCTGGCCATTAGAACCAACCCATCCTTGTGCAGGCCCTTTCGCTTAATACTATGTGTGCTTAACCAGATGTGCTACCTCCTGGCCTCCATAATCTCATCTTTTTTTTTTAAGTTTTATTTATTTATTTATTTATTTGGATAGAGACAGAGAGAAATAAACAGAGGAATAGGGAGGTAGAGAAGGAGAAAAAAACAGAGAGACAACTGCTGCACTGTTTCGCCACTTGTGAAGCTTCCCCCTACAGGTGGGGACCAGGGGCTTGAACCTGCAACCTTGTGCACTGTACCATGTGCACTCAGCCAGGTGCACCACCACCTGACCTCCTAATCTCATCTTTTTTTTTTATTGCACAGTAGTATTGTATTCAATATATATATGATAATTTCTTTATTCAGTAATCTGCTGTTGGGTATTTAGGTTGCTTCCATATTTTGCTATTGTAAAGAATGCAGTTATGAACATAGCATAAGATCAGGTAGGGAGACTGGGACAGGAAGGAGCTTGAACAAAGAGAATATGTACAAAGATCTAAAGATCTAAGGCAGCAGTTTGCTCATAAGACTACATGCTGTTGCTGTTTTCAATAAAAGTAAATATGTTGGGTTAACTATAAACCTAGAATTCAGTTTCTCTTCGAAGTTTACCCTTGGAAATAGTCATTTCACTAGTTCTGTTTCCATTTTTTTTATCATGGCATGTGTCTATAGTTATTATTCTATCCTAGTAACAGTAGAAACTACTATATATTGACTTTTTACTAACTGCCAAGCACATTTAGTCATTACTTCAGCCTGTGAGATGGCTACTGTTATTGTTCCAGTTTTATAGGTGAATGAACCGAGTTATCCTGAGGTTAAAGTCAATTTTTCAAGTTTATACAGAGAGGCTATGTCAGAATTGGAATGAAATTCACCTAACTTCAAAGTGTCAGGTAATATATATATATATATATATGTATATATATATATATACATATATATATGTATATATATATATATATATCAGTGTAAGTCACTAAAGGAATCACTTATTTTGAACCTGAATTTTGTTATAATAATTTTTGTGACCATGAGTACCAGAATAAGCACACATTTACATCTGAATTGACTTCTTCAGAAAAAAAATCTAGTGGCAGAATATGTACTTACATGAATACTTTCTTCTGGATTTCCACCAGAAGTATACACATTTTGAAAGTTTGTCAACATTAACATTACCTGTACCTAAATCTTGTTTTTTTACCAACACGTGTGAGTGCCCATTATGGTGGCTGACACTGTTTTAAAAGATTTGATTTCATGATATTACTAGCCCTTGCTTCCCCAGGGAATCAGTACTGTGTATTACAGGTGATAAATCCAAAGATCTGAGAAGTTAAATATTTTTCTGAAAGTCATACAACTACTGAGAGGTAAAACCAGAATCTGAAGCCAGATCTACCTAATCCCAAGGCCAATGCTTATTGCATGTTGCCTCAAGATAAAAATTATCTTGAGCATGAAACAGCTCCTGGATTTGAGCCTCCTCTAGCCACCACAGTGAGAGCACCATGTAAGAATCAGGAGGCTAAAACTTGGGCCAGGAAGGCAGCTGGATTTTCTCCCTTACACTGTTTTTTTTTTTTTTCTTAATGAGTCACAGAAAAAGTACATTAACACACAATGCACACTCATGTGCAATTAATAGAAGGCCTTCTTGATTTATAAAGCGCTTAATCTTCCCCCTTGTAGATTTTAAGATTTATTTTTTACTTATATAATAGAAAGAGTTTTACATGAGACCAGAGGGAAGAGGTGGAGGGGAGAGAGCACACTCCAGTATATTTGGTGCTGAGGATCCAAACAGGAACCTCAAGCATGTAATTCCAATATCCTATAGATGAGCCATTTCCCCATTTTTTTTTAAATTTCTTTATTGGGGAATTGTTTTACAATCAACAGTAAATACAATAGTTTGTACATGCATAACATTTCCCAGTTTTCCATATAACAGTACAACCCCCACTAGCTAGGTCCTCTGTCATCCTTCTTAGTTAGATCTGTATTCTCCCCATCCACCCACCAGAGTCTTTTACTTTGGTGCAATACGCCAATTCCAGTTGATGCTCTACTTGTGTTTTCTTTTCCGATCTTGTTTTTCAACTTCTGCCTGAGAGTGAGATCATCCCATATTCATCCTTCTGTTTCTGACTTATTTCACTTAACATGAATTTTTCAAGGTCCATCCAAGATCGGCTGAAAACGGTGAAGTCACCATTTTTTATAGCTGAGTAATATATATATATATATATATATATCACAACTTGCTCAGCCACTCATCTGTTGTTGGACACCATTTCCCCAGTTTTAAGATATACAGAAATCCAAACTAACTTAATAAAATAATTGATCCACAAATGAGACTTGATATATATATTCCAAATCATCTTAGAGGGAGACATAATGGTTCACGGGACAGTTGTTTATACATAGGTTCGATTTCTTATCTTTTATTAATAGAAACACTATAGACTTTGGTGTCCTAAAGCAATTATAAATTGAATATATACTAGGGCCATGGAGAAGGAGCCCTAAAGCAGGCTTATAGATACCACTCAGATGCTTGATTAACCCCTTAACTATCTTTTTCAGAAACATAGCGCTACTTTTGATTAAAATGTAGTGCTACCCTTCATTTTTAATCAGCATGTCAATTACATTTTCAGATACCTTGTGTTACATATCTTTAGCTGTTCTACACAGTTAATACGTAAATGAGACCATTATTCAGTTCATACAGCTATTACATTTTACTTTATTTTATTTATTTATTTATAAAATGGAAACACTGACAAAAACATAAGATAAGAGGGGTATAATTCCCACCACTAGAGCTACTTATCCCATCCCTTCCCCTGATAGCTTTTCTATTCTTTAACCCCGTGGGAGTATGGACCCAGGGTCATTATGGGGTGCAGAAGATAGAAGGTCTGGCTTTTGTAATTGCTTCTCCGCTGAACATAGGCAATGGCAGGTCAATCCATACTCCCAACGTGTCTCTCTCTTTCCCTAGTGGGGAAGGGGTCTGAGGAAGCAGGGATCCAGGACACACTGGTTGGGTCATCTGTCCAGGGAAGTCCAGTTGGTACCATGCTAGCATCTGGAACCTGGTGGCTGAAAAAGAGTTAATATATAAAGTCATACAAATTGTTGATTAATCACGAACCTGAAGGCTGGAATATTGCAGATGAAGATTTGGGGTCTCCATTTTGGAAATAGCTAGCAGGTCTATCCTAGGTACATTCCAAAGGGCTAATAACTAATTAACTAATTCCAAACTAATAACTTTATTAGTTTTTGCCTGAGCGTGACATTTGATATGCAGGTGGACCCAAGTTGTTGTCTGGAGAGATGATGTCATGGCTGGAAAAGGGGCTAGAAAGCTGGATCAGGGAAGAGAGTAGCTCCCAAATATGGGAAAAGTGTATTAATATTGTTGACTGTAAACCCCATCGATCTGACTTGTGGCCCATATTCAGCATAGGAGCCTATGTAGCCTCTACATCCCTATAGGTTCGTATCTGTTACATTTTCATAAATGATTTGGTATGTCGTTCAGTGCTTCATTTTTATTTGTGTTTATTTTGGCATAGCCTGGATTTCTCACATGTATGATTTCAGTCTTCTTGGGACACTTTTTTACTCAGAGAAGCAGAGAGCAGGGAAGCAGAAGACAGAAAGGCAGATATATCATAGCACCAGAAATTTCCCCAGTGCCATGGTATCAGTCATGTGATATTGGAGTTTGATTCTGGCCACATGCATAGCAAGGCACTACCCTACTTACCTCTTTGGCTCTAATGAAATTTATAAGTAGTCATATAATTAAATTTAATTATTATTCAACTCTTTAATAAACTATTTTGTTATCCTGGATATGGCTCCAGTGCTTGATAGTTTCATATATACTGTGATGAATATCTTTACAGGTAAATCTTTGAACCCATTCAACAACTTTGGGTTTTCAATGAAACTTTTTAAAAATACAAAAAACTTTACCCAAATAAATTGCTCCAGAAGTGGTAACCTCAGGCTGTATCAAACACACTGACAAATATTTTGCTATAGATGATCTTCTTAACTATTGCTGTCTCAGTGTGACCACCTGTGACGCCAGTTTGCACTCGGCATGAGATAGCACTCTGAAAGTATAAGAGGCTAGGTAGCTCCGAGGAAGTCTTGTTTGTGATAAATGACATTCACAAATCCTATGAAAGGAAAAGAGTGGACTGAGATTCTTTTGCCATAGAGTCTTAAAGACAGAAGAGTTTTAGGAGATTACTTATTTCTTCATCTTCCTAGAACAAACCCCAGCACACAGTAGGAAAGAATAACAAATACTCTATATTTCCACTGCCATCTCTAAGTGATTGGTGGTAACTGAAGGAGTGGAGTATTAAGACAGTCAAAGCCAGTAAGAAGAGTACTGTAACCAGTTAGCTGCCTCTGTTAAGGAGAGAGCAAAATACAGCAGCCTATGGGTCATAACTTGACATCCTCCAGTAAATATGTGAACGAATAAGTCGATATAACGCTAATTATATAAAATTTATTTTTGTTTCCAAAGTCCCTAGTCCAGGGAACACTGAAATAAAACTGTTCTACTATTTTCTTAAACTCTAAAATGCATTTTAACTGATAATCTCTTCATATAATTATTGATAAAAAACCAAAAGCCAGGAAATGGGTATATATGAAAAATGTCTTACCACTTACTTCACTCCTTGCCTCACTTATCTTTTCTTAACCAGTGTTAACTTAAGAGATGTTTCAAAACCACAGTTTAATTCCTGTCTTAGTAGTGATTACATTAGTTCTACCTTATTTGAAAAATCTAAATCATTTCTCAAGAACATATCAAATCTATAAACATCATTGAAAGTATTTATACAACATTTGTCTCCAGTCAAAAAAACAAAGGAATTATTTATCTGTATAAGCTTTTTTTATTTGTATAAGCTTGATCAAGCTTTTATTCTCAGTAACTAGATGAATCATGTCAATGTCTTCTCATTTTTATTATTTTATTACTTTCAAGGTAAAAGGGAGAGGATAAAGAGCAAATCTCTGTGTATGGGCACGTTGGTATAAAGCCAGAACACTTTTACAGATATTATTAAAATGATATACAGAAATTATAGTTAATGCTACTGAAGCTATGGCATAGCTTTCATAATTATACTTTCACATAAAGAATTTACTGAAGTCCCCACCTGCAGAAGACAGGGGGTAGGGTCTCACTAACTTAGAAGCAAAGCTGCAGCTGTCTCTCTTTCTCCCTCTCCTTCCCCTCTCAATTTCTCTCTGTTTTTATCAAACATATAAACGATGTTTTTAAAAAAGAATTTAATAAAGTGATTGCTACTCATATTTTTATATTAAATTTCAGGGAAAATCTTCCCCTATTTCTTTTATAATTTGAAAATTATCTAAGTTTTTTAAATTTCTAAGTGTCAAAATTGGGCATTTTTTTCATTTTGAGTTTTAATATCTTAACAATTTATCAGTCTGAAATATAGACTTGTTCTCTAGAAATGATCCAACCTTTTTTGCTATTATTACTCTGTGACAGCATGCAAGACGACAGCATAGAAGCCTCTACTTCCATATCTCAACTTCTAAGAGAGAGCTATTTAGCTGAAACTAGACATAACGGAAACCATGAAAGGAGTCTAGCAGAGCCTTCCTCAAATCCTTTCCATTTTGGCGGTCCTTCTATAGCTGCTGAAGGAGGCGGAGGCCAAGATGACCTTCCAGATCTTTCAGCCTTTCTGAGCCAAGAAGAATTAGATGAAAGTGTCAATCTGGCAAGATTGGCCATCAACCATGACCCTTTGGAGAAAGCAGATGAAGTTCAAACTAGAAAACGTCTGTCCTCTGAGCAGACGAAACGCCCATCTAAATCAAGTTTTGACCCTAATTTCTGCCAAGATAACTCTAGAAGTTCTGTTAACTCTAATGAGAGCCATCAGGAAGCAAAAAGACCACAATATAGCTCTGAAACCCAGTCGAAAAAAGTGTTCTTGAATAAGGCTGCCGACTTCATTGAAGAGCTGTCCTCCATTTTCAAAGCTCATAGCTCCAAAAGGATTAGACCACGTGCTTGCAAAAACCACAAGAATAAATCGGAATCTTCAAACAAAGTTGTGCAGGGAAATAACTCCAGCTTCTCAGACCTATCAGAAAGAAGAGAAAGAGCTTCTGTCCCCATCCCTATCCCTGCAGATACCAGGGATAATGAAGTGAATCATGCCCTTGAACAACAGGAAGCTAAGAGACGTGAAGCCGAGCAGACTGCCGTTGGAGCAGCTGGTGGAGACACCAGTCCAGAGTCTTCACCGTCATCTTTGTACTATGAAGAACCTCTGGGGCAACCTCCTAGGTTCACTCAAAAGTTACGGAGCAGAGAAGTTCCAGAAGGCACCAGAGTGCAGTTGGATTGCATAGTGGTAGGAATTCCACCACCTCAAGTAAGGTAAAAATGTCCTATTACTAGTATTTAGCTTTCCACATGCCGTGACCTTTCAAAGAGTTATGGCTTCAAAAATTATATTTGACTTTGAGAAAAACAATCTAAAGTATCACTACTGAGTAGAACTATGTACTAGCCATACATGTAATTTAAAATTTTCCAATACCCACATTTTTTTTTAAGTTTGAAGTGAATTGGGCTGGCAAAATAGACCACCTAGATAGTGTACCCACTTGGTCATGCGTGTTACTCAGGTTCAAACCCGGCTGCCAGGGCACTGGAAGAAGCATCAGTGATAATGGTATATTTCCCTCTGTCTCTCTGTTCCCTCCTTTCTGTCTGAAAGGAAAAGTCAGCTTGGAGTGGTGAAGCCCTAGTGATGACAAAAATATATATTAGGGTGGATTAATTCTTGAAATATATATTATGTAATCAATGTGTTAAAATATTATCATTTCAACATATAATAGTATCCTGAGAGGGATACTATTAAGTAGCATCTATCTGCCCAGTCTAAGTCAATGAGTAAGTTATGATATACACACAACTTACTTAAATTAGGAGTCCTGCAAAACCCACAAATTTCTGGACATAGAGGAAATTTCCCTACTCAAATTTCCCTGAATCAAACTAGATCATTTCAGGACTCAGTTTCTCCATTCTTGACTCAGACAATCTCAGATACAAATGATTGCTTTATTTTCTAGTGAGAAAAATTAGATACTTGTCACAACTTCCCCACTCCAAATCAACGTAATTCTGTATTCATCTACAAACTACGTAGTCAATTACAAATTTAACAACGGAAAAAAGAAAAGACGTTCATATGTAGCTTTGCTGTGGTAATACTAATTTTACCTGTGAGGAATTTTACTGATTGAATTCATGTCTATAGTTTAATCACTATTTTGGTGGCAGGAAATTAGTAGTTATTCACTAAATATTTCCTGAATGAATTACTAATTTAATTCATGACTGCAATTAAGAAAAAAATGGGGGTAGGGGAGTGACATAGAAGTTTATCTATAGTGATAAGGCTCTCTAATCTTAAAAGCACTAAATTTTTAGCTATTAGAAAAAGTTGTGTGTGTGTGTGTGTGTGTGTGTGTACATTGTTACCAGGAGCAGAGGAGTCAACTTGCAGGCACTGAGTCCCAGCTATGGCCCTGGTGTCAAAAACAATCATTTTTCCACATGTTGCTGATTCACAAATTAATTGGGTAGAAATTATTTTGTTTTTATCTAGGATACAAGCTAGGATCTTATATATTATTGAAGTTAGCACTTTTGAAAGCTTATTGATCTTAGACACAGCTTTATTGGAGGATTTGTCTTAGAAAATGAAATATATTCATATAATCACAGATGAAAGAGTCTGCAGGAATTTGCAGCAAATGGTCATGATCCCTTTTTATATCCTGACTCCAAATTCTTTTCCCAGGAATGTACAGCTGGGCCATACTGAGTAAGTTTGCTTGTATGCAACCGTATGAAGCCACACAATTTACCTTTTTTTTTTCTTTTTTTTCTTTATTTAAGAAAGGAGACATTAACAAAACTATAGAATAAGAGGGGTACAATTCCGCACAATTCCCATAACCCGATCTCCACATCCCACCCCCTCCCCTGATATCCCTCCCATTCTCCATCTCTCTGGGAGTCTGGATCCACGGTCGTTGTGGGTTGCAGAGGGTGGAAGGTCTGGCTTCTGTACTTGCTTCCTCGCTGAACATGGGTGTTGACTGGTCGATCCATACTCCCAGTCTGTCTCTCTTAGATGATATAGAAGAATGTAAACATTGTGTAAATAATTATAGGTCATACGTAATATAAAATATCTAAGAATAAAAGGCAATTTTTTCATTATTTAAGAGTTCTTCCTTTAGAAAAAAATCTAGATGCCTACATTCATTCATCAAATATCAAATGGTTGTTAGTCACGATGTACTGTTGTAGGCACTAAGATTAAAGCTGCAAACAAACAAACAAAAAATTCTCACATTCATGGATCTTAGAGTCTAGTAAAGAAGACAGGTCATAAGCAAAATCTCTACAAATAATTGTATAGTTTACATAATTGTAATTGTGACAACGGTTATAAAGAAGGGTGCATATTGTAAAGAGAATGAAACTTTCAAAAATGTTTATTCAGCATTCATTTTTTATAAAAGACATCTTTGTGTATTTTATGAAATTTTCTTTTCTTGTTTATTTGCAAGAGTTTTAAAAATAAGATGATTATGCCAATCACATGACATGTGTTCTGAAAATCAATTTGATTTATCTTTTTATTTTAGGTATGGTCTTTTTGGGTGATTAGATGTTCTTGACTCTAGTGTTTAATTTGTTAATTTCCCCTCTATTTTATAGTTGTTGTCTGGGTCTAGTTTAAATGTTTTCTAATCTCAAAGTTATAAAGATATCCTTGTATATTGTCCCATAAAAGACTTAACAATTTTTGCCTTTCAATTTAAGGTTGTTTTTTTATATATATTTTATTTTATATATTTAGGGTAGAAATAGAGAGAAATTGAGAAGAAAGGGGGAGAGAGAGACACCTGCAGCACTGCTTCACCACTCAAGAAACTTCCTCCCTGCAGGTGGAGGGACCAGGGGCCTGCACTGAGTCCTTGCATATTGTAACATGTGTGCTTTACCAGGTGTGCCACCACCCAGCCCCAATTTAAGTTTTTGATAAATTTAAGTTTGATTTTGTGCATAGTACAAAGGAGAGAACCCATTTTAAATTTATTATTGCATAGTCAATTATTCCAGTTTATTGACAAGTAGATTTTTCCCCACTGACCTATCATGCCAACTATATTATAAAGTTCTATAACTATACAGACTTAGTTCTGTGCTTTTTGTTATTTTTTTTCTGTGGCTAAATTATCTTACTAAATTTCTTATAATCCTTGATCTTCCATATTTTCATTTTAAAGATTTTTGTCTCTACTTTTATTCTTTTTAAAATTTTTTAAAAAAATTTATTTATTCCCTTTTATTGCCCTTGTTGTTTTATTGTTGTAGTTATTATTGATGTCGTTGTTGTTGGATAGGATAGAGAGAGATGAGAGAGGAGGGGAAGACAGAGAGGGGGAGAGAAAAAACAGACACCTGCAGACCTGCTTCACTGACTTCCCTGCAGGTGGGGAGAGGGGGGCTCGAACCCAGATCATTACTCAGGTTCTTGCGCTTTGCGCCACGTGCACTTAACCCGCTGCGCTACCTGCGCTACTGTGCGATTCCCAGTCTCTGTTTTTATTCTACAACATAAATTTTAGAAACGTCTTGTCAAACTACTCAAAAATTTTTCTAAATCTATTGAGATATTTAGAATTGTTTCTATTTTTAATTTATTTTATTAGTGATTTAATATTGATTTTCAAAATTATGGGACAACAGGGGGTGTAACTCCACACCATTCCCACCATGAAAGTTCCGAGTCCCCATCCCCCGCATTGGAAATTACAGTAGCCCTCCCAAGGAGAGGTGTTTCTATGTATCTTTCTTCTCTTTCTCACTCTCTCAAAACTTGTTTAAAATTTGTGCTGTGGTGGTGGCTGAGGGCTGCTTACATGTGTGAGATGCTGGCTCTAGTCCCCAGCAACATGAAAAACGTAGTAAAATATAGGCATATCCTCCCCCCACAACTTATACAGCCACCATCCATGAGTAAGCTATAGTTACCTGGCATACTGGCAAACTTCAGCTTTCTTTAAAACTCTGTAACTGTCAAACAGGACATCCAAAATATTTAATTGCATCATCAAATCTAATATAACTGAGTCCCAGTGGAAGACATCTACTAATTGTTTAGTATCCAATACACACCAGTTGCATTCCATATATGACAAATGGTGAGAATGTCACCAATATATGAAATTGACAAGTATGAGAATGTCAGTAATTGCACTGCCTTTCGGCTGTTTCAGGCTCTACTTAGCTCTTCATTTAAGAGCTCAGATGTTATTAGACAGAACTGGTTGAAGGTAACTCAAGGAAAGGTCTTTTCTGACCACCACCACCCTGACCCCCCAAAAAAAACCTCTTGAAAAATGAAAAAGAAACAGACCTGAGGGTACAATAATCCTGATTTGAATCCAGTCTTCTAACATTCATATTACATTTTCTGAATAGCTATGACAAGCCACACACTGTGTTAAAGGCCATATAAACAAGTGGCAAACAAAACAAACTTGACAATCTCTGTCCCGTGGCTGGCCTTTATTTTCGAAATGAACCTACAAATGAGTATATAATTATAAACGATGCAGGTTCTGGGAAGCAAACAATCAGGACATTAGGAGAGTGAATAATAGAAGGTGAGTAGGAACATTGGAAGGGCTGGGTCAGGGTTAAAGAGAGGTTCTGACTAATCATTCTTTTAATGAGCATTACCACTGATGAGTCAGAGTAACGCATTTAAATTACATTTAGAGTCACTCGTGGGTTAAAACACTGAATCATAATACTTATGAAAACCATATTTTTGTTTAAGTATTAACCTAATAGCAGAATGATGATATGCATCCAAAATATTATGTCTGGAAAAATTGTCTCATTAGTGTCTACATTTCCAGAATTAGTAGCCAAGTGGATTAGCAGAACTGACAAGCTATTCTTTTTTCTTTTTCTTTTTTTGCCTCCAGGGTTATCACTGGTGCTCAGTGTTGGCACTACAAATCCTGGCAGCCATGTTTTCCATCTTATTGGCTAGGACAGAGAGAAGTTGAGAGAGGAAGGGGAGACAGAGAGGGAGAGAGAAAGACAGACACCTGCAGGCCCATTTCAGCACTTGTAAAGCGTCCCCCTGCAGGTGGGGAGTGATGATGGGGGACTCGAACCCAGTTCCTTGCACTAGTACTATATGTGCCCAGCCCCCCTTGACAAGCTATTCTTAAAACCTTAAAGTTAGATCTTTATCATTTGAGGCCTGCCCTACTTTCCCAGATCACTGACTCTTTTTTCTATATCTAAACTACTATACTTTTATTTTAAAATCACTTGATTGAGAAAATATTGGTTTCTGAGACTTTTGCTGTTACAGAGGCAGCGTCCCATCTCCCCCAAGATAGTTGTCAACACACCTCAGCCTCCGTAACAATGTCTGCCATGAGACATTTGGCCTCCAACCCACTTTCAACCCCTACACACCACTCCCGTTTTGAACCCTTGGAGCTTGTAAAGTATATCACACTTGATTAAAGTTTCATTCTGTCTTTTACCTTGCTCTATTACTTCATCTCACTGACTCATTTATTTACTTGCCACGAAGGTTATCACTAGGTCTCCATGTCTGCACTATGAATCTACCCTCCCAACAGCCTTCTTTCTCTTTCTTCCTTCCTTCCTTCCTCCTCTCCTTCCTTCCCTTCTTTCTTTTTTTTTTTTTTCTTTCTATTTTATTTGATAGGAGAGAAATTGAGAGGAGCTGGGTGGTGGTGCACCTTGTTGAACACACATGTTACTATGTGCAAGGACCCGGGTTAGAGGCCCTCCTTCCCACCTGCAGGGGCAAAGCTTTGTGAGTGGTGAAGCCAGGCTGCAGATGTTTCTCTCCCTCTCTATCACCATCTTCCCTTTGGACTCCTGGTTGTCTCCATTCAGTAAATGAATAAAGATAGTAGAAAATTATTAAAAAGAGAAATTGAGAGAGGAGGGAAAGTTAGAGAGGGAGAGGTAAAAGCAGACATCTGCAGGCCTGCTTCACTGCTTGTGGAGTGGAAACGTCTTCCTGCAGAAGAGGAGTGGGGCTCAAACCTGGATCCTTATGCATAGTCATGTGTGTGCTCAACTGGGCGCGTCACCACCCAGCTCCTCACCAAATCGTTTCTACTGAGCCGTGAAACGTGTCAGGCACCCACTGCCCTTCTGTCGTAAGGATTTGGCATTCTAAAAACATGCATCTGGACAGTATTTCTATGAAAGCACTCCCTCACATGGACAGCTGTTTCAAGAGAATATGTTTTCTATCTTACCCTCAGGTGTCTCCGGGGTAACTGGATAAATTTTTATACTTTTTTCAGAAGGCAGGGAAATTATTTTTGAGTGGGTCATGGCATTAAAGTCAGAGTAGCAGTTACTGACTGTTCTTTGGGCCTGGTTGACACCATCCTGGCCGTGTAAGAGAGGATAAAAATGTTTCTGACAGAGAGCTTGGGCATTTGAGTCATTCCACTTATCTCTTTCTCCCTGTTTAGTTGCTCATAGATGTTTCCATTCTTTTTTTTTTTTTTTTTTTTTTGGTAAGGAGGAGAAACATTATATAAATGTTGAATAAATGAGATACACCTATAATATTTATATATGGAAAAATATTTGTTTGGAAATAGCTATTTGTATTTATTTTATCAAATTAATGTGAGGGGCAGCAAGAAAGGTTGCCTGATAGTGTGCCTGCTTTGACACATTTATGAACAAGGTGTGAGCCTGGCCTGAACTCCACTGGAAGAAGCTTTGGTGCCGTGGTATCTTTCTCTTTCTCCTTATGTCTCTCTGCTTCTGTCTCTGTTTTCCTATCTAAAAATAAAAAAGTGGCTTAGAGTAATGAAGCTCTGGTGACGACAACAACAACAATGAAATAATATGGGTGCCTAAAAAGTCAAATAATACTAAAGAACAAACCACTTTCTTTTTCTTTCTTCTTTTTTTTTTTGTAATTTCCTACTTTACTGCTAGATTTTTTCCCAAGCCATTTTATTTTTTAATTTAACTAACTAATTAATTAATTTTACTGTTGCCTCCATCTTTATTGCTGAGGCTCAGAGCCTGCACTACAAATCCACTAATCCTGGAGGCTATTTTTTCCCTTTTGTTGCACTAGTTGTTAATCATTGTTGTTGTTGTTATTATTGCTGTCTTTGGATAGGACAGAGAGAAATGGAGAGAGGAGGGGAAGACAGAGAAGGGGAGAAAAAGATAGACACCTGCGGACCTGCTTCACCGCTTGTGAAGTGACTCCCCTGCAGATGGGGAGCCAGGGGCTCAAACCAGGATCAAACTTTGAGCTTCCCATCATGTGCACTTAACCCGCTGTGCTGCCTTCCTGCTCCCTCCCCAAATCATTTTATTGGAGGGTTAGTTGACACTTGGCTACAATTTCTCATCTCCCCACAGTAGGTGTCTTCAAAACACTCTCACCCCCAATTTCAGTCCTTTTTCTACCATCAGATACCTTAATCCCAATGCCCTTTCCACCACCTTCCATTCCTTCACTTCCCCAAGTCCTTTGCTTTGATGCAATACCTCAAGGTCTCTCAACACTATGCCAGGATTTCTCAAAGGTTTTGTTCCCAGGCCTCTTTTACAGTGAAAAAAACTATTGCGCAACCTGAGAGGTGGTACAATGCTTGAAGTGCTGAGCTTGCAAGCATAAGGCCCAGAGTTCAGTCACAGGAGTTATATACTCTCTCTTTCTCCTCTATTTCATAAAATAAATAAAATTTCTACAAATTATTGAAGCCCACAAAAGATTTTGTTTATGTGAGTTAATCTACAAATGTATTAGAAAATAAAACTGGGAAATGGTTTAGATATTTATTTCTCCTTTTTTGTGTAGTTCTTGGGAATGAACCTTGCATATATGCAGCACTGTTTATCAGGGCCCCAGGTTTGATTTAAAAATTTTTTATTTCTTTATTTTAATGAGTGACAAAGAAAGATTCACTGAGAGAAACATACCAGAACACTGCTCAGCTCTGGTTTATGGTGCTGTGGGGGACTGAACATGGGATTTTGGAGCTTCAGGTGTGAAAAATTCTTTTTTCCTAACCATTCTGCTGTCTCTCCTGCCTAACAGCTTCTTTATCATTCTTTAATTCAGAGAGAGGCAGGAAGAGAACAAGAAGGAGAGACCGGAAGGAAAGACACCTCAGCAGCCACCATCATCTATGGAGTTCCCCTGGTTCATTCCATGGTGCTTTCGTGGGCTGTGAGGGCTTAAGCCCAGGGTCTGTCTCGCAGTAAGGCGCGCATTCTACTGGCTGAGAGCCATCTCCCTTCTATCTTACTCATTTTAAAAAAACAATACCAAACACACTAAAATATATCATTTTCATTTTTAATTGATTAATTATTCTTTATTTGATAGTATGGACAGAGAGAAATTGAGAGTGGAGGGGAAAATAGAGGAGAGTAGATAGCATAGTGGTTATGCAAACAGACTCTCATGCCTGAAGATCCAAATTTCAAGCTTCAGTCCCCTGCACCACCATAAGCCAGAGCTGAACTGTGCCACAACTGGTTAAAAAAGAAAAGGAGAGAGTGCGAGAGAGACGCGTCTGCAGCACTGCTCTACTATCTGTGAAACTTCCTTCACCCTGCAGGTGAGGGCTGGGAACTTGAATCCCCTCAATCTGTTTGCCACTTTCTTTTTTTCTTTAAGATTGTATTTATTTACTAATGAGAAAAATAGGAGAAGAGAGAGAGAAAGAACCAGACATCACTCTGCTACATGTGCTCCCCAGGACTGAACTCAGCACCTCACACTTGAGTCCAGTGCTTTGTCCACTGTGCCACCTCCTGGACCACTGTTTCCCACTTTTTTTTTTTTTTGGTCCCTATTCTTTTTTTTTTTTTTTAATTTTTTTTATTTTCCCTTTTTGTTGCCCTTGTTGTTTTTCATTATTGTTGTAGTTGTTGATGTCGTCGTTGTTAGATAGGACAGAGAGAAATGGAGAGAGGAGGGGAAGACAGAGAGGGGGAGAGAAAGACAGACACCTGCAGACCTGCTTCACCGCCTGTGAAGTGACTCCCCCGCAGGTGGGGAGCCGAGGGCTCGAACCGGGATCCTTATGCCGGTCCTTGAGCTTTGCGCAAGTGCACTTAACCTGCTGTGCTACCGCCCGACTCCCTGTTTTCCATGTTCTAAACCACCTCAGAGCTACTATTATCTCCCTTCCCAGTCTTTAGGTCCTTGTACTTTCCTATTTTTAAGAAAAACAATCAAATCACCTTTACTTTATGTTTTAAGAGTATATCCAGAAGAGGTTCAAGATAAACACATATGCTCAATATTCATATTTGACAAAATGCTCATGATTTGTTTTTAGAACTGTACAGACCCCAAAGGTTCGTTCATATAAGCTTCTTGGGGGCCTTGTTGAAATAGTTGCTTTCATGAGCTGGGGTCATTGCATAAAGGTTATCTGAAAGACTCATGGCAGAGGCTCTCAGGTTCAAACCAGCACTACCATAAGCCAGAGCTGAGCAATGCTCTGGTATCTCTCTCTGTCTCTATCTCTCTGTCTCTCTCTGTGTGTCTCTCTCTCCATATATGTATCCTTGCATATCTCTCTCATTAAACTTAAATATTTTTAAAAGAAATATATGCTTTGGGAGGTCCTTATCACTTTTCTTAATCTGAACGTATTGGCACAGAACTTGATGAAGCAAATAACGCAACATCTATACAATATTATCAGGGTCTATCAGTGGTGCACCTGCTTGAGTGCATATACTGTCATACTCAAGGAACTCAGGTTCAAACCTACAGGTGTCCCTTCATGAGCGGTGAAGCTGTGCTGCAGGTGTTTCTCTGCCTCTCTCTCTCTATCTATCTATCTATCTATCTTACCCTTCCCTCTCAATTTCTTTCTGTCCTAACAAAATGATAATTTAAAAAATGCAAACAGTGACCTCCAGAGTAGTGGATTTGTCATACAGGTACTGAGCTCCAGTGATAATTGCTGGCAATATACTTATATAATCAATTCTTTCCATCAATCTGCTTTTCAATAAACCCAATATGTATTTTCTGAGTACCAACCCTATACCAATGCATTGTTGTAGGTGCTGGGATTATAATAGTGAATCAAGTGGGAAAAATTCTCTCATGAACTTTGCAAGCTAGTAGGGGAAGGTAGACAGTAATATAAACTGGTATGTAAGATCATTTCAGATAATGCTAAATACTGTGAACATAACAAAAATAGATAATGTGATTGAGGATAAGTGGGCTATAGAGGAAGAAGTGAGGAGGGCATATTTGAGACAAAGTCCAACTGATGAAAAGATTCTGCCTTTGTAAAGATCTGGGGGCCAGGGGCCAGGTGGTAGCGCACCTGGTTGAGCGCACATGTTACAGTGTGCAAGGATCCAGGTTTGAGTCCCTCGTCCCCACCTGCCATGGGGAAAGCTTCACAAGTGATGAAGCAATATTGCAGGTGTTTCTCCGACTTTCCCTCTCTACCATCCCTTTCTCTCTTGCTTTCTGGCTGTCTCTATCCAATAAATAAAGATAATAAAAATTTTTCTTTAAATATATGGGGGAACAAAGACTACCAAAGTATGAACATCTTAATGTGGAGAAATACAAAACGTGTTCATGGAACAGTAAGAAGATCAAGGTGGTTGGAATTTTATGGAAGGACTGTGAAAAGGAGTCCAGAAATCAGGGTGAGAAAAGAAGATTTGGGTGTCAGCCCAAAGAGAACTGCTCATTGAAAGTATGAGATAAGGAAAGAAGGGCTGAACACACACAGAAGCTGCACTGGGTATTGTCGATGCTTCAAAAGAATAAAAACCACTCTCGTGGTGGCAAGTGTGTGGAATTGCACCCCTCTTATCCTACTGTCCTGCCAACCATTATTAAACCAAGTTGTTGTTTTTTTTAAAAAAAAGTTCTGTCCCTGCCTTCAAATAATTTATTAGCTAATTAAACAAGACAAATTCTCAAGATACCAACCCATAACACCTTATTTCTCACACAAAAGTTGATGCTCTATCTGCCTTATTTTTCAGGCTACTGTTAGGACTGTATCTGTGTTGTCTTGAGGTTCCTTTTGTGCCAATAGTCTTTCCCAGTCTCCTTAGAGTTGCGTATTGTTTCACTTGGTAACTGTACTGGACTTTATTTCACCATTCCCCTATAAAGGAGATTTGGAGTATTTTCAGTAGCTGCTATTTGGTACTTACCATTTTGTTGGTATGAAAGTGTATCTGTTTGATAGTTTCCCACAAGTGGGGTTGTTTGGTCAAAGGTTAAATGCATGTATAATTTTAACAGATATTACAGTATTCCTTTCATATGAAATTAGGCCATTTTACATTTCTACTAGTCTATTATTTAGCCTATTTCAATTTGCTTCATGTACAACAGTATTTCTATGTAGTTATAGTGTCTTTTTCTCTTATTATACAACTCTGCACTCTAAGCTTTATTTTATACATTAATTCATTTAAACTATTGACAATAAATTATGTCACAATAAAATTTCTAACTTCGAGTATATAGCATAGCCTACAAAAACAGACATGTTTACATAGCAATTGTTGGATTGATAATTTTTCTTTTTTTTCTTTTGTTGCCCTTGTTATCGTTGTTGTTATTATTGTTGTTATTGCTGTCATTGTTGGATAGGACAGAGAGAAATGGAGAGAGGAGGGGAAGGCAGAAGGGGAGAGAAAGTTAGACACCTGCAGACCTGCTTCACCGCTTGTGAAGGACTCCCCTGCAGGAGGGGAACCAGGGGCTGGAACTGAGATCCTTACTCGGGTCCTTGCACTTCACACTATGTTCGCTTAACCCGCTGCGCTACCATCCAGCCCGGGATTGAGAATTTTTTCTACTCTACGATGTTAAAAAAAAAAAAAAAAAAAAAAAGCTATATGCCTTTAGTAGAAGGTATACTTCAGTTTTTGAACTGTGATTTTTTTTTCTTGGACTAGCACTCTGCTGTATAATATACTCTCTCACAATGCCAAGCAATGGCAGAAAGTGCCAGCTCCCATTCAACAAAAGGATACAGACTCCCATCAGCTCTTCTCAGATTCCACCGGAAATGAGACAAATTGATGAAGGTTTCACTCTAACATCCCCATCATCCTACAATTAATTTTACTTCAAATCTTCAATCATTCTTTATACCCAGTGTACATCCCTCTGTATTCATTAATGGTGAAAACCTGGATTGTCACTATTTTTCTACTTTCAACGTTGTACTTAATAAATTATGTGATCTATTCGCTATTTTATTATAAATTGGGCTTGTAGGGGCCAAGCTGTAGTGCACTGGGTTAAGTGCACATGGTACAAAGTGCAAGGACCACAGCATTCTAGCCCCTGGCTCCCCACCTGCAGGAGGATGCTTCACAAGTGGTGAAGCAGGTCTGCCATCTTTGTCTCTCCCTCTCTATCTTCCCCTCCTCTCTCAACTTCTCTCTTTGTCCTATCCAACAACAACAACAGCAACAACAACAATAATGGAAAAAAGATGGCTGCCAGGAGCAGTGGATTCATAATGCAAGCACCAAGCCCCAATGAGAACCCCGGAGGCAAAAATAAATAAAAAATAATAAATTGGGCTTGTGTTAGTTGTTTTTTTTCCAATTGTAGGTTAGTGTAGGTGTTCTGATCATGTGTAAGTTAAGCAAGTATGAACTACGGTGTTCAGTAGGCTAAATGTAGTCACTGTCTTTTTCAGTATACTACTTTCAACCTTTTATCAAGGCATAACCCAGCTTTAAATTGAGGAAGGGTTCTATTTAAGTTATTCTTTTTTAAAATTTTTAAATTATATTTATTTTCCCTTTTGTTGCCCTTGTTTTTTAAATTTTTTAAACATTTGAATTTATTATTGGATAGAGACAGAAGTTAAGAGGGGAGAGATAGAGAGAGAGAGAAACAGACAGACACCTGCAGCCCTGCTTCACCACTTGTGAAGCTTTCCCCCCTATAGGTGGGGGAGCAGGGGCTTGAACCCAGGTCCTTGTGCATGGTAATGTGAGCACTTAACCAGGTGTGCCACCGCCTGCTCCCCAGCCCTTGTTGTTTTTATTGTTGCTGTTGTTATTGATGTCATCGTTGTTGGATAGGACAGAGAGAAATGGAAGGAGGAGGGGAATACAGAGAGGGGGAGAGAAAGACAGACACCTGCAGACCTGCTTCACCGCCTGTGAAGCGACTCCCCTGCAGGTGGGGACCCAGGGGCTCGAAATGGGATCCTTATGCCGGTCCTTGCACTTTGTGCCACGTGCGCTTAACCCGCTGCGCTACCACCCAACCCCCTGGTTTGTTTAATGTTTTAACTCTTCAGTTTTCTTCCTGAGAATACCTGAATTCATTATCTCATTAGCTCTCACACTTCAGTTACGCCCAATATTTCCTTCTTTTCAGGTGGTATTGTGAAGGCAAGGAGCTTGAAAATTCCCCGGATATTCATATCATTCAGGCAGGAAATCTGCACTCCCTGACCATTGCTGAAGCCTTTGAAGAGGACACAGGTCGCTATTCCTGCTTTGCTTCTAACATCTATGGGACGGATTCAACTTCTGCTGAAATTTATATAGAAGGTAAAGCGAACTGTTAGAGCACTATTATGACAAGTTTAAAACAGGCAATTTTTATTTTGGGTCTACTCTACCACATATTCTTCTAAGCAGTGAAGGTGTAGCAGTTAGCCAACCAAACAAACAAAACCTGCATATCATATGCCCTTAGGAACCCAACACAGCCATCCAAAAACATCTGTGTACACCTATGTTCATAGCAGCGCAATTTATAATGGCCAAAACCTGGAAGCAACCCAGGTGTCCAACAGCAGATGAGTGGCTGAGCAAGTTGTGGTCTATATACACAATGGAATTCTACTCAGCTATTAGATATGGTGAATTTACCGTCTTCACCTCATTTTGGATGGAGCTTGCAGGAATCATGTGAAGTGAGATAAGTCAGAAAGAGAAGGATGAATATGGGATGATCTCATTCAGACAAAAGTTGAAAAGTACGAACAGAAAGGGAATCACAAAGCAGACTTGGACTGGGGTTGGTGTGTTGTACGTAAAGGACTCTGGGGGGGGAGGATGGATTTTCAGATCCTGGTACATGATGGTGGATGGTGGTGAAGGAGGACCTAGGTGGGGGATTAGAAAATCAAAAAATAATAAACCTGGACTCACTGTAAAGGTAAAGAAAAAATAGGTGAGGGGCCACCTGGTTGAGTGTACACGTTACAGTGCACAGGGTCCAGGTTTGAGCCCTGGGTCCCCACCTGCAGGGGGAAAGCTTCACAAGTGATGAAGCAGTACTGCAGTTGCCTCTCTGTCTCTCTCTCTCTGTCACCCCCTTCCCTTTCTATTTCTAGCTCTTTCTATCCAGTAAATAAATAAAGATACATTTTTAAATTTTTTATAGTAATTTATTTTCCCTTTTGTTGCCCTTGTTTTTTATTATTGTTGTAGTTATTGTTGTTGTTATTGATGTTGTCGTTATTGGATAGGACAGAGAGAAATGGAGAGAGGAGGAGAAGACAGAGAAGGGGAAAGAAAGATAGACACCTGCAGACCTGCTTCACTGCCTGTGAAGCGACTCCCCTGCAGGTAGGGAGCCAGGGGCTCGAACCCAGATCCCTACGCCAGTTCTTGGGCTTAGCCCCACGTGTACTTAACCTAGTGTGCTACCACCCTACTCCCAAATAAAGATAATTTTAAAAAAGAAAAGAAATAGATGAAAAAAAAACCCTAAATATTGGGATGTTTGAAAAGCCATCAAATGTTCTTGCATAGAAAAGCAGAAAATGATGTCATGACTTTTTTGACAACCCAATGTATATTATTACAGGGATACATAGGTGCCTTCCAGGTGGTGGTGCACCCAGTGGAGTGCACACATTACCATGCGCAAGAACCTGGGTTCAAGTCCTCATTCCTTACTTGCAGTAGTGGGGCAGTGCTGCAGGTGTCTCTCTCCTTCCCCCTCTCACTTTTTCTCTGTCCTATCAAATAATAATAATAAAAAAAGCCCTTTAGAAAATATATAGAGGGACATACAAGCACTATGAGAGAAACAAAGCAAGAAAAAGAAATGGTTATATATGTACACATTTGTGTGTGCATGTGGTGTGTGTGTATGTTTAAAATTTTAGATATGTTGGCTAGGGAAAAAAAGATTGATTGATTGATTTTACCAAAAGCACTGTTAAACTCTAATTTATGATGGTGTGGGAGATTGAACCTGGGACTTCAGAGCCTCAGGCATGAAAGTCTTTTGAATAACCATTGTGATATCTCCTCCACCTAGGGGGAAAAAGCCTTAACCAAGCAATATTTGAATGAAGACCTGGAGGAAGTGAGGGAAGATACTCAAGGGAAAAGCAGGCTAGGCAGAAAATCAGCAAGTGCAGTGCTTCTAAAGTTAGAGCATGCCTATCCTAAGGTACAGAGTTGAGTCAACGTGACCAGCGTGGATTTGACAAGGAACTAAGTAATAGACAAGTTAGAAATTCAAATTACGTAGAGGTGAGGGAAACAGAAACCATGTCAGCCCTTGTGAGTCATTACAAGTACTTGGGCTTTTATACTAAGAGAAGATCTGCAGGATTCCGAGCAGAATCATAACATAATCTGACTTAGATTTTAACTGAGTTACTTTAGCTTCCAATTAAGAATGCACTGCAGAAAGTCAAGCATGGAAACAGAAAGACCATTTGGTAGTCTCAAAAAAATTTTTTATATTAGTCACCAAACTTACCTAACTAGGAAGAAATCAATGTTCCTTACATCTGTCTCTTTTTTTAATTTTAATTTAATTTTATTTTATTTTTTGTCTCCAGGATTATTGCTGGGCCTCGGTGCCTGCACTACAACTCCACTGCTCCTGGAGGCCATTTTTTCCATTTTGTTGCCGTTGTTGTTATTGTTATTACTGCTGTTGTTGGATAGGACAGAGAGAAATCTAGAGAGGAGGGGAAGGCAGAACAGGGGAGAGAAAGACAGACACCTGTAGACCTGGTTCACCACTTGTGAAACGACACCACCACCCCACCACCCCGACCACCACCCGCAGGTGGGGAGTCGGGGGCTCCAACTGGGATCCTTATGGCCAGTCCCTGTGCTTTGCCCCTTGTGCTTTTCACTCGCTGGGCTACTGCCCGGCCCCTTTCCTTACATCTCTATTAAGTTTTGTTCCTATTATCTTATCCTCTGAAATTTGAGTGGAGAACCACTCTTTAGGACTTAGATCATCTATAATACCTTATCTATACCTTAGTTTTAGTACTTACAATTCTATAAACTAGATTGTAAAGTCAAGACCAGCTCATTCTTCCTTGTATCTCTGTGACCTGGCAAAGCCCTATATACACAGCAGGTGTTCTATAAACAGTAAGAGAGTAAATACATGAATATAACATACTGTGCTATATACTTTTTCTTAAAATTTTAAATTCCAGTGCCTCCAATATTTATCTCTATTGTATCTCTCTGTAATTCACTATCTTTTTAAAAATTTTATTTATTTATAAAATGGAAACACTGACAAGACCATAGGATAAGAGGGGTACAATTCCCACCACCAGAGCTCCGTATCCCATCCTCTCCCTTGAAAGCTTTCCTATTCTTTATCCCTCTGGGAATATGGATAGAGGGTTATTATGGGGTGCAGAAGGTGGAAGGTCTGGCTTCTATAATTGCTTCCCTACTGAACATGGGCATTGACAGGTCGATCCATACTCCCAGCCTGTCTCTCTCTTTCCCTAGTGGGGCAGGGCTCTGGGAAATCAGAGCTCCAGGACACATTGGTGGGATCATCTATCTAGGGAAGTCTGGTTGGCATCATGTTAGCATCTGGAACCTGGTGGCTGAAAAAGAGTTAACATATAAAGCCATACAAATTATTGATTAATCATGAACCTAAAGGCTTTGCAGATGAACATTTGGGGGGGGGGGGTCCTCTGTTTTGGAAATAGCCAATAGGTCTATTTTAAGTATATTCCAAAGGGCCCATGAGTTTATTGAGTGAATCCAGGACCAAAGCTCTACTAGACTGCTGAGATTGGACTGCTGTTTTTTTTTTTTTTTTCTTTATGGCAGAATTTCAAACACCTCCCCCTCCAAGATAAAGTATAACTTGTTAATATTAGGACTGGCCGGAAGATTATCCACCTACATCTACAATGTTTGGGATTCACTGCAGTCCTTTCTTTTATTTAATCTGTGTAGGCTATAAACAAGAGGATTTACAAACACCACAGCTTGTCTGCTAAGAATGTTCTTTAGTCCAATGGCATCAGCAGGTGTTTTACATACTCCAAGAGAACTTGTGGAGTTTGGCCTGTCTGCTTTGTAATTGTAGCACTATCACTAACGAGAACTTTGAGCAAATTCTTCAACTACTTAGAGTCTATTTGGGTGTTGGGGTGTGTAAAGCTAAATGTTAACATATACACTCACTGAATCCATTTACTTCTACAGGTTTTCAAATACCTAGAAACAAGCTTAAGAAATCATCAATTAAAATTTTTATATCTTATTTTAATTTTTTCAGGAGTTTCTTCTTCTGACTCAGAAGGGGACCTTAATAAGGAAGAGATGAATAGGTAATTCCAATTTTCTACCGTACAGCGTTGACATCCTCAGATTCTAGAGAAAACTACTAATGGATCAGTGGAATTTAAAGAAAGCAGTTACAGTGTTAACCTAAAAAAAAAAAAAAAAAAAAAGCAACTAGGAAAAATTAAAGGGCATTCTCCTTTTTGCCTAAGTCTTGCCCCACAAGGTAATGTTAGTACTCTCAGTGTTTTTAAATGAGTTATCACCTATGAAATGTAATCGTCTTAAAGTTACAGAGTCAAAACAAATAACCTAGTGGTTTGAAATTTTTTATGACTGAACAATAATACCCACAATGTCACAGTATTTGGAGGTTCTAAATTATACTTACAAATGATCTGGGCAAGTCATAACCCTTTAACTAAGCAATTAGACTGAAATACCAAGAAAAATCAGAATGTTCATTGCCATCAGGAAGTTCACAGTCTAGTAGAAGAAAATCTATAGCAAGGAATGCATAGCAAGAACATAGGCAGTAAGAATGATAAAGTCTCAGAATGTGCAGTACTTGGCCCAAAAGAATATTTGTTGCTTGGAAAGGAAGAGAGGAAGAAAGGCTTCACAGAGTTAATGACCTTAATCTGAGTTTTAAAGGAACAATACATGGACACCCCAAAGCAAGGGAGGCAAAAGCATTCCAAGCAAAGGAGCTGTGGACAAAATGGGATTTGAGAACTAGAAACAGTCAAAACAGTCAATCTAAAATGGTGTTCAATCTAAAAGCTTATCTGAACCAAATGGCAATATTTGGAAGACTGGTTGAAGAGCTGTTAATTTTACTGGCCTATTACATCCTGCTCTTTAAGAGCAGAAATCTTTCTTCAAAATCCTTTCTGTATTCCTACCTCACAACAATGATTTTCTTTTAGTTCTTTTTTAATTGTGTTAGTGATTTTTTTTTTATTGGGAGGGCAGGGCCTACTTAAGAGAGTGGGAATAAATACAATGGATTTCCAAGCTGGAAACCCTAATTTACTACCTGTGTTAGTGATTTAATAGTGATTAACAAGATTGTAGGATAGTAGGGGTACAACTCCACATAATTCCCTCCACCAGAGTTCTGTATCCCATCCCCTCTATTGGAAGGTTCCCTATTCTTTATCCCTCTGGGATTATGGACCAAAATTCTTTATGGGGTGCAGAAGATGATTCTTTTAGTTCTTTGCAGATATGAACCAGAATAGATGACATCTTCCTTTAAATCTCATTTTTATGACTTTATTTCAATTCCTTCTTTTTCTTCCTGTCTCTTTATGCCATTTACTTCTCTTTTTTTAAAGTATTTTATTTATTTTATTTTTGAGAGAGATGCAGAGAGAGAAACACCAGAGCATTGCACAGCTCTGGCTTATTGTGGTGTGGGGGATTGAACCTGACACTTAGGAGTCTCAGGCATAACCATTATGCTATCTACCTCTGCTCCCATTGACTTCTTTATAAGTCTTCCTATCTACTTCATCCTTCTTTGTCTCCTTGACAGTCTTCAAGCTACACTCAGTTATTCTTTTTTTTAGTAGTCTTTTAAAAATATTTATTTATTTATTCCCTTTGTTGCCCTTGTCTTTTTATTATTGTTGTTATAGCTATTGTTGTTGTTGGATAGGACAGAGAGAAGTGGAGAGAGGAGGGGAAGACAGAGAAGGGGAGAGAAAGATAAACACCCGCAGACCTGCTTCACAACTTGTGAAGGGACTCCCCTACAGGTGGGGAGCCAGGGGCTCAAACCGGTATCTTTACGCTGGTCCTTGCACCTTGCTCCACGTGCGCTTAACCCACTGCGCTACCACCCGACTCCCTACACTCAGTTATTCTTTGAAAGTTAATTCTGACCGTACCATTTCCTTGACTTTAAAAGGATTATTATCTATGCAAAAAATAAAAACCAAACACACACCAAGCAATGATATTAAAAAGAACACCTTAACAAAGCAGATAATGAGTTCAGTAGAGCTTTAGGTAAGTTTGACTTCCCTAGCGTCCTCCACGCCTCCACTTCAGGCTCGTCACACTGCTGCATTCTCTCTTATACAATGTACTGTTCATTTTTACCCTCTTGTTCAATCTTTTCATTTTACTAGGAATGCTCTATCTCCTCTGCTGGAAAATTTCCATTTATTCTTAAAAGTCCAGTTGAATTCTATAATAAGCCACATATGTACATAAGCATATGCAGATACACTGGGCTGGACCTGTGTGTCATATGACCATATATATATATATAGCTAGTATTTTATAATAAACTCATCATACCCTTCTCAATGCTCTCATAACATAATGGGTATGAACTTTCATATATCAACTTAATAAGCAAGAAATACCTCATTTGCTTATTTTCCTTGAATCTATTTGCCATAGTTAGGGTTTAGCTTTAGTTGTGTGTAAGAGACTTAACATAAACATCACTTAAGTGAGACAAATATTTATTTCTCAGATACATAGAAATATGGATTTGGCTGGTAAAAAATGGCTCTATGTTCTACTTCCAGTCTGATTGGCATTTTCTGCTATAACCACAAGTATCCCAGCACTGGATGAAGCTTTGGTTCTGTGACCTCTTTCTCTAGCTGCCTATTTCTCTATCTCTGTCTGTGTCTCTCTCTACCTGGAAATGTTATCCTGGAACAGTGAAGCTTTAGTGATGATCAAAATAAAAATCTAGTTTTAGTGAAGTTTAGGAAATACAGACTTTATTTGGAATAGCCATGTAATTAAGTCAGGGATTCTATTATTGTAGAAGGAAACAAAAGCCTTGCAGACACTGGCAGTCTTTACAAAATTCTCCTTCAAGACTCCATTCTGCCTGATTGGGGAAAAAGAAATCGATTTCAGTCAGTATTGGATGTTATTTCACTGACCATGGTTATACAAAGACCCCCAGGACATATAGAAAAACAAAGACCACCCTAAGAATCTTACATGAATTTGACCTTCCCCAAAACCATACATGATAAGAATTCTTAATTCTCCATGTTAGAGTTAAAGAACCTAGGACAGAGATAGATAACACCTAGACAAGTAGGAAGCCATCTTGTCATTTATCATCTCCTACCACAGGTCATGGGTCCTTGTCCCAAATCTCAGATTTCTTTCAAGTCTGATGCTTTGTTGCTGCTTGACTACTGAAATCTTTAGCAAAGCAGGAGCCCTTTAACCAGAGGAGTGGCCATCCCTTCTGATCTCAATTTCTCCCTCTTATTAAATTAACTGACAAGAACAAAAGACCTGCCTCTTATTTGCAACAAAACTAAAATAATCATTCCTTTTGGCGATCTCTCCAAAATTATTTCTGATTCTTTTGCCTTTGAATAATCTCCTTAATTTAATTTTTTTAGACTTTAAGAACTCATTGACTCAGGTCATGGCTACTTTCTGTCATTTCTGTCATTTTCTGTCAAAATTCTGGAAGTAAAAAATTTAAAAGTCTGGCCTCTTACTTGAAATGGGGAGGAGAACTGAAATAGGGAGGATAAGTGCAAAAAAAATCTAAAATATTATCTTCTGCACATGTCTTGTCATAACACTTGATAAATCAAAGTGCAAACAACTAACCCTAAGACTGGAATGGCTTTACATACATCATCTTTGTGTTTCCTTTTCTCTATAAAGTATTTAACAAAGAAGCTGTCAGTAAACATTTATGAAATGAAGATAGATGAATTAAGTTTTTATTACATCCAGCTCAACTATAGAAATGATGATATTCTTTGTTTTGCTGAAAGAATTGTCACAAAGATGGATCTGTCTTATCTATGTTTTAATCATTTCTCAGATTCCAGAAGCCAAAGGAGATGCCACCCCCTCTCGCTACCTCTGCAGTCATTCCTTCAGCAGCACCACAAGCCCAGAATGTGGCGGTCCAGCCCACCGTGTCAACCCTCCAGCAGGTATAAAAGTTTAAGTGCTCCACTCCCATTTTAAGAATGCCAGGTCTGGAGAGAAAACTCACTGGGTCTGATGCATGCTATACCAAGTAGGTAGCCCAGGTTTGAACCCTAGCACTACATGAGAGTACCACGGTGGGACCTGGGGAAGCTCCATCCTGTGCTATGACTCCCAACCTTCCATATACATGAAAATGTTGTTCCTGGGAGTCCGGCGGTAGCACAGTGAGTTAAGCGCACGTGGCACTAAGTGCACGGACCGGCTAAGGATCTCGGTTTGAGCCCCCGGCTCCCCATTTGCAGGAGAGTCGCTTCACAAGCAGTGAAGCAGGTCTGCAGGTGTCTTTCTCTCCCCCTCTCTGTCTTCCCCTCCTCTCTCTATTTTTCTCTGTCCTATCTAACAACAACGATATCATCAACAACAATAATAACTACAACAAAAAAACCAAGGGCAACAAAAGGGAATAAATAAGTAAATATTTTTTAAAAAGAAAAGAAAATGTTGTTCCAATATCATTAAAATTGTGCATGCGCGGAGTTCCAACCATAGAAAAATAAGCGCTTGTTTTTGTTGTTCAGTGTAAGGAGAAAATATAAAAACAGAGTTGAGAGGTACATATGAGAAGATGCATCCATTAGAATGTAAGTTTTAAACAGCATTTTATTTTAAAATTATATATATTTAACAAAATGGCCAGGGAGTTGACTCAGCAGTAGTGTGGAGAACTTGATGCTAGAGCCCTGGTTTAATCCCAAAACTTTAATCTTCCAAAGCTGTGTTCTAATGTCTCTCACACGCTCTCTGTCTCAAGATCATCAAATATCTTTTTTTTTTTTTTTTTTTTTTTTACCAGAGCACTGCTCAGCTCTGGCTTATGGTGGTACAGGGGATTGAACCTGGGACTTTGGAATCTCAGGCATGAAAGTCTCTTTGCATAACCATTATGCTATCTACCCCTGCCAAATATCTTTAAAATGTGGCTTACAGAGGAATGTTTTACATGCAATGAAAATCAATATCCTTTGAAAGTATACAGTTTGATAAACTTTTACAAATGTACAGAACTATGAAGCCATCACTACAATAAATACTGTATTGAAAAGTTAAAAAAAAAAAGAATCTAAGTGAATCACAAGGTCCAGGGACTGTGACAGTCAGGGTTATCATATATATATATACTTTTTTTTTAACCAGGGTTATCATGTATGGCATATTTGTGCTCCCCTCTGTTGTAACTTCACCATGATCTGAGGCAAAAGGATTCCATCATGATAATCACGTTGTAACGCTGACATATCAGCAGCAGCTAATATTGCTTTAGAAATGTACTCTCTAGCTTTATAGGCAAGTTTCATAGAAAACGAAGCTCTTTACACATTTATCTCTCATCTTCTAACTCAATGAAGGTTACTAATTTCATTTAGATAAGATGCCAGTCTCACACTGACCCAAGAATATGAGCCTCAGTTTCATGGTTCTGCCAAAAAAAAAAAAAATTCCACTTTATATCAAACATCTCAACACTTTATATGTAAGATTTATTAGTTCCCAAGATGTGATCTGTAGCACCCTAAGAGACCCATGGAACTTCTTTAAAACTTTAGGGTTACAGCACACAGGTCTACATGAAGGAGCAAGAAGATGGACAACACAGATTTACTACAACCATCGCGTAGAAGTAAACTGAGATCAGTCTAAAATTTGATTTCTGTGATTTATAGATGTGGGAAACACAAGTCTTTTGGTTTTAGATTAATATCACACACCAATTCTACAGATGTGTTTATCTGTTTGACAATCTCAGTGACAATGAATCTACTGTTGGTTCCCTTCAGAGTCAGAGCCCTACCAACTATTTGCAAAGCCTGGATGGAAAGCCCATCATCGCAGCTCCCGTGTTTACAAAGGTAACCATGATGTCGCCTCTTTCTGCCATCACTTTAAGCATACAGCAAGTTGCAAGACTTAACTGATTTTTGTCTCAGGAGCATGATCTCTTATAGCACCATAAGTATAAGTGTAAAACTGTAATCTTGTAAACTATTATTAAACCACTAATATTAAAATATATTTTAAAGTACTAAGTACAAGATTCGATTTTGAAATTTGAAGTAACTGCTATCATATGTCTACAAAACTCCAGAGCTTTTAAATGTTGTTGTTTTTTAAAGGTTTCTTTTCATTTAATAGTGAGGAAGAGAGAGAGAAAAACAGAGTATTACTCTGGATCATACAAAGCTGGGGAGTTATTATTTCTAATAATAGTTTGTGTGATGAGAGAAATCTCTTCCCTACTCTAGG
This sequence comes from Erinaceus europaeus, assembly GCF_950295315.1. NCBI lineage: Eukaryota > Metazoa > Chordata > Mammalia > Eulipotyphla > Erinaceidae > Erinaceus > Erinaceus europaeus. The sequence goes on from NC_080162.1 coordinate 19,689,481, forward strand.
ATGGTCACAATGATCTCTGTGGTCACCTAACTGCTATTAAACAGAGTAGCTATTCCTGTGTGGTTTCTAACCACTTGTCACTCCAGCGCTTTCTCTGGACTTTCAAAGGAATTGGGTTCCAAGTACTTATTTTTGGTGCTCAAGGAGATGAAGTTAAAAGTTTTTATGAAACTTAACATAAAGCCTTACTCTGGGACAAAGAACTGTTCTATCCATAGTATCTATCAGTTATTACGGTGTCAGATTCTGAGTCATATAATCTTCATGTTTACAACTGGAAAGTCCACTCAGGTGCTTTCATTTATACATTTAAAATAACAAGGGAGGCTGAGAGGTTCACCAAGGTGCTGAAGATCACGAGACTAGCTGGTGACAAAATCTGGACTGACATCAGTTTTCTCAATTCTCAGCTTATTATTCTTCCATTTGTATAACCTAAAACTTTGTTTCTATGTTATGCAAAATAATGATATCAATAGCAAAAAAATCAAGTCACATTGGTTTTTAGTGTTTTGTTCATTTGTTTGTTTCTGAAGACCAAATGGATAGAATTTAAGCCTGGATCTACAGTTTGTCATTTATATGAACCCCAAATGTATGCCCAAAGAAATTTTATCTTCTCAGAAGCATGCATTAGTCTAAAGGAATAGATCTCAATCGGGGTTCGTTTTACCCTTCAAGAAACACTTAGCCGGCTTCAAACTCCCACCACCCACCCCCTGCAGGAAGAAAGCTTCACAGGGTGAAGCAGAGCTGTAGTGTCTCTCTGTTTCTCTCCCTGTCTCTCTCCTCCTCTTAATTTCTGGCTGTCTCTATCCAATAAATAAATAAATAAACACAAATTTTAAAAAAAGGAAACAGTCCATGGTGCATAATGGTGGGAAAAGACTGAAGTTGGGGAGGGGGGGGAGAGTGCTCTGCAGACACCCCTCTCAAGGGGAAAAGAAACTGTACCCATGTGTCAACAGCCATACTGTAAACCACTAACCCTTCAATAAAAGTGATTTTAAAAATTCAAAAGAAAAAGAAACAGCAATAACTGGAGATATTTTTGGTTGTCACAATGAAAGGTGAACCTATTAGCACTCGGGGACACTGCTAACCTTACCCAGTGAATGCAGAGGAGGACAGCTTCCTAAAGCATCCACACCCTGAGGCTGAGATATCCTAATTTAGAGAAAAATGGCAAAAAAAGAGAGTATATTTTCCTATGAGTATTAATTTTATTTATTTATTATTTATTAAATATGTATTAGATAGAAAGTGAAAGGAAAGAGAAGATAGAGAGGGAGAGAGAGATACCTGCAGCACTGTTTCATTGCTTGTGAATTTCCCCCTCTGAAGGTGGGGACAGGCCTTGAACCTGGGACCTTTCACATTGCAACATGGACATTCAATCAGGCACATCACTGCCTGGCCCCAGTAGAGTATTAATTCTAAAGGAAAAGATAAAGTCACAACTTCCCCCAGAAGCATTAATCTCCCCCCCCCCCCCCCCCAGTGAGTGCTCAGTTCTGGCTTATGGTGGTTCTGGGGATGGAGCCTAGGACGTTGGTGTCTCAGGCATGAGTGCAAAAGGGTGAATTTTAGAGAAGTTCTACTATATTCACCCAAGGTGGCTCTGCAAGATCAAACACAGTCTAGAATGAGGCATGTTCTTCATACCCGTGATTGTTTGCCTATTCTTCTTCTTCTCCTCCTCCTCCTCCTCCTCCTCCTCCTCCTCCTTCTTCTTTTAACCATACCGCTACTCTGACTTATTATAGTGGTTATGGGAACTGAACCTGGGACCTTGGTGCCTCAGGCATGAAACTCTTCATGTAATTGTTAAGCTATTTCCCCCTGCCCCTGGGCAAGCATCTTTATGAGAAACAGATGTTTCTTGGTTTCTCAGGCTCGTTTCTTACTTGCTTTTGAAATTTTACATTTGCTAATTTCCCCAAAAACTTGAAGCAGAAAATAATGTGTTGTAAATTGGTAGATACAAGACCTTGATTAGTTGTAGAAATGGGTGCGTGGGTTGGAGGAGGAGTGTTTAAAATATAGTTAACAGAACCACCTCTAATTGTCTTGTGTTCCATTGCTAAATTACCTAGCCTTAAAACAGAGCTTAATGGGGACTGGGTGGTGGTGCACTGGGTTAAACACACATAGCACAAAGCTCAAGGACCCGCTAAAGGATCCTGGTTCGAGACTCTGGTCCCCACCTGCAGGAGAAAAGCTTCACAAGTGGTGAAGCAGGGCTGCAGGTGTCTATCTCTCACCCTCTTTATCCTCCCTCTTCTCTCAATCAATTTCTGTTCTACCCAAAAAAAATCGTGGTAAAAAAAAAAGTGGCCTCCAGGAGCAGTGGATTCATCGTACAGGCACTGAGCCTCAGCGATAACCCTGGAGACAAAGCAAACAAACAAAAAACAGAGTTTAAGTGGCCCAGATGCCATGCTCAATTGTTACATCCTAGAGACAGTGCCCTTCAAACTAAGCCACAGACTAATTTATATCAAGTCCCAATTTAAGTCTCTTCTTATCATCCGTACAGCCAGGTACCAGAGAGGCATCTCTATCTCCACTACATTTCAAATCTTCCTCGGTGCTTTGCCTTCCTTTCATCTGGACCACCTACTTTATATCTTTTCCAAAGCATCTGACACAATAATGGAGCTGTTTGTTTTCCTTCTTACAATATTTTTATTTATTTATTATTGGATAGAGACAGAGAGGAATTGAGAGGGAAGGGGAGGATGAGAGAAGGAGAGAGACAGAGAGACACCTGCAGCCCTGCTTCACCACTTGTGAAGCTTACCCTGCCCCACGCACCACAGGTGGTGATGGGGTAAGCTTGTTGACTGTAATGTGTGTGCTTAACCAGGTGCCTCACTGCCTAGCCCCAGAGCTGTTTATTTTTCTCTCTCCCTAGGACCATAAAAGCTATCTCTAATATCTAAGAGTCCATAAAGGTAACCATAAGTCCAATGGTTACTTATTCCTTATAGTTATATTTTATATATTATATTTATACAATGATTATAGTAATAAGTTTAACTGTTTTTGTAACTCAGATTATCTCCTACATTGATACTCTGGCAGATATATATACCTTTGATAAGTAAAAATGAAAAAGTAGTCATGAATTATTGTTTGCTGGCTTGCTTTTGTTTTCTCTGGTTTGTGGTGTGGGGGAATTCATGAGACCCAGACACTGAAGTTTCCTTCTGTAACCATTATGCTATCTCCCCCACTCATGTATATTTCTGTTGGGTAAAAATCTTTTAGACCATTAAATCCACGGTGGAAAAACAGCCTTGTAGTACAATAACTCAAATTTTTATTAGGCTTTCTCAGCCCTTGGGATATGAGCTTTTGTCCCCATAAATGGGATTAGAATTGCACGGAGGACGTAGGGAACTGAGATAGGCTATGGCTCAGATTGCAGCGGGACTTATCAGCAACCTTGTGCTTAGTCAGTGAGGGCAAGACTGAGGTCATAATCACTGCCACTGTCTTTAGTGAATTTCTGAGTCAGAGTCACTGATGACAGTAATCACATGACTTGAGCTGAGACAACTGACTATTTTCCTATGTTTGCTCAGGTCATTCCTGGTTTGTTTACTTCTGTAGAGACTTCCAGAATTCCAGCTCATTCTCTATAGTGCCCTACAATGTGGCAAGAGGCTTTTTCTTTTTAATGAATTCCTGTGCCTCCTTTAGTGATAGGGAAATACTGGTGCTGTTTTTTTCTTTTTTTCTCTCTCTTCTTTGAAAGAAGGGTAAAATAAATAGGTGTACTGTCCAGCAAGAACTGGGATCCCATAGGCTAGTTCACTACTGTAGTCACACATGAACTTTATGTTAATACAATTCTTTAAGGAGATAATTACCCTCCATCCTCTAGACAAAATCAAAAACTCACCCCGTCAGGGCTCACACTCCCTGAGTCTGAAAAGACAGTGGATCAGATTAGATTCTTGCCCCTTTTGCTGTTCCTCTCCCAGCAGCTGCTCTGGCAAGCTTTCAAGGCTCCAGCAGCCATGGCTCCAGCTGCTTCAGCAGTAATTTGAACAGTGTAAGGGGGCAGGGGAAACGAGGATTTTGAGAAGAGCACTTCATTATGTAATAGCAGAGGCAGGAAGCCCTGAAATAACTGGACCTGTGGCCGGATCCAGATTTCTGAAGATTATATTGGCCCCTCCCCAACCCAACAATTCCAAAGATTGTAATGACTCAACTGTTACACGGGGCATCTGCGACAATCGAAGGACAAAAGGGTCTTCAATCAAATAGTTGGTTTTTCTTTTTTTATTTTTATGTATGTATGTTTATATGTATGTATGTACGTATGTATTTTGCTCAGCTCTGGTTTATGGTCATTGAGGGATTGAATTTTGGACTTGGAGCCTCAAGCATGAGACACTCTTTGCATAATCATTATGCTGTCTACCCCTCACCTCAAATAGTTCTTTTATCAATAAAAACCTCTGTATTTCAACTTCAACCTAAAGCACTGTTCACTTTCACTTACTGCATCTCCCAAAGTAAAAATAACAGCTGTATTTTAAAAAGGAATACAATGACATCTTTTAACCAATAAGAGAGATTTTTTTTTCCTCAAGGATATTTCTGTATTATAACCACAGGTTTGAACCTCCTTAATAAGCAGGAGCTGTGTCCTTTTAAGATGGCATGGTTATAGTCGAGTCTGCACATAGCATGTCATTAGGAATAGCCTAAGAATGTGTTGAGCATGGCACCGTTTGTGCTCAAATGGTGTAACTGGTTTGGGCCCTGACATGCAGTTATGGGAAACAGATTCTTTTCATGAGACTTTTGTAGAAAAGCAGTTTCAGGAAATAATAACATTTACTAAGTGATTTTTAAAATGATCCATGACATCTCCTTTACTCTTGATGATATGTCACAATGGAAGAAGCTTCTATTTCATATCCTATTGCCTTGTATTACAGCATGTTACTTTGAAACAATGGGCATGTTATGAATACTAAAACACTTATACTTTGCCTGGACTCTCATTTAAAAAAATGCAGGTCTTGTTCTTGACAGTGTGAGCAATAATAGCCAACCAACATATATATATATATATATATATATATATATATATATATATATATATATATATTAGGAATATTGACAAGAATAAGAGGTGTATAATTCCACATAATTTGCACCACCAGGACTTACTTCCCAGCCCCTTCCTTGAAAGCTTTCCTATTCTTTAACCCTCTGGGAGCATGGACCCAGAGTCATTATGGGGTGCAGAAAGTGGAAGGTCTGACTTCTGTAATTGCTTCCCTGCTGAACATGTGTATTCACAGGTCAATCCATACTCCCAGCCTGTCTTTCTCTTTCCCTAGTGGGACCAGGCTTTGGGGAAATGGGACTTCAGGACACATGGTGGGGTCATCTGCTCAGGGAAGTCAGGTTGGTGTCATGGTAGCATCTGGAACCTGGTGGCTGAAAAAGAGTTAAGATATAAAGCAGAACAAAGTGTTTAATAATCAGGAACCTAAAGGCAAGAATATCACAGATGAAGATTTGGGGTCACCATTTTGGAAAAAGGTAGTAGGTCTATTTTAGGTATATTCCAAGGGGCCCTTGACTTTACTAGTTTTTGCCCAAGCCTGACATCTAATATGGAGGTGGACCCAGGTTATTGTCTGGAGAGATGGTGTCATAGTTGAAAAAAGGACTAGAAAGCTGTATCAGGAAAGAGAGTAGCTCCCAAATAAGGAAGAAGTATATAAATATTGTTAACTGTAAACCCCATCTATTTAATCTGGGGCTCGTATTCCACACAAAAGCCTAAGTAACCTCCAACCAATGTTATTCTTAATTGTAAGCAAGATATTTTCACAAGAAAGTCTTTTTACAAACAGGTTTTTGATGTAACTTCAGCAACTGAAAATAGCTGAAGTTCAGTAGCTGAACTGAATTACAAGCCATGCCAAAGCATAGGTTAGCCCCATTCTTCTTCTGTCTAATTTATAAATGTGCCATATTTTATTTATTCTATTTCTCTATCACCATCTTTTTGTGTGTGTCTGATTGTAGATGGATTTGGTCTAGTTTTCTGACTTTTTTGCTCCAACAAAAAAAATGAAACTCCATTATGGGTGAATTTCAAGGAGATATCTGAGTTGCATTGAAGTTTTCGATCAGCAGCTGTGTCACCTCAGACTTGAATACCAGGGTCCATACAGGTCAAAGGCTCAGCCCTGGGCACCACCACATCTCAGAGCTGAGCGGCGCTCTAGTCTCTATGTAGATCTATCTCTAGCTATCTCTCACACAAAAGAAAATAAATCAGTCTCTTAAAAATAGAGTCATATTTGTAATGGTGGAAGTACCACTTATTGTTATTTTTTAAAAAATTAATCAGCCCCCAAACTTCAACATGGAATTTGCTTAGATATGAAAGTGATATTTACCGACTTCCAAGAGCACCCAATATTCATAATATTTCTTAATTTCACTACTGAGAACATTTCCTAAATGTTACTAAAAGGTATTATTTTGGGTAGACAAGAAATAAATCTGATTTTTTTTTTTGACCAAATGACTCTCAGACACTACTCTGAATTATAGGCAAATAAATTTAGGGATGAAAAAATAACATTAATGCTCAAAAGCAAAGAAAGAAACATTACTAAACTTTGGCTGTGGCTGGAAGGTTTCACAGAGGCTAGAGTGCTATCTCTAAAAGTATGAGGTCCTCAGAGGGCTCTGAACTCCAATTCCATCAAGACCCAGAGAGAGTAGAAGGGAAAAAGGAAGGACATTTGGGAGGACTAATAGCTGTAGGTGTGACTTAGAAAGAAAGAGAAGGCGGGACCATGGGGGGGGGGAGGACAACTATATATATAATATACATAATTATAGAAATAATAACCCATGTCTGTGACCTTTGGAGAATTACTGCAATTTCCAATGGAGAGAATGGGGACACAGAACTCTGGTAGTGAGAATGATGTAGAATTATATCCTTATTGTCTCATAATTTTGTAAATAAAAATTAAATTGCAAATTTAAAAAATAGGCATAAAGTCCTGCATTCAGTACCTGTCATTGCATGTGCCCAAGTGATGTTCTGGTTTCTCCTCTCTCTCTCTCTCTCTCCCTCTCTCTCTCCCTCTCTCTCTCCCTCTCTCTCTCTCTCCCTCTCTCTCTCCCTCTCTCCCTCTCTCTCTCTCTCTCTCTCCCTCTCTCTCCCTCTCTCTCTCTCTCTCTCCCTCTCTCTCTCTCTCTCTCTCCTTTCCTTCCTTCTGTCCTCCTTTCTCTCTCTTGTGTAAATAAATAAATCCTTAAATAAAATAAACTGTGATATATTTCAACAGAACCAAGAACTCATAAGGGAAGAATCAGCAAAAGTGAAAAGTGGTTTGGTGTCCAGTGTCCTAGATGGAAGGAAACTATTTTATAGTGGGTGAAGGGTGCTGAATATATCCTGGGAAACGTGAAAATGTACCCTCGTGACAAGTGCTGTATATCAGCATTTCCTCAATAAGATGATAAAATTTAGAAAACTTTTCCATTGGCAAAAACAAAACATTAAATTTGTGCTATAGCACCCCCTAGTGGTGACAATACTAACACCCCTTATAGCTAAAGCCAGGTGGTTGTTAACTTGTTTTCCTCAAAGGCTATATGTATGGAAAGACCACACACAAAATATTATGAACTACTCAGACAAAAGCAGTAAAAAAAAAATTCACAAAGTATTTTTAGGAATAAATGACAACAGCAAAAAAATTAAAATAAAAACAAAACCAAAAATCAAAATAAAAACCACCACCAAAAATTATATATATATATACATTTTTTTAAACTTATAAAATGGAAATACTGAAAAGACCATAGGAAAAGAAGGGTACAATTCCACACGATTCCCACCACCAGAACTCCGTATCCCATTTCCTCCCCTGATAGTTTTCCTATTCTTTATCCCTCTGGGAGTATGGACCCAGAGTCATTTTAAGATGCAGAAGTTGGAAGTCTGGCTTCTGTAATTGTTTCCCCGCTAAACATGGGTATTGGCAGGTCGATCCATACTCACAGCCTGTATCTATATTTCCCTAGTGGGGAAGGGCTCTGGGGAAGCGGAGCTCCAGGACACATTGGTGGGGTTGTCTGTCCAGGGAAGTCTGGTTGGCACCATGGTAGCATCTGGAACCTGATGGCTGAGTAACGAGGCTCAAGGGTTGACATTCCACACCTGACGTTTCTGGATGCATTCCAAAGTGAAGCATGCCGAGGTGGTACTTGCTACATTGATTTGGTCGAGATCAGCAGATGCAGCATCAGTTAGTAGGAATTGAGAGAAGCATACAGGAAAGTAAGCCCCATCCTAGAGGTTCCAGGACTGAATTCTCCAAATTCTTTGCCCAGTATTTAATGAATTTGTCTGCAAATTCATTAAATACTGCAATAGAGAGGAAAAACTGCAATAGAGAGGAAAAACAAACAAACAAAAGACACAAACAAGCTTCATACCGGCTTACATGTTTCTAATCTTCAGAAAGAGACCAATGTGCATCAAAGAGCTGAAATTGCTGGAAATGTAGATTTGGAGAAAATTCAGAAGTGGAGGTGATGGAATCTTTTTCTAAAATTCAACACTGTAACAAGATCCAAAAATGTAAACTTGTTGAGTTCTAACACTATTCTTCTCATTACAGATGTTACAAAATCTATCAGCCTCTGAGGGCCAGCTGGTTGTTTTTGAATGCAGAGTCAAAGGATCCCCATCTCCTAAAGTTGAATGGTACAGAGAAGGAACCTTGATAGAAGATTCCCCAGATTTCAGGATTTTACAGAAAAGTAAGTTGATGCTTTACTTTCATTGTTTTTATAGTTGATAGTTGATTTTTATAAGTTTATTGCATACATTTTGCAACCTTTAAAGTTAATAAAATAGAGTAAGAAAGAATAAAATTAAAAATCACTTGTAACTATGCTTGCCAGACTGATATTATTATTTCAGTGTATAGTTTCCAAAAAATTTTTCACAGACGTTTTTCTTTTTTTTCCACAGACATTTTTTTTTAACCAAGGGTTTCATACGTGCACAATATTGTCAAGCAGCCTCCCTGACCCAACTTGTCTTTTCTACAAACTTAGAAAGAAAAAGAGGGAGATTGAGAGAGATGAACAGAGAGAGGAAGAAAAACCAAAGCATTTCTCAACCATAAATTTTCCTTTTAGTCCATATGGTCCCAGAGAGTGAGCCCAGGTTAAGTGCACACATTATAGTACGCAAGGACCCAGGTTCAAAGCCTGGTCCCCACCTGCAGGGGAAAACTCCATTCATGAGTCATGAAGGAGTGCTGCAGGTGTCTCTGTTTCTTTCCCTCCCTATCTCCTCTGCTCTCAATTTCTCTTTGTCTCTATCCAATAATAAATAAATAAAATACTAAAGAGGGAGTGAGTGTCCAGGGCCTCATGCATGGCAAAGCATATAATCTATTGGACGAGCTGTCCCCTAGCCCTCATGCATTTTTAAAGAAAAATAAAGCATATTATTGGTTTTTTGTAAAGTGATTTTTTGAATTCAATATTTCAGGAACATCTTTCAATGTGAATCTAGATGACTCTTACTTTAAAAATAAATCAAAGGGATTGAAAAGTTATTTACCGGGAGTCGGGCTGTAGTACAGCGGGCTAAGCGCAGGTGGCGCAAAGCACAAAGACCGGCATAAGGATACTGGTTCGAACCCCGGCTCCCCACCTGCAGGGGAGTCGCTTCACAGGCGGTGAAGCAGGTCTGCAGGTGTCTATCTTTCTCTCCTCCTCTCTGTCTTCCCCTCCCTCTCTCCATTTCTCTCTGTCCTATCCAACAACAACAATAATAACTACAACAATAAAACAACAAGGGCAACAAAAGGGAAAAAATAAATATAAAAAAATAATAAAAATTAAAAAAAAAGAAAAGAAAAGTTATTTACCCAGTAAAACATAGTTTGTCATGTGTGAGGACCCAGATTTGAATTATCCCCTCCCCCTCTCTGTCTCTATCCTTAGCTCTCTGCTTGATATGGCAAGGGGTGTGAGGGGGACAAGAGTTCACTGGAAGCAGTGGAATCATGCTGTCACAGAAAAATACCAGTAGTAAAAAATTAAATTATTTTTTTTTAAAAACTCAACACAAGGTTAAGAGATAGTTCACTATGTAGTACAGCCTCTGACCATACACAAGGTCCTGGTTCGAGCTCCAGCAGCTGATGGAAACACCATGGACAATACTAGGAGAGCTCAATACAGTGCTGTGGTATTTCTCCTCTTTCTCTCTCTCTGTCTCTGTCTCTCTCTCTCTCACTGTGTGTGTGTGTGTGTGTTTATTATGTCTATTTGTTGGATAGAGACAGCCAGAAATTGAGTGGGAAGGGGGAGATACGCGGGGAGAAAGAGAGACACCTGCAGCCCTGCTTCACCGCATGCGAAGCCTTTCCTCTGCAGGTGGGGGCTGGGGGCTTGACCTAGGTCCTTGTGCACTGTGACGTGTGCTCAGCCAGGTGCGTCACCACCTGGCCCATATCTCTCCCCTTTCTACTTGCTTCTCCCTCCCCTTCCTTCTCTCTTCTCTTACTTCTCGTAAAACGAAAATAAAAATTGAGCCCAAGAGGCTTCTCAGCAATATCACACACATGTAAATCCCTGTGTGCACTCCTCAACACCACAATAAAAAGAAGAAAATAGTGAACCAAGTGCGGTCACTTTTATGTTTATTTAACCTTCTGTTGTTAAACTTTAAATCATTCACAATTTTAACTATTAAAAACTATGTTTCAATGCTTGGGAAAAGAGAATAGTCTTGGGAGTCGGGCTGTAGCGCAGCGGGTTAAGCGCAGGTGGCGCAAAGCACAAGGACCGGCATAAGGATCCCGGTTCGAACCCTGGCTCCCCACCTGCAGGGGAGTCGCTTCACAGGCGGTGAAGCAGGTCTGCAGGTGTCTATCTTTCTCTCCTCCTCTCTGTCTTCCCCTCCACTCTCCATTTCTCTCTGTCCTATCCAACAACGACAACAACAATAATAACTACAACAATAAAAACAACAAGGGCGACAAAAGGGAATAAATAAATAAAATAAATATTAAAAAAAAAGAGAATAGTCTTTGAATGTGCATAGGATAAATTCGAGTGCTATAAGAGTTACTGTAAAATCATATTGTTTTCAGATTTTGTATATGTATTACCAAAATCCCACCCCAAAAGTTGAATTTAGAATGATCAAATAATTGATCATTCAGTCTGATGCTTAAGAGAGCGGATGAAAGTACTATTAATAATTACATATGTATCCTAGGGGTGAACCAGCTCTGTCCCAGTTGAATTGGACACATTGACTTAGCTGTATATAGTCTACTGTAACCAGCAATATATGCAAATACCTTTTGCCTCACAACTTTACCAACAATAAATAGTACATGCTTTCTTTTAAAAATAAATGGCTGAAGGCTTGAACCCAGGTCTTTGCATATTACAATGTGTGCACTCAACCAGCTGTGCCACCTCCCAGCACCTCAAATTTCTACTAAGTATACAAGAGAGCATTAAATTCTCTAGGAAATTTCTGATGAAACTATGGACTCTCAATAAAAATAACTGCTCATAATCTTTTCTTTTTCCTTTTAGAACCTCGATCCATGGCAGAACCAGGTAAAGACTATTTCAACTTTAATTTATTAGTATGTAACCAGTGATTTGGTATATACAATAGAATATATTGAAATCATAGTTGTCAACAAAACATTTAAAATAACTTTTTAGAAAAGTGATTCAAAGCAAATCTACCTATTATGATAGGAGGAGAAAATATTTCAGGATTTCATCCAATCCAGATTTTTCACTGAGAAACTCCATACACAAAAAATTTCAGAGTTACCCCAATAGGTCCCTGCCCAGAATAAGTCCCAGAATATTTCCCCAGCTCCATCATCTAAAATATCACAATCAGAGAACTTTTCCTTCCACCTGAAAATACAGAACACTTTATTTTATCATATGGGTATAAACATAATGTAGATGAAATTGCCAGATTGGTTTTTGGAGGGTAGGTTGCTATAAAACAAGACTATGGGTTTTTTGTTTTTATTATATTTATTTTTTCCTTTATTAGGGGATTAATGTTTTACAATTGACAGTGAATACAATAGTTTGTACATGTATAAAACTTCTCAGTTGACTATGAGTTTTTAGGAAGGAAAACAGAAACATATAGGCCAAAGACTCAGCAAAAGAACAAAGACATCAACACTTTGGTTTTCCGTAGTTTAGAACTCTTTTTTACTAAGAATGGCTTAAACAATAAGAAGAATGTGTTCTCATATAATTCAATGCCCTAAGGAAGTCTTAAGATTCATTAGTTTAGCATCTCAGAAATCACTGACACATAAATCTCTTTTCTATTTTTCATTCTATCATTTTTGGAGCATCCTCTTAAATTAGTTCTACTCAGATACCCAAGATGACTGCCACAGTTCTGGAGGTACATGAAGATAATAATATCTGGAAAAAAAATAAAAGGGGGGGGTGGGATATAGCATTCTCACTTGTCCTCACTATAGAGCAAGGAATACTTTCCCAGAAATTCCCTTGAAGACTTTCCTACCATCTCCCTGACTAGAACTGTCAGTCACGGGCCACCACTTAGTATAAACAGTGATAGAATTACTGGCCTAGGCCAGCTTGCCTCAAAAGACATGACCATTCCAAGGAGGATGGGCAGTCTATGGATAAGGAAGAAGGAAGATGAATTACTGAGTAGTTATTCAATATTATCTGCCATTGTTTCCTGTATAGGTCCCCTCGAAGTTGTCTAATTCAATTCAGTTAACATGAAGTACTGAGATAGCAAGTTTCTCCTAGTACAACTATGTATGATTAGTTTTAAACTAATATGTTATATATAACATGTAATACATATAATATGTATGTATTACGTATGGGGTGAAAGAATTTCTTTTTATCACTTTACTGAGGATAATGGTTGTGCTTAATTAATTTAATGTCAGTTCTACTGAGGTATAACTGGAGAACATGCCACTTGCTATCTTATACCTCTCTTTATTAACTGCCAGGACATATATGTAGAGGCGCATAGATAGTTAAATGTAGGCTACAATCATATGACTTTATCTTGGAATCACTTTTTAAAAAAAATTTTTAATAGTTATTTATTCTCTTTTGTTGCCCTTTTTTTATTGTTGTAGTTATTATTGTTGTTGTTGGATAGGACAGAGAGAAATGGAGAGAGTAGAGGAAGACAGAGAGGGGGAGAGAAAGACACCTACAGACCTACTTCACCGCTTGTAAAGCGACTCCCCTGCAGGTGGGGTGCCGGGGATTCGAACCGGGTTCCTTACGCTGGTCCTTGTGCTTCGTGCCACCTGTGCTCAACCCGCTGCACTGCCACCCGACTCTCTGGAATCACTTTTAGAATGAAAGAGAGATCATGCTGTGTATATGAGTAATCCATAAGAACTGATGTGACATTACAAAGAGAGAAATGCACTTTACTCTTCTATCGCTGAAAATTTCAAGTTATTCTATAGCTAACAACTATTAGTTTGGTGAAATACTTTTTATTATCTGGTTCTAATGGTGGCCTTAATTTAAAATCACCTTATTGTAAAGTTCCCCAGGGAAATAAGAAGAGGTAAGGATTTAGAAAACATTTTATTTGTCCTTAATTTCACACAAACCTCCTTTTGCTTTGACTACTAATTTGTCTTTGTAATTTTTAAGTTTATTGTTTCTCAATTCTATATAAATTGATAACATAAAACAGGAAATAATCCAGGGGGGCTGGATCATTTTGGCAATCATCTATCTATATGAAATTAGTGGTTTCCTTGACTCACTTAGCCTGCTAATCATTTCAAGCTAATAAGTTTTGGATTAAATATTTCCAAAAAATTTATGTAACAGCCTTTCATAGTGACGTTGGTAGTATCACTATCTAATATTGGGAAATCCCATTCTCTTCCCATAATTAATCTGACAACTGCCTTGTTTTGCCTGCATTCAGAAGAGATTTGTACTTTGGTCATTGCTGAAGTGTTTGCAGAAGATTCTGGATGCTTCACATGTACTGCAAGCAACAAATATGGTACAGTGTCAAGCATTGCACAGTTAGATATAAGAGGTAAGGGCTATTTATTCTATATTTTTCTTTTTTATTTGTGATTAATAGTGGGTTATAAGACTGGGAGGTTACATTGTATAGTTCAGTACCACACCCACCACCAAAATTGTGTCTCCGCCCTACAGCCTCCCAAAGATAACCACCAAAATTCCCACAAAGTCCTAGAAACCAGGCTTTTGTTTGTTTATGGGTTTTTTTTATTTTTGCAAATTCATGTATATCACTTTTTTTTTTTCTGCCTCTGGGGTTATCGCTAGGGCTCGGTGTGAGCACTACAAATCCACTGCTCCTGCAGCCATTTTTTGGATAAGACAGAGAGAAATTGAGAGGGGAGGAAGACAGGGAGAAAGACAGACACCTGCAGACCTGCTTCACCACTTGTGAAGTAACCCCCTTTGCAGGTGGGGAGCCAGGGGTTCAAACCCAGACCCTTGTGCGGGTCCTCACTCTTTGTACTATGTGCGCTTAACCCAGTGTGCCACTACCCAGACCCTCCCCCGCCAACCATGTTTGTCATTTTTCTACATTCCACATCCAGTAGTTGTTTTTTTGTTTGTTTTTTTTTAACTTGAGCTCTGCTCAGCTCTGGTTTATGATGATGCAGGGAACTGAATGTGGGACTTTGGAGCCTCAAACATGAGAGTCTCTTTTGCATAGTCATTATGCTGTCTCCACCTCCCCCAGTAGTTGTCTCTTATCTCTTTACTCTAATTTCACTAAGCATAATTACCTCCAGTTCCATACAGTTTGTCCCAAATTCATCCATTTTGTCCTAATATCATCTTTTCTGATTGCAGAGCAGTATTCCATGGAATAGATATCCCATAACTTATTTGGCCAGTCATCTGTTCACGGGCATTTAGGCTGCTTCCAGTCTTTGGCTATTGTGGATAATGCAGCTATGAACACAGGGGTGTATATGTCCTTTCTAATTTGTGTTTGTGTGTTGTAAGAGTTCTCTAAATTCATTATGAGAATGCAGAGTTTGCATTTCCTTTTACTTATTGAAGCACTGCTCCACCACTCATGAAGTTTCCCTCCTGCAAGTGGGGACTGGGAACTTGAATCCTGGTCCTTTTGCATAGTAATGTGTGTGCTCAACTGGGTGTGGCATCTTGTGCACTGTAACATGTGCACTCTACCAGATGTGCCACTGCCCAGCCCCCATGTTTCACTTCAGCTGCTTTTCTTTTCTTTTCTTTTCTTTCTATTTTTCTTAAAACTGTTTATTTATAAAAAGAAAACATTGACAAAAGCCATAGGATAAGATGGACTGTTCCTACTCATGACCACAGAATGTGAGCTCAGATCTAGAGGGATGCAGAAGTCACACAGGCTCCTAAGCTAATTATGGGCCCCAGATCACATCTTTTCTTTCTTTTTGCCTCCAGGATTATCACTGGGGCTCGGTGCCTGCACTACGAATTCACTGCTCCTGGAGGCTATTTTTCCCATTTTGTTGCCCTTGTTGTGGTTGTTATTGCTGTTATAGCTGTTGTTGGATAGGACAGAGAGAAATGGAGAGGGGAGAGGAAGACAGAGAGGGGAAGAGAAAGACAGACACCTGCAGACCTGCTTCACCGCCTGTGAAGCGACTCCCCTGCAGATGGAGAGCCGGGGGCTCGAACCAGGATCCTTAACCTGGTCCTTGAGCTTTGCGCCACCTGCGCTTAACCCTCTGCGCTACCACCCAGCCCCTCAACTGCTTTTCGTATGGATCTAGCTTGACTCTCCTAAAAGATTTAAATTATTGATGAAAAAATTTTATTTTATTTATTTATTATTGGATAGAGACAGAGAGAGATTGATATGGGAGGGGGAGATAGTGAGGGGGAGAGACAGAGAGACACCTGCAGCCCTCTTCACCACTTGTGAAACTTCCCCCCTTGCAGGTGGGCACCAGGGGATTGAACCTGGGTCCTTGCATACGACAGTGTGTCTGTCTAGCCAGGTGCACCACCACCTGGCTCCTGAAAAAAGATTTTACATTTATGTTTTTAAAAAAATATTTTATGTATTTATTAATTTTATTATCTTATTTGTTTATATATTTTGGATAGAGACAGAAAATGAGAGGGAAAGGGGGAGATAAAGAGACACCCGCAGCCCTGCTTCACCACTCCTGTCTGTCTCCCTCTCTATCTCCCCCTTTCCTTTCGATTTCAGACTGTCTCTATGTAACAGATAAATAAAGATAATAATAAAAAAATTAAAAACAAAAGAGAGGGGAGAATGAGATAGAGAGGGTGGGAGACAGAGAGACACCTGCAACCCTGCCACCACTCATTAAGCTTTCCTGCTGCAGGTTGGGACTGAGGACTTGAACCCTGGTCCTGGTGCACTGTAATGTGCGCACCAGATGCACCACCATCTGATCCCTTATTATTGTTTTTTTATTAATTTTTATTTATAAAAAGGAAACACTGACAAAAACATAGGATAAGAGGGGTACAACTCCCCATAATTCTCACCACCAGAACTCACTTCCCAGCCCCTCCCCTGATAGCTTTCCTATTCTTTAACCCTCTGGGAGTATGGACCCAGGGTAAGTGAAGAACGTGCAAGGTCTGGCTTCTGTAATTGCTTCCCCACTGAACATGGGCATTGGCAGGTCGATCCATACTCCCAGCCTGTCTCTTTACTTCTCTAGTGGAACGGGGCTCTGGGGAATTGGAGCTCCAGGACACATTGGTGGGACTGTATGCCCAGGGAAGTCCAGTTGAGATCATCTGCCCAGGGAAGTCCGGTTGGCATCATGGTAGCACTGGAACCGGGTGGCTGAAAAAGAGTTAACATATAAAGCCATACAAATTGTTGAACAATAATGAACCTAAAGGCTGGAATAGTGCAAATGAAGATTTGGGGTCTCCATTTTGGAAATAGCTAGTAGGTCTATTTTATTCATATTCCAAAGGGCCCATGACTTTGTTTTTGCCTGAGCCTGACATCTAATATGTAGGTGGACCCAAGTTGTTGTCTGGGGAGATGATGTCATGGCTGGAAAAAGGGCTAGAAAGCTGGATCAGGGAAGAGAGTAGCTCCCAAATATGGGAAAGGTGTATAAATATTGTTGACTGTAAACCCCATCAGTTTGACCTGGGGCCCATATTCAGCATAGGAGCCTATGTAACCTCTACATCCCTGGAGGTCCAAACTCGCATTCTATGGTCATGAGTAGGAACATTCCGAGTTGTACCAATTTAAGGACCCATCTTCTTCAGGTGGTAGATAGAATATGTTTTCCACCCCTCCTTTGGAGGATGGAACATTCTTTACGATTGTTGATCCACACTGAATGCAAGGTCCTCTAGGGGACCCTAAAGTGGTCCATCATGTAGTTCCTGACGGAGATGACCAGAGATAATGGAGAGGGGGATCTATCTGAGGTCTAGGCTCATCGTATCTGTGTGGGAATCTCAGGACTCCCTGACTAGGGCCCCAGCTGATGGGGTGGCCTGATAGTGACTAAAGAGTCATCATTAAAGTATACTAGTATCTTGCCCTTATTCAGCTTTTGTAGTCCTTACTTTGATAAGGTTAGCTTTGGAGTGACTGAGAGAAGTGTAATAGGAAGTAGGTGAGGAGGGTATCTAGATCTAAGTAAGAATTATTTCATTAGGTACTTTAAGGTGTCTTTTGAGGTCTTTCTACTTGTTTGCTTCATTTATTGACTCGCTGCAGACTATGGTGCACATTTGCTTTCAGGTATGTATTTTGCCCTGATTTATGGATACATGTGAATATATGCTCTATCTCACTGGGCCTGGTCTATATCTAGGTTTGAGACTTTGTTAGGAAGTGCACCACCCGAAATGGAATTAAGGAGTCCTATGAGAAAGGAAAGGTCTCACCCAAGTAATGATGCTGAAGGACTGGCATTCCAAGCCTGACATCTCTGGACACATTCCAAAGTGAAGAATGCCAAGGTGGTACTCATTGCATTGAATAGGTTGGGATCAGCAGATGCAGTATCAGTTGGTATGAATTGAGGGAAGCATGCAGGAAAGTGAGCCCCACCCTAGAGGTTCCAGGACTGGGAGAAATTTGGGCTTTTAGAGGAAGCAGGAAATTCCTACTGTCTTAGGGTTTAAGAAGGCAATAGATAGCTATTGCTATAATCAAATTAGTTGGCCATTGGGTAGACTTTGAAAATCCCATTGTTAGGATTTTCTGTATCATACATGACCTCACCATAATTTGTTCTTTGATTATATATACATATATATATATATATATGTATCTTATAAAGTAATATATATATATATATTATAAAGTAACACCGCTGGTTGCTTCTGCTCTCTTGGTCTAAGCTTTTAGAAGAGTCAACGTTTCAAAGACTCAGCCTATAGTCTGTGCATTAAAAAGTTTGAGACATTCAATCAATTTCCCCCCTCTCATATTAATTAAATAGTGATTTATATGACCACAAGTAAATAGGAGTGTACATAAACACCATTCCCACCAATAAAAGACTGTGTTCCATCCCATCCTCACCCCTCTCTCCCCAGTGAAGCTGAGCAACCACCCTCACCCTCCACTCAGATTTTTACTTTGGTGCCCTACTCCAGATTCAGTCAGATCCTGCTTTGAGTTTCCCTTTCTGTTCTTCTTTCTCAACTTCTGTTTATGAGTGGGATCATTCCATACTCGTCTTTGTCTTTCTGACTTAACTCACTTAACATAATTTTTTCTAGCTCCATCCAAGATGAGTTAGAGAAGGTAGGTTCATTGTTCTTAATAACTGCGTAGTATTCCATTGTGTATATATACCACAGCTTTCTCAGCCACTCATCTGTTGTTGGGCACCTGGGTTGCTTCCAGGTTTTAGCTATTATGAATTGTGCTGCTATGAACATAGATGTACACACATCTTTTTGGTTGGTGTTATGGAGTCCTTGGGGTATATCCCCAGGAAAGGAATTACTGGGTCATATGGAAGGTCTATGTGAGAGTTTTCCAGACTGCTTTCCACAGAGGCTGGACCAATTTACATTCCCACCAGCAGTGCAGAAGGGTTCCTCTGTCCCCTCAGCCTCTCCAGCATTTGTTGCTGCTGTCCTTTTTGATGTATGCCATTCTCACAGGGGTGAGGTGACATCTCAACGTTGTCTTTATTTGTATCTCTCTGACAATCAGTGACCTGGAGCAATTTTACATGTGTTTGTTAGCCTTTTGGATCTCTTCTGTAGTGAATATTCTGTTCATATCTTCTGCCCATTTTTGGGTGGCGTCATTAGCTTTTTTGTTGCTAAGTTTGCTGAGCTCTTTGTCTATTTTGGTTATTAGTCTCTTGTCTGATGTACGGCATGTGAAGATCTTCTCCCATTCTGTGAGGGATCCCTTTGTTTATGTGATGGTTTCTTTGGCTGTGAAGAAGCTTTTCAATTTGATGTAGTCCCATTGATTTGTTTTTGTTTTAGTCTTCCTTGCAATTGGATTTGTATCATCAAAGATGTCCTTTAGGTTTAGGTGGGAAAGTGTTTCACCAATGTTTTTCTCTAAGTATTTGATAGTTTCTGGTCTAACATCCAGGTCCTTGATCCATTTGGAGTTTATTTTTGTTTTTGGTGAGGTAAGGTGGTTCAGTTTCATTTTTCTGCATGTTTCAACCCAGTTTGCCAGAACCATTTATTGAAAAGAGCCTCCTTCCTCCATTTAATACTTTGAGCCCCCTTATCAAAGATTAGATGTCCATAGGTGTGGGGATTTAGTTCTGGCCTTTCAATTCTGTTCCACTGGTCTGTGTACATATTTTTGTTCCAGTACCAGGCTGCTTTGATAATGATGGTCATATAGTATAGTTTGAGATCTGGGAGTGTGATGCCTCCATTTCTGTTTCTTTTCCTCAAGATTGTTTTGGAAAGTCTAGGTGTTTTCTGGTTACAGATAAATGACTGCAATTTTTATTCTATTCTCTTAAAGAAGCTTGGTGCAACTTTGATGGGTATTGCATTAAATTTGTAGATGGCTCTGGGGAGAATATTCAGTTTGATGATATTAATTCTTCCAATCCATGTGCATGGGATGTCTTTCCATTTCTTGGTATCATTTTCTATTTCTTTGAATAGTGACTCATAGTTTTCAGTATACAAGTCTTTCAATTCTTTGGTCGGGTTTATTCCTAGGTATTTTATTGATTTTGCTGCAACAGTGAATGGGAGTGAATTCTCGATCTCCTCTTCTTGAGATTTAGTGTTTGCATAAAGAAATACCACTGATTTTGTATTTGGATTTTGTAGCCTGATACCTTGCTATATTGCCTAATAACTTCCTGCAGCTTTCTGCTGGATTCTTTAGGTTTTTCTATGTATACTATCATATCATCTGCAAATAGTGAGAGCTTGACTTCTTCCCTTCCAATCTGTATTCCTTTGATTCCTTTTCTTGCCTGATTGCTATGGCAAGAGCTTCCAATACTATGTTGAAGAGTAATGGTGATAATGGACAACCCTATCTAGTCCCTGATCTGAGGAGGAATGCTGTCAGCTTCTCTCTATTGAGTATGATGTTGGCTGTAGGTTTGCTATATATGGACTCCACTATCTTGAGGAATTCCCCATCTGTCCCCATTTTTTGTAGTGTTTTGATCATAAATGGGTGTTGGATTTTGTCAAAGGCTTTCCCTGCATCTATTGAGATAATGATGTGGTTTTTGGTTTTGCTTTTATTTATGTGGTGAATGACATTGATTGACTTATGTATATTGAACCAGCCTTGCATTTCCTGGGATAAATCCCACTTGGTCTTGATGAACAATCTTTTTGATATACTGCTGTATCTGGTTGGCTAGGCTCTTGTTCAATTTTTTGGCATCTATATTATTCAGAGATATTGGTGTGCACTTTTCCTTTTTTGTTGTGTCCATATCTCCTTTTGTTATCAAAGTGATGTTGGCTTGATAGAAGGTGGAAGGGAGTGTTTCTGTTTCTTCAATCTTTTGGAAGAGCTTTAGAAGTATAGGTATTAACTGTTTCCTGGAAGTTTTGTAGAATTTGTTTGTAAATCCATCTGTTACAGGACTTTTGTTGTTGGGAAGATTCTTTTTTAAAAAAATATATTTATTTATTCCCTTTTGTTGCCCTTGTTGTTTTATTGTTGTAGTTATTATTGTTGTTGTTATTGATGTCATTGTTCATAGGACAGAGAGAAATGGAGAGAGGAGGGGAAGACAGAGAGGGGGAAAGAAAGATAGACACCTGCAGACCTGCTTCACTGCTTGTGAAGCGATTCCCCTGCAGGTGGGGAGAGAAGAGTCTTAATAACTGTTTCAATTTTTTTGTCTATGATTGGTCCATTTAGGTTTTGTAGTTCTTCTTGGTTCAGTTTTGGAAGGGTATATGTTTCTAGCAATTCTTCCATTTCTTCCAGATTCTCTAGCTTGGTGGCATATAGTTCTTAGTAAAAGTTTTGCATGATTTTCAGGATTTCTGTGGTATCAGTTGTGATGTCTCCTCTATCATTTACAATTCTATTTATTTGAGTTTACTTCCCTCCACCCTTTTTTTTTAGTGAGTCTTGCTAAGGGTTTGTCAATTTTGTTTAATTTTTCAAAGAACCAACATTTGGCTTCATTAATCTTTTGTATGGTTCTCTTATTTTTTATGTTGTTTATTTCTGCTCTAATTTTAGTGATTTCCATCCTTTTGGCTGCTTTAGGGTTCCTTTGTTTCTCTTCTTCTAAGTCCTTAAGGCATGCAGTAAGGTCATTTATTTGAGCTTTTTCTTGTTCTCTAATATGTGCTTGTATGTTGGGGATTACGCCAGCTCTCCCCCCCTGCTCCATGCTGCATTGCTTGATGCTGTGGTCTATTTACATAATCGTTGTTTTGCCTGAGACCCGCCCTGCCTGCATGGCATTGGTTTAATCCCCATTGGTTAGATGGAAGCTTGCTACCTTCACGCTCTTTGTTTCTCTCTCCACCCCCTCTCCTAGCCATTTCCTTTTCTGACCTGCCACTTCCATTTCAGAAGATATAAAGGCAGTTTTTTCTAATCAATAATGATATTATTACATTGCATTCCTGCTAAGCCACAAGTTCCTGGTTCCTCTCCTGCTTTGCTGAGTACACAGCAGCCCAGGTTAGCTCTGGTCGAGTTCTCTCCCCCACGACGCAACCCGACACTTTTATGGCTATGAACTTCCCTCTCAGTACTGCCTTAGCTGTGTCCCAAATATTTTGATAGCTTATGTCTTCATTTTCATTGAATTCTCAAAACATTTTGATTTTTTCCTTGATTTCCTCTTTGACCCAGAAGTTGTTAAGAAGTGTACTGTTGAGCTTCCACATTTTGGGACTATTACTAATCTTTTGTTGATTGTTAAGTGTTAGTTTAATTCCACTATGGTCTTAGAAGATGCTTGGGATGATTTCAATGCTCTTGAATTTGCTGATGCTGTCTTTGTGGCCTAACATACGGTCTATCCTTGAGGATGACCCATGTGGACTTGAGTAAAATGTGTATTCCAGTTTCTCGGCATGAATGACTCTGAAAATGTCCAATAGTTCTAGTTTATCTATCTCTTCATTTAGCTCCATTATTTCTTTATTGATTTTCTGCCTGGATGATCTGTCAAGTTGAGAGAGTGGGGTGTTGAAGTCCCCTGCTATGACTGTGTTACTGTTAATATATTGCTGTAGCTCTTTCAGTAGACATTTGATGTATTTAGATGGCTTCTCATTGGGTGCATAGATGTTAATAATTGTGAAGTCCTCTTGATTGACTGATCCTCTGAGCATTAAGAAGTATCCATTCTTATCTTTTTTAATCTTATCTATTTTAAAGTCTATCATGTCATATATGAGTATAGCTGTTCCTGCCCTTTTTTGTGGGCCATTGGCTTGTATGATAGTTTTCCACCCTTTCACTTTAAGTCTGTGTTTGTCTTGTTGAGTTAGGTGGGTTTCCTGTAGATAGCATATTGTTGGGTTATGTTTTCTGATCCATCTTCCTACTCTGTGTCTTTTAATAGGTGAATTCAGGCCATTGACATTTATTGATATCAAAGATTGATGATATTTTAATGCCATTCTTGTTGAGTTTTAGAGTGTTCTGATAGATGGCCTATTTATGGTGGTCTGACTGTTTATAGGAGACCTTTCAGAACTTCTTTCAGGGCAGGCTTGGTAATAATTGATTCCTTCAACTGTTGCTTGTCTGAGAAGGTATTTACGCCTCCATCTAGTCTTAATGACAGCCTAGCAGGATACAATATTCTTGGTTGAAAGCCTTTCTCATTGAGCACTTGATAGATATCTTGCAATTATCTTCTGGCCTGTAGTGTTTGTGTGGAGAAGTCTGGTGCTAATCTTATGGGATTTCCTCTGTAGGTGACTCTTTTTTTTCTTTTGCAGCCTTCAGGATCTTTTCTTTATCCTTATTCCTTTTCATTCTAAATATAATGTGTCTTGGTGTCTTTAAGTCTGGGTTAATTCTGTTTGGGATTCTTGAATCTTTATGTCTTTGATGTTATCTAGACTAGAGAAGTTTTCAGCTATTATGGCCTGGAGAATGCTTTCTTCCTCTCCCTCTCTTTCTTCCTCTGGTAAGCCAACAATGCATATATTGTTTCTCTTGAAGTCATCCCATAGGTCTCTGTTGTTGTTTTCAGTATCTCTTAATCTCTTTTTGAGATCTCTTACTTCTTTTTTAGTTGTCTCTAATTCATCCTCAATCTTGCTTATTCTGTCTTCAGCCTCATTGATTCTATTCTCTCTCCCTTCTACTGTTTTCTAGAGTTCATCTATTTTGTTCATCTGTTCTGATACTGTTTTAGCTTGTTCAGCTAGTTGTATTCTTAGCTCAGCTATTTCAGCTTTAAGCTCTCTAATAACCTTGAGATAATTAGTGTTTTCTTCCAGAGTCTCATTTGTTGTTCCTGTATTTCAAATTACAATTCTTTACTCACTCCTGTGATTATTTCCTTAGCTAATGTTTGGATATTGACCTCTATAGGATCCTTTCTTTATCCTTACTTCTTTTCATTGTAATTATGATGTGTCTTTGTGTTTTCAAGTCTGGGTTGATTCTGTCTGGGACTCTCTGGGCTTCTTGAATCTTAATGTCCCTTCTGTTGTTTAGGGCTGAGAAGTTTTCTTCTATATTTTCCTTAGAATGTTTACTTCCTCTTCTTCTCTTTCTTCTTCTGGCAGTCCAGAAATGTTACTTCTGAGATCATGCCACATGTCTCTGTTGTTGTTTTCAGTGTCTCCCAATCTTTTTTTTTTTAGCTCTTTTACCTCTTTCTTAGTTTTCTCTAGCTCATCCTCTAATTCTGATTTCTGCTTCTGTTAGTCTGTTTTCCCTTCCCTCAGCTTCTTTTTTCAGTTCAGTTATAGTATTAGCTTATTATGCTAATTGGCCTAAGCACGAATAGACAATATGCAAATCTACTGTCCACTATAAATTCCAGAGATAGCAAGAGGAGAAAGGAAAGGAGAAAAGACACACACACACACACACACACACTCCACTCCAAGTCAGATTTCTTTCACAAAATAATTAACAAATGAGTGTCAGTGAATTCTGAAAGCAAAAGGAAGAAGAAAGAAAGAAAGAAAGAAAGAAAGAAAAGCAGTGAAAGGAAAGAGATTTTTTTTTAATTAGCTAGGTGGAGAGAATAGAGAGAGAGAAAAATAAGTTTCTCCCACAGTGAATAGCACACCCAGTCACCTATCAATGCAAAAAGCAACCACAGTTAATTTTGGTCAACCTGAAGAGGAGGGAAAAGGGACACATGTACATAATAATAGTACTAATAAAATAAAATAGGATAAAAAGCCCTAACAGTCAGTCTGCAGCTTGGACCACTCCAGATTGGCTGCATGCAGCCTGGTGACCTTCCTAAATGATGTAAAGACAACCAATTATAATAAGTATTAAAAAAAAACAAAAAACCTCCAGCTAAACTTTTCTAGACAGGGCTGAAGCCCAGATTGGTCAGGTATTCTGTCACTCAAATAGAGCTTCAGCCCACTTCAAAAAGAGAAAAGAAAAAGAAAAACAGGCTTGGAATGACACCCCCTGCTGAGCCGGGAATCTTGGTAAAGAAAATAGCTCCACAGGAAGCCTGCTAGGAGCATGTGGTCAGCCAGTGGGGGCTGGTTTTGGGGTGGAGGGGAAGGGTCAGTTCAGAAATAATCAGGTTTCCTTTGTCCTTTATGACCTCTGTTTGCCAGCCCAATAGTGGGTTACAGGACTCTTTTTTGGTGTCACCCTTACTTTCCCTTACCATCAATGGCCCAGAGATTCTACCTTCTCCCGAGAATCCCAGGTTGAAAGGTACTTCTTTTAGGAGCTCACACCAGTTATTGTCTCCAAGTCTCCATCTTGGCTCTGCCCTTATTATTGTTTTTTGTTGTATGGGATTACAGAGTACCACTCCACATCACACCCATCACCAAAGTTCTGTGTCCCTACCCTCCCACCTCCCAAAGATAACCACCAGAGTTTTCGCAGGTCTTAGAAACAGTTTGCTTGCTTCTGTTTTTGTTTTGTTTTTGCAGGTTCATGTGTGAACTTGGTCTCTTCTATAAACTTGTAATACTCTTCAACATAGTACCTAGAATTTCAGTTTAGTTTCTGACCTCTATCCTTAAGATTCTTTAATACCTCCGTAGGTCCTCTGCACTTTCCCAATAGCACACCCTCCTCATTGGAATACTTTCCCACTCATATACATTCCCCAACTCAGAGGTGCCACCCTCTCTCAGTCCTGGGCTGGGTCAGGTTAACACTCAGAACCTATTATTGTCCCTTCAGCAAATGAGGACTTCAGCAATCATGGGTCTCTTCACTCAGCAAACTCCGGCATCAACCTGGCTGCTTCTGGGCATCAGCCCTCCCCACCCAACCCAGTGCCTCTATCTATGGAGCAGCCCCCTAAACCCAAACTTGAAGGGGTTCTGGTTAACCACAATGAGCCCCGGTCCAGCTCGAGGATTGGACTCCGTGTGCATTTCAACCTTCCAGAAGATGACAAAGAAAGTGAAGTAGCCTCCGAGAGTGGAGTGGTCAATTCCAACCAGACCAGGCCCAATTATTTCCAGGAAAGATTCAATGGACAAACAACAAAAGTCTCAGAACCTTCTTCACCAATCAAAGAACCCCCTCCAGTTTTGGCCAAACCCAAACTGTAAGTAAAAAAACTAGAATGGAAAACCAATAGTACTTGTGAACTTCTCTGAGTTCTTCTTAACAATAAAGGAGCTGAAATGGAAACTATAAAATCAGAAAAGGAGAAATTAGCCGCATTGAAAACTATAAGTCCTTATATCAATATAAATGTACTATCGCTAGTATACCTATTGTTAATATTGTTGTACCTAAATCAACTCAAAAATATGCTTGTCTAATATTAAGGGGCTATAGGTACTTCTTATAAAATCCTTTTTTTTTAAAAAAAATTCTATTTATTTATTTTCCCTTTTGTTGCCCTTGTCTTTTTATTGTTGCTGTAGTTATTGTTAGTGATGTCATCGTTGTTGAATAAGACAGAGAGAAATGGAGAGGGGAGGGGAAGGCAGAGGGGGGAGAGAAAGACACCTGCAGACCTGCTTCACAGCCTGTGAAGGGACTCCCCTACAGGTGGGGAGCTGGGGGCTTGATTCTTACGCCGGTCCTTGAGCTTTGCGTCAAGTGCGCTTAACCCACTGCGCTACCGCCCAACTCCCTAAAATCCTTTTTTAAAAAAGAATTTATTTATTTATTCATGAGAAAGATAGAAGGAGAGAAAAAAACAGACATCACTTTGGTACATGTGCTGCCAGGGATCAAACTCAGGACCTCATGGCTGAGAATCCAATGCTTTATCCACTGTGCTACCTCCCAGACAACCATGAAATCCTTTTTTGTATGTATAAGAATTGTTGTTATCATGGGGGTAGGTAGCACAATGGTTATGCAAAGAGACTGTCATGTCTGAGCTCTGAAGTCTCAGGTTCAATTCCACACCACCATAAGCCAGAGCTGAGCAGAGTGTAGTAGAAAAAAAAAATGTTGTCTATGATTTCATTCTTATATTCCCATTTCTATTTGAACTTAAGGTTTTTTTTTAGTGTTTTTAGGTTGCTGTTTGCCATTGCTAGTAACAACAGTGGAACTTATAGAAGTCTAGTGGGATGAAAGAAGTCATGATTTTAGATGAATCTCAGAAGCTTGAGGTGGTTGTCACCTAACTCTTTAGATAGTCTCCATCGGATTCCTGTTGCGGTGTTTAATGTTCGTTTGCATAAAGCAAAAAGAGAGAATGAACTGCTATTACACACAGAAAAATAATCAAAATTATATTTATAATTACATAGGCCATCAAATATCAACAGTCCAGTTAACTGTAACAGCATTCCCATCTATCATTGCTTCTCAGTGCTGACCACAAAGATACTCGTTGAAAATAGTTCATATTGTATAGTTTCCTATTCTTGTCACTACTACATTAGGTAAACTTCTGAGTATAAAATTAAATGTTACAAACATGCCTCTTAGCAGGTTACACCCAGAAGTGTGCCAGTCCCTTAAAGTTCTTAAGCTGGAAAGAAAGGAAGACATTATTGTAGGTATTGTCAGACTTGGGAATCAAACAAAGCATGAGGAATAACTAGAGATTTGTAGGCTAGGATCACTTGGACCAGCCTCTGCCTGCTTCACTGTCTTGAATACTTCCTCGTCTGTCTGCTCCATTGTTCTCCGTTTGACTTGTTAGTTTGGTATGCTCCCTTTTACACCACGATTTGTGTCAAGTCCCACTGTTAACAATCCTCAGCTACTGAGTTCCCAATTCCAGTAGGTCCAGGCTAACGGGTTGAATTTACATTTAGAGGATTTACATTTGGAGGAAAGGGTGAAATGGATCAAATCAGAAGTGTGGGTGATGGCAGTTCTGAGAGAAGGGAGTTATGGTAACAGATAACCCAAAATAATCTTCTTGGGATTCCCTAAGACCTCCTCTTATGCAGGGACTGTCTGGGGACTGTTAGATGTGCCATCAAGATTAATTTTACTAATAGCTTGTTATAGGGGGGGACCCAAATAGTGGGCTAGATACGTGAGGGTTTATTTTGTCTTAGATAAAGAAGTTAGATGGGGGGACCAGGCAGTGGCACACTTGATTGCACACATTACAATGCACAGGACTCAGGTTCAAGTCCCTGGTCCCATCTGCAGGGAGAAAGCTTCACAAACGGTGAAGCAGGGCTACAGGTGACCCTGTGTCTCCCTCTCTATCTCCCCACCCCCTCTCAATTTCTCTCTGTCTCTATCCAATAATAAATAAATAAAAATAAATAGAGAAAGAAAGAAGGGACAGAGGGGTAAGGAGAGGGGGAGAGGGAAAAGGAAGGGGTGAGAGAAAGAGAGATAGAGGGAGAAGAAGAAGGGAAGAGAGATAGGGAGAGAGAGAGGGAGGAAGAGAGAGGGAGAGGAAGAAGGGAAGAGAGATAGGGAGAGAGAGGGAGGAAGAGAGAGGGAGAGGAAGAAGGGAAGAGAGTTAGTGAGGAAGAGGGAGAGGGAAGGGGGAGGGAATATAGAATATAGAGAATTAAAGCATATGAACTTGAAAAGAGAAAAAATATAGTTAGCCCACATTTATGACCTTGGGATATCTATGGTAGTTACTGTTGGAGCAAGGTGGGGGCCCAGAACTTTGGTGGTGGAAGTGGTGTGGAATTATAGCCCTGTTATCTTATAATCTTGTAAATCACTATTAAATCACTAATACAAATCATTATTTAAAATTTTTTTAAATATTTATTTATTTATCCCTTTTGTTGCCCTTATTTTATTGTTGTAGTTATTATTTTTGTTGTTATTGGTGTCATTGTTATTGGGTAGGACAGAGAGAAAGGGAGAGAGGAGGGGAAGACAGAGAGGAGGAGAGAAAGATAGACACCTGCAGACCTGCTTCAGTGCTTGTAAAGCGACTCGCCTGCAGGTGGGGTGGGGAGCCGGGGGCTTGAACCAAAGAGTAAGATGAAAGCCAACAAGAATAGGGGCCCTATGGTGAAAAGAAGCTAGGATGTCTACTTTAGGTATGCTCTTAGGAGCTAAGGACTGGAGTAATCTTTGCTTGAGCTTGATAGCTAACATAAAAGTAGACTAGAAATATTATCTGGGAGGATGATGCCAGAATTGAGAATGGAACTTGAGAGTTTGGTTAGGGCAGAGAGTGATCCCAAACTTGAAAAAAAAAGTATATATACATACAGTTAACTGTCTACCACACCAATCTGACCTAGTATTAACGTGTATTAATAGTTACCACTGGAGCTCATATAACCGCTGGGTCCCTGTCAGTTTAGGCTCACAGTTCATGGTCATAGCAGGGAACATTGTAGGCTGCACACATTACAGGACCAATTCTCAAGTGGAAGAGTACCCAGACTCTCTTCAGAGAGTGGGCCGTCCTTAGCATTGCCTGCTATAGTGAGGGTAAGGTGCTAGGAGGCCCACAAAAGGGTTAATGAGGGCATTGGATATTACCCTTTTTAAAGTCATGATTCTTTATCCTGACTGTTCTCTATAATACAGAGCTTTAAAAAGAAATTCTGGGGCCGAGGGTATATAGCATAATGGTTATGTAAACAAACTCTCATGCCTGAGGCTCCAAAGTCACAGGTTCAATCCCCTACATCACCACAAGCCAGAGCTGAACAGTGCTGGTAGGGGAAAAAAAAAAACATTTTTTTTCTGTCTCCCATCCTAAGTAAGTTATAATCTCTCCAAGATTATTTTAATGTGCAGGCAGACTTGAAACTACTAGTTTGGAGAACTACTAGTTTGGAAACTACTAGTTGGAGAACCTAAATTACAAAGTTTTTATTATCCCTCCACACCCAGCTGAAAAAAATCACAACATTAATTAACACTTAAAGTGAGTGAAATATCAGACGACAATCAGAATATACTGGGGAAATTTATGCTTTAGGGACAAAGGTTCCTTTAGAACAATGCTTCTGAATATGAGATACGCTATCTACATTCCGCCCTTCAACACGAGATAAAACACAAGAATCTCCCAGAGCTTGGCTGTTTTCACTTTGACCTCACCTGACAACTTGCTAGAAATGCAGACTCTCAGATAGCACTTCAGACTTACTGAAACCAGAATTCTGAGGGTGGGGCCCAGAAATATGTTTAACAAGCCCTCCAGAGGAGTCTGAGGCAAGATAAAATTTAAGAAGCAGAGGCATGATAAAATGTCAGAAGCACTGGCCTGTATTTGAAAAGATGATAGTAACTATGCCTGGCTTCTTTCCCAGGCCACTGACTGTCTGGGAAGTGACTCCTAAATCCACAAAGTTTATCTTCTATGTCTCTGGGTGACTCTAATGTTTACCCAGGAAGTAGCCACTGTTAAAACCATATCTAAAAGCTGACTGCAGAGACATTTTTACTCAGACTAGCTATTCTAATATCACTTTCTTGAGGAAATACTGATTTACATGATTTTTGTTGTCACAGGGTACATTTTCACATTTCCCCAAAATAGGTAGCAATATGTTTGTTTCATCCTTGCCCTGATGTAATAAATAACGTAATCCAGTTATTTTAAATCCCTCTGAAACAAGACTTTAATGAGATGAAAAAGCCAATTCAAATAAAGACACATTGTTCCCAAATGAATTCTTCTAGATTCTTAAACAATCAAAACATTGTATCTCATAGATCCATTGATGCTTAAATTTTGTGAGACTCTAGGGCTGGGGAGATTGCATAGTGTTTACGCAAAAGACACATGCCTGAGACTCCAAAGTCTCAGGTTTGATCCAAGCACCACCATAAACTAGTGTTGAACAGTGCTCTGACTAAACTAATCATCATAATAAACTTCTATATCTGAGTATACTTCATTTAATAAAAAGGACTAGATCTAATGTCATAACTAAAATGTCATTTAAGGTCTTTGTTCTCCCAGCTTAAACACTCATTTACAGTGGGGGTAGGTAGCATATTTGTTATATAAAGAGACTTTCCTGCCTGAGGCTCCAAAGACCCAAGTTCAATCCCCCACATTACCATAAGTCAGAACCGTGCAGTGATCTGGTAAAACAAACAAACAACAACAAAAACCCTCTGTATTTCTTTTTTTTAATTTATTACTATTATTTTTTATTTGATAGAGAGCCAAAAATTGATAGGAAGGGAGAGATAGGGAAAGAGACAGAGAGACACCTGCAACCCTGCTTCACCACTTGTGAAGCTTTCCCCCTACAGGAGGGGACTGGGGGCTTGAACCCAGGTCCTTGCACACTGTAATGTGTGCACTCAACCTGGTGTGCCACCACCCAGCCCCCTCCCCTATATTTCTTAAGTACATAGACCATGGTAATCTTGAAACACCACCATCTCTCCCTTGTGGGTCTTTCTCTACCTTACTCTTTTATTATTATTATTACCAGAGCACTGATCAGCCCTGGTTTAGGGTGGTGTGGAGGACTGAACCTGGAACATTGGATCCTCAGGCTTGAGAGTCTCTTTGCATAACCATTATGCTATCTACCCCCTAAATCTTTTTTTTTAATTGTTTATTTGTTATTATATAGAGACAGAAACTGAGAGTGGAGGGGGAGATAGAGGTAGAGAGAGACAGAGAGACACCTGCAGCCCTGCTTCACCACTCGTGGAGCTTTCCCCCTACAGGTGGGGACCAGGGGATTGAACCAGGTCCTTGCACATTGTAATGTGTGCACTAAGTCAGGTGCACCACCACCTGCTTCCCCATGTTACTCATTAGTTACTTGCTCAAGGGTGCATTCTCCTAAAAGAAAAGTTTGATAGTTTTGAAAACCTCATGTATATATGATTTTTAGACTTTTTTGTTTGTCATTTTTCTTTTAAAAATAGTTGTTTGGGCAGCCTGAGAAGTGGCACAATGGATAAAATATTGGACTCTCTAGCATGAGGTCCAAAGTTTGACTCCTGGTATCACATGTGTCAGGACAATGCTCTCTTTCTTCACATCCTCTCTATCTCTTCTCTCTCTCTCTCTCTCTATCTCTATCTCTCTCTCTGTCTCCCTTTAACAAATAGATAAATCTTTTACAAAAGTAACTATTTTGAGAGAAATTGAATAAGAAATGTAATGCTTCTGTAGTCTATATTCCTAAAGTAGACAACTAGTCCCAGTTTGAACTTTCTCCTTTTAAGAACAAGAAAAGTGTGGTCCGGGAGGTGGCGCAGTGGATAAAGCACTGAATTGTCAACCATGAGATCCTGAGTTCGATCCCTGGCGGCACATGTACCAGAGTGATGTCTGGTTCTTTCTCTCCTCCTATCTTTCTCATGAATAAATAAATAAATAATTTTTTTTAAAAAAAGAACAAGAAAAGCTTGAGGCAATGTTTATAATTAGGGTGACATATTACTTATCATTCAAGACATGCCATTATTGAGCATGAAATAGCACACTATTAATTATGCCAGGAAAATAGGCATAAACCAGAATTGTCTTGGACAAATAAGGATATATGGTCAACTAATTTATAAATATTTGTTGTGAGGGGAAGATGAGAAGCACTAAGACACATCCATGTTAAGGTTTACCTCTAAGTGGGGCAAAGTGAAGAATACAGCACATTGACTCAGAGACTTCAGTATCCTTCAGTAGTTGATGTCATTGTCTAGTTCAATACCTTCTGTCTTCAAACTGAGGCCCTTCTGCCAGTCTCAGAACTTTGAGCATTCCCAACAAGAAGAATGCTGTCTTTCTTTCTTCCTCCTTTCATTTCTTTTTCTTCCTTTCTTTCAACTTTTAACCATTCTAAAATTGCCCTGCTATGTTACACAACTCCAGGCCACAAACTAAACAACCCACCAGTGATAAATTAGCTGATTTCTGTTAACGCTGCCTGTTCTTATTCAGCATAAAATCATAAACAGACTGTATGCGTGTTTTCTGAAGGGTGAGGCCAGTAGTAATGGATTTCCCTCTCTCCTCACTTCTGTTTTGTGTATAGCGATTCCAGCCAGCTACAACAACTCCACAACCAAGTCTTACTGGAACAACAGCAATTGCAAAGTCCCTCTCCTTCATCTCCAAAAGAGTTTCCTTTCAATACAAGTATTTTGAACTCCATTGAGCCCTCTGCGGTGACATCAACTGGCAAACCAGTGAAGACCCCTTCAGCACAGACATTCAGTTTGGCCCGGCCAAGGCATTTCTTCTCCACAAATACCATCCCAGCAACTGAGTCCCCGTCTAGTTCTCCAGTGTTCACCCTGAACAGCACTCCTCAAGCCATTCAGAGGACAGTAAGCAAAGAAAACCTCTTCGCTTCTCACCCTTCTGTACAAACCAAACCTATAGGAGGTGTTTCCATCCAGAATGATCCACTCGCTCCAGCTCCAACAGAGCCAGCGCAATCACCATTTTCCATCTCCGGTGGCAACCAGTTTCAGCCTCACTGTGTGTCCCCAACTCCTGTCTCTCCCACCAGCCGGATTCAGAACCCAGTGGCTTTCCTCAGCTCGGTTCTACCTTCCCTCCCTGTCATCCCACCCACCAACGCCATGGGGTTGCCACGAAGCGCACCTTCCACGTAAGTACACCGCCCATGTAACAGGGATTTCTCGAGTCAAAACACATCAGTTGAGAAGGAATAGATCTGGGACAGTACCCTTGGTTAGTAGATTCCTACATAACCCTGTCTTGGATGAAAATAGAATGTTAAAGGCCTTAGAATAAAAGACATAGTTACTTTATGTAATTTTAACAATTTAATAAGAACCATAAATAGAAAATGTCATCCTGGCTTCTTGTTATCATCATCTTTCTAAGATAATCTTTTTTACAATGCCAATTTTAAAAGTAATTTATTTAATTCTTGTTTTATGTTATTTGATTTTTTTTTAAATGTCTTTATTGGGGAATTAATGTTTTACTTCGACAGTAAATACAATAGTTTGCACATGCATAACATTTCCCAGTTTTCCACTAAGATAATTTTGTGTTTGTTTGTTTTACCAGAGCACTGATCAGCTCTGGTTTATGGTGGTTCAGGGGATGACCCGGGGACTTCGGAGCCTCAGAACCTCTTTGCCTAACCATTATGCTATCTACCCCCACCCCATAACTTACTTTCTATATACTACTTTTCTATTTCCATAACCACATAGAATATTTCTGCAATCCACTATTCTAAAACTAGATCTTGAAATCTGAAAACAGATCTCTGTGTAGTACTCAACATTCACACAAAATTCCCTCCATGAGGGTTTCATAAATCCGGGTGTCTAGTTATCCATTCATGTGTAGCTCTTCATACACTGACCAGTACTTTTCATGGATGGATCAGGTGTGAATTTATTTTGCAGGCCATCCCAGGGACTAATGAAGAAAAATAGAAAGTCTCCCCAAGCAGTGAGTGATGATTATATTCGTGAAACTAAGAATGCTGTAATTCTAGACTTGGGGAAAAAAATGAATTTCGGTGATGTTAAATCAAATCAACAGGTAAGCTCATTAAGCTGAATAGTTTGTTGAAATTTAAATTGTCCCATAACAATAAGAAATACATAGTTTGGTTGTATGGAAAGGAGAGAGATGCAATAAGGGCAGATGTGTGGTCAGGGGAGGTTAATTCAAAACAAGTTTCCTTCAACTATGCAAGTGGGAGTGTCCACTAGAGGTAGGAAGTTGTAGCAGAATACAGCTCATAATAGCTTTATCAAAATCCCGTGTAGGCAGTTGTAAGGGACAATAGCAGTTAAGGAAATCACATTCCATATCCATTCCATTCCCTAGAGAATGCTACTGGGGCTCCATGCTCAGCTGAGAAGCCAGGATTCACTAAGACAATTTAGGATTATAGAAGGGACACTGAAATCTCTGGTCCATGGTGAGGGACTGAAAGTGAAACCTGTGTGGTTTATTGGGACTCCATTTTATAAATCTTATATCTGAATTATTTACTTATTTACTTATTTATTTATTTATTTTGCTTGCAGAGTTATGGTTGGGCTCAGTGCCCCATAGTCCCTGGTGGCTTTTTTTTTTTTTTCCATTTTATTCAGTAGGACAGTTTCGGGGTGTCTCCCTCCTTCTCCGACAGGGTGTACTCCAGGGGAAAGGTAACGGGCTGGTTCTTTCTCGCTCACGACAGGGGTGACACGAAGTAAAAGACACCAGGGGACTCTTAGTGTGAATCTAGAATCTGAGTCCTTAGAGTCCCAGAATCCTAGAGTCCGTTTATTAGCAACGTGGACATGAGTTAAATAGAAAAGCAATGAAGTTAATTATTGTTGAAATATGACAGAAATTACAGGTTTCTTAACAGTCAGCATGCCCCTAAGGTAGGGGGCTGGTATGACAGGAATTGATGAGATACAAGACAGTTATTTTCCATAACACAAGCAACTTAATTATCCAAAGGTATTTGAGAGAAGCATAGGGGTTAAACCCGTAGGGTGAGACAGAGAGAAGATGAATATCAAAAGGCCATATAGTTTGGCATTTCTCTTGTCTGGGGTCTGAGGTGTGTGATGAAGTGTGTGATAAGGTGTGTTCTTCTGTGATCAGAAGGTGACTTTGAATGAGTGAATCTGCGGCCATGTGGCCTGCAGTTAATGGAGGGAAGTACTGGGGTATCTGTGGGCCTGAGAGTCAAGAAGGAAAGAACCACGTCTGAGTTTCCCCCCTTATGCTCACCTCGGTTGAGAGAGACTTACCAAGAGGTTATCTTCTCAGACCTCCATCCAAAGATGGGGGTGGTTCTCCCTAAGCTCTATCAGGCTCACACATGTTCCCAACATCTCCTCCTAATTTCTTTAATTAATGAACAGTGTTTATGGATCAATGTCAGTTAGAGCATTTCTTTCCTCTAAAGGAATACGAGTGTAAGGGTGAACTGAGACTCTCTGTACTGTAACATTAATTATGTCATGTATGCGTTTCTTGAGGAATTGAATGAGGCAAGGAATAATCAGCGATAGAGCTACCATAGCTAGCAAAGGGCCTAGGAGAGGTAGAAGCCAAGCAGTTAAAGGAGAAGAGAACCAGGAGTTAGTACCGAAAGAGGAAAAGGAATTCTTAATATCACAGCTAAGTTTGTGCAAGATATTAACATTTCGGTTTTACAAATCTAATTTCATTTACAAAAGAAACAACATTTTTCTAGACAAAGATCACACTATTTAGCATAAATCAAGTCCAAACCATGGCAGTTCTGGAGTACCACCTTGGCAAGGGAGTTCATCTGTCTCTGGAGAGGCTCCAAGCTGTCCGAGGTGAAGTCAAATGGACTGTCGAAGTTGATTTTCAATGTGTCCAGCAGCATAGAGAGATTGTTCCAAAGTCCACCAGCAAGTTTAAGGGATGCAGTCAGTTGATGTGATGTCCAAGGGAAGAAACAGCAAGTCTGGTCCTCTGGTGGGTCAGCGCCAGCTGATGAAATTCTTCTTCTTCATAGCGGGTCAGCTGTGGAATAAGAAAAACTAGGAGGCAAGGACCAGGTAGAGAAGAACTGACACGAAAATTAGGTCAGCAGAAAGAGAATTGGGTAGGCTGGTGAGGTTAGCTGGAGTATATACTGGAATGGTGTCTTTTAATGGTAAGGACTTGCCAACAGGGACTCTGTGGATTTTCCAAGAGCAGTAATGTCATCCACCATAATAAAAGGAAAACAAACATTCCAGCATTGGAAAAAGAAAAAAGAAAAAAAATGTGTCTCTATGACTATGTGTCTCTATAAATTGGGTGGCTTTGTCAATGAGATATAATAAATGGACAATTCGGATTTCTGTAAATATTAAGAAGGTTTAGTAAAGTTACTTCATTGATACTTTAGCCAACTGAATACTGGGGGGGTGCATTCCCCTTCTTTTTTTATTAATTGAGCTTAAGGGTTATAGTTTTTCTTGTTTGAGCTGTAGCCCACATAAATTTAGAAAAAGTACCAACTGAGAAAAAAAACTGTTTACCAAACGTGGGCAGGTGAGTTACATCAATCTGCCAGAGAGCACTGGCTTTTATCAATGGGGACTAGTCTTCAAATTCTGCATAGCAGGATCTTAATTAAACAAAGTAGGAGCCAGTAAAGTGCTCTCACTATGGCAGGTCAAGCGTTAAAATTTAAGACGTTTGTAAAAAAATGAAAAAAAAATTTTAGGATATGAGTGACTTTAAAAGTCATCACACACCCATAAATAAAAAAGAAAAATGTTTAGCTTTAAATCTTACCATATGAGCAGTCGGTTCTTCATCTGTAGATTGTACCTATAATTATTTACTTAAGAGAAAATAATGTGTACCAAGTTAGAAGTTTAATGGTTAGAATTGGCTTGAGTTCCTTCATATGATTTTAGAAGGCTCTTTATTAAAATATACCAGTATGTTATAGAAAGTCAATACCTAATGTGTTGACATGATAAAATGTTTACTATTTTTTTAATCACTTAATTATAAACTTAGTTTGTTAGAATCTTTGTTTATCACAAAGCTTATCACACCCTTAGGGCAGCTATAAACAAGGGTGGTACGGTACACAATTGATCTTTCACTTAAAAAGCTAAGATAAACCTCATAGCTTAAATGTTTAAAAATAAATTTTTACTGTTACATTTATTTTAGATGACAATATTAGACTAAATAATTTTGTTGAATCACATCTGCCGAATTAAAAAAAATTTATCAGGCCAGGAATATCATGTTTAACCCTTTGTTCCTGGCAAGGCCACTGTTCTACCCTGACTGGGTCATTAGAAAGCCATTCTAGGTGAGGGGTTTCGTGACGAACAGTGGCGTTTAGAATTGGGGGTGCTGGTAAGATTTAAAATTTTCACCCTCGTGAGAGAGGCGCCCTGTAGAGGGGTCAGAACAGATAGTCACATTTAAAGATTCTAATAAATCTCTGCCCAATAGGTTAGTGCTGATGTAAGCGATCAAAGGGCGGAAAAGTCCAGTAGTCCCATCAGGATCTTCCCAAACAAGTGGGTCTTGGGTCTGAAAGGCCTGTGTAAGGCCGCCCACCCCATGAAGTCTAGGTCCAGGGAGGAGATTCCAGTGCCTGGGCACCTCCTTCTGTCTTAAAATAGTTCTGTCAGCTCCGGTATCAGTCAGACATTTAAAAGGTTTTTTGTCAATCAGGAGTGTCATAATTGGGTGACCTCGTTCAATAACGGGTAGTCCACAATACTTCTGGCTCTGGACTAGCACCTACCCTTTCCAGCTAGCTATCTTTATCCTGGGTCCTCTCGTGGACTGAGTGCTCTCCCTTATGCTCAGCAGGGAGCAGTGCAGGGGGCAGCGGACAGGCTCCCTGGCTGAATGGAGGCGTGATATCTACAGAGCATTTTATTATTTCCGTATCTTTCCCTCTTTCAGGGGCTAAGGGTTGCCCCAAATCTAGTTTAAATCTTTGTCAAAGTGTGGTAAAGGTGTGCCATCTTTATGCGTTTTAGAACAACACTCTTTTCTCTGATGATAGCCCTTCTGGCACCGAGAACAAAGTGTCTTAGCTTTCTGGTTGCCAGATGGGGTGCGGGGTCCCTGTTGCCTTTAAAACACAGGTTACGCCAGTGCCCCTCGCGACCGCACTGAAAGCAGGCTCCCTTCTGTTTATCTAGGGCAGCTGCAAAAGCTTGTGCCAAAGTGGTAGCCTGGTGAGTGCTGGACCCTATCTCTTGAGTGGCTAAAATCCACTGACTTGGGGTCTCATTTTTTAGAGACAAACATGCCTGACGGAAGTATGGAAGCATTCCTTCCCATACTATAGTTTTTAATAATAACTGACGGGCATTTGGATCAGAAAATTTTCTCTCTAGGCTGGCCTGTACTCTGGTGATAAACTTAAAGACTCGTCTCGTTCCTGGCATAGGCTAAGTATAGGGGCAGGGCTCTCGCCTGTAGGTGGTGTTAATCGGTCCCATGCCTCCATTGCGCAGAGGCGCACCTGGTCAAAGTAACCGGGTGGAAACCTGGCCTCTGCCTGAAGAATTCCGGTGCTCAAGCAGCCTGTGCCAAATAATGCATTCCAATCTGGCTGCCCTTCAGTATTTCTACGGGCTTGCTGCAAACACTCATCCCGAAAAAATGCTTCCCACTGGAGAAAAAGTGGGCTAGGCAGTACAGCTCTCATAATATCTCTCCAATCTTGGGGTGTATTTAAACTTTGTAGATAACCCTGGAGAATAGACTTTGTCCAAGGGGAATGAACTCCATCTTCCCGAATAGCGATTTTGAGTTCTTTTAAATCAGAAACTGCATAGGGGTACCAGGAGCTAGGTTTCTGCCTGTTTGGGACCAAATTTACAGAGTACGCACTAAGCTGTCCCAGGGAAAACTGATCTCTTAGCTGGCATAAGTGTTCAGAGTCTGTCATAGCCACTTTTGGAGTGACAGGGAGCAGTGAGGTAGTTGGAGCAGGAAGAGGAGGGAGAAGGGCGGTGCACAGGGTCTGTGCAGGTGGCTGTGGATCCCGCAGCTGCCTTTCATTTACTGGCATGTCCTGCGGCTCTGGCACAGCCAGAATCACTGGCGCGGGCGATAGCGCCTGTTGTGCCGAGGGCAGCGGCGCTTGTGGGAGTTGTATAGGTTGTGGCAGTGATGGCAATGAAGCCGTGGGCGCCTCTAACTGCGCACTGGGTGCAGCCGGCGGTGACAGACATGGCGGCTGAATCGGAGGTGCCTGTGCCTTCGGAGCTGGCTCTGTTACTGCCCAAGGCGGTGATACAGGCAAAAATAATGCTTGTGGTCCAGGGGGCAACACCAGAGATGGTGGCCTGGTCCATGCAGGGAAGGGCAGGGGTATCTGAGGAGGAGGCGGAGGTGGAGAGGAAGGTGCAGAGAATGGTGGAGGGAGAGACGGAAACTGCAGAACAGATTCTTCAGATTCTGCCCTTTCTGGAGAAAAAAGCTTAGACTTAGCCAAGAGAGCAACCTGATCCCTTAATTCCTGAATAGCAGTCTCAAGGCTAGCCTCTTTTTTAGTATCTGATCCTTTCAATTCCTTTAAGACTTGCACTGGGGGTGCCAGAGTGGCCCCGCCCTCCAGCTACTTGGCTGAGGGAGAGCTGTCCCTTTTCTCTGGTTCCTAAGCAGATGCTGCGCACTGTTTTAATGTAGCAATGATTGCCAGGAACTGAACATCTAGTTCTCTTAATCCTTCAGCTTCCTCCTTGCGGGCTAAATATGCCACACAGGCCCATGACTCTGGGTCATAGATATGCTCTTTCCTAAACCAGGGGGCTACATGAATCACCATATTCCAAAATCGTAGGGCCTGTTTCTTTGATAGCTTTAACGCTCTGGTAGCTAACAAGTCTCGAAAGCACTTAATTGGAGGGTTGAAAAAAAATTCCCCATGTCAGTTTAGCTCAGAAATTAGGTGAGGGTCTAGAGCAAATGTTACAAAATTTGGATAGGAGGGAAGATTAGGTCAGACCCGTTAAGATTCAACGGGGGAAGAATACTCAGTTTCTCAGAGCCTGGCCAGGGTTCTGTTCCACTGAGGTTCTCCCTCTGTATCCTCTCCACGAGCTTCCCTGGAGTGTGAAAAGATAGGGAGAAGGAGATAAAGATCACAGGGGCTCAAATGAGAGCCTTGGGGTTACCTTTCCGTGAGCTTCGCTATATCTTCTTGATTTCCTGAAGCCACGGTCCTGATCCCCTCAGTTGGGCCAGCGTTTTTCAACTGGGTGAAGGCTGATGCCTGATGGGCCGATTTTCCTCTTGAGGTCGGGAAATTCTGCCCCACGCTACGGGCGCCAGATTTCAGGGTGTCTCCCTCCTTCTCCGACAGGGTGTACTCCAGGGGAAAGGTAACGGGCTGGTTCTTTCTCGCTCACAACAGGGGTGACACGAAGTAAAAGACACCAGGGGACTCTTAGCGTGAATCTAGAATCTGAGTCCTTAGAGTCCCAGAATCCTAGAGTCCGTTTATTAGCAACGTGGACATGAGTTAAATAGAAAAGCAATGAAGTTAATTATTGTTGAAATATGACAGAAATTACAGGTTTCTTAACAGTCAGCATGCCCCTAAGGTAGGGGGCTGGTATGATAGGAATTGATGAGATACAAGACAGTTATTTTCCATAAC
This sequence comes from Erinaceus europaeus, assembly GCF_950295315.1. Classification (NCBI taxonomy): domain Eukaryota; kingdom Metazoa; phylum Chordata; class Mammalia; order Eulipotyphla; family Erinaceidae; genus Erinaceus; species Erinaceus europaeus. The sequence continues at coordinate 19,730,662 of NC_080162.1, forward strand.
ACAAGCAACTTAATTATCCAAAGGTATTTGAGAGAAGCATAGGGGTTAAACCCGTAGGGTGAGACAGAGAGAAGATGAATATCAAAAGGCCATATAGTTTGGCATTTCTCTTGTCTGGGGTCTGAGGTGTGTGATGAAGTGTGTGATAAGGTGTGTTCTTCTGTGATCAGAAGGTGACTTTGAATGAGTGAATCTGCGGCCATGTGGCCTGCAGTTAATGGAGGGAAGTACTGGGGTATCTGTGGGCCTGAGAGTCAAGAAGGAAAGAACCACGTCTGAGTTTCCCCCCTTATGCTCACCTCGGTTGAGAGAGACTTACCAAGAGGTTATCTTCTCAGACCTCCATCCAGAGATGGGGGTGGTTCTCCCTAAGCTCTATCAGGCTCACACATGTTCCCAACAGGACAGAGGACAAGGAGAGACAGAGAGGAAGAGAGAAAGATAGACACCTGTTTGTAAAGCATCCCCACTACAGGTGGGAGTAGGGGCTCAAACCCGGGTCATTGCACATTGTGCGCCTAACTGGGTACACCACCATCCACCCCCATATATCTGAGTCTTAAAAATCTGTCTTCTCGGGGAAAACAAAACAGAGTGGCATAGTCCAATGTTGGTGAACCAAGGCCAACTTGAAAAAGACTCTTGTAGATAAATCTACAAAAGAAGCAAAAATATCTCATTAAAACATTGGCCAAATCACTAAACAGAGAGTTTTCTAAAGAAAAGATACACATAGGGTAGCAAGTGGTCGTGCACCTGGTTGAGTGCACATGTCACAGTGCACAAGGACCCAGGCTCAAGCCCCTGGTCTCCACCTGGGGGGGGGGACGTTTTGTGAGTGGTGAAGCAGGTCTGCAGGTGTCTCTCTTTCTCTCTTCCTCTTTATCTCCCCTGCTTCCCTTGATTTCTGGGCGTCTCTTTCCAATAAATAGATGCAATAAAAATTAAAAAGCAAGAAGCACACATGTTACAACGTGCAAGGATCCAGGTTTAAGTCCCTGGTCCCCACCTGCAGAGGAAAAGCTTCACAAATGGTGAAGCAGGGCTGCAGGTCTCTCTCTCTCTCTCTCTCTCTCTCTCTCCCCCCCCCCCACGGCTTCCTCTCAATTTCTGGCTGTTTCTATTCAACAAATAAATACAAATATTTTTTAAAAAATAAGAGATACACATGACCCACAGACACATGAAGAAATGCTCCACTTCACTTATCATGAGATAAATGCATATTAAAACTACACTGAGATGCCATCTCACCCCTGAGAGAATGGCTGGCATCAACAAACCAGGAAATAACATGTGTTGGAGAGGTTATGGAGAAAAGGGAACTCTGCTACATTGCTGGTGGGAGTGCCAACTGGCACAGCCCCTTTGGAAGACTGTGTGGAGAGCTCTTAAACAAATAGAAATGGAATTACTTTATGGCCCAGCAATACTACTCTTAGGCATTTATCCAGTGTACACTCAAGCATTAATTCGAAGGGAGATATGCACCCTTATTCACACAGCCAGAGTGGAAGCATCCTAAATGCCCACCATCAGATGACTAGCTAAAGAAGTTATGGAATATCTATTCCATGGAATACTCCTCTGCAACCAGAAAAGATGATATTGCATCCTTTGGGACAAAATGGATGAGGCTAGCAGTGATTACGCTTAGCAAAATAATTAAAAAAGACGAAAGACAACTACCCGATGGTTTCACTCAGATATAGAAGCTAGAGATCTGATTTACATCAACTTGCCAAAAAAAAAAAAAATCCAAACAAAACAGAAGTGAGCAAACTATAAGACTCATGAGAACTGTGGTGGTTACCTTTGTGAGATAGGAGGGTGGGGATACAGATTGTGACCTTTCAATCTTATAACAAACTATTAATAACAAATAACAGATAAAATATAAAATAAAATAGTGATCAGGTTGTGGTGCTCCTGGTTAAGCGCACACACTACAGTGCACAAGGACCCAGGTCCAAGCCCCTGGTCCCCCACCTGCAGGGGGAAAGCTTCACGAGTGGTGTTTTTCTGTCTCTCTTCCTCTCTATCTCCCCCTCTCCTTTCAATTTCTCTGTCTCTACCCAATCAAAAAAAAAGATTTTTAAAATAAATAAAATAAAAATTGTCTTCTCAAGTTCTATTTTAGACACTATTCCCTTCCACCCTTAGAAACTGACATGTTTGCCATTTTGACAGGAATACAAAATTTCAAATTTTGAGCAGAGGCTGATGAATGAAATAGAGTTTCGTTTGGAACGAACTCCTGTTGATGAATCGGATGATGAAATCCAACATGATGAGATCCCTACAGGCAAGTGCCTTGCTCCTGTCTTTGACAAAAGACTCAAACACTTCAGGGTCACCGAAGGCTCTCCAGTCACATTCACCTGCAAAATTGTTGGAATACCAGTCCCAAAGGTAAGGGGAAATGACCTATCAGTTGGTTAATCAACTGTACAGAACTATAGACAACACTTTCAAGAAAGTCTGGATTGGACTCTAATGTATCCACAGTGGGAACAAAATCAATTATCAGAGGGCTGGTGAGATTTTGTTTTCCCCTGGTAAGTCCATTGCTTGGCCAGGCACACAACCCGGATTCAAGAACTTGACCCCTACAGCACTTGAAGACATTTTGGTCTCTCTGCTTCCTCCTTCTTCTCCTCTTTCCCCCCTACTTCCCCCTTTTCAGTTAAAAAACGTTCACATTGAGGATTAGCAAAACAGTTTACCCAGGAAGGTGACTGTTTGGCCTTGTGCTTGACTGAAGTTTGAGTCCAGCCCACATGGTACTAGGTGAAGTTTTAGAGCTGTTGTGTATTCCCCTCTTTCCCTCTCTATCTGAAAAATCTAAAATCAAACAAACAAACAAACAAAAATCCCCTACAATAATAATTAAAAAAAGACAGAAAGAAGAAAAAGAAAGAGAAAAAAGATATAAAAATTAGCAAAGTCCAGATAATTTAACTTGAACGGATATATTCTCCTTAATTATCTTTCATTTCAGGTTTACTGGTTCAAAGATGGGACACAGATTTCAAAGAAAAGTGAGCACTGCAAAATGAGGCGAGAAGAAGATGGGACTTGTTCTCTGTACATTGACTCCACCACCAGTGATGATGATGGTAACTATACCATCATGGCTGCCAACCCCCAGGTGAAGATGCAGAGTTCAGCTGTACTACCATACTGCATTCTAAGGAAGGCATGATTGATGTCACAATGAATGAGACCTTGAAACATACTAACTACTAAGGATTTCTGAGGAAAATAAATAGGAAGCACTGTGATTGTGTGTGACTTGAACACTGTTATCACAACCTTAAAGAACAGTTAAACAGCCTTAAAGAACCACTGATCAGTTGGTTGTTCAATGCCTAAACCTTTATCAAAGGACAATAGTCCTATTCGCTTTTTTCTGTTTACTTCCCAGACCTAATGGGATGTCTTATATTTTTTCAACCTATTGACTCTGTAAAAGAGCCTATAAATCCCTCTATCAGGAGTTGGGCAGTAGCGCAGCGGGTTAAGCGCAGATGGTGCAAAGCGCAAGGACTGGCATAAGGATCCAGGTTCGAGGCCCCGGCTCCCCACCTGCAGGGAAGTCGCTTCACAGGCGGTGAAGCAGGTTTGCAGGTGTCTGCCTTTCTCTCACCCTCTCTGTCTTTCCTTCCTCTCTCCATTTCTCTCTGTCCTATCCAACAACAACAATACCAATAATAATTACAACAATAAAACAACAAGGAGAGCAAAAGGGAATAAATAAATATAAAAAAATTATTTAAAAAGTTTTAAAAAATCCCTCTATCATAGAATAATTTGTTCCCATCCTTCAGAAAATAAGCAAATTATTCATAAAGATTTGCAGTTACTTACCACATTCACAGTTTCCCCCTTTTTGGGTAACAGTTGCAAAGTTGCAGTCTTTCTGAATGAGTGCAATATATACCCCCCCTAAAATATAACAGAAAAATATCTCAACTACTATTAGATGGGAAACAGAACTTTAATTTCTATTCTCACCATTTTTCCTATTAAAATATTAGTTTTGAAGGTAATCTTCATTGAGGAAAATATAAAAGAATTTTATCCATATGGCCGCAAATAATGTCATGGACATACTAATTCATTTTGAGGTCTGGGAACCGGGCAGTGGCGCAGCAGGTTAAGCGCACATGGCACGAAGCACAAGGGCCGGTGTAAGCATGCCGGTTTGAACCCCCAGCTCCCCACCTTCAGGGGAGTTGCTTCACAAGCAGTGAAGTAGGTGTGCAGGTGTCTATCTTTGTCTCCCCCCTCTCTGTCTTCCCCTCCTCTCTCAATTTCTTTCTGCTCTATCCAACAACAATGACAGCAATAACAACAATAATAACAACAACAGTGATAAACAACAAGGGTAACAAAAAGGAAAATAATAATAGTAAAAAAATATCTGTGGTTTATTTCTCAGCATAACAATGAAAATAATCACGGTATTCTTAAATACACTTCTCCCTTGACTATTAACAGTGATTTTAGTAACATTATATTGTTTACACAACCCCTCTCCAAAGAACATTTGTAATAGTTAGACCAAAGGTTTATAGTGTTCTTGTTCAGAAACAGTTGATATAAGTTGAAAAAATGTTGAGCAATCTTTATTTTATTCTCATTATCTTCTACTCCTCAGGGGAGAATCAGCTGTTCTGGACACTTGATGGTTCAAAGTTTGCCCATTCGCAATAGACTAACATCTGACGGCCAGTCTCACAGGTAAAAACAATAAGACTCTCCCTTCTCTACCACTCCCCAAGTGTCCAACCACTACAATAAGCACCAAGGGTTTTGGATACACAAACTGTAAAATGTAGTTCTCTATCTGTATCACTAGCATCACTTGAAAGTTTATTGCAAATGCAAAATCCCAGGTCCCAGTCTAAGTCTTCTGGATCAAAATCTACATTTGAAGAAGATCCCCAAGATCCACCAAAGCAAAGGACTCTGGGGAAGGAAAGCAGGGAGGGGGCTGAGGGGCAGAGCTTTGGGGCTTTGGTGCAGGATGGTGGGAAAGGACCTAAGTTGGGGGCTGGAGTGTTTTGCAGACACCTATCACAATGAGATGAGAAAGTCTACCCACGTGGCAACAACCATACTATAGACCATTAGCTGTTACCGCTAACCCTTTAATAAAATTATTTAAAAAAAAGATTCCCAGGTGATTAGCACATTAAAAATTGAGAAACGGGAGTCGTGCAGTGGCGCAGTGGGTTAAGTGCACGTGGCGCAAAGCGCAGGGACGGCGTAAGGATCCCGGTTCCTCCCCACATGCAGGGGAGTCGCTTCACGGGCGGTGAAGCAGGTCTGCAGGTATCTATCTTTCTCTCCCCTCTCTCTCTGTCTTCCCCTCCTCTCTCCATTTCTCTCTGTCCTATCCAACAACAAAGCAACGTCAACAATGGCAATAATAACCGCAACGAGGCTGCAACAACTAGGGCAACAAAAAAGGGAAAAAATGGCCTCCAGGAGCGGTGGATTCATGGTGCAGGCACCGAGCCCAGCAATAACCCTGGAGGGAAAAAAAAAAAAAAGAAGAAGAAAAAAAAATTGAGAAACAATAGATTGTAACACACTTTTAATGATTAAAAAATTTAGTTGTACCTATGCAAATAAGAGATAAAACTTTTAATTATTTATTTATTGGATATAGACAGAAAGAAATTGAAAGGGAAGTGGGAGATAGAGAGGGAAAGAGACAGAGAGACACCTGCAGCTCTGCTTCACCAATCGTGAAGCTTTCCTCCTGCAGGTGGGGACCAGAAGCTTGAACCTGTGTCCTTGTGCACTGCAATATATGCTCTTAACCAGGTGCACCACCACCTGGCCCCAATAAAACTTTTTTGCATTAAATGACCATCTTGTCTTTAAGAAAATAAAAGCCTTTAATGATATGTGTATACAGATCAAAGATTTTGTAATTGTCTCCTTAGCGATAGACTTTCTTCCACTCTGACTTTGCTAACTATCAATACAAGAATAACGAGAATGACTTTCCCTTGAGTCCTAAGGTGCCACAGAGTCCTTGTAAAACATTCCGTAGTGCTGACATGGCTGAATTCAATCTGACTTACCAAAGGAACGGAAACTGTGACCCATATTTCAGATACAGTATTACACTACCATCACAACTATACCTTTGCTTTGTGTTTATTTTTCTTCAAAGACCACTGTTACTGTTGATTATTCTTAAGCAGTTTTATTTTATGATAACTTTAATATTCTACCATAATTGCCAGGTTAAAGTTTACTGCTTAGAGACATAGAGATTACAGCTGATTTGTCTGGGCAATAAACAGGACCTCTCTTTTGGCACTCATCTGAGGGTCAGATTGAATACTGATTTATTTGTTTGCTAATTGAAACTTTTGAATAGCCGATAAATTCTAAGTCAAGGAAAGCTGAGCTACTTAACCCAGAATGACTATAGAGGAAGGAGCAAGTGCCCTTTTATTTGACTACAGATCTCACAAGATAATCCTACAATGTGACTTTAATACCATCTTGTTTTTGGTTTTTGGTTTGTTTGTTTTTGCATCAACTCCACATTTTATATATTGTTTGTCATTTATTTATGGTTCCTCATTACCCTTCCCACTCACCCCACAAATCTAATCTCCAGATCCTACTTGCCTGAATGTCCATAGTCTGTTATCCTAAGTTTGCAAAACGGTCTCTATATTCAATGCCTGAACGTGCTCGTTGTTACAGAGGAAGGTCCCGAATGCAAGAAAGAGACAAAGAGCCCCTTCAGGAACGCTTTTTCAGACCACATTTCCTGCAAGCTCCTGGGGACATGGTAGCTCATGAAGGACGACTCTGTCGACTGGACTGTAAGGTAGATTCTAGCACCCATTCTTGCCTCTAGATCTATTTATATTTTGTACTTGTTTAAAATTCCACTTTATAAGAAAATTTATTTCACTTTTTAAAATGTCTGTTTTATGAGGGAAAGAGAGCAGAACTCCAATCTGTTAAAGGCAGTGCTGGGCATCAAACCTAGAGCTTCATGCATGTAAAGTATATATTTTTACCCGCTGAGACACACACCCAGTCACTATTTGTACTGGGTCAAGGGAGGGCAGAATACAGAACAGAGAGACATCATTTTTTCCCTCACAATGCCCTTTTGAAGCATTTAATGCCAGTCAAAAATATTTCGTGAAATTAAATCCTTTATGTCTCAATAAAAATTATATTGTTGGGAGTTGGGCGGTAGCACAGCGGGTTAAGCGCACGTGGCGCAAAGCGCAAGGACCCTCGAAAGGATCGGGTTTCCAGGCCCCGGCTCCCCACCTGCAGGGTCACTTCACAAGCGGTGAAGCAGGTCTGCAGGTGTCTATCTTTCTCTCCCCCTCTCTGTCTTCCCCTCCTCTCTCCATTTCTCTCTGTTCTATCCGACAACAACGACATCAGTAACCACAACAATGTTAAACAAGGGCAACAAAAGGGAAAATAAATATTTTAAAAAATTTTTAATTGTAATATATATACATACATATATATTATAGAATAATCTGAGGGGTGGGGGGACAGCATAATGGTTATGCAAACAGACTCTCATGCCTGAGGCTCCTAAGTCCCAGGTTCAATCCCCCACACCACCATATACCAGAGCTGAGCAGTGCTCTGGTGTTTCTCTCTGTATGTGTCTCTCTGCATCTCTCTAAAAAATAAAATAAAATAAAATTTCTTTAAAAAGAAAGAAAAGGGAGTCGGGCGGTAGCGCAGCGGGTTAAGCGCATGTGGCGCAGAGCTCGAGGACCGGCATAAGGATCCCGGTTAGAGCCCCCGGCTCCCCACCTGCAGGGGAGTCGCTTCACAAATGGTGAAGCAGGTCTGCAGGTGTCTATCTTTCTCTCCCCCTCTCTGTTTTACCCTCCTCTCTCCCTTTCTCTCTGTCCTATATAACAACGATGACATCCATAACAACAACAATAAAAAACAAGGGCAACAAAAAGGAAAATAAATAAATATATAAAAAAATTTTAAGTATAATAATCTGTATACACACCTCTACATAGTCATAGGAGTAATCAGAAATCGGAAAGTGATTTACCATATTAATGCTAATTTATTACCTTTAGATATTCAGCATTTCAATTCTTTTTTTTTTTGCCTTCAGTGTTACAGGGTTATCGCTGAGGCTCAGTGGCTATACTATGACGCTCCTATAGCCATATATATATTTATTCCAATCTTTTTGGATAGGACAGAGAGAAATTGAGAAAGGAAGGGAAGATAGGGAGAGAGAAGAACAGACACCTGCAGATTGTTTGTGAGGCAACACCCCCTTCCCCCCTGCAGGTGGGGAGCCTCGTGCTCCAACCAGGATCCTTGCAATCCATACTATGTTCGCTTAACCTAGTGCGCCACTGGCCACCCCCCCACTCCACCCCCCACCCCACCCCCCCGTTTTAATTCTTTCACCAGAAACTAAGTTCAGTTGAATAATTAAGATATCATTAGTGGGAGTCTGGCAGTAGCGCAGCAGGTTAAGCACATGTGGCTTGAAGCGCAAGGACCAGAGCAAGGAACCCAGTTCAAGTCCCCCGCTCCCCACCTGCAAGGGAGTCGCTTCACAAGTGGTGAAGCAGGTCTGCAGGTGTCTTTCTCTCCCCCTCTCTGTGTTCCCCTCCTCTCTCCATTTCTCTCTGTCCTATCCAACAATGACATCAATAACAACAACAACATCAATAACAACAACAACAATAACAACAACAATAAAAAACAAGGGCAACAAAAGAGAAAATAAATAAATAAAAATTTAAAAAGCATTAATATAAAAAACTATAGACAAAAATGCAGAATGTTATGGAAAATTAAATACAAATTAGTAAGGGCTTGAGGTTAAGCTTTTGTAGAGTTCATTTCTCTAGACCATTCTTGTTCTCTCACTAACTTCTGCCCTAAACGTTAAAAGATATATGTAGTTACAATAGACGGTACAGTCTGAAAGCGTTGATTTATACCTGCCCTTTCTTTTAGCTACCTCTTGCTTTTTTAGGAATATAAACGACAAACTGGTTCTGAAATTGATGCTGCAGGCCTATTCATCCAGTTAACATATCAAGTCTTATTTATCCCAGACTAGGATATAGTTGTGATGTGAGTTGGGGTTAAAATGCTATATGGCTTAACTTTATAAGGCCAGACCTTTTTTGTCCTGATGCCCTACAGAAAAGAGTGCTTTCCCTCTTTCCTCTCACTTGCTGGTGCCAGATGAGGATGAAGAATTGAGCCACCAAATAAATGTCATTTGCCTTGGCTATCTTGTTTCTTATTAGGTGAGTGGCCTACCACCTCCAGAGCTGACATGGCTACTTAATGGCCAACCGGTACTACCAGATGCCTCCCACAAGATGCTGGTCAGGGAGACGGGAGTTCACTCTCTACTCATTGACCCACTCACGCAACGCGATGCAGGAACCTACACTTGTATTGCCACCAACAAAACCGGGCAGAATTCCTTTACTCTGGAACTCACCGTAGTAGGTAAAGTTTGCTGCTTGAGTATGTAAAAATAATTCCCTTCAAAGTTGCTAACTGGAGCATGGCGATAGTATAATGGTTATGCAAGACAGCTCACATGCCTGAGGCGCTAATGGCCCAGTACTGAGCAATACTCTGATTAAAATTTTAAAAATCAGCAAAGTTATTGCCTGATCTGCAGATACTTTGATAGGATGTCCTAGTACTTTACCTGAGCAATTCTAACTTCAGTTTCTCCTTTCTCTACACTGCTTTAGTATGCTACAGCATAATATTGTTCCTTGTGCCTATTATGCATAAATGAATGGAAATTACTGGGTCAGAGAGCAACAGCTCACTAGGTTGGACACATGTCTTGTAACTAAATTCATGTTTCATTTATTTATTTATTTATTTATTTATTTATTTATTTATTTATTGGATAGAGACAGAGAGAAATTGAGGAGGGGGAGAAATACAAAGGAAGAGAGAGACAGAGACTCCTGCAACCCAGCTTCGCCGTCCACGAAGCTTTTCCTCTACAGGTGGGGGCCGGGGTCCTTGTGCACTGTAATGTGTGCGCTTAACCAGGTGCGCCACCTTCTGGCCCCACCGCTCACTTTCAGTTTTTTTTTTTTTTTTTCCTCCAGGGTTATTGCTGGGCTCGGTGCCTGCACCATGAATCCACCGCTCCTGGAGGCCATTTTTCCCCCTTTTTGTTGCCCTAGTTGTTGCAGCCTCGTAGTGGTTATTATTGCCATTGTTGACATTGCTTTGTTGTTGAATAGGACAGAGAGAAATGGAGAGAGGAGGGGAAGACAGAGAGAGAGGGGAGAGAAAGACACCTGCAGACCTGCTTCACCGCCTGTGAAGCGACTCCCCTGCAGGTGGGGAGCCAGGGGCTCGAACCGGGATCCTTATGCCGGTCCCTGCTCACTTTCAGTTTTATAGTTCGTCACTCCTGGCTTCTCTTCCAAATCCTAGTCAAATTTTGACACTTTCATCAAGAACCCCTTTACCTGAAGGGCTCTTCTGTGCCCAGGAAACTCATATTCATCCTCTCCCCCCCCACCCCTTTTTCTCCCTACCAGAGCACTGATTAGCTCTGGCTTATGGTGGTGTAGGGGATGAAACCTGGGACTTTGGAGCCTCAGGCATGAGAGACTCTTCGCGAAACCATTATGCTATCTACCCTCACCCCATACTCATTCTCTAAGATTTAATTCAAAATTCCACAACCAAGGCACAGTGGACCCACTAGTTATGTTCTTCTCTATTTTTATTGCATTTAGAAAAAGGAGAGACTCTTAGAGTACTTATGGTACTCTTAGTATTTGTTTATTCTTTACCACCTTAAAGAAGCCATGAGCTTGTATGATAAGAGATTCTGGCCTGTTCTTCTGTATGTCACTCGTGTCTGCCTCAGTACCTGTATCATATGGAAGTGGTCAACAAATGATGAGTTGGTGACTAAACTTAAAAACCTCTTTACAGGGAGTTGGGCAGTGGCGCAGTGGGTTCAGAGCACGTGGTACAAAGCACAAGGACTGGCGGAAGGATCCCAGTTCAAGCCCCCCAGCTTCCCACCTGCAGGGGAATCACTTCACAGGCGGTGAAGCAGGTCTACAGGGGTCTATCTTTCTCTCCCCTTTTCTATCTTCCCCTCCTCTCTCCATTTCTCTCTGTCTTATCCAACAACAACAACATAAATAGCCATAACAATGTTAACCAACAAGGGCAATAAAAGGGAAAATATATAAATAAATGTTTTTTTAAAAGAACCCTCTTTACCTACTAAGGTAGCATAAACAAAAGCACTGTAAAGCTTATAGATAAGGACAGCAAATTATTATCACCTAGAAGACAGTAGTCCGAACAAAATTGAATTTCAGAATGTACAAAGTCTAGTACTAAGCTTCTCTTGCTATTTCCCAAGTGCGGCCATTGAAGGGAATCAGAGTGACCTAGCATATGAATCAGCTCTTTAGATCAGTGGCTGTTTTCCCAGTATATTTTATTCTTTCCCTTCCTCCCCCTCCAGTCTTAATTTCTTTTCACCAACAGAATAAGAAAAGCTCATTCTTCAAGGATATACTGACTATAGAACTTTACTTTCCCTCACTACTTTGCTCTGGACCTCTGTGGTATGAATAATATGTACATTGATCTTTTTAAAAATATTTATTTATTGGGTATTGGAAGGAGAAGGGGAGATAGAGAGGGAGAAAGACAGGCACCTGCAATACTGCTTCACCACTCATGAAGCTACTACCCCTCCCCTGCAGGTAGAGGCTGGGAGCTTGAGCCCGGGATCTTGCACATGGCAACATTTGTGTGCTAACAGAGGAACTACTGCTCAGCCCCTACTTTGATTTTTTTTTTTTTTTTGTCTCCAGGGTTATTGCTGGGGCTCTGTGCCTGCACTATGAATCCACTGCTCCTGGAGGCTATTTTTTTCCCTTTTGTTGCCCTTGTTATTGTTATTATTATTGTTGTTACTACTGCCATTGTTGTTGGATAGGACAGCGAGAAATTGAGAGAAAAGATGGGAAGACAGAGAGGGGGAAAGAAGACAGACACCTGCAGACCTGCTTCACCACTTGTGAAGTGACCCCCCTGCAGGTGGGGAGCCAGAGGCTCAAACTGGGATCCTTATGCCAGTCCCCTGCACTACCGACCGCCCCCCCACTTTGGTTTTTTAAAAGTCTTTTTAAAAGTATAACTAGTGTGAACTTTGGTGGTGGGTATAGTGTGGAACTATAGCCCTGTAATCTTATAAACTTGAAAACCATTATTAATGCACCAATTAAAGAAGTATATATTTTTTAAAAGTCCTGGATGTGTGAGATTCAGAATAAAAGTTGATGAATAAATAATACTTGTGAAAAATAAAGATAAATGAGTTTATTCAGCATATAAATATGCAATTGATTACAGAACTCTTAAAGAAAACCCTTTAGGAAAAAAAAAAAAGAAAACCCTTTAATTCTGCACTTATCATTTGCATACCATGTGTGAGACCTAGATTTATGTTATTTTATTTATTTATTTATTCCTTTTTTGTTGCCCTTGTTTTATTGTTGAAGTAATTATTATTGTTGTTGTTATTGATGTCATTGTGTAGGATAGGACAGAGAGAAATTGAGAGAGGAGGGGAAGACAGAGAGGGGGAGAGAAAGATAGACACCTGCAGACCTGCTTCACTGCCTGTGAAGCGACTTTCCTGCAGGTGGGGAGCTGGGGCTTGAACCGGGATCCTTATGCTGGTCCTTGTGCTTTGCCATGTGTGCTTAACCCGCTGCACCTAGAGACCTAGATTTTTAAGTGTGATCTCTCAGGAAATATGAACAAAATTTCTTCATCTTCTTTTGTGATGATTTCTGGAGCTTGTCAAGGCTGTGAAATTCTCTTAGAACTATGAAAAATGTTCTAAATCATAGACACAGTGTGTGGGTGCCCACTCTGCTAAACTCCAGAGCTGTAAAGAGTCTGAAGCATGAACCGCAGGTACTTACTGTTAAAATATCAATATCTCTCTGGGGCCAGGCAGTGACATATCTGGTTGAGCACACACATTACCGTGCATTACCCCTGGTCCCCACCTGCAGGAGGGAAGCTGCAAGGATCTCTCTATTCACTTCACTTCTCAATTTCTTTCTATCAGATAAAAAATAAAATAAATATTTTTAAAAATAAGAATGTTTCTTTTTGTTGCTGCTGTTCCCATCAACCACTGGGGCTTGGCTCCACTATTTCCTGGTGGCTATTTTATTTTATTTTTCATCTTTTAAAATTTTCTTTATTGGGGGATTAATGTCTTACAGTTGACAGTAAATACAGTAGTTTGTACATGCATAACATTTCTCAATTTTTATTTCATTTTATGTTCAAACTGAAGATAAGAGTGAGAGGGGCAGGAGGAAGAGAGAGGTAAGCAGAGAGAGAGAGAGAGAGAGAGAGAGCTACAGCACTGCTCCGCCATTGGTGAAGCCTCCCTCCTGCAGATGGAATGAGTAGTTGAACCTGTGTCTTTGCACATTCTAATCTGTGGACTCTGCCGGATGAGCTACCACCTGACCTCAGGAATGATTCCTCTGTCCTTCAGCCAAAGAGGTGAAGAAAGCACCTGTGATTCTGGAGAAATTGCAGAACTGTGGTGTTCCAGAAGGCCACCCGGTAAGACTGGAATGCCGTGTGATTGGCATGCCTCCACCCGTGTTCTACTGGAAGAAGGACAACGAGACCATCCCTTTCACCAGAGACAGGATCAGGTACAGTCCTACCCACGTTCAGAAGGAATTCCAAACTCACTGGAGCTTGTTGAGTCACACACTCAATCTACAGCCTTTTGAATCTGGCGTATCTTACTTAGAACAATGCATCTGAGTTTTGTCCGTGCGACTGTGCGTATCAAATATTTATTTCAGAGCCCAAAATTCTGGGCAGGACTTAAGCTTTGCCATGCACGTGTCTGTGGTTCAAGCATCACATGAGAGTGCCACAGCACCAGGGGAAGCTCTGGTGTTAGGGTATCTGTATCTCTTTATCTGAACGAATAAAAAGAATCATTTACAAGTGGTAGGATCATGTATTGATGAGACTCCAGCTCTGTGAAAAAGAAAGAATTTATTTCACTGTCGCTGAGGAGTTAAGTGGCCCGTTCAAGGGAGGAACTGAACTCCTCTTCATTCCCCCACTAGAATCAGAGGGGAAGGCAGCACCGCGCTGCTTAATTTGTCACAAGTCCTAAACTAGGTCATCTCTGCCCTCTAGATACAATATGCACATTTTGTTTCTTTTCTCCAGCATGCACCAGGACACAACAGGGTACGTCTGCCTCTTCATTCAGCCAGCCAAGAAATCAGATGCTGGATGGTACACACTGTCGGCCAAGAATGAAGCCGGCATCGTCTCGTGTACTGCTCGGCTGGATATCTACGGTAGTGTAATGGCATGAGTTGAACATTTACGAATGACAGGCAACTGAAAAATGTTTTCAACAATAGCCATTGTGCATTTCCTTAAGCCGGTCCTTGTGCTTTGCGTCACGTGCGCTTAACCTGCTGCGCTACCGCCCAACTCCCTGTGCATTCCCATAAATAACTTGGTTAGATTATATTTTACTGCTAGAATATGATTTCTAAAAATCTTTTCATCCTAGTCACTTTCATATTTTTACAGCTTCCAAAACAATTTAAAAAATGATTTCTAATACTAGGAATTACAGTTGCTTCAGAATACATATGCATTTATACTCTGGTCAGTCAGCATCTTCACACTGTTCCCTTGCTGCCGTGGGTTACCCACTGGGACTCCACACTGCCTGTCCCACAGCCATATCTCCACCCACCAGAACTGTCCCAGCCCCATTAATTGGCTATTTCATTCCACCATTATTGGTCCCCATCCCAACTAGTCAGGCTAATGATAGAGTATAGTCTTGGACAGGGGGTAGATAGTATATTGGTTATGCAAAGAAGCTCTCATGTCTAAGGTTCCAAAGTCCCAGGTTCAGTCCCCCACACCACTGTAAGCCATAGCTAAACAGTGCTCTGGTATAAAAAACAAACAAACAAACAAATGCAGTCTGATTAATAATACAAAATGACATTTGTATAATGACATAATTTACTGAGTGGTAACCCCTAGATCACCCCAAACCCAAGAGATTATTGTAATAATTACTCTCATGTAAATGCTGAAGAAACCTAGTTGAGAAAATGTTAAGTGACTTCAGCTGGGTGCAAATCCAGGTACTTGTCCTTTCCCTCTGAGTCCTGTTTCTATTTTTTTTTCAATTTTATTTATTTATTATTGGATAGAGACAGAGAAAAATTGAGAGAGGAGGGGGAGCTACAGATGGAGAGAGAGAGAGACACCTACAGCCTTACTTCACCACTCGTGAAGCTTTCCCCCTGCAGGTGGGGACTAGGGGCTTGAACCCAGATCCTTATGCACTGTAGTGCGTGCACTTAACCAGGTGCACCACCACCTGGCCTCGTTTCTAATTTTTCAGTAGGATTTAGCAAATTACTATCATTTTTAGAAAATGCATATTATTAACTTATGATGAGAGCTAGAGCATCATTTTGGCACATGTAATGCCATGGATCAAATTTACAACTTTATGCTTGAGACTCCAATACTTTATCCACTGCATCATACAAAACAACCCTGCTTGGCATATTCTTGTACTCTTCTATAGAAATTTCAACACTGACTGGTATTTTTGGAGACATGTCCCTTAACCTAAAATACTAGTTCTCTTTATTTCTCTTCCTAATATTTTAAATTTTAAAAAATATTTTTACTGAGGGTCTGGGGGCTAATGGTTTACAGTTCAGTGGTTGACACATAAATACAATTGCTTATCTTTCCATGATAGATGTCTAGGTGTCTGGAAGACACTCATTCCCCAAACTAGGTACCCTCCTCCCATCAGTCACCTGGACCCCAACTCCCCTCCTCTCATTCCTTTCCCTCCTTCTTCAGAGTCCTTTGTTTCGGTGTAATACAGTACACCCAGTCCCAGTTTAACCGTATGTTTTCCCTTACTGTCCCTGTGTCCTGTCAGTGCGGTCACACAGTACTGGCCCTTCTCTTTCTGGCTTATTTCACTCAACATGATACCTTCAAGTTCTGTACAAAATGTATTGATGTTTGTTACTCACTACTAGTTTAATATGATTAACCAGAAACAGAGACATGATCCTGCCTATAACCTGAGGTTCCTGCTCTTTATATATATGTGCCAGGCATCTCCTTTTTTATTGTATCAAGAAGGGGACTCGGCATGACATTTCCCCTAGGTCTGATATTAGAAGGAAATATGAAGCTCTCTGGTTACTTTTTTTTATCCTTAAACTTGAAAAGAGGGAGTCGGGCGGTGGCACAGGGACCGGCGTAAGGATCCTGGTTCGAGCCCCCGGCTCCCCACCTGCAGGGGAGTAGCTTCACGGGCGGTGAAGCAGGTCTGCAGGTGTCTGTCTTTCTCTCCCCTTCTCTGTCTTCCCCTCCTCTCTCCATTTCTCTCTGTCCTATCCAACAACGAATTGCATCAACAAGGGCAATAATAATAACCACAACGAAGCTACAACAAGGGCAACAAAAGGGGGAAAAAAAATGGCGTCCAGGAGCGGTGGATTCATGGTGCAGGCACCGAGCCCAGCAATAACCCTGGAGGAAAAATAAATAAATAAATAAGTAAATAAATAAATAAACTTGAAAAGAAACTCAGCTGTGAGGGAAGTTGGCTCTAATGTGTTTTTTTCCCTTGTAGGGCTTGTGATGTGTTTCTTAATCTAGCCTAAGTCCTCTAGGTATTTTCATGTTTCACCATGTCAAAAGGAAATAAGTCTTTCAACTAATAAACTATATCAGTAAGTCCTGAAACTTATGAGTCTTTCTTATTTATTGATTGATTGACATCAGGGTTATTGCTAGGGCTTAGTGCTCACAAGATTAATTCAGGGTGTCCATTTTTCTTTTTCTTTTATTTTCTCTCTCTCCCCTCCTCTTTTCTGGATAGAGGCAGAAAGAACTTGAGAGGAAAAGAGAAAAGGAGATACCTACAGGGCTGCTTGTGAAGCCTCCCCCAGCTCCCTGCAGGTGGGGACCTGGGGCTTGAACCCGGGTCCTAGTGTGTGGTATTGTACACATTCTTGTGGGAATGCCATCGCCAGGCCCTGAAACTGATGACTCTTGACCCACTTCTGTTCTCCTACGTCCAGGCTCACAGTCTAGGCCCACTCTTCTTAATTCTTGTCCTGACTCTACAACCTATAAGAGGCACTATTTCCTCAGAGGCGATTTGGGAGGGGTGATGGAGAGCCAAAGTTAAAATCAATCAATCCCATACACTCCCACTCCTTCTCAAATATAAATCCCTGGAAACCTAATCAGAAGATTATTTGCAGGACCCCAGAGACAGTTCACCAGGTAGAGAGCACCATACCAGGTGATAACACCAACTGACTTTTTTTTCTCTAGAGTCATCACAGGGACTCAGCCTTTCTTTCTTTCTCTGAAATTAAAAAAATAAACTAAAAATATTGACCCAGGAGCAGTGAATTTGTACATACAATAGACCCCCTGCACAGTATAAAAAGAGAGAAGAATGCTTGGTAATTTCTGAATCAAACAACAGGGAGAATTGCACAGTCCAGTTACATAGCTTACTCAGGTCACATTCAAGCCTAAAGATAATGTCTGCTTAAAACGAAACCTTTGTTTGTTTGTTTGTTTAACCAAAGCACTGCTCAGCTCTGGCTTACAGTGGTTTGGGGGACCTCAGAGCCTCAGGCATCAGACTCTCTTTGCATAACCATTATGCTATGTCTGGGTTGCATTGCGGGTGTTTCTTCCCGGGCACGTGCTCTCTGGGTTGGAGAGAACTCGACTGGAGCCAACCTGGGCTGCTGCTTACTCAGTCGGGAGAGAGACCAGGAACTCGTAGCAGAGCAGGAACACAATGCAATGCCTTTATTGATCAGAGACAACGCCTTTATATATATCTTTAACCGGAAGTGGCAAGTGGGAAAAGGAAATGGCTAGGAGAGGGGGTGGAGAAGAGTGAAGGTAGAAAGCTTCCATAGCAGGTGCTGCGAAGGTTCTAACCAGTGGGATTAACCAATACCCTGCAGGCAGGGTGGGTCTCAGGCAAAACAATGATTATGTAAATAGATCACAGCATCAAGCAATGCAGGGGAGCTGGCGTAATGCCCAACAATGCTGTCTACCCCCACCCCATGAAACATGGAAACATGGTGAACATGGAAACTTGAATACACTCTTGCTCTTCTCTGAACCATAGTTGATTACACATAAGTAACTTTTTTCCATTTTCTCCTTGTGGCTCATCAGGACCTGGTTAGGGTGCTGGGCAGACTATAGCTGATTAGGGTGATAAGGGCTTGAGTTAGGTACTTCTCAGAGGACTGGCTTCCATTCCCAGAGGTTTCTTATCTCTCCTTTCCGAGGTGTCCTCCCTGGAAAACTGCAGCCCTTATTACCCTGCCCCTAGCATACAGCTTGAAATTCATTACATGAATACATGGCCATGAATTTACTTCAAGAAATCATACAAGCAACCTATTCTCCCTTTTATAAACCCAGATCTGACTGGATTGCAGTGATAGATTTTGGAATTAGAAAATTAAAAGGTTACCAACCATTTTCTTATTCCTGGCAGGAATAAGAGTTGTTGTTGTTGTTTGTTGTTTGTTTTTAATATCTTATTGGAATTATATATTCAATGAGTAATACATTGTGAAATGTCTATCATAAATACTAAGTATGACATGACTTCACTCATCAATAAGAAATGAGTATTTTTAAAAAAAGAAATGAGTATTTTATATTACTGATTTAATGGTGACTTACAAGCTTCTAAAACTGTAGGGGTATAGTTTCATATTGCATCTACCAACAAAGTTCTGTGCCCCTCTCTATCTCCCACCCAAAGTTTATTGTTAGAGTTCTCAGCAAGTCTTAAAGACAGGTTGTCTGCTTCAGGGAAGGAGAGATCATATTGCTAGTTTACAAATGAAACATTTCAGACCCAGATGTATTGCAGTGCTTTACTGAGTCCCACAGAGAGTGCTGGACTAGACACAGAGGCACCTCTGCAATGCATCTACTGCTGCGGCCCTTTGACTGTAATGCCTGTGTGATCCATTTTCCAGCTCAATGGCACCAGCAGATTCCACCGCCCATGTCCATTCGGCCCAGTGGCAGCCGCTACGGATCCCTCGCTACAAAAGGACTTGACATTTTCTCGGCCTTTTCCTCTGTGGAAAGCACAATAATGTATTCATCCTCTTCTCGGAGTGTGGTAGAGAGCGATGAACTTTAGGAAAACCTGGCTTCCTGCTGTGTAAAGAGGTGGACTGTGGAGGAGGAAGGGCATCTCCACAAGTTGAATTTCAAGCAACAGGATTTGAGTAAGTTCCCACACTGCTGGACCAGTAGCAACAAGTGCTTTGAATAAGTTAGCTGGAAGCTCTTCAAGCATCTGCTAGGGGGATGGGGGGGGGGGCGGGGGGAATCTGGGGCTTTTCTTTCTTTTCTTTCTTTCTTTCTTTTTTTTTTTTAAGATTCTAGCCAAAAAATAAAGGGGGCAGGGAGAAAAAAAAATACAGATGAGCCAAAGAAGTCCTGCCATCTACTACTTTGGGGAAAAGCTCACATGCTCTCCTGCCTTCTGCTGTGTTAAAGATGCTTACACTGTTCCAGGAGCAATTAGGGGCCATATGCCTGGGATGAGAGGAGTTAGGCAGTCGTGAGTGTCAGGAACTCACCAAACAATGCAAAGGAAAGAGGAGAGGAGAGGAACACTACATCACTTTCTCTGATTGCATCTGGAGCAGTCATTTTGGTGGATTCGTCAAATCAGTGTCTACTTAGCATTAGGAGATCATGCCATGCAACCCACGTATACGGAGAAGTACTTGTGATTTGTTTCTCCTGGGTGCTCAGAACCACATAACTGAGTGCTGACATTGGTTTCTGAGATACAAAACTTTCACTAAAACCCTGAATGTTGCATAGTACATTTATTCTCTATCTAAAACAGGGTTCCATCTGCCTTTCTGCACCATTTTCCTATGGATTTAGTGATGAGTGTTTTTCTTTCTGGCTTGATATTATAAATCTAAAGGGTTGCTAGTAAATCAACCAGAAGGAAATCTTCTATGGAGTCACTTTAAAAATTACTAGCTTCAATTGTCAGTTGCAAAATATGCAAGAATTATTATCATCTGACCACAAAATGCAAATCCTTCCTCTTTGCCATCCCTACCCTCACCCACCCCACCCACAAAAAAAAAAAGTCCGGAATTGTATTAAACAATGAGGAAAGAAGAGGTGCAAGTGAGGAGATGGAAGAGCGTTGATTTCACTTCCTCCCAGCAGAGCAGTGGTGTGGATCAAGTTCTTAAATAACTGAAGTACTTTGATCGAATCTCATACAGAAAACATACTAACTGGGGGAGTGGGAGAAAAGGGGAATACACACCTTTATTCTAATTCACAGATTCAAAAACTGTCCTTAATTTAAAGAGATTTTTAGACTAAAATTCATGGAGTGTCACCAGTGCTGAGAAAAAAAAATGCCTTGCACATAGGAGATTGTCAGTAAATATTTGTTTAGTGAATGGATCTTACACTAAAGGAATGTACAACTCACACACCAGTCCAAAAGCATCCTGAGAATGGTCAGAACAACATAGTTTGCTGCAGACTCACCAGTGAAATGAATTGAAAGTATCTGTTATCAATTCCCTATGCTCAGTGCCATCAGACTTGGGTTTGCTCAAATGAATAAATGTAAGTTGTTTAGAAAGGCATGAAGTTTTCTTCATTTCAAGGTAGGGGCTTCAAGCATGAAAATAAGTTGATTCACTCAGAAATAATTTTTGTGTTAGGGCTATGCGACTTGCTTTGGGAAGTACAACACTAAGATAGTCTCTGCCCTCAGAGAGTTTATGATCTAGTGAGAGAAGCAGAATGCAAAGTAGAGTGCTGCTTCTTGGGAAGAGGAATCCACTCTGTATCAAAAGAAGTTTCTACTACTCTTCATCCTATGTTTTTCATAACTCTAAACTCATCTTAATCTTTTTCTATTTTTATTTCCTAGTGTAAGAAAACGCCATAGATTAGATCCTTATGAAAGAGTGTTTTCAGTCAATTAGTCTATGGAGTCAATAGACTTTTTTTCCTTTTTATGCAAATACAACAGTAGAAATGTAAACATATGTATGAAATAGAATGAATTTCATACAAATTGTATCCTGTTAAATGTTTTATTTCTGTATTAACTTCTACGGTGGAAGCTTGTATTATCAAAGAATACTTCTAGCTCCAGGATTTCTTCTCTGCAAGTAATTGCACACTCCTAAAATATATTTCTCTAAACCTCAGACAGTTCTCTCGTGAAAGGATAGATTTCATCGAGACATCTAAATATTTTAAATCTGTTAATGGTCAGTTCAGAATTTTGGTCATTAGGTGGCGCAATCTAACATAAAATATAGCAAGCTAAAAAAGATCCTGAAATTTGCACTATTGGCATAAGTCAAAACAGACTTTCTCAACCTCAGTATTAGTGAAATTTTGAGCTAAATAACTCTTTGTTGTGAGGGACTGTCCTAAGCACTGTAAGATGAGAAGACTTTCCTCAGCAACTCAAACTGTTTCCCAACATAGCCATAAAAAACTTCCCTAGGAAGTGGAACACCCCTTTGTTGAGAATCACTTTGTTAATGAACCAGAGTCCTACTTTAAAAGTTCTAGTAGAGTTCAGTTACACTGATGGGAGGGGTGGGGGGGGGGCATTTGGGTTCAATATATCTCAAATGGCAGAGTTAGCATCTTCCCTTTTTTTTTTTTTTCTAGCATCTTCCCTTTCATGATTACATATCAACCTATTTCAGTGATTTCCATTAATAGCCTCATCATATTCCTAGTACTTTTTTTTTGTTTGTCTAAGTCAATTAGCTAATCCTATCCATGCTAATATTATTTCTTTTATATTCAGGCCTTCTCCCCACCCCACCTCCTACCCACCCCCCAGTCTCCCCCTACACACACACACACAAACACACACACAC
Source organism: Erinaceus europaeus (assembly GCF_950295315.1). Classification (NCBI taxonomy): domain Eukaryota; kingdom Metazoa; phylum Chordata; class Mammalia; order Eulipotyphla; family Erinaceidae; genus Erinaceus; species Erinaceus europaeus. The sequence continues at coordinate 19,752,768 of NC_080162.1, forward strand.
AGAGTTCCCCAGTTCAGACTTCACTATTTTCTTAAACCTCTTCATTACTTGCAACTTCAACCATAATGAGAAACTTTTAACCGGTTTTGCTGCCACTAGTCTCTCTGCTGCTTCATCACATCAAAATTCAGCCCAGATCTCAGCAGTAGATCCATCTTCCTGAAGTGCTGCTTTAATCCTCTTGTTCCTCTGCTTCTCTGGAGCCAGCCCAGGTGCCAGCTGATCTACTCTGAATATTCAAGAATATCTTAAAGCTTTTTATCCATTCTTCAAAATGCATGCCTGATGTGTGAACAAACTATGTATATGGTTTTCTTCTGCTTCCATAGGGAAAGCTATCCCGTAGTCTCCACTTACAGAGATCTTGCCTTTTCCTTTCTTTTCTGACTCTCCAGACACCAATCCAATATAATTCTACTTTCCTTGAAACTTTACAGCAATTTTGAGTCTGGAAAAATAAAGATTCCTTTGGACAGTGTTTCATATAAACAACCTGCCTGCACGAGAACTTCTTCCCCTACCCTAGCCCTGTTTTGTACATACTAGATTTTAATTACTGTGGGTGCAGTAATTAAAATTACTACGCCATTATTGATTTGATAGAGACTCAGAAATCAAGAGGAAATGGGAAGACAGAGAGGAAAAGACACATAGAAATAACTTGCAGCAGGGAGTGGGGCGGTGGCACAGTGGGTTGAGCGCATATGGCACAAAGCACAAGGACCAGTGTAAGGATCCTGGTTCGAACCCCCAGATCCCCACAAAAAACAAACAAGCAAAAAAAAAAAAAATTACTACACCAAAAGTTTGCCATGTGCGATATTCAGAGTATGCACTCAATTATTTCTCTAAATTGAACTGAAAAAGTCAGCGCACACACATTTACAGTGTACAATGAACCAAGTTCAAGCCCCCGGTCCCCACCTTCAAGGGGGAAGCAGCACTACAGGTTACACATTATCTCCTCCTTATCTTCTCCTTCCCTCTCAGTTTCTTTGGAAAAGCACTTTTCAAAGTCTCCCAGGTAATTCCAATAAAGAACCAAAGTTGATAAGAGTAATTTCAGAACTTACTTGCAAAGGCCCAAAAGGATACAGATGCCATGCGGCTGTAGCATTGACACTGGTAAAGAACGAGCACCTAGTGCATATGCCTACAAGCAGAAGAAAAGCAGGAACCCCGCATCTTACTACTGTTGTGCTGTGTGCATTAGACAACTAACATTCACGAAGACCTCAGAGAAAGCTCGATTTTTTGCAAAAATGGACCACAGATAGAAGGGAAGGTAATGCAGTTCATCTGCGACCCTCCCCCCTTCTTCCTTTTAAAATCCCATAAGCACTCTTCTTTCCAAACAAATGAAGGGCTTTCCACAGCTTGCTCAGTCATGGAAATAGGGACTAATGGTGAAATGAAAAAAGAGAACATGGTATTATCAGTAAATTATCTTTTTGAATCGTAACGGGACTCACCAAAAATTTTAATGAGAATCGCCAAGTAGAGGCATTGTTTCAGTGCACCTTTCGCTTTCTATGAGTCATTTAACTTTTGTAAGACTCCAATGAGAAATTAAGTGGTCAAGAAACTGATAGTGCATAGAACTAGAATGATTAATGACACTTTGCATGTCAAATCAGTCCCAGCTATTTTTTTTTTATCTTTATTAGGTAGAGGCAGCCAGAAACTGAGAGGGAAGGGGATGAGAGAGAGAGAGAGAGAGAGAGACCTGCAGCAATGCTTTACCACTCGCAAAGCTTTCCCCTGCAAGTGGGGACTGGGGGCTTGAGCCTGGGTCCTTGCACATTATAACATGTGCGCTCAACCAGGTGCGCCATCACTTGCCCTCCCCAAGCCAATTTTTGCAATAGATTATTAATTTGGATCATCCTCAAATGATAGATTTCCTTCCATAATTTCACTTATAAATTGGATATATATTTTCTTCTTTTTTAACCATAGCTCTACTCAGCTGACTTTGGTGGTATTGAGAAGTGAACCTGGGACCTCAGAGCCTGAGGCATAAAAGTCTTTTGCATAACTATTAAGCTATCTCCCCATCCCCAGTAAATCAGTGATTTAAAATCTAGGTTATATATTTTACTTATATATACTCAGTGCTAGATTCCTCTAAGAGTCCAGAAAAGCCCTTTCAATTTGTGAGTTATAGTATCTATTACACTGAATTGGATTATGGTCCCAAGGACACAGCCAATAAGAAAAGAAAAACTCCTTCCTCCTTCTTTGGTGTGTTCATGATATATCATAGCTAAGGAGTTGACTAGTCCATTCTACAGACATTCCCCATTCTGTACTCCACCCTTCTCCCCAAATGCCCTGCAACCTATGACTGATAATTCTTCTGCTTCAACCCATCTTATCTCATCCTTTCTCAGGGTCTGTCAGCATACTTCATGCTTCAAAATGACCTAATTCTATGATTATGCTAAGTGGAGTAAGTAAGAAGATGAAAGACAACTACTGGGTGGTTTCACTCCTAGTGTAATCTAGAGAACTTGAGCCTAAAAATAAATAAATAAATAAATAAATAAATAAAGCAAGAAAACTGTAAGACTTGTGAAAATTTTAGTCGTTATCTGTGGGAGCTAGGAGGGTGGGGATACACAATGACCGCATCCCAGCTCCACGCATCTTGGCTTTATGTTCAGAAGAAAACTAATTGAACACATTCTGAATGCTTACGTCTTTTTCTTTTCTCTTCTTTTCTTTTCTTTTCTTTTCTTTTCTTTTCTTTTCTTTTTGCTAGAGCCCTGCTCAGCTCTGGTTTATAGTGGTGTGGACGTGGGACTTTGAGTCTCAAGCATACGTCTTTTTGCAAAACCATTATGCTGTCTACCCCCATCTCTTTTTTTTTTTTTTTCTTTTCCTTTTCTCAAAGAGAGAGAGAGAGTGAAAGAGACCACAGCTTCCTTCAGCGTGGTAGGGGCTGGGCTCACACTCGGGTCTTACGCATGCATGGCAAAGCAGCACACTTTCCAAGTGACCTGCTACACCAGGCCACTTGACAGCCTTTTAACTTCACAAAGGTGTTTTAAACTTTAGAAAACACTTGGTATCCTACTCCTATCAACATCTAGTCAATAGAATTGCTGGAAAATTAAAAATAACTGATAGTAATTAGACTGTGAGGGAAAGTTCTCACTAAGTCCATCTTTCCTCCTACCCACACACTCCCAAAGGACCTTCCAAACTGAGGTCCTGGCTTGAGTTTATTTGCAGATGAGCTTTTTGTAAGTTGCTTATCTACTCAAGGCAAATTTACTTATGACCTTTCTTCAAGGTCCCTTCCAGTGTCCTTGAGTAAACTGGACTCAAAGTATTTCTGTTAATGGTTAAGTTGAAAATCCATGTGCCTTACACTAAGATGAACTAAGAGTTACTCAGATTGCAATAGAGTTTCTTGAATCCTTTTTTTTTTAACCACTAATTGCCTTTTCTTGTTTTTAAGTGAATCAGTCTTTTAAAAAGTTAATTACTGAAGCATTGTTTGAAGAATGCCAAGCATCGCCTAACGTTTGACAATGCAGTGGTCATCGGTATGCTAAAAAAAGTTGCTAATACCATGTTTTCAAAAGTCTGTGCTGTGCAAAAAGAAAAAAAAATGCATATTGGTTTAAAAAATGTTTGCCTCTTATTTCTGCCTAATTATGTTAGCATATTTGGTACTAAACAGGCTGTCTTTTGCTAATACGTAAATAATGGTCACCTCTAACTCCTAAAACCAATAGCCTTGAAATTGCAAGAAATAGAAAAAGAATACACTTTTCAATCCTCTGAGGATTATACCATAAATGCTACTAGTAAGCACACAGAACATGGCTGCCCTATAAATCCATTCAAACACTACCTTCCTAAAATATTGTCCACGCCTGACTGACTGAACAGAAAATGTTTCTCTAATAATAGAAATTAAATTCTTTGACAATAAATATTTGACTGCAGTAAATGTACCTTTTCTTTAAATACAAAAAACAGTTCAGGGCCGGGTGGTGGCACACCTGGTTGAGTGCATATATTACAATGTGGAAAGACCTGGGTTTGAGCACCCAATCCCCACCTGTAGGGGGAAAGCTTTGCTAGTCTGGAGAAGCAGGGCTGCAGGTCTCTCTCTCTCTCTCCCTCTCTCTCCATATGGAGAGAGAGGGAGAGAGAGAGAGATCTCCTCAATTGAGATATATATCTCCTCAATTTCTGGCTGTCTCTATCTGATAAAGATAATATTTTTTTTAAAAAGTCACCAAAAATAGTTCTAGTTAATTCATTTAAATATTATGTTTTATGATAATTAAAGTGTAAACATATACTTGAGGGGCCAGGTGGTGGTGCACCTTGTTGAATGCACACATACCGTGTACATAAGGAAGGACCCAGACTCAAGCCTCTGTACCCACCCACAGGGGGGAAGTTTCACAAGCAGTGAAGCAGTGCCGACATCTCTCTCTCTCTCTCTCTCTCTCTCTCTCTCTATTTCTCTCTCCCCCCCCTTCTCTATCTCCCCTCTCCCTCTCCTCTCAATTCCTGTCTGTCCTATCAAATAAAAAATCTATATTGTATTTAAATGTATCTTAATTATTTTTACTCAAATTCTATAACTATGTGAGTTGTAACTTGGCTAAATATCTCCAGAGCAACAGAAATATAACTAGGTTTTAAGTTTCTCAAAATATCCAACAAATTCAGTGAACTTCTCATACTGTTCTTTGCTCCCACTGTTTAAAAAAAGAAAAAGAAAAAGCAGGGGGCTGTGAACATAGCGAGTTAAGCGCATGTGGTGCAAAGCGCAAGGACTGGAGGAAGAATCGGGTTTGATCCCCCGGCTCCCCACCTGCAGGGGGTCACTTAGCAGGCGGTGAAGCAGGTCTGCAGGTGTCTGTCTGTCTCTCCTCCTCTCTGTCTTCCCCTCCCCTCTGGATTTTTCTCTGTCCCATCCAGCAACAACAACAGCTATAACAACAATAACAACCACAACAAGGGCAACAATATGGGGAAAATGGCCTCCAGGAGAAGTAGATTCCTAGTGTAGGCACTGAGCCCCAGTGATAACCCTAGAGGCAAAATAAATAAATTTAAAAGTGAGACTTAAAGATGGAAAAGATGGGGTCTGAGGCAGCACTTCACCAATCTGTATTAGAAAGTATTGGAGATACAAGTGTAGTTTTGTTCTAAGAAGTGTTCATAATTTGAAGGGACATATGCACCCCTATGTTCATAGCTGCATTTTTCACAATAGCCAAAGAGTGTGAGTAGCCTAAATGCCCATCAGTAGATGACTGGCTAAAGAAGTTATGGGATATCTATTCCATGGAATACTACTCTGCAATCAAAAAAGATGATACTGTGTCCTCTAGGACAAAATGGATGGCACTGAAGGTGACTATGCTTAGTGAAATAGATGAAAAGGTATGGCTTCATTCATATGTGGACTCAAGAGATTTGATACACATGGACTTGAATTAAAAACAAACACCAGCCCCCGGCTCCCCACCTGCAGGGGAGTCACTTCACAAGCAGTCAAGCAGGTCTGCAGGTGTCTTTCTCTCCCCCTCTGTCTTCCCCTCCTCTCTCCATTTCTCTCTGTCCTATCCAACAACAATGACATCAATAACTACAACAATAAAACAACAAGGGCAACAAAAAGGGAATGAATAAATAAATTAAATATTAAAACAAACAAACAAACAAAAATCAGAAGCAAGCAAACTTTCTAAGACTTGTGAGAACTATGGTGGTTCTTTGTAAGGGAGGAGGGCTGGGATACAGAACTTTGTTGGTCGGTGTGGTGTGAAACTATACACTATACGTAGTCTTAGAATCTTATAACCACCTATTAATCACAAATAGAAAAAAATTAAGAAAAAAAGTGTTTAACCACCAAAAACATGAGTTATTTTCATACAGCAAGGCAAGCAAATTGCTCAATGTTCCAAAATTAAAGAAAAAAAAATCTGGTGTTTCTATACAGATTCAGTGACTTATCAACAAACTAGAGAAAGATTCTTATAATTTCCCCACAATTGGTGGTGCAAGAACCTAGTGACCTATGTACTAATCTTGACTCTACTGATGACTACCAAGAGACTACAAAATGTGTATGTAGTGTAAATAGCTTTGCTGAGTATTTTAAGTTAAAGCCCTGAAATGATTGACATGAGGTCAATCATTTGTAAGTATGTTTTTAACACAATATTGATAAATTAACTTTATTTTTTAGATCAAATTCTGACACTGGACTTAAAAATGAACTTTTTTTTTCGGACTGTTATTTCAGAGAGTTCCTGTTTTCTGACTAATTTCCACTTACTTTTTCCAGCCTTAAGTATTAAGTTTCTTGACTTTTCTATCCTTTTACTTTAATTATGTCTCTGATGAGATAAAAAGCTATAAAGTACTTAATTTCATAAGAAGAGCTCCTTATTTCTAGGAATTCTTAGATAAATTCTAAGGAAGATTTTAATAATTCAGATAACTTTCATAGCATTCTTCATTTTTCTGCAACTGTTCTATATAAATTCTGTATGTCTGTAAAATTTTTTAAAAAAGAGTCTGAGAACAAAGGTAAGATAAACAAATAAATACAGGGAGTCAGGCGGTAGCACAGTGGGTTAAGTGCACGTAGCACAAAGCGCAAGGACCGGCATAAGGATCCCGGTTTGAGCCCCCGGTTCAAGCCCCGGGCTCCCCACCTACAGGGAAGTCGCTTCACAGGCGGTGAAGCAGGTCTGCAGGTGTCTGTCTTTCTCTCCCCCTGTCTTCCCCTCCTCTCTCCATTTGTCTCTGTCCTATCTAACAATGATGACATCAATAACAACAATAGTAACTACAACAATAAAACAACAAGAGCAACAAAAGGGAAAATAAATATAAAAATAAATAAATATGAAGAGTTCATATATATTTTTTATTTTTACCAGAGCACTGCTCAGCTCTGGTGTGTGGCAGTGCCAGGCATTGAGACCGTGACCTTGGAGCCTCAGGCATGACAATCTTTTATGTAGTCATTATGCTGTCTCCTTGGCTGGAGTCTATTTTTAATAAGTTAAATAAAAAGGCAACAGATTTTTTTATTCAAAGAAAATGTTTTTCTCCAAATTAGGTAGCTAATTTGTTTAAAGGTTTCACATTTCTCTGTTATCTGACTGCTTTGTTGCCCTTAAGAGGGTAGCATAATTTCAGTGCCAAAATTTCTTCTTCCAAAATAGTAGGGTTTTTTTTTTTAATCTGAAGAACAATAAAATTAACTCAAGAAATATCCTATCTACTTTCTGAAGGCAAATTCCAAGATTTATTTCAGCACTGGCAGCATGTCTTAAGTGATTTCTGACTACCTACACTTGAAGCTAGTGGGGAAAATGACTCCACAGATCACAGAGAAAGAGAAAAGAAGTTCCCATTTCTCTCTTCTGAAGCAATTCAAGCAACTTTACTGTACAGCTCTAGACCCTAATGAGGAAAAGCTCCATGCTAGACTTTCAATGGACTTACATTGAAATGAGTCATGCTTAGTATAGGAGGCAGATATGAGCCCTCAAAAAATGAACTCACACATGTGAGGAGTTACGGACTATAATGCTTCTCAGTCAGTCAGCAGAATCACCTACAGAGCCTCTTGTTCTTTTCCTTTCTCTTCGTGTATAAATGCATCCCACTTGAAACCCCACAAGGTTCACAAACATGGTATGCTTCCAATTTAGGGGCCTTGAGCCAACTTATTTTCTCATACATTTTTGGAAATTGAAATACTAATAAAAAATAAAATACATTACAGTAGCCATTTTGAAATCCTTAAATCATGTGAACTGTTTATTTTGTCTCAATTACTAGAAAACAATGAGTCAAAAGAACATGACTTCTTTTTATTCCTTTGCATTCTGCACGTTAGATAATCTGTGGGACTGAAAACTAGTCACTGCCTTAACTGAAATGTTTGTGAGCATAACTGCATCCTTGTAGAGAAAGTGTATGTCACTGTACGGTAGCAGATCACACCATCTCCATGACACTCATTGCTGTGTTCTAGTCATACTTTCTTAAACATGTTTGGAAAGTTACTATTAGAAGAAAAGAAATAAGAATTAAGAATCAATATTCAATTCAGCCTGGATGTTTTAAATAGCAATTTAGAGAATGCAGTGGACTGTTTATTTGTTAAATAAAGTATTATTTATTCTCAATTAGTTACTGCGTCTCTTTTTGTATGTTGGTCTCACTTGGTGACTTAGTGAGATGAGTAAGTTCTTGTTCTCTAATGGTTTTCTTCCTGCTCAGGCATTTGTTGAATACATTATCGCTATTGCAGTCCAAAAGTCCTGTGATAATTAAAAAAAAACACTTTTTTAGTACTATTTTTTTATTGGGGAATTAATGTTTTACATTCAATAGTAAGTACAATAGTTTGTACATGCCTAACATTCCCCAGATTCCCATATAACAATACAACCCCCACTAGGTCCTCTGAATCCTTCTTGGACCTGTATACTACCCACCCACCCACACCCACCCCAGAGTCTTTTACTTTGGTGTGATATGCCAATTCCATTTCAGGTTCTACTTGTGTTTTCTTTTCTTTTTTTTTTTTTTTAGGCCTTTTTTAGATATTTTTTTTAATTTTATTTATTTTATTTTTGAGAGAAATGCAGACAGAGACACAGAGAGAAACACCAGAGCACTACTCAGCTCTGGCTTATGGTGGTGCGGGGGATTGAACCTGGGACTTAGGAGCCTCAGGCATGAGAGTCTGCTTGCATAACCATTATGCTGTCTCCCCCGCCCGTGTTTTCTTTTCTGATCTTGTTTTTCAACTTCTGCCTGAGAGTGAGATCATCCCATATTCATCCTTCTGTTTCTGACTTATTTCACTCAACATGAATTTTTCAAGGTCCATCCAAGATCGGCTGAAAACAGTGAAGTCACCATTTTTTACAGCTGAGTAGTATTCCATTGTGTATATAGACCACAACTTGCTCAGCCACTCATCTGTTGTTGGACACCTGGATTGCTTCCAGGTTTTGGCTATTACAAATTGTGCTGCCAAGAACATATGTGTACACAGATCTTTTTGGATGGATATATTGGGTTCCTTAGGATATATCCCCAGGAGAGGAATTGCAGGGTCATAGGGTAGGTCCATTTCTAGCCTTCTGAGAGTTCTCCAGACTGTTCTCCACAGAGGTTGGACCAATTGACATTCCCACCAGCAGTGCAGGAGGGTTCCTTTGACCCCACACCCTCTCCAGCATTTGCTGCTGTTACCTTTTCTGATGTATGACATTCTCACAGGAGTGAAGTGATATCTCATTGTTCTCTTGATTTGCATTTCTCTGACAATCAGAGACTTGGAGCATTTTTTCATGTGTTTCTTGGCCTTTTGGATCTCTTCTGTGGTGAATATTCTGTCCAAGTCCTCCCCCCATTTTTGGATGGGGTTATTTGTTGTCTTGTTGTTGAGTCTCGCAAGTTCTTTATATATGTTGGTTATTAAACTCTTGTCTGTTGTATGGCATGTAAAGATCTTCTCCCATTCTGTGAGGGGTCTCTTGGTTTGGGTAATGGTTTCTTTTGCTGTGAAGAAGCTTTTTAATTTGATGTAGTCCCATAGGTTTATACTTGCCCAAAACACTTTTTTTAATATTTGTTTATTCCCTTTGCTGGTCCTTGTGCTTTGCGCCACGTGCGCTTGACCCGCTGCGCTACCGCCTGACTCCCAACAAAACACTTTTTAATGCTTGTGCCCCTCAGTAAATTAATGACTAGAGAGAATGGGTCTACATGTGAGAGGGTTACTTGTGTATTTAATGGCTTTACACTCTGAATTTTCTTTTACCCATAATGAATAGATATCTTTTTTTATATTTATTCATTTTCCCTTGTGTTGTCCTTGTTTTTTCATTGTTGTAGTTATTATTGTTGTTGTTATTGATGTCGTCTCTGTTAGGACAGAGAGAAATGGAGAGAGATGGGGAAGACAGAAAGGGGTAGAGAAAGACAGACACCTGCAGACCTGCTTCACTGCCTGTGAAGCGACCCACCTACAGGTTAGGAGCCGGGATCTTTAGGCGCTTTGCGCCACCTGCGCTTAACCCGCTGCGCTACCGCCCAACTCCCATGAGTAGATATCTTTAGTGATACCTGAGCAAAGAGTAGAGTCTAGTCAAATTGAGTACAAAATAACACTTTGCTTCTACTACATGTCAAAATTCCGATGAACTGGGTCTTTACTGTGGAAGGTCCATATTATAATATTAACCCTACCTTAAAATACACCATCTGGCTATATCTAGCAGAAGCTTGAGTTCTTCATTAGTATAAAAGTCACCTCACAAAGGTAGTGACTATACTGGATATTTTTTTAAATAATCTAATAATTCTTAAGACATATTAATACAACGAATGGAAAGTCAGTATAACCCACTTTTGGTGATGAGGTTAGTAATGTAGGAAAGATGGTCTGAGTATTTATCAGTCCTGACAACCCACTAGAATCATATAGGGAATGTGTTTGGTTTTGGGTTTTTTTTTTCCTCCAGGGTTATTTCTAGGGTTCGGTACCTGCACCATGAATCCACTGCTCCTGGAGGTTACTTTTTCCCGTTTGTTGCCCTTGTTCTTTTATCGTTGTTGTGGTTATTGTTATTATTGATGTCGTCGTTGTTTGATAAGAGAGAGAGAAATCGAGAGAAGGGGAAGACAAAAAGGGGGAGAGAAAGATACACACCTGCAGGCCTGCTTCACCGCCTGTGGAGCAAAACCCCACCCCCGCAGATGCGGAGCTGGGGGCTCAAACCCGGATCATTACGCTGGTCTTTGCGCCATGTGCGCTTAACCCGCTGCGCTACCAACTGACCCCCAGGAATGTTTTTTGTAGCATAACATTTAACAGACAAAGGTTTCCCCCCGCCCCGCCCCGCCCCGCCCCGCCCCGCCCCGCCCCTTAGAGAGTAGGCCTAGGGAAAAAAATGGCATAAAATCAGAATCTCATTGTTTTAGCAGAGTGGGATATGGTGCAGTGTATGAACCCTTGAACTCTCAAGCGTGAGTTCCTTTTTTTATTGAGGGGGTTTATGCTTTCCAATGCAGCCATTGTCACATGCATAGAATTTCATAATGTACCCGGCTCGCACAGTTCTCTTCCAGCCCTGCCTCCCCCCACTTGCCCAGAGTTCCTTGCTTTGACTCAGTACACCATGCCCAGTTCACGTTTTGCTTTGTTTTCTCCCTCCCTGCCCCTAATTATTAGGTTCCACTTACAAGCGAGATGATTTGATAATTTGTCTTTCTCTTTTTGCCTTATCTCACCTAACACAGCATGGCTTTCTAAGTTCAGCTTCTTCTCTACCCTACCTCTATAAATAAATAAGTCCTTTTTTTTAAAATCTCGTTGCTTTCATGAAATTGTTTGTCCTCGCTAAGAAAGTTATGCTGCAGCCCAGAAGGTGGTATAAGCGTATGAAACATTGAACTCTACATCTGAAGGTCTCAGGTTTGATCCCTTGCAACACATGTGCCAGAGTGATGCTCTGGTTCTCCCTTTGTCTTGCACATAAGTAGATAATAAAGAAGTAAATAAATAAGTCTAAAAAAAAAAAAACAAAAGGCACTGCTAAGTTAATTAAGTACAAATGAGATATTGAGTATTTATTCTATGCAAACCTCTGTAGTTAAAATACATAGTAGAATTTTCTTTACAAGGTATTTGTAGCCAGAGAGCAGGCCAGGAAGCCAACCTAAAAAACAAACAAAAACCTAAGAGTACACTTTTGACACCTCTAATTAACACATTTTTAATATAGTGCTTTTTTATTCATTTGCTAGCTCCACAAACTTGCTGGTGTGATTAATAAAGTTTTTTAAAAAGTAAATTCAGAAGATAGTGGTAACCCAGTAGAGAGCAAGGCAGATCTCCTGGATCTTGACATCAGCTCAAATATACACTGTATCAAAGAGTGTGGGCAGAAGAGTCTGGTCTCGTCATTTCTAGCGCTGCGTTGCCTTCTAGACTTTATTATCTACAACATGTTGAAGTCTACGGGGAAACATAGGACTAGCTGATTCGTTGTGTTAACATTAAAATAAATACTAGTTTGATTAGCCTAACCTCTTAAAAATATATTTCTAAGTCGACATAAAACGACCTAGACAGCCTGTCTTTTTTTTTCTTCTTCTTTAAGAATTACAAAGCAGTATATTTGTCAGTTGGTGGGATGAGATTTAAATATTCCACGTCTTCATTCTGGGAAGCACTCAACAACATCATTTCCAAACAGGCCTGGAAGTGCCATTAGGAAGTTAGCAAGGCACTTGGCATAAAAAAGAAATAACTTATTTAAAAAAAATACCCACGTTTTTGTTTATATCTTACAAAATCTATGCTTTAATAATGCATACACATCTCTGAAAAATACAGACCACTCACGCCCATGTACTGTACAAGAAAAAGGGTGTCTAACCATTCCATGCATGCAAATACAATGCACTCAATATAAATGCATTTACACGACAGTCAGGGAATCATCTTCGATACACACAAGTAATAGGTCATGTAATTTCAACAGAACAGGAACACGCTTACAAAGGGATTATTTGTCTGAGGACCCAAACTGCAGAATATATAGCCTAACCCTACTTTTCCTTAAGATTGTCGTTCCCTCAAACGACCATTATTTTTACAGAAATTAAAACCACTCACAAGACGCATTCGTGAAATCTACAAAGTACTGACGAAGAGACAAACAAAGTCAACAAAATGATCGCGTCTGTGTTACTGGGGAGGCGACTAAAAGCGACCTGAAAGCTTGCTCGGTGCGGCCACAGTCCCTGCTGGGGAGGCCGCGCGTGCAGGCCTGGGGCCCGGGGCAGCTTATTCCCGGGGGCTCTGGAGCCTCAAGTGGCCATGTGGAAGGGCTCGGGCTGGAAGCCGAAGAGCCTCTGGCCACAGTGCTCGCTGTCGCCGGGCAGCTTTGCACCCGCGAACGGGAGGTAATGATCTCGGTTGAAATGTTCACAGTGGAGATCGACCCAATCCCGCTCCGACCCTAAGCGCTCGGCCTCCGCCAGGATGCGCGTGAGAGCCATGATGTAGCTCAGCGCCATCTGCAAGGTCTCGTACTTGGACAGCTTCCTGTCCTGGCCCCACTGCGGCACCACCCTGCGCAGGCGGTCGAAGGCCGTGTTCAGCCCCTGCATGCGGCGGCGCTCGCGCGCGTTGGCCGCCAGGCGCCTGCGCGCCGCGCTCTCCAGGCGCCCCGACCCGGCGCAGGCGCCTGCGCAGTCGGCGCCGCCGCCGCAAGGGAGCGGGACGCGCGCTCCCGCCGCCGAGTGGCCGGGCTTGCAGGACTTCATCCCGGGGCCGGGGGCGCCGCGCCGCGCCGCTCCGCTCCGCTCAGGCCGTGCGAGTGGTCGCGTCTGTGGAGCCGCTTGCCGGCGTGACTCTTCGAAACAAATGTGTCATCCAAAAAAAAAAAAAAAAAAAAAGCAACTTGCGTGGAGTCAGAGTTTCCGGAGGGGGTGCAGGACTCTACCTGTGCCCCGCACGATGAGCAGACTGACGTTTCTTCCCCTGCCTAAATTTAGGGGAAACATGTCGATGAGAAGGTCATTTTCCCAACGTGCCCACGCTGAAAAGAGAGAGAGATTACTATCGACTGTAAAACATGAATCCCCTAATAAAGAAATAATACTTTTAAGGGGAAAAAAAGCAGAGAGAGAGAGAGAAAGAAAAGGGAGCCTTGGTGGAGTAGAATTTGGTGTGTCCGTTTCAAGGGTGACTTTTCCAATCCGCTAGGAAGTCTTAGGTTTCTTTTCAGGAAGATGAGATCTTTCCCGGAGCTCGGCTAGGAAAAGATGACCTTTTCCGCAGGAGCTGTGGGAGAGTGCCTGTCGGGTCTTGGAGGGAGGAGAATTTATCGCGAAGGGCTGAAGGGGGAACAGGTGGCGGCAGGTGGGCGGGCGTCCCTCTGCTCCCGTCTCAGCACCTTCCCACCCTGGGAACTGCGGGGGGCAGGGCGGCGGCGCACAGCAAAACCCTGACACACAGCCTTCTTCAGCTGCCCAAGTTCCTCCGGAGCTCCGTCCAACATGAACACGCCATCTGGAGTCCCGGGCTGTCCCCAAAAGAATAACAGGGTGAGGGTGGGAGAGCTCGCTCCATCTTTTCCCATATCATTGGGCAGTTTACAAAATCAAAAACCTCATCGAAGTTAGTTGTTGTTGTTTTGATGTATTAAAGATCATTTGTGTGAACCTCGTTTGGGAGAGTAAGACTAAGTACAGGTTTAGTATAAGAAGATTTGGGGTTTGCCAAAATGTGTTAATTTTGGATGTTGGTCATCCAATGGAGTGAGATTTTTAATTTTAGTCACAGTGTAACTTGGGACAGATGAGCAGGTCTTAACAGTACTGTGGAAATAATGTTTCCTGGAAATAAGGTGTTGTAATGCATCAAAAGATATTAATGGTATATCAAAAGGGGAATAGATTGCTTTAACTATATTATTAGATTGTATGAGTCCAGATATTTAAGTAAATTAACTCAGACTTTATACTCCATTTTCCCTGAAAATGGTTCATAAATGTTTTTAAGACAAACATTAAGGTGACAATAATACTAATGGTGATGCGAGCGCGCGCGCGCGCGCGTGTGTGTGTGTGTGTGTGTGTGTGTGTGTGTGTGTATTTAAAACAGAAACATTTAAGTAATTTATAAAGTTTTAAAATTAACTCCTGATGGAAAAATTTCACCCACATCATAAAACTTTAACTATTTCATACCACTTGGATTTTTTTTAGTTGTGTTTCTGTCCTCAGAACTACTAGTGTAGCATGATTTCCACCATTTGAATGGTGAACTTATTTAAATAGAGAAACCACTCACTTAATTCACTCTCATCTCTGCTTCTTTCTGGCTCTTAAGGAAGAGTAAAGTGGCAAAGAAACCAACAGAAGTAGATTCAGACCAGAAGTATTTCTGGATTCCTCAGGAAACACAAGTGTGTTCTTTCTCCTGTAGAGAAGTTCATCATGTTCACATTATTCTCACATTTTTGTGAGATATTTTGTGATGATTCCATTACCAACAATCTCTCACAGATCAGGAGTCTTTAACGTTGACTTGCTTCCCCCATTTCCTTGCTCTGAAATCTTATTGTTTGTCCTGACTCCAAGCCCTGTTACCCCATAAATAGTTGATTAATCCCCAGCAGAAGCAATGACAATGAAATGAACTTGAGAAGCAAGAAGACAATAGGATGTAATTTAACATTAATGACCCCTAGCATGGCAGATGTTTAATACAGACTTTTGCATGAGGTCACTCAGTTCTGTAGCTCTGAATTTTGACAGTATAGGTCAGGAACACCAGTCTTAGGACAAGAAAGAGAAAATATTAAACATATATGTATATTTAGTTTTTGTGGAAAACTCTCATATTAATGCTATTTTTCCCTCATACTCATTTATTTTGTCCCCTCCGACCCAAGGAAACCCCTCTTTGCTACTCTTTGGAATATTTCTCTACAAAACAGACTCTGAACTTACTCTGGACTTTATGTCCAAAGTGCCAGTATGTATGCTTTTACAGACCTTATATTCAGGACTGATAAAATTTAAGCTTATGCATGAATCACATTCAAAACATAACTTAGAAAGAAAAAGAAGATTCCAGTGTACTCAGAGTACAACAGTATTTTACAATGGAAACTTAAAACAAACTAGCAGATATATAGGACATGAAATTGAAACAAATATACAGAGAATTCCTCTAATAAAGGGTAATTAAAAGGTATTTAGCAATTCATTCTCCAGATGTATTCTCCAGATACATTCTCAGGGACAATATTTTGACTACAAAAATGCTTTGGGGAGAAGAGTGTAATTGTCAAGCAAGTTAGAAAAACATCTGCTGGGGAGTCGGGCTGGTAGCGCAGTGGGTTAAGTGCACTTGGTGCAAAGCGCAAGGAATGGTATAAGGATCCTGGTTCTAGAATCCCACTCCCCACCTGCAGGGGGGTTGCTTCACAGTGGGTGAAGCAGGTCTGCAGGTGTCTATCTTTCTCTCCTCCTCTCTCCATTTCTCTCTGTCCTATCCAACAACGATGACATCAACAACAAAAACTACAACAATAAAACAACAAGAGCAACAAAAGGGAATAAATAAATATTTTTTTAAAAAAAGAAAAACATCTGCTATCTCCTACGTGGAGAATTGTGATGTAAAATTGGCATTGTTTCTGAGAAGTACTAGCATAAAGATATATATTGAATCCAATATTTTCGAGACCTTTTTTTATTTAAAAAAAATTTATTTCTGGGGGTCGGGTGGTGGCGCAGTGGGTTAAGCGCACGTGGTGCAAAGCACAGGGACCTGCATAAGGATCCCGGTTCTAGCCTCCGGCTCCCCACCTGCAGGGGAGTCGCTTCACAGGCGGTGAAGCAGGTCTGCAGGTGTCTGTCTTTCTCTCCCCCTCTCTGTCATCCCCTCCTCTCTCCATTTCTCTCTGTCCTATCCAACAACGAACAACATCAACAATGGCAATAATAATAATCACAACGAGGCTAAAACAACAAGGGCAACAAAAAGGGGGGGAAATGGCCTCCAGGAGTGGTGGATTCATGGTGTAGGCACCGAGCCCAGCAATAACCCTGGAGGGGGAAAAAAATTTATTTCTAAGAGGGAAACAATGACAAAACCATAGGATGAGAGGTACAACTCTACACAGTTCCTACCACCAGAACTCCATATCCCACCCCCTCCCCTGATCTTTCCTATTTTTTTTATTATTCCCTTTTGTTGCCCTTGTTGTTTTATTGTTGTAGTTATTATTGTTGTTATTGATGTCTTGTTGGATAGGACAGAGAGAAGTGGAAAGAGGAAGGGAAGACAAAGAGGGGAGAAGAAAGACACCTACAGACCTGCTACACCGCTTGTGAAGCGACTGCCCTACAGGTGGGGAGCCGGAGCTTGAACTGTGATCCTTCCGCCTGTCCTTGTGCTTCGTGCCATTTGTGCTTAACCCGCTGTGCTACCACCCGACTCCCAGCTTTCCTATTCATTATCCCTCTGGGAGTATGGACTCAGGATCATATGGGATACAGAAGGTGGAAGGAAGGTCTGGCTTCTGTAATTGCTTCCCCACTGAACAGGGGTGTTGGCAGGTCGAGTCATACTCCCAGCCTGTCTAGACCTTTTTGAACAGACTACTCCTAGAAAGCCTTTTTTAATTTTTAAAAAATATTTATTCCCTTTTGTTGCCCTAGTTTTATTGTTGTAATTATTGTTGTTGATGATGTCATCATTGTTGGATAGGACAGAGAGAAATGGAGAGAGGAGGGGAAGACAGAGAGGGGGAGAGAAAGACACCTGCAGACCTGCTTCACCGCCTGTGAAGCGACTACCCTGCAGGTGGGGAGCCGGGCCTCAAACCGGGACCCTTAAGCCGATCCTTGCGCTTTGCGCCACCTGCACTTAACCTGCTGCGCTACCACCCAACTCCCCCTAGAAAGCCTTTTAACAAAGATCCTTGTACATGCTTTTTCAAACCTACCCTAGAAAATTCCACTTATTGTATAGGAGAAGAGATTGAGATCTAGACACTAGACACTATGCTCAAAGGCATTAAGTAGTGAAAAGCCTGAATTAAGACGAGAAGCCAAACCTCAATGTGTCCTTTTAGAGACTTTAAAACAAAGTGATCCGGGAGGCTGTAGAGCACCTGGTTGAGCACACCTTACAACGTGCAAGGACCTGCAGGGTGAAAGCTTCGTGAGTAGTAAAGCAATTCTGCAGTGTCTCTGTCTATCTCCCTCTCCTATCCCTCTCAATTTCTTTTTTTCTTTTTTAAATTTTTTTTATTATTTATTTTCCCTTTTGTTGCCCTTGTTTTTTTTTGTTGTAGTTATTATTGTTGTTGATGATATCGTTGTTGTTAGGACAGAGAGAAATGGAGAGAGGAGGGGAAGACAGAGGGGGAAAGAAAGATAGACACTTGCAGACCTGCTTCACCGCCTATGAAGCGACGCCCCTGTAGGTGGGGAGCCAGGGCTCAAACCCGGATCCTTATGCCAGTGCTTCGCCCCACGTGCACTTAACTCACTGCGCTACCGCCTTACTCCCTTCCCTCTCAATTCCTATCTGTCTCTATCCAATAAATAAAAGATGTGTGTACATCTATGTTCATAGCAGCACAATTCATAATAGCTAAAACCTGGAAGCAACCCAGGTGCCCAACAATAGATGAATGGCTGAGAAAGCTGTGGTATATATACACAATGGAATACTATACAGCTATTAAGAACAGTGAACCCACCTTCTCTGACCCATCTTGGATGGAGCTAGAAGGAATTATGTTAAGTGAGCTAAGTCAGAAAAATAAAGATGAGTATGGGATGATTTCACTCATAATCAGAAGCTGAGAAAGATGAACAGAAAGGGAAACTAAAAGCAGGATTTGACTGAATCAAAGTAAAAACCCTGGGGTGAGAGTGAGGGTGGATGTTCAGCTTCCCAGGGCGGCAGGGTGGGGGGGCTGGGGGGGTGGGACACAGTCTTTTGGTGGTGGGAATGGTGTTTATGTACACTCCTATTAACTTGTAGTCATATAAATCACTATTTAATTAATATGAGAGGGAAAAAATGATTGTATGCCTCAAACTTTTTAAAACACAGACTGAGTCTTTTTAATACATAGGCTGAGTTTTTGATATGTTGATTGTCTTAAAAGCCTAGACCAGGGAGAACAGAAGCAACCAGTGGTACAGCTATATACAAATAATGTCAAAGGACATAAATATGGTGATGTTGTATATGATACAGCAAATCCTAACAAAGAGATTTTTCAAAGTTAACTCAATTGCCAAATAATGTGATTATAGCAATAACTATCTATTGTCTTCTTAACCCTAAGACAGCAGGATCCTCCCGCTTCCTCTATAGAGCCTTTATTTCCCCCAGTCCTGGAAACTCTAGGTTCTAGGACTGAGGGATGCTTCTCTCAATTCATACCAAATGATATTGCATGCACTGATCCCAACCTGATCAACGCAAGGAGTACCACCTCAGCATGCTTCACTTTTCAGACTGTGTCCAGAGACGTCAGACATGGAATCTCAACCCTTCACCCTCATTACTCGGGTGAGAACTTTCCTTTCAGAGTATTCTCTAATTCCATTCCAGGTGTTTCACTTCCTAACGAGGTCCCAAGGCCTAGATATAGACCAGGTCCCATGAGATAGAGCATATGTTCACATGTATCCATAAATTAGGGCAAAATACATACCTGAAAGCAAAAATGCACAATAGTCTTCAGCGAGTCAGTATAAAGTTCCTAATAAAATAATATCTCATTAGACTTAGATACCCTCCTCAACTACTTCCTATTACAGTTCTCTCACTCACTCCAAAGCTAACCTTAGCAAAGCAAGGACTGCAAAAGCTGAATAAGGGCAAGAGACTGGCATACTTTAATGATGACTCTTTAGTCACTATCAGGCCACCCCATCAGTTGGGGCTCTATTCGGGGAGTCCTGAGATTCCTAAACAGACATGATGGGCCTAGACTTCGAATAAATCCCTCTCTCCATTGTTACTGGTCATCTCTATCAGGAACAACAAAGTAGACACCTTTGTGGGCCCCCATAGGACCTTGCCTTCAACTTCGATCAACAATGGTAGAGAATGTTCCATTCTCTGAAGGGAGGATGGACAACATACTCTATGCTACACCTGAGGAAGATGGGTCAATATTGGGGCACCTTGGAATTTTCCTACTCATGACCACAGAATGTGAGCTCAGATATACAGGGATACAGAGGTCACATAGGCTCCTAAGCTGAATATGGGCCCCAGACCAAATCAAATCGATGGGGTTTACAGTCAATAATATTTATACCCCTTTCCCATATTAGGGAGCTACTCTCTTCCCTGATGCAGCTTTCTGGTCCTTTTCTAGCCATGACATCATCTCCCCAGACAATAACTTGGATCCACCTGCATATCAAATTTCAAGCTCAGGGGAAATAAAAATCTAGTATAGCCACAGGCCCTTTGGAATATAACTCAAATATGCCTACTAGCTATCTACAAAATGGAGGACCCCCAACTCTTCATCTGCACTATTCTGGCCTTTAGGTTCATGATTGGTCAACAACTTGTTTGGCTTTGTATGTTAACTCTCTTTCCAGCCACCAGGTTCCAGATGCTAGCATGGACTGACTTCCCTGGACAGACAACCCCACCAATGTGTCCTGGAGCTCCCATTCCCCAGAGCCCCACTCTACTAGGGAAAGAGAGAGGCAGGCTGGGAGTATGGATCGACCCACCAATGCCCATGTTCAGTGGGGAAGCCACTACAGAAGCCAGACCTTCCACCTTCTGCACCCCATAATGACTCTTGGTCCATACTCCCGGAGGGATAAAAAATAGAAAAGCTATCAGAGAAGGGGATGGGATACAGAAATCTGGTGATGGGAATCGTGTGGAGTTGGACCCCTCTTATCCTATGGTTTTGTCAATGTTTCCTTTTATCAATAAGTAATTTTTAAAAATGGAAATTTCCAATGGAAGGGAGGGGATACAGAACTCTAGTGGTGGGAGTTATATGGAATTGTACTCCTCTTATCCCAGAATCTTGTCAATCAGTATTAAATCACTTAAAAAAAAAAAATACTGACATGCGACTCAGTTCATAGAGTGCTGAGCTTGCATGCCTACGGTTCCTGGCTCTGGCCCCCAAACCATCTGTACCAGAGTTCTGACCTTTTGCTTTCCTTCTCACATATAAAACCCCATACCCTCCCCTCTCTGTAAATAAATCCTTTATTAAAAGGAACATAAGGTGGGCAGGGTTAATAATGGTTATGCAGAGACTCTTGTGCCGGAGGCTCCATAGTCCCAGGTTCAATCCACTGCACCCTCATAAGCCAGAGCTGAGCAGTGGCCTGATAAACAAAAAAGAAAAACAAAAAACATAGGAGGCTGGGTGGTCACACACTTGGCTAAGCACACACATTACAGTGTGCAAGGGTTCAGGTTCAAGCCCCTGGTCCCCACCTGTAGGGGAAAAGCTTCACAAGTTGTGAAGCAAGGCTGCAGGTGTCTCTCTGTCTCTTTTCCCTCTCTTACCCACTCCCTTCTCAATTTCTCTCTGCTTCTGTCCAATAATAAATAAAATTTTTAATAATATTAAAAAGAAAACATAGGACGCTGGGCAGTGGTGTACGCAGTTAAGTGTACACATTACCATGTGTGGGAATAGAGAGCATAATGGTTATGTAAAGATACTCTCATGCCTGAGGCTCTGAAGTCCCAGGTTCAATCCCCCCTACCAACATAAGCCAGAGCTGAGCAGTGCTCTGGTTAAAAAAAAAAAAAAATGTATAAATATCAGTGCTCTCTTTGCTGATAGTAGAACTAAGCAGAAAAGTTAGGCAGTAAGTACGTAATTCATGCCATTAGGTGTTCAGAACAAAACTTTACCGTGCTATCGAAGAAAAAGAATGTCAGGGACAGAACACCTCTGACATCATCTTTGACCAAAGTCCCTTCAAAGACTACCCATCCTCTGTTGCCCAAACTCAACCCTCCTTGGCCATCTGCACTGTTTTTTCTCTCAGCCTCAAATGCGATTTCCAAGATATTTCCAACTGACTCCATTGTGTAACTCAGCACCTATTCTATCTGATATGTTACTTCCTTAGTTTTTGATTGGAAACTCCAGAAATGCTGTTTTTCTCTGCTCCTAGTTGTAGCCACAGCACCTAGAATTTTGTCTAGCATATAGTATGTGCTCAAGAAATGTTAGTTGAAACACAGAAGAAAAGGGAAAAGGATAGATGGAGAGACGTCACACACAAAGGGAGAGTAGGCATGGCTGCCCTAATTGTTATACAGCTCAGTTTCCTCCTCCTAACGGACCCTGTGGCGGGGAAATTCTGGCCTCCAAAAGCAGTGGCAACAGGTCTGCTGCTTCACGTCTGCTCGGAAATTGTGGTATCCGCTGTTTTGCGGTGAGCAGGTGGCTTACTTCCCCAAAGGATGGCTCTCATTACCATCCAAGTTGCAGGCAGTACCTGAGTCAGCACAGAGTAAAAGCCCAAAGGCCTCACAAGCCAGAGACCAGCAGCCACTGGCATAGGCTCAGCCTCAGGGGAAGTGTTTTCCATTTATTTCCGTTGGTAGTGTTTAGTCTCCTTGTGCAACTTCAGCAGCTTGACTGAACAAGTTATTCCAAATATCCAGACATCCAGATCTTTTGAGTCTAAGCTTATGTTCCCATTTCTCCTTACCATAGCTTTATTTTGCTTCTTGCTTCAGTTATATTCTTTTCGTTTTGTTGTCGTTGAGGTAATATGAATTTCAAGTATATAACTTTAACTGTCATTGTTTTTCATTTTTATTGTCTCCTTCTCCTCCTTCTTCTCTGTTGCCGCCAAGATTATTGCTAGGCTTGGTGCCTCCACATCTCTCCTGTTCCCAGAAGTCTTTTTCCCCCCTTTTTAATAGAGGATGAGAGACAAAAAGAGATAGAGGAAAAGAGGGGGGGAGATAGGAGAAACAGAGAAGCAAAGAGGAGGCCAGGTGGTGGCATACTGGGTTAAGTGCACATAGGAAGAAGCACCCCGGTCCCATGGCTGCCAGTTCTCAGCAACATCGCCCCGCCAGATATTCGTCGGGATGCGGCATCATCTAAGTTCATTTCCCACGTCTACGCTCGACCGGACCTGCCAATATACGCGGGTATCTTCGCCCACCCTGTCCAACGCTTGACGTCTCGTCACCCTATCTGGTCCCCTACGCCTACACTGAACTTCTGTTCCAGTCTCTTGGAAACAGAGTTGGCAGTCAGCTGAGGTCAAGAACAAACACCTCATCACAGACCCCTGCAAGCGTCAACCCGGCTTTGACCTGGCACGTTATGATTGGGCCCTCCTCAATCGCTATCGAACAGTGCGTCGCTATGTTCCATCGCTGGGGAGCCAGAGACGACCCGAACTGCCCCTGCGGCTACAGACAGACTATGACCCACATAGTCAACGACTGCCACCTCTCCAGATTCAAAGGAGGTCCCGAAACTTTACATCAGGCTCAACCTGACGCTGTTGACTGGCTACGGAAGAAGGGCAAACGCTAGAAGAAGAAGGAAGAAGCACAGGACCAGTACAAAGATCCTGGTTTGAACCCCCAGCTCCCCACCTGCAGGGGGATGACATTTCCCAAGCAGCGAAGCAGTGAAGCAGGTCTGCAGGTGTCTATCTTTCTCTACCGCTCTCTATCTTCCCTTCTCTATCTTTCCCTACCTTCTCAAGTTCTCTCTGTCCTATCCAATAAAATGGAGAAAACGGCCCCCAGAAACAGTGGATTCATAGTGCTGGCACCAAGCCCCAGCGATAACCCTGGAGGGGAAAAAAAAAAAAAAAAAAAAAACAGAGGAGAAATACTTATAACTCTGTTCTGGTGCTTGTGAAGCTTCCCTCTGTAGATGGGGACTACTACTACTCTAAGGGTGTTGTGAATACAGGACTAATACCTAGTAAACATTTAGTGTTTCCTGAAGGTGCTCATTTTCTATGGTGGTGATACTGATTTTGTATGTGTTAGGTCAGTAAACGTTTAGCAAGAAACACTGAAGTCAACAAAGTAGTAAACACACATTTACTGGATACACTGCAAAACCCAGATACCTAAAACTTGCCTGATTCCTCAAAGAACTTACAATCTATTTGAATCTTCAAACAGGAAATACATTTTTAAGAAAATGCCAAGCATACGTGTGTGTGTGTGTGTGTGTGTGTGTGTGTGTGTGTGTGTGTATGTGTGTGTGTTTTCCAGAGCACAGCTCAGCTTTAGTTTGTGGTATTACTGGAGATTGAATCTGGGATCCTTGGTGCCTTAGACATGAAAGTCTTTGTATAACCTTTGTGCTATATACCCAGCCCCCATAACAGTTTTAAATATTCACAAGAACAGAGTTTTGTTTTGTTTTTTTCCCAGTTTGGTCAACCTTATTTCTAGTGCCTAGAACAGTACCTACCTGGTACATAGTAAATATGTGTTGACTAAAAAATGAAAGTTAGTTTGAAACAATGAAATAAGTTGGCTGGAAAATATTTTTTAAGTAAATATTCATATGGTTACCAGTTTTGGATTCCGTCCAAAAGACTGCCTAGCTATCTAATTGGTATAATATGCAGTGAACTAGGGGTGACCCCCTCAGGTTAGCAGGAGGCTGTAGAGAAAAAATTTTAAAAAATAAGAATAGGGCCTGGGCTGTGCCTCAGACTATAGTAATCTTTTACGTTGTGGCCAAGAAAACTAAGGTCTATTGGTTAGACAGCTACACAGGATTGACTGTATTCAAAACCCTGCTTTCCATCTCTGTGCCCCCAGTGTCTGGGCAATGGCTGACAAATTGCAAATATTTAGTGAGCATGCTGAGACATATCCATCATGCCAGCTCACTCCAGCCCTACTAAACTGTCGGCACTGGGACTGGTAATCTGTAGGCACAGATTAGCCTATTTACATGAACTAAGTCTGAAGTTTCCTTGAACTGCCATCTCACACAGTGATTCATAATTAGTACCTAGTCCAGAACTTGATGTCAGATGTACCTGGGGGACCAGCCAAATGCCGCGAGATTTCATTGGCCTTACTACCTTTTCTCCAGTGTCACACACTCTCAGCCCCCTCCTCCTTAGGTTTCTGAAGGCCTTTGCTTTTCTTGCAACACAAGGTTAAGCTCTACTTTAACTTAAACACAGCTCCACACGTTTAAGACTTGAGCATTTCTAGCATCTTAGCTTTGCACCTGAGAACACTGGGCTGGATCCCAGTATTACTGATTTGTGCTGGATGCTTCCTGGTGATATGCAGAATACAGGGAAATTATTTCATGGAAGCTAAAGGTTTACTGCAATACTTGGTAATGTTAGGTCAAGAAGTAGCTGCAGAAGTCCATTATGAGAAACTTTCACCAATTTGATCTCCCAAATATCCACAGACTCGAGGGGGTCAGAGAAATTCCAGTGTTGGCTCTAATCCTCAGCACGCTTTCTCTCCTGCCACACTTTACCCAGAAGGTCAAGTTTGTTGGTTCGTTAAAGTTTGTTTCCCAACATGCGTCCTGACATGATTGTTCTTCATTAAAGAAAAGGAAATAGTGGCTTGAATAAGTCTATAGAGTTGTTGTTGTTGTTGTTTGTTTGTTTGTTTGCCTCCAGGGTTATCACTGGGCCTCAGTGCCTGCACTACTGTGAATCCATTGCTCCTGGTGGTCATTTTTCCATTTTGTTGTTGGCTAGGACAGAGAGAAATTGAGAGAGGGACTGACACCTGCAAACCTGGGGAGCCAGGGAGCAGAGATCCTTATGCACTTTGCACTATGTATGCTTAGGCTTCTATGAGCCTTGACAATGGTCAGGGCTCTTCTCACAATAGGATATTCAGAGTTTCCCAAATTATGCAGACACAGAGTTCTTAATCTCGGAGGATATCCAGAGGTCAATATCCACAGAAAACATTTCCTGGAGAATGCAAGCTGAGTCCACATGTTTACATGAAGAAGATTATCTTAAAACATTTTAGTGGGGGGCTGAGAAGGGGCTTAGTAACTCAGCAAGTGAAATACGCATCTTCCATGTGCAAGGTTCTGGGTACAGTTCTTCCCACTAGAAAAAGAAAACTGTGTTTGTTTTTTAACAACTGATTTAATTAATTTGTTTGTTTATGATGTAGTAGAAGAATGTTTCACATAAGAGAAAGAACATGAGGGAGAAGTCATAACACTGGTACATGTAGCACCAGGCCTTAAACCAGAAGGCCTAGGCATACAAGTCCTATTCTCTACCGGGTAAGCCCTTTCCCTGGTCAAAATATCTATGTTTTGGTACTCAAAAGTCTTTTAACTTATTATTTAAAAATTCAAGACCCAGCTACCAGGGGAGTGGCACAGTGGATAAAGCACTGGACTCTCTAACATGAGGTCCTGAGTTTGATCCCTGGCCTCCCATGTTCTAGAGGTCTCTCTCACTCTTATGCTTTTAAGCAAACAAATAAACAAATCTTTTAAAATTAAATAAAATACTCAAATCCCCTCCTCTACATTCTCATCATTCTCTTTTTTTAAAGAATTTATTTATTTATGGGAAAGATAGGCAGAGAGAGAGAAAGAAGCAGGCATCACTCTGGTACATGTGCTGCCAGGAATTGAACTCAGGACCTCATGGTTGAGAATCTAGTGCTTTATCCACTGCACCATCTCCCCGACCACACATTCTCATCATTCTTGTAAGTCCTGGAAACTTTTGTTATAAAGTTATTTGTGAGCACACAAACTTTCTAGTGGTGCCCAGGGTCATGTAGATGTGCTGAGGTTGGGTGCGCCTTCCAGGCTGGCGAGAAGGATGACCAGAAACTTACTGCTCATGTGGCAGCCAGCCCAGACTTTGTTATAAGGGAAAAGGAGCTGCCAGTACACAGAATGGCATCGGGTGGTCTGGGAGGTGGTGCAGTGGGTAATGCTGTGGGTTATCAGCCATCAGCCATGAGGTCCCACATTCAATCCCTGGCAGCACATGTACCAAGCAGAGTGATGTCTGGTTCTTTCTCTCTCTCCTCCTACCTTTCTCGTGAATAAATAAATACGAGAGAAAGGTAGAGTGAGAGGGAGTCGGTAAGGGAGTCGGTGAGGGAGAGGGAGAGGGAGAGGGAAAGGAAGAGGGAGAGGAAGAGGGAGAGAAAGAATGACATTGGAAGGTCAGATTTCCAACTCTCACCTAACCTTCAGTTTATTGCCTAAAGCCTGAATCACGTAGGGACATACCTGTCATTATCCAATCTGTTATCTGAGTGCTTCTGTTGTTGTGCAGTTACCTGGCTAAAGCAAGAGATTGTATCAGGCACTGTTAACCTTCTAGTGGGAAAACACAGATTTCTTTCATCTACTAAAACAGTGAAACTAGACCCATGGCAACCACTGAGTCACACACAGCCAGTGGATCCACTCAGAGCCACTGGGAGAAAGAAGCAGAAGCTTAGTCAGCTGAGGGCAGTGAAGTTAGCTGGACTTTTCCAGAGTTAGCCAGAAGGATTCTGGCTCTAGGACATATTGGTGTGGGCTGAGAGTTCAGCAATAGTGACAATGCTTATAGCTTCAAGTACATTGACCTACTATCCATCAGGTGGGATATTACTATGATTCATCCCTGGGCAGATGACCCCACCAATGCTTTCTGGAACCTCACTTCTCTAGAGCCTTGCCCCACTAGGGAAGCACAGAAATATGCTGAGGGTATGGATCAATCTGCCAATGCCTATGCCCAGCAGAGAAGCAATTCCAGAAGCCAGAACTCCCACCCCAAGAAGAATTTGGCCTATACTCCAAGAGGGAGGAGTGATAGGGGGAAATAAGCCAGAGGGCTCTGTATCTCCATCACCAGGACCTGAAGCATTTGTCACCAGGAATCCTTTTTTTTTTATTTACTTATTTATTTTCCCTTTTGTCACCCTTGTTGTTTTTTTTATTGTTGTTGTAGTTATTGTTGTTGTTCATGTTGTCATTGTTGTTGGATAGGACAGAGAGAAATGGAGAGAGGAGGGGAAGACAGAGAGGGGGAGAGAAAGATAGACACCTGCACACCTGCTTCACCACCTGTGAAGCGACTCCCCTGCAGGCGGGGAGTAGGGGGCTTGAACCGGGATCCTTATTCCGGTCCTTGCGCTTCGCACTACATGCGCTTAACCTGCTGCGCTACCACCTGAGCCCAGGAATCCTATTTTTATACCATAAACGAAAGGGAAGCAAATCTAAGAAGAAACAAAGGGAGTAGGCATTGTTTCTCTTATCTAACAGAGAAGAGGGGAAGAAAGACAGCTGGAAATAGTAACAGGTGTAGGGGCGACTTAGAAAGAAAGTGAATGGGAGTCGGGCAGTAACGCAGCGGGTTAAGCGCAGGTGGTGCAAAGTGCAAGGACCGGCATAAGGATCCTGGTTCAAGCCCCGGCTCCCCACCTGCAGGATGGTTGCTTCACAAGCGGTGAAGCAGGTCTGCAGGTGTCTGTCTTTCTCTCCCCTCTCTGTCTTCCCCTCCTCTCTCCATTTCTCTCTGTCCTCTCCAACAAGGATAACATCAATAACAACAATAATAAATACAACAATAAAGCAACAAAAGGGAATAAATAAATATTTTTTTAAAAAAGAAAGTGAATAAGGGAGTATTGAAAATATGGAAATATAGATATAAATATAGATGATATATAGATATAAATAAATAGTTATAGGATCAGCTCATGTCAGTCACCGTGGGAGAACGACAGCGCTTTCCAGTGGAGGGAATGGGGACACAGAAGTCTGGTAGTAGGAACCATATAGAATTATACTCTTATTGGGGCCTAGTGGTGGCGCACCTAGTTGAGGGCACATATTACAATTCACAAGGACCTGGGTTCAAGCCCCCAGTCCCCACCTGCAGGGGGAGAGGTTCACAAGTGGTGAAAGAGGGCTGCAGGTGTCTCTCTGTCTCTCTTCCACTCTATCTCCCTCTTCCCTCTCAATTTCTGCCTCTAATAAATAGATATAATAAAAATTAAAAGAATTATAACCTTATTATGTTACAATTTTGTAAATCAATATTAAATAACTAATAAAACAAAATTAGCTCAGGGGGCAGTCCAGCGGTAGCACAGTGGCTTAAGTGCACGTGGCACACAGTGTAAGGACCGGGTAAAGGATCCTGGTTCGAGCCCCTGAACTAGCTTAAAACTCCTGGTTCGAACCCCAGGCTCCCCACCTGCAGGGGGGTTGCTTCACAAGCTGTGAAGCAGGTCTGCAGGTGTCTGTCTTTTTCTCCCCCTCTCTGTCTTCACCTCCTCTTTCCATTTCTCTCTGTCCTATCTAACAACTATGACATCAATAATAACAATAATAATAACTACTACAACAATGAAA
The DNA here is from genome assembly GCF_950295315.1 of Erinaceus europaeus. NCBI lineage: Eukaryota > Metazoa > Chordata > Mammalia > Eulipotyphla > Erinaceidae > Erinaceus > Erinaceus europaeus. The sequence goes on from NC_080162.1 coordinate 19,781,717, forward strand.
AACAACAAGGGCAACAAAAGGGAAAATAAATAAATATAAAAATATTAAATTAAAAAAACTATACTGTGAAAGGATCCAGGTTCGAGCACCTACTCCCCACCCGTAGGGAAGAAGCTTCTCTAGTACTAAAGCAGTGCTCTAGATGTCTCTCTTTCTCTCCTCCTCTATCTTCTCTTCCTTCTCAATTTTTCTGTCCTATCAAATAAATAAATAAAATAAATTTATAAAAAGTGTGCTACAGAGCCAGGAGGTGGTGCACCTGGTTAAGCGCCCATTACATTACACAAGGACCAAGGTTCAAGCCCCTGGTCCCCACCTGCAGGAGGAAAGTGTCATGAGCGGTGAAGGGCTGCACACTTCCCAACCTCCTCCTCCCCTCTCAATTTCTCTTTGTCTCTATCCAGTAAAATATATATATTTTTAAAATGTCTGCTAGTTTTTAGTCCTATTAAACATCCATGGAATTGCTAATATGACTTATTTAGATCTGTATAGCTTTAGTTTTATACTTATTTATAATAAAAATGCAAAATATCCAAATTTTATGGCCAAATTCTCAATCAACAGATAGTATTTTCTTTTTATATATTAAGTCTCTCATATATCTTTTATCCTAGGCTTTATGGCCTCCAATGCGTTAGACCTTTATTTCTTTTCTTTCTGTCTGTCTTTAATCTCTTTCTTTCTTTCTTTTTCATATTAGAACTTTCACTGTAGAAAAAAAATGTTGGAAGTTGTGTTTTTTTATTATGATTTATTTAATAGAGAGAGAGAAATAGGGAAGAAAGGGGGAGAGAGAGAGGAAGAGAGAGATACGCTGGCAGCACTGCTCCACTGCTTGTGAAGCTTCTCCCCTGCAGATGGAAGCAGGCAGCCTGAACCCTGGTGCTTTTGCATGGTAACATATGCACACATCCGTGTGCTCTACTATCCATCCCCAAAACTGTGAGTGTTCTTTGTTAATAAAAGTTTAATAAAATGGGAGTCGGGTGGCACGAAGCTGCAAGGACCGGTGTAAGGATCCTTGTTTGAGCCCCGGCTCCCCACATGCAAGGGTGAAGCAAGGTCTTCAGGTGTCTTTCTCTCCCCCGCTCTGTCTTCCCCTCCTCTCTCCATTTCTTTCTATCCTATCCAACAACGAAGATATCAATAACAACAATAATAACTACAACAACAAAACAAGGGCAACAAAAGAGAAAATAAACAAATATTGTTAAAAGTTTAATAAAATAAAATTTGAAGGTCAATCTTATTAGACTTCCAAGTCTAATAGCAATTTGCAAGAAATTCAAGGGACAGAGGAAGAACATATTAAGAGTTACCATCTGGAAGCCCACCTCCCCAGAGACCTATCCCACCAGGGAAGATAGAAACAAGCTGGGGGTATGGATTGACCTGCCATCATCCATGTCCAGCAGAGAAGCAGTTACAGAAGCCAGACCTGCCACCTTCTGCACCCCATAATGATCTTTGGTGCATACTCCCAGAGGGATAAAGAGTAAGGAGCCTTCCAATGGAGGGAAGGGGATATAGAACTCTGGGGGGGGGGGACTGTATGGAATTGTACCTCAGTTATCTCATCATCTTGTTAATCATTATTAAATCACTCATAAAAAGAAAGAAATAAAAATGTTACCACGGGAAAATCATCAGCAAAATCCACAATTAAAAATCTCAGCAAGAGAATTGACTGGTACGCCAACGAGTATGTTGCCTGAAATAAACAGGGGAACCTACGGGATTAGAATAAGGAGCTATGGGGGGCGGGGGGAGCGCAGCCAGTTTAGTGCACAAGGTACCGTGAGCAGGGACCCAGGTTTGAGCCCCTGCTGCACACCTGCATGGCAACACTTCACAAGTGGTGATGTAGGTCTGCTGATGTTTATCTGTCTTTCTCTCTCTATCTTCCACTTTTCTCTCAATTTCTCCCTGTACTATCCAATAAAATAGAAAGAGACAAAGAAAGAAAAAGAGAGGAGAGAGAGAGAGAAAGAGAGAGAAAGGAAAAGTAAGAAGAAATTGTTGATAGAAACGTAGGTTGGGGGGGCAGGCAGTAGCATAGCAGGTTAAGTGCACATGGCACAAAGCACATGGACTGGCTTAAGGATCCGGGTTCAAACCCCCGGCTCCCCACCTGCAGGGAGGTCGCTGTACAGGCGGTGAAGCAGGTCTCCGGGTGTCTGTCTTTCTCTCCCCTCTCTGTCTTCCCCTCTCTCCATTTCTCTCTGTCCTATGCAACAGTAACAACAAGGGCAACAAAATGGGGAAAATGGACTCCAGGAGCTGTGGATTTGTAGTGCAGGCACCGAGCCCCAACAATAACCCTGGAGGGAAAGAAAGAAAGAAAGAAAGAAAGAAAGAAAGAAAGAAAGAAAGAAAGAAAGAAAGAAAGAAAGGGGAGGAAGGAAGGGAGAGGGAGGGAGGGAGGGAGGAAGAAAGAAAGAAAGTAAGAAAGAAAGAAAGAAAGAAAAAAAGAAAGAAAAAAGGAAAGAAAGAAATATGGGCTGGAGATTGTGTAGCAGTAGTACACAGGACTTGAACACTCCTGTGTTGTTTTAATTTTCATTCTAAATCTGGTGATGTTAGGTGTAAAAGCAAGCAAGCAAAAGTTTTCCCTATACAACTGCTTCTGCTGATGAGCATGAAACCTGAATTTGTCTGACTACAGAATGTACCTCCTGGGGGCTGGGTGGTAGTGCAGCGGGCTAAGCATACACGGAGCAAAGCACAATGGCTGGCATAAGGATCCCAGTTCGAGCCCCCGGCTCCCTGCCTTCAGGGGGGTCACTTCACAAGCGGTGAAGCAGGTCTGCAGGTGTCTGTCTTTCTCTCCTCCTGTTTCTCCCTCCTCCCTCTCTCGATTTCTCTCTGTCCTATCCAACAACAACAACAGCTATAACAACAATAACAACTACAAGGGCAACAAAATGGGGGAAAAATGGCCTCCAGGAGGAGTGGATTTGTAGCGCAGGCACCGAGCCCCAGTGATAACCCTGGAGACAAAAAAACAAACATAGAGTTGGAACACTGAACATAAGGCTTTTGGAACTTCTATCTACTGCATCAGTGGCCAAACCTCCAGGCCTTGGGTAAATTATGGATAACCCCGCCATTAGTGCGACTTAGCTTAGCAGTCAGGCTCCAAAACTAGTCACAAGTAACAGATGGATTAAGAAGATACTAGGCTCCATTGGGACAATCCCGGTAGGATGATCCGAGTTCTGCCTTGCCCACTAGGGACTGTGAATTTGTGCAAGCAACCTTAAGATTAAACCCACCCGGGGAGGACATTGATTTCCAATTGGCATAGTTCGCCAGATGCTGTTCAGTCTAAGAACTGTTTGACCTTTACTAGTGACGCCACCTGTCCCTGGTTTTGCAGGGTGTGCTCCCAGCAGGGAAGGCCTCTTCGTGAATGCCTGCTGCTGGGACTTGGGCCGGAGGCTTGGTGGGGACCCATATGCTGCCTGGGAGAGGTCAGTCATCTCCTGGGGTGGATTTACCCTCTTAGCCAACACTAGGGTCAAGGCTGCTCTTGGGAGACTACAGATGCTCCTACGCCCAACTAATTAAATAGGTGGCCTCCTGCTACCAAACGGGAATGGGGGCGGAAAACCAGAAGATGCCTCATTGAACGAGGACCTGGGTAAGTAGCTCACCAGCCAGGCTCCAAAGGCACCGATGCATGCCTGAACAGTTTCTGATGGACGCTGGTTCTGTGCCTGAGACCTCGACTTCTGTTTCTTTTCAGTCCCTTCTGTATTCAAATTTTGTAATCCAAAACATTTGTCACAGAAATGACGCATTGTGGAGAATAAGTTCATTTGTTAATGAATCTGTCATACAGCCATTATTAAACACCAATTTGTGTTCAGATATTGAATAAAAGAGATTGCCACAGACACTGCTTTATTCTCGTGAAACAACCTGAAGATGGCTCTACTACCTTACATGCACGAGCACCGACACACAAACACACAGACAAGCACGATTAAAAGGCAGACCTCTCGATTCAAACTAAGTGCCTGTCTGAATTACCAGATCCCAAGAAGACTAAGCTTAGCTAGCTAGAAACTAAAATCATAGTTTAGCTTAATTAAAAAAAAAAAAACTCGTATAGTTTTTCAATTCAGACTCACTGGCAAGCTCTTAGTTACTCTGCTTTTCTGCTTTCCAGTTTGTTTTTGCTATAAATTATTTATAATGAGGAATTGAGATGCAAAAAGGAAGACAGGTGTAGTAATAGGAAAAAATTAAAATGATACTTAAGTCACAGTACTGTGTGGCCTTTTTGCCACCAACTTTTGACATTCTGATTAGAGCAAATGGTTATGCAAATCTAGTCAGTCGCTCAGTTCCCTCATAGCCAGAGTGCTTATGATTGTTTGAGAGAGGACTGTTGATAGTATAATTAAAGCTCTCCTGAAAATTAATTAGTAATTGGAGGATGGCTTCTAAAGATGCCCTAATTTGTGGGCGGCCTGGCACAGCTGTCCTTTTGTCCTGCCCGCCACCAGGACGCCTCATGTTTCCCATCAAGTATAATAAAATGTGACACCTGAGGTGAAGTGGAAGACAAAGGCTGACGGGAATCTCTCTCACCAAGGTCCCTTCCTTCTGGGTTTGTTCAGCTGAGCAAGTGGGGTTGCAAGGCAAATCCAAACAGGGAGCAAAGAACACTTGGGGATGAGGGCATATCGGAAACCGAATTTGGCATGAGTTGATAAATACTGATTTTACATTATAGGTACATTGTGCGGGAAGGTGGTATAGAAAGAGAAAGGCCGGGGGACAGGCAGTGACACAGCAGTTGTGCACATAGTACAAAGTGCAAGGACCAGGGTAAGGATCCGGGTTCGAGTCCCCTGCTCCCCACCTGCAGGGAGGTTGCTTCACAAGTGGTGAAGCGGGTCTACAGGTGTCTATCTTTTTCTCCCCCTCTCTGTCTTCCCCTCCTCTCTTGATATCTTTCTGTCCTATCCAACAATAGCAATGGCAACAATAGCAATAATAACAAGACGTCATAAAAAACCAACACAATCCCTTTGACTTAAAAGAAAGAAAATTTAAGTAAGTCTTCCTAAACTTCAAAAACAAAAACGTAGTTGATAGTCAAGAGACAAATTCCCTCAGAATCAACAAACTCCTTGGCAGTGAGAGAAACAGTGGGAGGGTTTTATTTGTTTGTTTCTCCACTCCAGCTGTCACTTTACTGAGGATGTGTCGATTGACAGAACTGTGGCTATCATGAGGGCATATCTTCACATTTAAGATAAGTATCAACACATCTCAGCTTCCATCAAACCATCCTTCTGTTCCACCATAACAACACAGATCTCCAAACTCCCCTTAGTGCTCTTCCCTCCCTCCTTATGAGTTGAGTCCTGAAGTTTTATTTTAAAGATGTGGAGCCTGTGGATAGATGACTCCAGTGCACGATGGCTGCTGGAGATCACCAACCTTCCCTGGTGCAAAATGGTGCTCCTCTTCCCCCTTTCTCCTCCAGGATTACCTATGTCTGAGATGGCAGTAATTAATGAGCTACTTAAAAGCTACCCCAGCCAGACTGTATCCAGTGTTTCCTAGCTTTATTAGGAAAACCTGAGAGAACCTGCGTGGTTAATTAACTGGTCTTCAGGTAGCAACTGAATCAAAGGTGTCTTGGGTACCTGAGAAACAGGGCTTTCCTCTTTCCTGAGGATCAATCAGTTCAAGATTGATGAAGGGCTGCTAAGGTCAGGCTTAGAAATACAAAACCATCTGCCAACTCTCTAGGGTTCGTACCTGCAGCAGAGCAATTTTAGAAGAACAGGTGTTCACTTTTAACTTACCTCTTCTTTTATTTTATGCTGAAATCGTGATTTTAGCTTTAAAAAAATGAGCCTGTCTATGGTAACTTAAAATAACCTGACCCAAAGGTATTGTGATAACCTCAACCAGTTCTTGAACAAAGCCATACACACAACTTTCTTCCTTGACAATGAATGACCACTCTGACCTCTGCCGAAGCTCTTGGCGTCAGCAGAAAACAGTAACAATACCTTGTCTCAAAGAGCTACTATAGAGTGAATTTGTGTCCCTCTCTCCAAATTCATATGTTGAAATCTAATCTCTAATTTGACAATATTGTTACAGGGGAATGAGATCCAAGTATCTCCTCACATTGTCTAGCCCATCATAGCGAGTTCCACAAAGAACTGAGGGGTGGGGGAGGTCAGGCATCACATACTTTATTTAGAAAAATGAAAGGTGGTCCGGGACGTGGCACAGTGATAAAGCTTTGACCTCTCAAGCATGAGGTTCTGAGTTCGATCCCTGGCAGCACATGTGCCAGAGTGATGTCTGGTTCTTTCTCTCTCCTCCTATCTTTCTCATAAATAAATTAAATCTTTAAAACAAAAAAAAAAGAAAGGGATAAAAGAAAAATGAAAGCACACATGCAGGTCACCCAAAGAGAATGGCCACGGGTTGATAAAGCTGAGAGCTCTTTTATCCTGACGTGACAACCTAGAATGAACTTAGTATGTTTAAAAGACCTAACTCTTCTATTGGTCCTGACCCCCAAATGAGAATTTCTAAGGTTTCCTAAAGGTTTTCTAAAGGTCTTCCTTTCTAAGCCATGCTACATCAGTCCCATAATAATTACTACTTCCTTGGGTGTTCTTGTCCCTTCCTTCTCAGTGGTGGAGTCAAAAGCAAATGGTCTGAGTGATAAAGGCCCTAAATCTCAGATAATTTCGCAATGTCCACATCTTACCCCTAACAGTATTTGATTAGGCTGTGGTGGTAGGGCCCTCATAGTGAGATCGTGTACTTTTTTTAAGAGACCCCATGTGAGGTGACCATAGATGAAAATGGAGAGGTTTGCTATTCCAGTAGCTTCTTCAGCTGTCAGAATCACTTATCAGTCAGGTCATGAGAAGCCACTGAAAGAACCAGGGCTTCCTTCAAGTCATCTCCACTGTCAGAATCTAAATCCCTAATTTCTGACTAGCCTGAGCTCAGTACCATGCCCACACTATAGTTTGCAGGGGTGGGTGGCATCTAGCTAACCACTTTGGTTTCCTTGGTGGAAGTCAAGCACTATTTCTTTGACTACTTACAATGAAAATTTAAGGTGCTGGAAAAATTGGTGTTTGGATACAGCATAACTCCAAATAAGTTTTCATTATAAAAAAAAAATAGTCTGCACCCAAGGAGAGGCCATCTAAATGTATCAAACATCTACTGAAAGAGCTACAGCAGTATATTCACAGCAACACAGTCATAGCAGGGGACTTCAACACGCCACTCTCTCAACCTGACAGATCATCCAGGCAGAAAATCAATAAAGAAATGAAGGAGATAAATGAAGAGATAGATAAACTAGAACTATTGGACATTTTCAGAGTAAAAATGGAGAATTCATCTTTACCCCATCTTGGATGGAGTTTGAAGAAATCATGTTAAGTGAAATAAGTCAGAAACAGAAGGATGAATATGGGATGATCTCATTCATAGGCAGAAGTTGAAAAACAAGATCAGAAGAGAAAACACTCAGCAGAACTTTGACTGGAGTTGGTGTATTGCACCAAAGTCAAAGACTCTGGGGTGGGTGGGGGGGAAGAGTACAGGTCCTGGAACAGGATGACAGAGGACGTAGTGGGGGTTGTATATTGTGTGGAAAACTGAGAAATATTATGCATGTGCAAACTATTGTATTTACTGTTGACTGTAAAACATTAATCCCCCAATAAAGAAATTTTAAAAAGAACTAAAAAAAAAAGTCATAAAATGTGTTTAATCAATTTCAACTAAAGAAAACACTTCATCTTGACAAGGGAGATAGCATAATGGTTATGTAAAAGACTTTCATACCAAAGGTTCCAAGAGTCCAGGTGTAATACCCATAAGCTAGAGCTGAGTAGTGCTCTGGTAAAAAGAAAAGGAGGGAAAGGAGGAGGAAGTAGAGAAAAAAAAAAATCTGTTACTTAGTTATTCTTGAGTTTGCCTATAACTCTGACTGGATGGTCTTGTTTTTCTCTGTCATAAAGCACAAGAACATGGATCCTCTCTCTGGGTTTAATAAACAAAGGTGTTTCCAGTCCCTAAGACTTCACAACTCCACACTCATCTGATGCTCTTTGATACAAATGAGCTATTGAGTAGTTTTGACTTCTGCTCTCGGTCTTTTCCCACTTTTCCCACTGATCAACACTCTCTGTTTAGCGGAAACTCTATACAGAAGTTTTCATGTGTGGAAAACAGAGAACTGGATTGAACAATTTTCCCTTTCATAGAATCTCACTATATTTGATATAGGAATCAAAATATTTTGATATAGGGATTAACATTGCAAAGTCAACCCCCTAATATTATATAAAATAGAGTTTATTTTGGCTCTCCTACAATTAGTGTTTTATTCTTGCAAGTCTCAGCAGCCCAGCTTGTTCTGCATATGGCTGCATGTTTAATTAATGATCCTTCTGTAAGTGTCTGCAATTAGCACCATGATGATTAATAAAATAACTCCTTTAAAGCTCCATTTAGCTAGCAGAACTGCACAATCAGGTATAATTAATTCATTATTAATAAATCATGGCTGATTAGCTAATCTGTTTATTACCAACACGTTACTAAACACCTCCCACCTGAGCACAGCTATTTTTCTAAATGGATAGAACTAGTTAAAAGAGGGAGTAGGGCAGTAGCGCAGCGGGTTAAGCGCATGTGGCGCAAAGCACAAGGATCAGCATAAGGATCCCGGTTCTAGTCCCCGGCTCCCCACCTGCAGGGGCATCGCTTCACAGGCAGTGAAGCAGGTCTGCAGGTGTCTATCTTTCTCTCCCCATCTCTATCTTCCCCTCCTCTCTCAATTTCTCTCTGTCCTATCCAACAACGATGACAGCAATAAGAACAACAATAATAACAACAACGACAACCATAAATAACAAGGTCAACAAAAAAGGGAAAATATAGCCTCTGGGAGCAGTGGATTCATAGTGCAGGCACCAAACCCCAGTGATAACCCTGGAGGCAAAAAAAAAAGCAGTAAGTATAACTTGCAATATTACTGACCAGTCATTGTGTTTATATACTACCTCTTCAAATGAATTGTTAGTTAAAGCCTGGCTTTCTTTTATTTCTCTTTCTGTACTCACAGAACCTAACTACTTTTCAGAGGGAGAATCTTCAGGCAAAATCCACATATGCCTTGGGCATCTCTGAATCCTTGCAAATACTCCAGTTTTTCTAAGCCTGTTCTTCAATCCCCCCCCCCCCTGTTCTGCCGTAGCACTCAGTGTACATATATAAAATATAGTCACACGTCAGTGTAAGTGTTCATTCCCCCCCGTTCTGCCGTAGCATTCAGTGTACATATATAAAATATAGTCACACGTCAGTGTAAGTGTTCATTTCCCCCCTGTTCTGCCCTAGCACTCAGTGTACATATATAAAATATAGTCACACGTCAGTGTAAGTGTTCATTCCCCCCCGTTCTGCCGTAGCATTCAGTGTACATATATAAAATATAGTCACACGTCAGTGTAAGTGTTCATTTCCCCCCCGTTCTGCCCTAGCACTCAGTGTACATATATAAAATATAGTCACACGTCAGTGTAAGTGTTCATTTCCCCCTGTTCTGCTGTAGCACTCAGTGTACATATATAAAATATAGTCACACATCAGTGTAAGTGTTCATTTCCCCCCCATTCTGCCCTAGCACTCAGTGTACATATATAAAATATAGTCACACGTCAGTGTAAGTGTTCATTTCCCCCCCGTTCTGCCGTAGCACTCAGTGTACATTTATAAAATATAGTCACTAGTTAATGTTATCATCACATTATTTGGTAATTGGGTTAACTTTGAAAAGTCCTTTTGTTAGGGTTTGCTGTACAGTACCCAGTATCTTGTATATAGCTGTGCTATTGGTTGCTTCTGATCTACTTGGTCTAGGCTTTTGAGAGTCTGCATATCAATTACACAGCCTATATATTGAAAAAATTCAGTTTGTGTTTTGAAAAACTTCGAGACATACAATTAATTTTCCCCCTCTCATATTAACTAGTGATTTATATGAATACATTTTACTAGGAGTGTACATAAACACCATTCCTACCACCAAAAGACTGTGACCCATCCCTCCCACCCACTCCCACCCCCCACTGGCCCAGGAAGCTGCACGTCTACCCCTCACCACAGGGTTTTTACTTTGGTGCCCTACTTACAATTTGGTCAGGTCCTGCTTTTTGTTTCCCTTTCAGATCTTCTTAGTCAGCTTCTGTTGATGAGTGGGATCATCCCATATGGACCTAAATGGCCGAGGTCATCAAGATCTGATCAACTCCCTATTTTAGTAATACATTAGGATTCCATCACACTACATTAGAGACAACCAGAAATCAAGAGGGGAGGGAGAGAGACAGAGAGACACCTGCAACACTGCTTCATCACTCACAAACTTTCCCCCTGAAGGTGGGGACTGGGGGCTTGAACCCGGGTCCTTGCATGTTGTAACGTGTACACTCAACCAGGTGTGCCACCACTCAGTCCCAGAAGCAACTATTTGAATGCCCTAAATCCTTCTCAGGTACGGGAACTACATTTCCTATACACAGAATATATACATAAGCTGTTTCACATTTGTCAGCTCTCGTTCTATTTGAGGAAGTGTAGATAAGAGTTCTGGTTCAAAGGTTGTATGTAAAGTCGACACCTGTCACCAAGCCAAAAAGTGAGATACTGAGATGAAAGAGAGCAAAACAGTCTGAGTCTTGAAGGTCTCTTCCATGAGGAAGAGAACCCCTGCTGATTTGTGCTAGACAAGTGATATGAGGGCAAATAAATGTTACAGCAAACCATTACGATTTTGTAAATATTTAATATCTTAACATAAGCTAGTCTAACACAATACAACAGGGAACGTGCACTTCAGGCGGTGCAACTTTTTCAATCAATGGCAATACAGTGCTTAGTGTTAGGATATAGCTCTAATAATCTCTCTTACACATTTCCCAATGTCCATTTTTAGTAAGATCAGATAATGACAGGTAGGCAGAAGTAGAGGAAGCAGAGATAAAAAGCACTGCTGAAACTAGGATTTTTATGATTTATTATATTTATTTATTGGATAGAGACAGCCAGAAATCAAGAGGGAAGGGGGAGATAGAGAGGGAGAAAGGGAAAGAGACACCTGCAGCACGGCTTCACCACTCGCAAAGCTTTCCCTCTATAGGTGGAGACCAGGGGCTTGAACCTAGGTCCTTGTGCATTGTAACATGTGGGCTCAACCATGAGCACCACCACCCGGCCCCTGAAACTAGGATTTTTAAAAACACCCTCCCACCTGTCTTACTTGTATTAGCAGAAAACTCCCTCTCCGCACTCGACAGTATACTAATCCTAGGGGTGGCACACGCTACCCAGTGTTTCCATTAGCTGCTCACGTGTGCCTGTTCTGCTTCCCTCTCTGCTGTGTCTAGAGCACTGTTTACACTAATGCCACTCAGTCGATCTTCCATGCGCTGACCAAGTAAACACAGTATGTAAGCATATAATCAATTATCCTGCCTCCTCTACTCAACTGTCCTTTGTTAGATAGGTGATTTAAAAAAAAACTTGACATTGTAAAAGTGGATAAGATTTGGAGACATTTGATAAACAGTCTCTTCAGATTTCAGATGTATCAAATAGCTTTTTTTTTTTTCAGTGTTACAGCCTCATGCATGATTCCACCACTCCTGGAGCCAAAGGTTTTCATTCTTTTCTTAAAATTTCAGATAGGGGTGGGGTGGGGGGTAGGAAGGGAGGTGACAGAGAGGGATTTAAAAAAAAAAAAAGAAAATACAGTAGCATAAGGTTAAAACAGTTTCTAGGGAGTCAGGCAGTAGCGCAGTGGGTTAAGCACATGTGGCTCAAAGCGCAAGGACTGGTGTAAGGATCCCAGTTTGAGTCCTCAGCTTTTACTATAACAACAAAAACAATAAAATATCTAGGAATAAACCTAACCAAAGAAGTGAAAGACTTGTATACTGAAAATTATGAGTCACTACTCAAGGAAATTGAAAAAGACACAAAGAAGTGGAAAGATATTCCATGTTCACGAGTTGGAAGAATTAACATCATCAAAATGAATATATTACCCAGAGGCATCTACAAATTTAATGCTATCCCCATCAAGATCCCAAGCACATTTTTTAGGAGAATAGAACAAATGCTACAAATGTTTATCTGGAACCAGAAAAGACCTAGAATTGCCAAAACAATCTTGAGAAAAAAGAACAGAACCAGAGGCATCACACTCCCAGATCTCAAACTGTATTATAGGGCCATTGTCATCAAAACTGCTTGGTACTGGAACATGAATATACACACTGACCAGTGTAATACAATTGGGAGCCCAGAAGTAAGCCCCCACACCTGTGGACATTTAATCTTTAACAAAGGTACCCAGACTATTAAACGGGGAAAGCAGAGTCTCTTCAACAAATGGTGTTGGGGAAAATGGGTTGAAACATGCAGAAGAATGAAACTGAACCACTATATTTCACCAAATACAAAAGTAAGTTCCAAGTGGATCAAGGACTTGGATGTTAGACCACAAACTATCAGATACTTAGAGGAAAATATTGGCAGAACTCTTTTCTGCATCAATTTTAAAGACATCTTCAATGAAATGAATCCAATTACAAAGAAGACTAAGGCAAGTATAAACTTATGGGGCTACATCAAATAAAAAAGCTTCTGCACAACTAAAGAAACTACTTCCCAAACCAAGAGACCCCTCACAGAATGGGAGAAGATCTTTACATGCCATACATCAGACAAGAGGTTAATAACCAGAATATATAAGGAACTTGCAAATCTCAACAACAAGAAAACAAATATGGGGGGAGGAAATGGACAGAATATTCACCACAGAAGAGATCCAAAAGGCTGAGAAACACATGAAAAAATGCTCCATGTCTCTGATTGTCAGAGAAGTGAAAATAAAGACAACAATGAGATACCACTTCACTCCTATGAGAATGTCATACATCAGAAAAGGTAACAGCAGCAAATGCTGGAGAGGGTGTGAGGTCAAAGGAACCTTCCTACACTGTTGGTGGGAATGCAAATTGGTCCAACCTCTGTGGAGAACAGTCTGAAGAACTCTCAGAAGGCTAGAAATGGACCTACCCTATGATCCTGCAATTACTCTCCTGGGGATATATCCTAAGGAACCCAACACACCCAACCAAAGCGATCTGTGTACACATATGCTCTTAGCAGCACAATTTGTAATAGCCAAAACCTGGAAGCAATCCAGGTGTCCAACAACAGATGAGTGGCTGAGCAAGTAGTGGTATATATATACAATGGAATACTACTCAGCTATAAAAAATGGTGACTTCACCATTTTCAGCCCATCTTGGATGGACCTTGAAAAATTCATGTTAAGTGAAATAATTCAGAAACAGAAGGATGAATATGGCATGAAATTACTCTCAGGCAGAAGCTGAAAAACAAGATCAGAAAAGAAAGCACAAGTAGAACCTGAACTGGAATTGGCTTATTGCACCAAAGTAAAAGACTCTGGGGTAGGTGTGTGGGTGGAGAGAATACAGATCCAAGAAGGATAGCAGAGGACCTAGTGGGTGTTGTATTGTTATATGGGAAACTGGTGAATGTTATGCATGTACAAACTATTGTACTTACTGTTGAATGTAAAACATTAATTCCCCAATAAATAATAAATAAATAAATAAATAAAAATGGTGAATTCACTTTCACTTCATCTTGGATGAAGCTTGAAAGAATCATGTTAAGTGAGATATGTCAGAAACAAAAGAATGAATATGGGATGATCTCACTCATAGACAGAAACTGAAAAATAAGAAAACACAAAGTAGAACTTATACTGGAGCTGGTGTACTGAACCAAAGTGAAGGACTCTGGGGTGGTGGGGAGGATTCAGTTCCTAGAATACGATGACAGAGAACCTAGAAGAATTGCTATGTTGAAAACTGAGAAATATTACACATGTACAAACTACTGTATTTTGGGTGGGGGAGATAGCATGATGGTTATGCAAACACTCTCATTCATGCCTGAGGCTCCCAGGTTCAGTCCCCCACAACACCATAAACCAGAGCTGAACCATGCTCTAGAAAAAAAACAACAACAACAACTATATCTTACTGTTGACTGTAAACCACTGATTCCCCCCAATAAAGGAAAAAAAAAAAAAAAAAGAAAGAAAGAAAGAAAAGACACCACCTCACTGAATGAAGTTTCGTCCAATGTCATGGAGGTCAGGCTCAAACTTGGGTGACACATATAGCAAAGCAAGCGCACTATTTAAGCGGACTATTTTGCCAGCTCTAGCTACTTACATTTCAGATAAACTCAGGTTGAACTAAAACTCCATCAATTAATTAGTCAGAAAATAGTATTAAATTTCCAGTAATGTCTTTATTTTTCTGTCTTTAACATGAGAATTAAGTGGGTTACAATTCACATCTGCCAAGGGCAGCTTCTTGAATCTCTCTTTATGCAGAAACTATTTAGTCGCTCAAGACAGCAGCTTACTTGATCACCTCTAGGCTGCTAGGGTGCCCTCTAAGACAACAGCAGCACCTCCCTTAATGTCAACTCTCCCATCAGAGCGCAGACAGATCTCCAGTTCTCCTCCTCGGCTGGAACACTGAAAGGCTAAAGAAAATACAACATGAGTCACAGATCAAGAGTGTTTTCAGTCTTTTAAATTAACGCAACATGATGAAAGAAAAAGCTTTTTATTACAAGCTCTATAGACTTCCCAGGTCGATGTGAAAAGAACATTCTTCCATCTGCTTACTGCACCGTGCCCACGCCCCTGCCCACCTCACAAGCCCTCCCCCACTTCCTGGTTCTCCCAAGGGCTGGAGGAGATACAAATACAATCTGATCTATAAACTTCAAAACTCTGCATCTCCCCTTCTTAGACCACTTCCTCTAATGTTTTAGATCACCTCACTTACGATTTCCTTGGCTTGTTGAAATTGATTGCTTAACTAATTAATTAAGCTACAGGCTACATGTCCAAGATGATAAAGAGGAGTTGTTTTGGCCCTTCTGACAGGGTTCCATCTTCATAATTCTGAACAGGACAAAGAATGTCTATTTACTCATTGTGGTTAACTAGGAAGCACATATGAGAGACATAGCTCCGGTCTTGCTTATGGGAGTAACTAGGCTCAACAAAAAAAGAGAACAGCCTCTCTGCTGTCACCAAATTGGGTTCATAAAGGTCTAACTCTCCCACTAAGTAAGACCTGCATGCTTTAGGATTGAAGTTGTACTTTGATAATAAAAGCTATGTAGTTTCTGTTGTTGGATATGATCTATTTTTTCTTTCTCTGTGCGATATATTACTCACTAAATGATTTGGTTCAAGAGAAATCTGTGGGAGTCGGGCGGCAGCGCAGTAGGTTAAGCCCATGTGGCGCAAAGCGCAAGGACTGGCGCAAGGATCCTGGTCCAAGCCCCTGCCTCCCCACCTGCAGGGGTGTCGCTTCACAGGTGGTGAAGCAGGTCTGCATGTGTCTGTCTTTCTCTCCCCCTCTCTGTCTTCTCCTCCTCTCTCCATTTCTCTCTGTCCTATCCAACAACAACGATATCATTAACAACTATAACAATAAAACAAGGGCAACAAAAGGGAATAAATAAGTATTTTTTTAAAAAAAAGAAATCTGTTTGATTTGGTCTTGTAAATAGCAATAGCAGTAAGACACTTATAAGGTCATCCAATCTCAATTTGCCACATTATAAATAACCTCTCTGGATCACAGTTATAGAGCTAGATATTTTTATTCAATAAATATTTTTTGTGTACTTACTGTGTTAGAAATGTCTCTGTCTTAGGAGTGATCGAGGAGAGAAATAGCTGGGGCAGATGACACTTTTGAGTAGAAGGTTCAAAATGAAAGAACTTGACCTTTTTCACATGAGCACTACATCACATTTCAGGACTTTTTTTTTTTTTAAGATTTTATTTATTTATTAATGAGAAAGATAGGAGGAGAGAGAAAGAACTAAACATTACTCTGTCTGGCACATGTGCTGCCAGGGATCAAACTCAGGACCTCATGCCCGAGAGTCCAAAGCTTTATCACTGAGCCACCTACCGGACCACACATTTCATGACTTTTCTGAGTGAGTAGAATTATGTGAGAAGGAATATCAGATGAAAGTTAGGTGAATAAAAAATAAAATTGAAAAAAGATGCCCTACCGTGCATATTTTTCTTCCCTAGTTGCTGAGACCAGTAGCTGCTAAGAACAGTATGTGCAGATCCTTAAAAGAAATGAAGTTATAGTATAGTTCCAAAGAAAATAAGGACAAATTTGTAAGCCAAAACAATCAATAATCCAATCTGATTAAACCTTAGGTGACTCAATCATTATATTAGTCAGAGCCATAGCAGAACATAGAATCGTGGAGAAAGAAAGCATAGAATGTATAGGTAAGCTCCAAATGACATATCCATTGCATTTACACTTCCTGAAGGTTAAATTAAAGTGCAGGCTTTACTCCTTGTCTGTTAGTTCACTGTAGGAAAATTAAAACCTTCACATAAATCTCTACGTGTTACAGGGGGAAGTACACCTTCTTCTTCTAGGACACGTGCATGAAAAGTCAGAACTCTGACAAAAGGCCAAATTCCCTACCTAGACTTTTAATAGCAGAAAACCTTTCTTTTTAATGAAGCATTTTTTCCACATGACTGTGACCTAGGTTTTGTTCAGAAAACAGGTAAGAGAATGAAAAACCAAGGGGCTGGGTGGTGGTGCACCTGGTTGAGCGCACACGTTACAATGCTCAAGCCCCATCCCCACGTGAGGGAGAAAACTTTGTTGCGAGTGATGAAGCAGGGCTGCGTGTGTCTCTCTGTCTATCCCTTCCCTCTCATTTTCTGGCTGTCTCGAGCCAATAAATAAAGATAATTTTTAAAAATTAAACAGATAAATGAAATGAAAAAACAAAATGATAAGTAACAATTGACAGAAAAGTCTTTGAAGGTGAAAAGAATGGGGAACTAAGGGCTCCACCTTCAGGACAACTTATTAAATGTTACGAGGGAGGTGAGAGACAGCTCACCAGGTATTTCACCACGCACAAGATCCCAGGTTCAAGCCCCCAGCCAAGTACTCCTATGTGATGGCTGGGGGAAGTTTCAGGAAGGGTAGAACAATGCGATCGTATCTCTTCTCACCTCTTTGCCTTTCCCCCCTCCTCCCTGCTCTCTATCTTTCACCCTCTATCTAAAAAAAAAAAAAAAAAAGTGCAGGTACAGAGCCCCAACAACAGACCCTGGTAGCAATATATGCTGGGATACTGTGCCGATGCAGTCACATCTGCCATGTTGTCCCCTCAGGCTACTGCTAGTTCCCACCGAGAGTTGGGACATTCTCGGAGTGCCTGTTTCGCCATGTTGTGCCCTCAGGGCATTGTCTATTTCCCCGCATATTTGGAGTGCTTTGGTCACTCCTCCCCCTTCCCATTCTCATGAGAGTTATCATCCTATCCTGGAGTGCTATGGTTACTCCTCCCCCTTCCCATTCTCGCGAAAGCTGCTCCTATAAAAGCCCTTCTTCTTCCGCACCTCGCTCTCTTGCCAGCGCTTCACTTCGGTGTTCAGACGCAGGAAAGGTTACTGCAGTGAAGTGGCCATTTTCGCTACCTCCACGTGGCCCAACCTGCTTCTCTAGCACCCAACTCTGAGGTGCCAGCGCAAATAAAGATTTGTGTTGCCTCTTCGCTCCGGACCTCCTCTCTCTCTTCTCCGCGGCACACAACAACAAATATACACAATATTTGTTTTGAAAATTCCCCATAGGGTAGCTGGTCATCCCAGTTTGCCCGAGATTGTCCTGCTTTTAGCACTGAAGGTCCTGTATTGCAAGAAATCGCTCACAACAAGCAAACTGATAGGACTGCCGGCCATACAATCCAAATACCTTCCTACTTTGGAAAAGTGTTAGTAGAGGAGAAAAAGCGTGTCTTCTAAGTCATTTGAAACCACTGTGACACAGTTAGGCATGTATAAATTCTCTCAGAACTTCTTTTCCATGGAGAAGAGTTGATTCGTATTGTCTGGATCTCACAGAGCAATGTCCTTTTAAAAGGAGTTTGGCTTTAATTTCCTGCGTTTCATTCCTTGGAGAGTAAATTAAGTTCTGAAGTCAAACTGGTCCCCTGTCATCTGACGAGAATAGAAGCCTCAAAGTCTCAGCCCAAACTCCTTCTGCCCTTACTATGCATTGTGCTGACACAGCCCTCTGAAGGGACTGAGGTATTTTACAGGCCATATATATATGGCTATAGTTCATTTCATTGCAAAGCCAGAGCTCTGCACATGCGCAGCAGCACTGCTCCTGATGACTTCTTCATTCAGACAGAGAGACAGAGGAGAGACATCGCAGCACCAGAGCTTCCTCCTGTGCCAGAACGCCTCCCACATGTTGCCTGTGCTCAAACATGAGCTGTGTGCATGGCATGTGACCTACCCATGTTTTATAAGGAGAAAGCTTCTCTCGTAAAAAGTTAAAAGTGTCTAAGCTAGGGAACCCCAGACTAGGATGCACTACACTAAGGTCTAATCATTTTACCAACATCTTTATTCTGAGGTGGGTTTTGTTTGTTTGTTTGTTTGTGTTTTGTCTTTGCTGGTACCAAGGTCTTATGCGTGCATAATTTTATTGCTTCTGAACTAACTTTTTCATTCTTTTTATTTCAGAGACAGAGAGTGAGAGATACCACAGCACCAGAGTTTCCCTCAATGCTGTGGTGCTCCCACATGGTGTTGGGGTTTAAACCTGGGCCACACGCTTGGCAAGGCACGTGCCCTACTATATGAGCTACCATCTGTCTGTATTCTGTCTTTCTCTCTCTCTCTCTCTCTCTCTCTCTCTTTTTTAAGATTTTATGTATTTTTATTTATTTTGGACAGAGACAGAGAGAAACCAAATGGGAAGGGAGAGATAGAGGAGAGACAGAGAGACAACTGTAGCACTGTTTCAACAAACATGAAGCTTCTCCCTGTAGGTGGGGACCAGAGGCCCCTATCTGTGTTTTTTACATGAGACTTAAGTGAAGGGATAGGGAGGTAGCAGAAAGGGAAACAAAGGAAGCATGCAGCCTGAGAAACCTGAAAGGGCACAGGAAGGGCACTTCAGCAGCTACTTGTTGTCCTCTTTCTTTCTAACTTTTTTCTCATTTTTTTATTTGTGACTAACAGGAGGCTACAAGGTTTTAAGATTACATGGTATAGTCCCACACCACACCTACCACCAAAGTTCTGTGTCCCCACCCTCTTGCTACTTTATTGTTATTGTTGTTGTTTGGCTGTTGCCAGAGGACCAGTGCTCTGGGGCAACTTTTCCAGATATAGAGAGAAAGATGGGGGGGGGATGACAGCACAGAAGCCTCCTCCCATGCATCAGAGCCAGTTCCAAGCCTGCACTCCCCACACGGCAAAGCAGGTGCACTATCCAAGCGAGCTATTTTTGTAAGCTCTTTTTTCACTGTGAAAAACTCTCCCATGGAACCAACCCAGAAAGTACCTGTCACAGGGTCTTCAGCAACGCCAACCCAGGGTGCAAAATATCTGGAGTAAAAGTCAAATGCTGGGATCTGCCCATCAGACTTCCCTTTAAGGGTGACAATCAGTCCTTTCACCTTCCCGGTGTTTTCAACTTGCAGCAGGTTCTGTGCATTCACTTTTAGGTTCTCTAGAAATGACCTAGATCATAGATAGGGTGGATTAAGAGAGATCTATTTCATAGACCATCCACTTACACGAGATCTGTAAAACAGACCAGGTGCAGCTTGCCCAAAGAAGCAAGGGGCAAAAGGAAGAGCAGGTGGTAAGCTTCTTACTAGGGAACAAACCTCTCTGTTGACTAGGTCCTGCTCTAACTGGACATGACACAGCCAAACAAAGTCAGAGCTAGAACCTGGGTGCACAGCTGTCTCATAAAGAACCAACAAAAGCAAAAATCTTGTTTACCTGTCATAGGTATCACTCAGTCTGACAAGCAGCTTCCGGGTATCTGGAGAATATCGAATGTCCTGGACCAGTGTGTCACCTATTGCCGTCTGGGGAGAAAGACCAAAAAGTTTTCAGGGGTGTGCTGGATCAAGTTCATGATCTTTTCTACATAGAATGATTTTTCTTTTTAAATTTTTAAAAATATTTATGTATTTATTTATTTATTACCAGAGTTCTGCTCAACTCTGATTTATGATGGTGCCTAGGATTGAACCTGGGACTTTGGAGCCTCAGGCATGAATGTCTCTTTACGTTACCATTATGCTGCCTGCCTCCACCCCCATGGAATGACTTCTTTTTTTTTTAATATTTATTTTATTTATTTATTACCTTTTGTTGCCCTTGTTGTTTTATTGTTGTAGTTATTTATTGTTGTTGTCGTTGTTGGATAGGACAGAGAGAAATGGAGAGAGGAGGGGAAGACAGAGAGAGGAGAGAAAGACAGACACCTGCAGACCTGCTTCACCGCCTGTGAAGCGACTCCCCTGCAGGTGGGGAGCCGGGGTTTGAACCGTATCCTTATGCTGGTCCTTGTGCTTTGCGCCACCTGAGCTTAATCCGCTGCGCTACAGCCCGACTCCCCGGAATGATTTCTTAATAGCATCTGCTGTGTATTAGGCACACCACCATCTTTAATCTCAACAGTTTTAATTCAGTTTCAGGACTCAAAAGGATTTCCCAAGGAGGACCAGCTTTCTGACAACCACAGAGGCCTTTAGGAGAAGCTGATTATCGTGGGAGCACAGGTAGGCCTTGCTCGCTGATAGTGTCACTATGCATCAGCACATCTGACTCCCCCAAACAGGTGTTTTCCCCACAGAGAAGGGGAGAGACGGAGAGGCCCAGGCACCCACAGGCACCCACATACACGCAGTTGGAGGGGGACTCGAGTAAAAGCTCTGAATGGTTACTGTTTTTAGAGATCAAAGTGCTTCAAAGCCACTTCTTAGACTTGCTATGAGGCTTAAATGAAATAATACATGGAGTTCCTACAATGGTAATTAATATGTTCTACATGTCAAGAGTTCAGGGCAAGCAGTGAGTCTGGAAGTCAAGATTAGATGACTCATCTCTTTTTTTAAATATTTATTTATTCCCTTTTGTTGCCCTTGTTGTAGTTATTATTGTCATTGATGTTGTTTTTGTTGGATAGGACAGAGAGAAGTGGAGAAAGGAGGAGAAGACAGAGGGAGAGAGAAAGATAGACACCTGTAGACCTGCTTCACCGCTTGTGAAGCGACTCCCCTGCAGGTGGGGAGCCGGGGGCTCAAACTGGGATCCTTACACCGCTCCTTGCACTTTGTGCCACGTGCGCTTAACCTGCTGCGCTACCGCCCGACTCCCTAGAGGACTCATCTTAATGCTGTTCTGTTTGACAAGTACACTGCCTTCATCTACTTTGAGTCACCCCTCACCTAAAACTACATGCAATCTTGCTCATATTCAAAAACTTTTTGTTTGACGGCTTAGGATGCTGAGGGAGACTAGGGAGAGAGAAAGAAATCCTCCAGGTCAACCTGTATCACCTATGCCAGCTCCCAGCAGAGCAGATGACAGTTACATAGTAGCTGTGTGCCTGTCAAGTGGAAACTTCATGTTCTCTAACCCACTTTAGGGACTGAGATGCTCTAGGTCCCAAGGCAGAGCCTCCCTCCAGCTGACTGACCCACGTCTCTCTCTTCTTCTTCTAGCGTTTGCCACGTCTCTCTCTCTCTCTCTCTCTAGAAATGGAAACTTCCCACACTTGTATCCTATCTGCTCTCTGGGATTTTTCACTCTCTAAAGCATCAGATGATCTTCCTCTATGTGGATTCTTGTATAAATTCAAAAGTTTCATTCTCACTTGGGAATCTTATTGTCAGTGTCTAGGATTACAAAATGATAATCCGAAGTGTAGCTAACATTAATCATAAGCTCCATTTTATAAATGCCGTTCTATTATGAGCAAGATCTGCCACTATAACTATTGTCTACTTTCTTGACAACATGACTAAAGACGAATATTTACAAATTTGGCTTGTTTCCCAAGTCATAGGTAGGACTTAGTGTAAAATCGGTGCTTGGGTGAGCCCTGCTCAACTCTGGCTTATAGGGATTGAACTGGGATCTTTGGTGCCTCAGGCATGAAAGCTTTTTTGCATAACCACTGTGCTATCTCCCCAGCCCTCGGGCTTGGTTATACTCTGAAAAGTTAGATGGGCTTGGTGGTAGCGCAGAGGATTAAGCACACATGGTGCAAAGTGCAAGGACCGGTACAAGGATTCCAGGATCCCAATTCGAGCCCCCAGTTCCCCACTTGCAGTGAAGCAGGTCTGCAGGTGTCTTTCTCTCCCCTCTCTCTCTGTCTTCCCCTCCTCTCTCCATTTCTCTCTGTCCTATCCAACAACAATAAGGGCAACAAAAATGGGGACAAATGGCCTCCAGGCACAGTGGTTTTGAAGTGTAGACACTGAGCCCCAGCAATAACCCTGGGTGCAATAAATAAATAAATAAATAAACAAACAAATAAAATACATCAAGAATTTTTTTTAAAAGTTAGACATGGACCTTCCATATGAGCCAGTAATTCCTCTCCCGGGGATATACCCAAGGATTCCATAATGCCCAATCAAAAAGATATGTGTACACCTATGTTCATAGCAGCACAATTCATAATAGCTAAAACCTGGAAGCAACCCAGGTGCCCAACAGCAGATGAGTGGCTGAGAAAGCTGTGGAATATTACGCAGCTATTAAGAACAATGAACTCACCTTCTCTGACCCATCTTGGATGGAGCTAGAAGGAGTTATGTTAAGTGAACTAAGTCAGAAAGATAAAGATGAGTATAGGATGATCCCACTCATCAACAGAAGCTGAGAAAGAAGAACAGAAAGGGAAACTAAAAGCAGGATTTGACTAAATCTGGAGTAGGGCACCAAAGTAAAAACCCTGTGGTGAGGGGGAGGGTGGACATTCGGCTTCCGAATGTGTGGCGGCGGGGGTGGGATGGGAGTGGGTGGGTGGCATGGGACACAGTCTTTTGGAGGTGGGAATGGTGTTTATGTCCACTCCTATTAAATTGCAGTCATATAAATCACTAATTAATATGAGAGGAGAAAAAATGATCGTATGTCTCAAACTTTTTAAAACACAGATTGAGTCTTTTTAATACATAGGCTGAGTCTTTGTTATGTTGACTCTCTCAAAAGCCTAGACCAGGAAGAACAGAAGCAACCGATGGCACAGCTATATACAAGATGCTGGGTATTTATACAGCAAACCCTAACAAAGGGACCTTTCAAAGTCAACCCAATTACCAAATAATGAGATGATAACAATAACTATCCATTGTCTTCTTGAGCCCTAAGACAGCAGGAACCTCACTTTTCCACTATAGAGCCTATATTTCCCCCAGTCCTGGAACCTTAGGGTGGGGCGCACTTTCCTGCATGTTTCTCTCAATTCATATCAAATAATATCGCATCTGCCGATAGCAACCTAATCAATGCAATGAGTGTCACGCCAGCATGTGTCACTTCAGACTGTGTCCAGAGACTTCAGGTGTGGAATAACAACCCTTCAGCTTCATTACTCGGGTGAGACCTTTTCCTTTCATAGTACTCTCTAACTCCATTCCAGGTGGTTCACTTCCTAACAAAGTCCCAAAACCTAAATATAGGCCAGGTCACCTGAGATAGAGCATACATTCACATGTATCCATAAACTAGAGTAAAATATATACCTGAAAGCAGAAGTACACAATAGTCTGCAGTGAATACCCCCCAACACCTCATCTGCACTATTCCAGCCTTCAGGTCCATAATGGTTCAACAATTTGTTTGGCTTTGTATGTTAACTCTCTATTCAGCCACCAGGTTCCAGATGCCAGCATGATGACGACCAGACTTCCCTGGACAGACAACCCCACCAATGTGTCTTGGAGCTCTGCTTCCCCAGAGACCCACCCTACTAGGGAAAGAGAGAGGAGGACTGGGAGTATGGACCAACCAGTCAACACCCATATTCAGCGGGGAAGCAATTACAGAAGCCAGACCTTCCACCTTCTGCAACCCACAATGACCTTGGGTCCATACCCCCAGAGGGACAGAGAATGGGAAAGCTATCAGGGGAGGGGATGGGATATAAAGATCTGGTGGTGGGAATTGTGTGGAGTTGTACCCCTCCTATCCTACGCTTTTGTTAATGTCTCCCTTTTTAAATAAATAAATAAAAAGAAGTATGAGAACATTATTTTCTGAGTTTGAGAAAATTTAAATTCTGGTACCTTGAATTAAACTTTTTAGATGGAAAAAGAAAAAGAAAAGAAAAGTTAGACAAAGGGGCTGGGGATATAACATAATGGGTATGCAAAAAAAATTTTTTTTCATGTGAGACACCAAAGGTCTCAGGCTCAATGTCCAGCACCACTATAAGTCAGAGCTGAGCAGTACTTTGGAAATAAACAAACAGACAGACAGACAGACAGACAGACAAAGCAAAACACTAAAGAAGTGATAAATGCTGCAGTTGAAAAGTCACCCCAGTGGCACCCAGAATAAACCACACTATGGAGTTGCCTTTGCTTGTGGCAACCCTGCTCTCGACCTAAGCCTTTCTTTCTCTACAAAACTGCTGATTGGCCAACGCTGTTCTGGGCATCTGAAATCTCCATGGGACGATTAAGGTGCCACCTTCACAGAGTAACCATGAGAATAAATTTGATACTTACAACGAAACGTGGCATGCGATAGTGCATAGATTCTCAAAATGTGCTGTATGATAATTACATAAGTTATTATTATTAGTAGTAGTATTCAGCCCTGCTCCTGTTGGCTCCTTGAGAAGCTAGACTGTATGTGTCACTTTCTCTGTTTTGGTAGCCATGCTTTCTTGTGCTAAAAGTACAATCAATTGTACCAAAGTACAATCCCACCACCAACAGAAACTGATGGAAAGACCATCAGCTACTCAGCAGTGTCTAGTATCTTCTTTCACTCTTAGCCCATCACAGCATCCTCTCACCATCCTCAAATTATGGAGGTTAATAAACTTGACAGTGAAATCAGAAAGAATAGGTCAACATTCTCACCGAATAGATTTAATATTAAAATCCAAACCTCAAGCACACTATGCATGACTCATCCTAGGCTAAACTGGAACACGTCTGTAGGTAGGTCTCTTTGTGAGGATCAACTGGTACTGAGTCTTTGACTTCCAAGAATAACAAGGAACCAAAGCACATGAGCTCAGCTTTTGATTCTCCTGACCCACCTTTATCAAGTTGTCCACTTCACAGGAGTCCTAGACGAGGATATAAAAAAAAAAAAAAAAGAAAACCATTGTGAAACAGGCAAGTTCTTAGCTGTACACAGATTACATCAACAGCTGGAAAGTACTGACCATGGGGTTGGCTGGATAAAGAGGAAAGTCCAGGACAATGCTATCTTCTGTTCTTCTGGCCTTTAGTTCCCCACTCAGAGTAATAAAGGATAGAGTGCTATTCACATTTTCTGAAAGGAAAAAAGTCTGTCAATTAAAAAACTAAAATTGAATAAAGAAACAGGAGAACAAGAATTTGCTATATGTTTGCCTTCCCTTCCTTTTTTTTTTTTTTTCCCCCACTGCCTAGGCCTTTTGCCTTCCTGTTTTAGCTACCACTGTGTTGTCTTTGCATCTCCGGCAGTGCTGTCTATCACAGGTGGGGCCCCAAGTTGAATTTCTGGGGTCTACAGTGGAGAACATCCTCATGGGGCCTAACTTGAGAGCCAGGTATGTAACTGATTGAACTGCACATTGCACTACAAGGTTTCATTTTACATTCTTTAAGAGTTACTGCCTGTAAGGCCCCACACCTATGGACATCTAATCTTTGACAAAGGGGCCCAGACTATTACATGGGGAAAGCAGAGTCTATTCAACAAATGGTGTTGGAAACAATGGGTTGAAACATGCAGAAGAATGAAACTGAATCACTGTATTTCACCAAATACAAAAGTAAATTCCAAGTGGATCAAGGACTTGGATGTTAGACCACAAACTATCAAATACTTAGAGGAAAATATTGGCAGAACTCTTTTCCGCATAAATTTTAAAGACATTTTCAATGAAACAAATCCAATTACAAAGAAGACCAAGGCAAGTATAAACCTATGGGACTACATCAAATTAAAAAGCTTCTGCACAGCAAAATAAACCACTACCCAAACCAAGAGACCCCTCACAGAATGGGAGAAGATCTTTACATGCCATACATCAGATAAGAGTTTAATAACCAACATATATAAAGAGCTTGCCAGACTCAACAACAAGACAACAAATAACCCCATCCAAAAATGGGGGGAGGACTTGGACAGAATATTCACCACAGAAGAGGTCCAAAAGGCCGAGAAACACATGAAAAAATGCTCCAAGTCTCTGATTGTCAGAGAAATGCAAATAAAGACAACAATGAGATATCACTTCACTCCTGTGAGACTGTGATACATCAGAAAAGGTAACAGCAGCAAATGCTGGAGAGGGTGTGGGGTCAAAGGAACCCTCCTACACTGTTGGTGGGAATGAAAATTGGTCCAACCTCTGTGGAGAACAGTCTGGAAAACTCTCAGAAGGCTAGAAATGGACCTACCCTATGACCCTGCAATTCCTCTCCTGGGGATATATCCTAAGGAACCCAACACATCCATCCAAAAAGATCTGTGTACACATATGTTCTTGGCAGCACAATTTGTAATAGCCAAAAACTGGAAGCAACCCAGGTGTCCAACAACAGATGAGTGGCTGAGCAAGTTGTGGTATATATACACAATGGAATACTACTCAGCTGTAAAAAATGGTGACTTCACCGTTTTCAGCCGATCTTGGATGGACCTTGAAAAAATCATGTTGAGTGAAATAAGTCAGAAACAGAAGGATGAATACGGGATGATCTCACTCTCAGGCCGAAGTTGAAAAACAAGATTAGAAAAGAAAACACAAGTCGAACCTGAAATGGAATTGGAGTATTACACCAAAGTAAAAGACTCTGGGGTGGGTGGGTGGGTGGGGAGAATACAGGTCCATGAAAAATGATGAATTAAATAGTGGGGGTTGTATTGTTAAATGGGAATCTGGGGAATGTTATGCATGTAAAAAAAAAAAAAAAAGAAGTAGAAACGCAAAGCAGAAATTGACTGAGTTTGGAGTATGGCACCAAAGTAAGAAAGCAGAAGTACACTAGAGTTTGCATCACCAGGTTCCAGATGTCATCAGGATGCCGGCCAGACTTCCCTGGATTGAAGACACCACCAATGTGTCCTGGAGCTCAGCTTCCCCAGAGCCCCACCCTACTAGGGAAAGAGAGAGGCAGACTGGGAGTATGGACCGACCAGTCAACGCCCATGTTCAGCGGGGAAGCAATTACAGAAGCCAGACCTTCCACCTTCTGCAACCCTCAATGACCCTGGGTCCATGCTCCCAGAGGGATAGAGAATAGGAAAGCTATCAGGGGAGGGAGTGGGATATGGAGATTGGGCGGTGAGAATTGTGTGGAGTTGTACCCCTCCTACCCTATGGTTTTGTTAATTAATCCTTTCTTAAATAAAAAAAAAAAAGAAAGAAAGAAAATTGGTCCAACCTTTGTGGAGAACAGTCTGGAAAACTCTCAGAAGGCTAGAAATGGACCTACCCTATGACCCTGCAATTCCTCTCCTGGGGATATATCCTAAGGAACCCAACACATCCATCCAAAAAGATCTGTGTACACGTATGTTCTTGGCAGCACAATTTGTAATAGCCAAAACCTGGAAGCAACCCAGGTGTCCAACAACAGATGAGTAGCTAAGCAAGTTGTGGTATATATACACAATGGAATACTACTCAGCTGTAAAAAATGGTGACTTCACTGTTTTCAGCCGATCTTGGATGGACCTTGAAAAAATCATGTTGAGTGAAATAAGTCAGAAACAGAAGGATGAATATGGGATGATCTCACTCTCAGGCAGAAGTTGAAAAACAAGATCAGAAAAGAAAACACAAGTAGAACCTGAAATGGAATTGGCGTATTGCACCAAAGTAAAAGACTCTGGGGTGGGTGGGTAGGGAGAATACAGGTCCATGAAGGATGATAAATGACATAGTGGGGGTTGTATTGTTAAATGGGAAACTGGGGAATGTTATACATGTACAAACTATTGTATTTACTGTTGAATGTAAAACATTAATTTCCCAATAAAGAAATAAATAAAAAAAGTTACTGCCTGTAATCTGGATCAAATTAGCCTCCCTAAACCTCAGTAATTAAGCTGATACTGATTTCAGTTTACCAGTAAAATGGAGTAACAACTGAACCTCACAAAGATGCTATAGTGTATTTGAATGCAGATCTTTAACTATCAACCTGTATGGGGTGCCAGGTGGTAGCACACCTGGTTGAGCACACATGTTACAGTGCACAAAGACCCAGGTTCAAGCCCTTGGTCCCCACCTGTAAGGGGAAACCTTCACAAGTGGTGAAGCAGTGCTGCAGGTGTCTCTCTGTCTCTCTCCCTACATATCTCTCCCTCCTCTCGCTTTTTTTTAATTTATTTTTTATTTAAGAAAGGATAAATTAGCATAGGGTAGGAGGGGTACAACTCCACACAATTCCCACCACCCAATCTCCATATCCCAGCTTTCTCTCCAATAACAAATAAATAAATGTTTAAATATATATACATCAACCTGTAATTACTATAGTTATAAACTCCACTAGTATGAGATATGCCATGCAGGTGACAAATAGAATATACAGATTATAAACAAGAGCTTGATGTAAATAAAATAGGCTTGTTTTATTTCATTTCATTTTATTTTTTGCCACCAGGGTTGTCACTGGAGCTCAGTGCCAGCACTACAAATTCACTACTCTTGGTGGCATTATTTTTTCTTATTTTATTTGATAGGACATAGATAAACTGAGAGATAATGGAGGAGAAATAGAGAAAAGGAGAGAAAGATAAGACACCTGCAGAGCTGCTTCACTGCTCAGGAAGCATTCTAGCTGCAGGTAGGGAGCAGGGGCTCGAACCCAGGACCTTGTGCTGGTCTTTGTGCATAGTACTATGTATACTTAACTGGGTATGCCACTGCCCAGCCTCCATGGCTTGTTTTGAAGAAATCAAACTATCAGATTACAGTGTGCAAGGACATGGGTTCAAGCCCCTGACCCTCAGCTACAGGAGAAAATCTTCATGAGTGGTGAGGCAGGGCTGCAAGTGTCTCTCTCCCTTTCTAGCACCCCTTTCCCTCTTAATTTCTGGCTGCCTCTATCAAATGAATAAAGATAATAAATTTTAAAATATTTTTTTAAAAAAGCTTTGTGACCTAATCCCTTCCCACCATTATTTCTTTTTTTTTTTTTAATTATTTATTTGCTGGATAGAGACAGTCAGAAATTGAGAGGGAAGGGGGTGATACAGAGGGAGAGAGACAGAGAGACACTTGCAGCCCTGCTTCACCACTTGTGAAGCTTTCCCCCTGTAGGTGGGGGCCAGGGGCTCAAACCTGGGTCCTTGTGCGCTCAACCAGGTGCGCCACCACCTGGCCCCCCCACCATTATTTCTAAGCATTATACTTAATCATATCTCAAAGGTGAGAAAATTCAGCATTGCTTATTAACTTTACTAAGTTTACTTATAAAATTGCTTATAAAATTGACATTCTAGAACCCAAAATTTGAAGTTTCTCTTTATAATTTGTATAAGGCATTTTCAGTTAGAAAACATAGTTTTTACCTTATTAGATGAGGCCACCCTATGGGAGATCCAAAGGTTACCATTTCATTATTTATTTATTAATGGATAGAGACAAAGAGAAATTGAGAGAGGGGAGGTAGAGAGGGAGAGAGACAGAGAGACATCTGCAGCTCTACTTCACCATTCATGAAGCTTTCCCTCTGTAGATGGGGACCAGGGGCTTGAACCTGAGTCCTTGCACACTGTAATGTGTATGCTTAACCAGGTACACTACAGCCTGGCCACAAAGCTTACCATTACAAATGTTAGTATTCTAGCAATT
Organism: Erinaceus europaeus; assembly: GCF_950295315.1. Lineage (NCBI taxonomy): Eukaryota > Metazoa > Chordata > Mammalia > Eulipotyphla > Erinaceidae > Erinaceus > Erinaceus europaeus. The sequence continues at coordinate 19,811,785 of NC_080162.1, forward strand.
AGCATGGAGTTTTCAAAAAATACTCAATACAACTTTTGTATAATCCTTATTTTTTTAAAAAGAATTTATTTATTTATTAATGAGAAAGATAGGTGGAGAGAAAGAACCAGCCATCACTCTGGTACATGTGCTGCCGGGGACAGAACTCCGGACCTCATGGCTGAGAGTCCAGTGCTTTATCCACTGTGCTATCTCCTGGACCACATAATCTTTATTTTTTTTTCCAGACATATGTTTGCCTCACTTGTTCCCTATCTTCAGATATCAAAACTGTCTTTTATAAGTTTATAATAGGCTATGTTACACAAAGAGAAACTGACCTCTCAACATTATCTCCTGTCAGTCACTCCCGCCCTCAGAATAATCCAGTGGTTCTAGTTAGATATGCTACTGCCCATAATGAAGTCCCCTTCACTTTCACGCTTTTCACAGATGGCTGTTCTGTTCTTCAACTCAAAGTTCCCCTTCTGGGTTGTTCAGAATCTTGCCCTCCACCCGCCTCTCAGAGTCGGGACTACATGAGGCAGCAAAGTACCGGAGGCACAGAATTGCTTTTGTGTGCATGCTGAGACCTTGGTCGCCTCAGCAGCCACCCAGTCCAAACTGATGGCTGACAGCACTCAGCTGAGTCCTGTTCTGATACTGCCCTGGGCTGAATAGAGCGACCTCACCGAAAGTCATTCTGCACTGCTGTGGATCTGGGTATTGAAAGGCTTTGCTTCTGTTTGGAGGGATGTTGCTTGAAGGATCGTGATGGTTTCAGATCTCCATGTGGATTTAATCTAGCCCTTTCTTTGCTGTCATCACCTGTAGTTCTAGCAATACTGATCCCAGAATATTAAATAACTAACCCAATAATAATGATCCCCCCAAAAGCCAAATTCTTCTGACATGCAAGTTGAGTCTCAGTCTGTTTCTGGGGAAACCTACCCTGTGATATCTGCCTTTGGTATTCCCACCAACATCAAGTCCCCAAGAGCCTACTTCTTCAACTCTCCACTCTCTAGCCTTGCTGACAGATGCATCCATCCTTCCTTTTTAGGGTACCAGGCATCTCTTCTTGGTCCTGTTCCCACAAAACCCTGGTCTTTATCTATTAAACTAAACACAAGTAAGATGGAAACTGGTAGAAATGAGGTGCTATATCTTATCTTCGTGAGGTAAATGAACAAAATTGGGATTCATAAATCTTCAGAGTTCAGACTAAAGGAGAATGCATTTCAGTAAGAGTGGGGACATATTTGAGGCAAAATATGTTCTGCTTCTTTTTTTTTAAACAACCACTTTTAAAAAAATCTCTTTTTTCTTCAATTTTCTTTTTTTTTTAATGTTTTTATATCTTTATTGGATAGAAACAGCCAGAAATTGAGAGTATGGGAGAAACAGAGAGGGAGAGAGACAGAGAGACACCGGCAGCCTGCTTCACCAGTCTCAAAGCTTTCTCCCATCCCAGCAGGTGGAGACCGAAAGCTCGAACCTGGGTACTTGCACATTGCAATATGTGCACTCAACCAGGTGTGCCACCACCCAGCCTTTATTCTGATCCCTGTAGCACCTCATTCAAGACTCCTATTCTGCCCATGTGAACTTTCTCCCTGTAGTAGTCACGGAGACCACAAAGGCCCTATTTATAACAAAACGGTGTTCTAAGAAATGACAACCATGGCTTTCCAACTGACACAGACTGGAAAGGTCAAATTGCTATTGAAGTCCGAAGGTTTTGTTTCTGCATCATCAGTGGGTTGCATTGGATCGACCTTCTCGTGGTGCATCCCATTCATTGGGGAAACTGACGATCCTTCCTAGCAGACATGGATCCCAGTCACTTTCAAAGCCAGAAACAAGCAGCTCCTGACAGCTTTCAACCTGACGCTGTTGACTGGCTACGGAAGAAGGGCAAACGCTAGAAGAAGTGGCATGAAATAAACTCTGCAATCTCTATAATGCCTTTATCTCACCTACTGTGTATCAGCAGAAAGAGAGTGTGAGGATATTTTTTTATTTTATTTATTTTCCCTTTTGTTGCCCTTGTTGTCTTTTTGTTGTTGCTGTAGTAGTTGTTGTTATTGATGTCGTTGTTGTTGGATAGGACAGAGAGAAATGGAGGGAGGAGGGGAAGACAGAGAGGGGGAGAGAAAGATAGACACCTGCAGACCTGCTTCACCGCCTGTGAAGCGACTCCCCTGCAGGTGGGGAGCCGGGGCTCAAACTGGGATCCTTATGCCAGTCCTTGTGCTTCGCCATGTGTGCTTAACCCGCTGCGCTACCGCCCGACTCCCGTGTGAGGATATTTTAAGATGATTTGCTATTCATTAAGTTCTATTGTGTTTGGTTCATAAAAGAAAACCACATTACTTATTTTGTAAAACAGCACAGCTGCAGAAGCCAGGGTAGCATGGCCACAGAGGGGCACCTCACTTGCCGGTGTAAACCACCTTAATCCAAAGCAGGAACCTACAGAGGGAGGAAAAAAAAATCCAGAGGTGAGATCATTCCCATACAAGTAGGTGAGAAACTATTCTCTTTCTTTTTTTTTCTTTGCCACCAGTATTATTGCTGGCACTTAGTGCCTGCTCCGCCACTGCTCCTGGCATCATTTCTTTCTTCCTCTTTGGTAGAAAGTGAGAAACAGAGAGACAGAGATGCCTGCAGCACTGTTCCACCATTCATAAAGCTTTCCTCCTGCAGGTGTGTGTGTGTATGGGGGAGGAGGCCCAAGGATCTGAACCTGGGTCCTCACACATGGTAATCCCAGTCCCAAAAAATTCTTTTATTTTTTTATTGTTTTTATATTTGTTTATTTTCCCTTTTGTTGCCCTTGCTTTTCTTTTATTGTTGTTGTAGTTACTGTTGTTGATGTTGTTGTTGTTAGATAGGACAGAGAGAAAGGGAGATAGGAGGGGAAGACAGAGAGGGGGAGAGAAAGACACCTGCAGACCTGCTTCACCGCCTGTGAAGCGACTCCCCTGCAGGTGGGGAGCTGGGGCTCGAACCGGGATCCTTAAGCCGGTCCTTGCGCTTTGCGCTACGTGCGCTTAACCCTCTGCGCTACCACCCGACTCCCCCAACAAATTCTTTTTTAAAAAATTCTTTGCTAAATGTTTCACTAGCATGATTAATAGTTGGAATATGTTCTAGAAGGAAGAATGAAATATAGTCAAGTAGTCTTTGGCTCCCTAGTGCTAGATTTTGAGTTGAAACATTCAAACTAACCAACACTCACCCTCGCCTGTATATACTGAGAAACAAAGCCGACTCTCCCACCCGCCCTCCAAACAGTATATGGGTGTTTCCCTTCCATATCATTCCCCCTCTGGAGAAGCAGTTTGGGGTGCCACATAAGAATACTGTTTAAAATTCATACTTACTTTGTGTAAAGTTGTCAGTTGGGTGTAGTTTTCGGATAAAAGCAGTTTCAGAGAGGTTCATTTCCCTTGCGATTTTTTGATGCATGTCTTCATCCAGTTGCTAAATGAAAAATAAAGTGTCATCAAGACTTCAGGAAACAGACTTCTTTGGGCAACAGGGTCAGTCGTTAATAATGCAGTATATTAACAAAAATGAGCAGAAATATAGATAGGTAAATAGACGGACATACAGACACTGATACATAGTTAGCCCATTATCTGTGACCTTGGGAGAGTTACTGCAGTTTCCACTAGAGGGGGATGGGACACAGAGCTCTGGTGGTGGGAATGGTGTGGGACTATACCCCTATTATCTTATTTTGTAAATCACTAATAAAAATTAGAAAAAAATAATGCAGTCTTTTACTATTACAAGTTACACACTTGGAAATAATTACCAAGGAGTTCAAGGAAGTTTCATAATTTTTTTCTCTCTCAGAAATCCATGCTTACAGCACCCTTGTATATAAATCAAGTTAGAATAGAATCTGAAAGACTGGTTTGGTCTATTTTCTATCAGAATATTTTAAACCTGTATAAGAGTGTGATTCTTCTAAAATAAGTCTCTACAAATGGAAACTTTACTACCTCCCTTTCTTATTGGATGAATGAAGAGAAGTCTGGAACCCATTTCAGTGAGACTGAACGGGGAAGAAAAAAAAAGCCACCTATGTGGCTTACTAAATTAAAAGAGCTAAATATTTTTTTAGAGCTAAATATTTTTTTAAATGCACTCACTTTCCTAGAATTACATAAACTTTGTTTATGCTTTTCACCCTTTGCATAATGTAAATGCTGGGGCAGGGGTAGATAGCATAATGGTTATGCAAAGAAAACTTTCATACCTGAGGCTCCAAAGTCCCAGGTTCAGTTAACACACACACACACACACACACACACACATACACGTGCACACACTCCACCCCACCCCACCCCACCCCCACCACTCCCATAAAGCAGAGCTAAGCAGTGCTCTGGTAAAAAAATAATAATAAAAAAAAAAAGAATAAAAAAGGGCATGATGGGAGTCGGGCTGTAGCGCAGCGGGTTAAGCGCAGGTGGCGCAAAGCACAAGGACCAGCATAAGGATCCCGGTTCGAACCCTGGCTCCCCACCTGCAGAGTAGTCGCTTCACAAGCGGTGAAGCAGGTCTGCAGGTGTCTATCTTTCTCTCCTCCTCTCTGTCTTCCCCTCCTCTCTCCATTTCTCTCTGTCCTATCTAACAACAACAATAATAACTACAACAATAAAACAACAAGGGCAACAAAAGGGAATAAATAAATAAAATAAATATTAAAAAAAAAAAGGGCATGATATAAATGCTTTGACCCTGGAGTCAATTTGCCTACGTTCAAATCCTAGTCAGCTATGCATGAGGTGTATTACTTTGGGTAATTCAGTTAAATCATTTTTTACTTAATACATAGTGGTCACTCAACTCAGAGCCCACACTGCTTGACTATTCTACTACTTTCATTATATATTTTACAGGTGAAGTTTCAATTCATTTGGATTTGGTTGTTATACAGTACAACTCAGAGACTTCACTTTTCATCTTCAAGTGCTAACCAGTTACCTCAGAATCATTTTTTCCCTCAGAATCATTTTTTCCCTCAGAATCATTTTAATCAAATAATTATTTTCCTGCTGACTCAAATTATGACCTTTATCATAACTACTTTTCTTTTTTATTTTCTTTATTGAGAGATTAATGGTTTATAGTCGACAGTAAAATACAATAGTTTGTACATACATAACTACTGTTCTTACCTGATTTATGTGTCCTATTTTGTTATACTGTCTTATATTTCCTGTGGTTTCCCTTTATGTGAGCACATTTCATTGTAAAAAAAATTTTTTTTATTAAAATATAATAGCAGCCAGGAAGGAAGCACAGTGGATAAAATGTTAGACTTGTATGAATGAAGTCCCAAGTTTGATCCCTAACACCACATATGCCAAAGTGATGCTCTGATTCTCTTTTTCTCCTCTCATTAATAAATCTGCAAAATTTTTTAAACAGTGTGAGGGATATAGCATAATGGTTATGCAAAGAACTTTAGAGTCTCAGGCTCTAAAGTTTCAGGTTCAGTCCCCAGCACCAATGTAAGCCAGAGCTCAGCAAGGCTCTGGTAATGAATGAATGAATGAATGAATGATTTAAATATATTAAAAATAAAAATACCTAATTTTAGTTTGCATATTTTTTCCATTTTAGACTAAAAGGTTATTTTCAATATACAACATAAACAACAAATGAACTAGCTGGCCTTCCTCTTCTTTTAGTAGCCTTTGGCAATACCACATGAATCAAAATCCAAACAATAAAAATAGAACCATGTCTCTTTTCTTCACTTCCTTCCTTTCTTCTTCTTCTGTTCTAAATCCCAATGTAATGCACTTGAACAATGAATTTCTATCATGATTTAATCCACAAAAGATCAGAAAACCAGAGTAAAATTTTTAAATACTCCCATCTTGTGGCAGTTTAGAAATATGACAGCCCAAACATGATTGTCCTGCTAATAATCTGTTCTTTTGTCCCTCTGTTGCAGGCTCCAGCAAAGGAAAAACACTTCGGTGTACAAAGTTTGAAATCATACAGAAAGAAATGGGAGGCTCCTTCTGGGGCACCTGGATACCTCACTGCAAATTCTGATCCACACAGCATAGCATTCAAGTTATAAGCCACCTCAAGCTGTTCGGAATGGCTCTTTTTGTTGTTGCTCTTTATTGTCTCTGTTGTCTCTAATGGTTCTTAGAGATGCTTAGTCCCTCCAGTTGCATCACAGATGCTAAAGCTCATAATCACTTTGCACACCCCACCTGCAGTGGCCCACCAAGGACAGTATGTAATTAGTACTTATTAGTTCACTAGAATTCTAAAAAGGAAATTTTGCCATTATTTAATTGGTCATAACAGTTTTCGTTTCACTTGACAGATAGTTAGGGCCTCCCATATGATAGGCTAGTAAGGTGGAACAAGTCAGAATGGGCTAAGATCTCACAGAATGAAGAAAATAGGCTCAGGGTGGGGGTAGATAGCATCAAGTCTGAGGCTCCAAAGTCCCAGATTCAATCCCCCGCACCACCATAAGCCAGAGATGAGCAGTGCTCTGCTGTTCTTCTCTCACTGCATCTTTCTCAAAAATAAAATAACTGGCCCATCACAGCTAATGAAATTGAAACAGTTATCAAAAATCTTCCCAAAAATAAAAGTCCTGGACCAGATGGTTTTACAAATGAATTCTACAAAACTTTCAAAGAAGAACTAATACCTCTACTTTTAAAAGTCTTCCAGAAGATTGAAGACACTGGAATACTCCCTTCCAGCTTCTATGAAGCCAACATCACCCTGATACCAAAAGCAGACAGGGACACAACCAAAAAAGAAAACTACAGACCAATATCTCTGATGAACATAGATGCAAAAATATTGAACAAAATTCTAGCCAACCGGATACAGCAGTATATCAAAAAGATTGTTCATCATGACCAAGTGGGGTTTATCCCAGGCATGCAAGGTTGGTTTAATATACGTAAGTCAATCAATGTGATCCACCACATCAACAAAAGCAAGACCAAAAACCACATGGTCATATCAATAGATGCAGAGAAAGCCTTTGACAAAATACAACATCCCTTTATGATCAAAACACTACAAAAAATGGGAATAGATGGAAAATTCCTGAAGATAGTGGAGTCTATATATAGCAAACCTACAGCCAACATCATACTCAATGGTGAAAAACTGGAAGCATTTCCCCTCAGATCAGGTACTAGACAGGGCTGCCCACTATCACCATTACTATTCAACATAGTGTTGGAAGTTCTTGCCATAGCAATCAGGCAGGAGCAAGGAATTAAAGGCATACAGATTGGAAGAGAAGAAGTCAAACTCTCCTTATTTGCAGATGACATGATAGTATACATGGAAAAACCTAAGGAATCCAGCAAGAAGCTTTTGGAAATCATCAGGCAATACAGTAAGGTGTCAGGCTACAAAATTAACATTCAAAAGTCAGTGGCATTCCTCTATGAAAACACTAAGTTAGAAGAAATTGAAATCCAGAAATCAGTTCCTTTTTCTATAGCAACAAAAACAATAAAATATCTAGGAGTAAACCTAACCAAAGAAGTGAAAGACTTGTATACTGAAAATTATGAGTCACTACTCAAAGAAATTGAAAAAGACACAAAGAAGTGGAAAGATATTCCATGTTCATGGGTTGGTAGAATTAACATCATCAAAATGAATATATTACCCAGAGGCATCTACAAATTTAATGCTATCCCCATCAAGATCCCAAGCACATTTTTTAGGAGAATAGAACAAATGCTACAAATGTTTATCTGGAACCAGAAAAGACCTAGAATTGCCAAAACAATCTTGAGAAAAAAGAACAGAACCAGAGGCATCACACTCCCAGATCTCAAACTGTATTATAGGGCCATTGTCATCAAAACTGCTTGGTACTGGAACATGAACAGACACGCTGACCAGTGGAATAGAATTGAGAGCCCTGAAATGAGGCCCCACACATATGGACATCTAATCTTTGACAAAGGGGCCCAGACTATTACATGGGGAAAGCAGAGTCTCATCAACAAATGGTGTTGGAAACAATGGGTTGAAACATGCAGAAGAATGAAACTGAATCACTGTATTTCACCAAATACAAAAGTAAATTCCAAGTGGATCAAGGACTAGGATGTTAGACCACAAACTATCAGATACTTAGAGGAAAATATTGGCAGAACTCTTTTCTGCATAAATTTTAAAGACATTTTCAATGAAACGAATCCAATTACAAGGAAGACTAAGGCAAGTATAAACCTATGGGACTACATCAAATTAAAAAGCTTCTTCACAGCAAAAGAAACCACTACCCAAACCAAGAGACCCCTCACAGAATGGGAGAAGATCTTTACATGCCATACATCAGATAAGAGTTTAATAACCAACATATATAAAGAGCTTGCCAGACTCAACAACAAGACAATAAATAACCCCATCCAAAAATGGGGGGAGGACTTGGACAGAATATTCACCACAGAAGGGATCCAAAAGGCCGAGAAACACATGAAAAAATGCTCCAAGTCTCTGATTGTCAGAGAAATGCAAATCAAGACAACAATGAGATATCACTTCACTCCTATGAGAATGTCATACATCAGAAAAGGTAACAGCAGCAAATGCTGGAAAGGGTGTGGGGTCAAAGGAACCCTCCTGCACTGCTGGTGGGAATGTCAATTGGTCCAACCTCTGTGGAGAACAGTCTGGAAAACTCTCAGAAGGCTAGAAATGGACCTCCCCTATGACCCTGCAATTCCTCTCCTGGGGATATATCCTAAGGAACCCAACACATCCATCCAAAAAGATCTGTGTACACATATGTTCTTGGCAGCACAATTTGTAATAGCCAAAACCTGGAAGCAACCCAGGTGTCCAACAACAGATGAGTGGCTGAGCAAGTTGTGGTATATATACACAATGGAATACTACTCAGCTGTAAAAAATGGCGACTTCACCGTTTTTAGCCGATCTTGGATGGACCTTGAAAAAATCATGTTGAGTGAAATAAGTCAGAAACTGAAGGATGAATATGGGATGATCTCACTCTCAGGCCGAAGTTGAAAAACAAGATTAGAAAAGAAAACACAAGTCGAACCTGAAATGGAATTGGAGTATTACACCAAAGTAAAAGACTCTGGGGTGGGTGGGTAGGTGGGGAGAATACAGGTCCATGAAAGATGATGAATGACATAGTGGGGGTTGTATTGTTAAATGGGAATCTGGGGAATGTTATGCATGTACAAACTATTGTATTTACTGTTGAATGTAAAACATTAATTCCCCAATAAAGAAATAAATTATTTTAATAAATAAATAAAATAAATAAAACATTTAAAAATAAATAAATAAATAAATAAATAAATAGGCTTTTCCCTCAAACACTAACCAGGAGAAAATACTTCAAGGCCCTAGAAGAAGCCTTTCTGTTCTTTTTTTTAAATTTTTATTTATTTTGTTTTTGAGAGAGATTCAGAGAGACACACACAGAGAGAAACACCAGAGCACTGCTCAACTCTGTCTTATGGTGGTGTGGGGGATTGAACCTGGGACTTAGGAGCCTCAGGCATGAGAGTCTGTTTGCATAACCATTATGGTATCTCCCCCGCCCCCTTTCTGTACTTCTCACACCTCTTCTGGACATAAACATGAGATATGAGGTTGCAGCATCCTCGAATGCCCAGAAGTCCCTAACCCAGTATGCTCACAACAGCCGGCCACCCTCTCTAGAAAGAAAGGCACCGTGTATGCAATTGGTCAGCGCACTGTAAATTTCCCACATGAATAAAAATGTGGGATGAACACATTATTATACACCAGTTTTCAAATACAAAATACAGCAAACTGTAAAGAGTGTTTTCTAAATTTAATAAGAGAGGGGGTAAATAGCATAATGTTTATGCAAAGAGACTTTCATGCCTGCGACACCAAAGGTCCCCACTTGCAGGGGAGTCGCTTCACAAGCAGTGAAGCAGGTCTGCAGGTGTCTATCTTTCTCTCCCCCTCTCTGTCTTCCCCTGCTCTCTCCATTTCTCTCTATCCTATCCAACAACAATGACATCAATAACAACAACAATAATAACTACAACAATAAGGGCAACAAAAGGGAAAATAAATATATATTTTTTTAAAAATTTTAAAACTGTAAAGCTATTTCTCCTTTATGTGTGAAGATGATTACGTTTAAAAGAACAATAATGTGGGGACCAGGAGAAAGATGACATAGTAGGGTGAATCCCTTACACTGCATGAAGTCTCTGGTTCAAACCCTGGCACCACAAGGGAACAACACAAGACCTAGGGACGCTCCACTGAGGGTGCAGCAGTGCTGAGCTGTATCCCCTCTTCTCTCTACCTCTGTCTCTGTCTGTATCATTCTCCCTCTCTCTCTCTCAATCTCTCTCTCTCCCTCTCTCTCTCTCTCTCTATATATATATATATATATATATATACATATACATACATATATATATATATATATATACATACATATAATGAAAAAAATTGGCCCTGAAGCAGTAGAATCTCACATGCAAAAGACCAATGTACTATAGCCATAAACTAGGGGCAATTATATAACTCAAACAATACCATGCAATAGTCCTTAATGATTAGACTTAGATCTAATAAGCCTATAATCCTAGTTGTATTGCCATACACCATAAATTCTCTAATCTATTAGACTTAGACCAAATTAGCTTAACAATCTAAAAGAAAGGCCCAAAGAAGACAGAGCCTTAATTAATTTAAACATACCTACTTTTATTGAATAAGAATTGGGTGAAAGTTAAATTAGCTTCCAAAAGAACAGTTTTCATGTCCACAGAAGAAAAAACTAGATAACTAGTCCTGAAGTCCCTATTTAACTGTCCCAATCAAATTAGCCTCATTTTACTGGGCCAAGGCCCCTAAGTGAACAAGGTGACTATTTAGAATGTTTCTAAAACATGAACTTCCTCATCCATTATATTCTCTCTTCCATTCATGAGTCATAGTTTTTGAACCATATTACAAATTCTTTGCTCAATTTTATCCCATAGTTTTTTCAGGTATATAAAATATATCTTAAAGAAGAGAAATATTTAAATCTAGTGTTTAGTGAGCATACTGACAAAAGAGGAATAAGCTGGGGAATGATGCAAATTGTTTGTTTTCAATACTTCTTTTTTTTATATGATAAGGCAGAGAGAAATTGAGGGAGAAAGGAGTGATAGAGATAGAGAGACACCTGCAACACAGCTTCACCACTCACAAAGCTTTCCCTGCTGCAGATAGGGGCTGTGTGCTTGAACCTGAATCCTTGTTCATGATAACATGTGCACTCAACTAGGTGCACCACCATGCAGCCTTACAAATTATTGTCATCGGTGAAAAGTCACTATATGCATCACTCAAAACTGTTTTCAAAACTCAGCAAGCAGTTTCGGAGGTAGATAGCAGGATAGACTCCCAAGAATGAGGCCCTGAGTACAATTCCTGCAGTGCATGTACCAGAGTGATGTCTGGTTCTCTTTTTTCTCTCCCCCTCTCTCTCACTAGTAAATAAATCTTTTTTAAAAAAAATTTAAGGGCCAGATGGTGGTGTACCCAACTGAACACACACATTGCCAGGAGCAAGGACACAGGTTCAAGAGCCCAGTTCCCACCTGCAGTAACACAAACAGTGTCTCTCTCCCTCTCTATCTCTCCCTCCTCTCTCAATTTCTCTCTGTCCTATCAAGTGAAAATAAAATTTAAAAAAGGGAAAAAAGTAACTTCAATTAATTCAGCCCATCTCAGACGGAGCTTGAAGGAATCATGTTCAGTGAGATAAGTCAGAAACAGAAGAATGAATATGAGATGATCTCACTCATAGGCAGAAGTTGAAAACAAGATCAGAAGAGAAAACACTCAGCAGAACCTGGACTGGAGCTGGTGTATTGCACCAAAGTCAAAGACTCTGTGGTGGAGTGGGGGGAGGTTGTTCAGGAAAGAAAAAAAAAAAAAAAATATATATATATATATATATACACATATATGCCATTTTCCTTCTTTCCAAAATATTTCTATTCTTCGAGTAATTTAATTTTATTTTTCTCAATGTGAAACATTTTACAACACAGTTCTGGGTAAATGGTTATTTTTCCTCAATATTTAAAATACATTATTTCTTCACAAAAAAAATTGCAATTAAAAATATTTAGACTCATCAAAAGCACATTACAAAGGGTCATTGGGCAAGTAATACATATATATATATATATATATATTTTTTTTTTTTTTTTTTTTTTTTTTTTTTTAAACCAGAGAACTACTCAGCTCTGGCCTATGGTAGTGCAGGGGATTGACCCTGGGACCTTATAGCCTTAGGCATGAGAGTCTGTTTAGTCTGTTTACATAACTGTTATGCTATTCCCCACCCCCCAGGCTCACAATACTAATTTCTTGACAAGCAGTTTTCGTCAACTCTACAATTCTGCACCATAAAGTTGTTTGCTAGATTGCTTCTAATGACAGTTTAAAAACCTCACTAGTCGGGAGTCGGGTGGTAGTGCAGCGGGTTAAGCACACGTGGCGCGAAGCGCAACAACCGGCATTTCAGGATCCAGGTTCGAGTCCCCCGCTCCCCCCACTTGCAGGGGAGTGGCTTCACAGGCAGTGAAGCAGGTCTGCGGGTGTCTTCTATCTTTCTCTCCCCACGTCTTCCCCTCCTCTCTCCATTTCTCTCTGTCCTAACAACAACGACATCAATAACAACAACAATAACTACAACAATAAAAAGGGCAACAAAAAGGGAAACTGAATAAATAAGTAAATAAAAATATTTAAAACAAAATATCACTAGTCCTCCTAAGTATTTGCATAGCTTGATAAAGTCTATTAACTTAATTACTTTCTGCATTTTGTGGTTGGAAAATGCCAGCTGCAAGGTTGCACAATGAGTGTATCAAGGTGAAACGAAGACTCTCGATCACCGTTTTACTGCTCCGTTGGAGGGAGGAAATAAGTGCAGCAGGACTTCAGTTAATAGTCTTCGCCTGTCTCAGCGAAGTCTCGGCCATTCTCCATTTTGACTACACACTAGAATCACATGGAAAGCTTAAAAAACAATGCAGCCTGGGTCCCCACCCTGAGAGACTGGTATAACTGGTTTGTGATGTAGTCTGGGCATGGAACTTTTTATTTATTTATTTATTTATTTATTCATTCATTCCCTTTTGTTGTTCTTGTTTTATTGTTGTAATCATTATTGTTGTGGTTATTGATTATCGTTGTTATTGGATAGGTCAGACAGAAATGGAGAGAGGAGGGGAAGACAGAGAGGGGGAGAAAAAGATAGAAGACACCTGCAGACCTGCTTCACTGCTTGTGAAGTGAGTCCCCTGCAGGTGGGGAGCCAGGGGGGGTTTGAACCGGGATCCTTCCTCCAATCTTTATGCTTTGCACCACCTGCCGTGCTACCACCCGACTGCCATGGCATGGAACTTTTATACTTCTTGGGTGATATAATGTGCAGGTCAGTTTGAGATACAACACGGTTCAAGTTCCCATCACATATTTTGACAAATTTAACAAAGACATATTTAAATCAATTGTCTACTGTACCCAGGTGTCCAACAACAGATGAGTGGCTGAGCAAGTTGTGGTATATATATATACACAATGGAATACTACTCAGCTGTAAAAAATGGTGACTTCACCGTTTTCAGCCGATCTTGGATGGACCTTGAAAAAATCATGTTGAGTGAAATAAGTCAGAAACAGAAGGATGAATATGGGATGATCTCACTCTCAGGCCGAAGTTGAAAAACAAGATTAGAAAAGAAAACACAAGTCGAACCTGAAATGGAATTGGAGTATTACACCAAAGTAAAAGACTCTGGGGTGGGTGGGTGGGTGGGGAGAATACAGGTCCATGAAAAATGATGAATGACATAGTGGGGGTTGTATTGCTAAATGGGAATCTGGGGAATGTTATGCATGTAAAAAAAAAAAAAAAAGAAGTAGAAACGCAAAGCAGAAATTGACTGAGTTTGGAGTATGGCACCAAAGTAAGAAAGCAGAAGTATACTAGAGTTTGCAGTGAGTACCTCCCTAATACTTCCTCTCCACTTTTCCAAGCTTTGGGTCCATGATTGCTCAACAATTTGTTTGGCTTTGTATGTTAACTCTCTTTTCAGTCACCAGGTTCCAGGTGTCATCAGGATGCCGGCCAGACTTCCCTGGATTGAAGACACCACCAATGTGTCCTGGAGCTCAGCTTCCCCAGAGACCCATCCTACTAGGGAAAGAGAGAGGCAGACTGGGAGTATGGACCGACCAGTCAACGCCCATGTTCAGCGAGGAAGCAATTACAGAAGCCAGACCTTCTACCTTCTGCAACCCTCAATGACCCTGGGTCCATGCTCCCAGAGGGATAGAGAATGGGAAAGCTATCGGGGGAGGGGGTGGGATATGGAGATTGGGCGGTGGGAATTGTGTGGAGTTGTACCCCTCCTACCCTATGGTTTTGTTAATTAATCCTTTCTTAAATAAAAATAAAAAAAAATAAAAAATAAAAAATAAATTGTCTACTGTACTTCTGGAGTAATTCTCAGATAATCTATTATTTTAAAAACTGTTCTGAGTTGAAGGGCCCTTTGGCTTGTTTCCCAGTGCTCAAGTATTAGTATAAAGTGCCTAAGGTCAAGGAATATTAACTGTCCTGTTAATATTTACCCTAACTGGCAAATCATTTTAAAGATTTGTTTACCTGTGTATTTAATAAGAGAGGAGAACCGAAACACCATCTGGAATACTTAGAGCCAGACTCAAAGTCCAGATCTCACACACGTAAATCCTGTGCCCTTCTCTCTAACCTACCTCCAACAAACAATTTTTATTTTCCAGAACACTGGTGGGGGTGGAGGTGGGGAGTTGAACTTGGGGCTTTGGAGTGTTGGGCATGAAAGTCTTTTCTGGGGAGTCGTGCGGTAGTGCAGCGGGGTAATCGCACATGGAGCAAAGTGCAAGGCCAGCATAAGGATACTAGTTGGAGCCCCCCACACACACACACCCGCAGGAGGTCGCTTCGCAGGCAGTGAAGCAGGTCTGCAGGTGTCTATCTTTCTCTCCTCCTCTCTGTCTTCCCGTCCTCTCTCCATTTCTCTCTGTCCTATCCAACAACAACAATAGCTATAACAACAATAACAACTACAACAAGCACAACAAGGGCAACAAATGGGAAAAATAGCCTCGAGGAGCAGTGGATTCGTAGTGCAGGCATCTAGCCCCAGCAATAAGCCTAGGGGCAAAAAAAAAAAAAGAAAACAAACAAAGAAAGTCTTTTCTGCAGACCCAATATGCTATCTCTTCACCTCCTCCCCCAAACAAACTATCTTTAAAATGAATTTTTTTTTTTTGGTAAAATGAGGCACTTCCTGCATTAAAGTTCAATTTCTTCCTTTTTAAGATTTTATTTGTTGGATAGAGACAGAGAACTCAATAGGGAAGGGGGAAATGGACAGCTTTATGCGTCAGCACTCACAAAGCTGTCCTCCTTGCAGGTGAGGACCAGGGACTGGAAACTTGGGCCCTTGCACATGGTAACATGTGCAACCAACTGTGTGTTCCACCACCTGGCCCCTTCTTTTATCTTTCTATTGAATTTCTGAATTCATTATAAAATATCTCACTTTCTTAACTCTGAAAATAATTTCTAATTTTCTGAGGAAAGAGAAGGTTAGCTATCCATTCAGGGAGACATTTTTATGCTAAATGCTATAATAGCTATCTATGTCCTGTCATATAAAACTCCCGTAATTTCATTCTCCTCCACCCCTGGTGCTAAGTAAATGAAAAGTGGTGTTTTAAAGAGAGCTCTGTTAGTTCTTTCATTAAATTGACTCATTTGGACTAGCATGATGCTTATGTCAAAGACTTTCCTGCCTAAGTCTACAAGGTGCCAGGTTCAATCCCAGCACCACCATAAGTCAGAGCTTTTTTTTTTTTTAATTTATTTCTTTATTGGGGAATTAATGTTTTACATTCAATAGTAAATACAATAGTTTGTACATGCAATCAGAGCTCTTTTTAATTTTTAAGAATATTTATTTATTTATTCCCTTTTGTTGCCCTTGTTTTATTGTCTTAGTTATTATTGTTGTCGTTGTTGGATAGGACAGAGAGAAATGGAGAGAGGAGGGAAAGATGGGGGGAGGGGGAGAGAAAGACAGACACCTGCAGACTGCTTCACTGCCTGTGAAGTGACTCCCCTGCAGGTGGGGAGCCGGGGGCTCGAACCCAGATACTTACTCTGCTCCTTGTGCTTTGCACCTCCTGCGCTTAACCCGCTGCACTATGGCCCGACTCCCAACTCTCTTTCTTTCTCTCTCTCTCTGATTTGCTCTCAAATAATAAATAAATAAATAAAACATTGAAATAAATTGCCTCATCTACTTTATTTTTAATCACAGTACTGATCAGCTCTGTCTCATGGTAAAGCTGGGGATTGAACCTGGGAGCTCAGAGCCTCTGGCATGAGAGTCACTTGTATTACCATTATGCTCTCTCCCTACCCAGGTCATCTACTTTGTATCTGCTTCAACATGAATCTCCACTTCTATGGACATAACCTAGCTGTAACTCCTCTTGTCACATAATTTGGTCAAAATCAGTCTGCAGGCAAGAAGACTATTGGTAACATTTAACAATGCAAACCAAAGAGGTAAACAGGTGAGGTTGATTTGTGTTATAAAGCAATACTTTTCCTACAGGAATCTAGACTTTTAGTTGTTCCACTTCCAAACCAGATACTTACATTTTCTAGGAGGCAAACAGCAGCAGGGTTCCCACGAAATGCTTTCACTGTGAAAGCATCTGCTATGAAAATTGGAAGCTTCATTTTTCCTTGTAAGTTGTTTTTGCAAGTTTTCAAACTTACTGGTAGATCAGGTACTTCTTGATGTTGCAAAAAGAAAAAAAAAAAGAAAGTTAATGTTTTATTTGGTATGGAGATGCAATTAGCAGCTCTTAAATAACAGGTCAGGCAGTTATTTGAACACACCCACATTTAAAGACACATAACTCTTTAATTTTTTCACGTCTCTGAATTGAATTTCTTTTAAAATACTGCAGGCACAGAAAATTCTTTTCCAATTTTGCATCGGCATTTCACACTGTAAACATTCTGTATGTTCCATGTACCCACCCTCCTTTTATATCTTAATTAAGAGTTCCTCAACCTGCCTACGTTCCAGTCCTGCTAGGCTCGTCTGCAATGTAGGTCATAGGTAATCAGTGTCAGGAAAGCAGAAGGCATCTGACTTTCCCTGAATCTGTCCCTTTAACCTGTACCTTAGGCCTACATAACAAGTCTGGTGGTTATTTGAACACACTTACATTTAAAGGTACATGATGCCCTAATTTTTCTTTTCACATCACTGAACTGAATTGGTTTTAAAATATTGGATGAACAGAAAATTGTCTTTTCAGATTTTGTATTGACATTTCACACTGTAAACATGCTGTATGACTGATATATCTTTATCAGAGTATATCTTTATTAGAGCACTCCAAACTAGCTTAGGCTATATTTTCAATAAAGTGTGGGGGCTGGGCAGTGGGACAGACATGTTGCTAACACTCCCCCTATTTTATTTTTAACTGTATTTATTGATGGAACAGAGAGAAATTTAGAAGGGAGAGGGAAATAGACCTGCTTCACTGCTTGTGAGGGTTTCCCCCTGCAAGTGGGGAGTGGGGGCTTGAACCCAGATCCTTGTGATCTGTGATGTGTACACTTAACCACGTGCACCACCACCAACCCCCCTCAATAATACCATCCATGGGTCTGGGTGGTGGCTCACCCAGTAGAGTTCACACCTTACCATGCACCAGGACCTGGGTTCAAGCCCCCAACCCCATCTGCAGAGTGCAAGTTTTACTAATGGTGGAGCAGTGCTGTAGGTGTCTTTCCTCCGTATTTCTCTCCATATCTATATCTGTTTCTCATCCTCTGTCAACAAAGAAAGAGAGGAAAAAAAGAGAGAGAGAAGAGGCTGCTGGGAATAGTGGAGTGATCATGCAGGCACAGACCCCCAGTGATAAGCCTGCAGGCAAATAATGATAACAATGCCCTCTGCAACTTAGAAGTGGGTAAAGCACTGGAGGATATGAGATCTTTGAGTTATATCCCTGGCATCACATGTGCCAGTGATACTCTCGATCACTCTCTCTCCCTTTTCCACTAATAAGTAAGTCTTTTTTTTTTTTTTTGCCTGCAGGGTGATTGCTGGGGATAGGTGCCTGCACCATGAATCCACTGCTCCTGGAGACTATTTTTTCCCTTTTTTTTTTTTTGTTGCCCTTGTTTTTTTTTATCGTTGTTGTGGTTATTATTTTGTTATTGATATCGTTGTTGTTGAATAGGACAGAGAGAAATGGGGAGAGGAGGGGAAGACAGAGAGGGGGGAGAGAAAGACAGACACCTGCAAACCTGCTTCACCGCTTGTGAAGTAACTCCCTGTAGGTGGGGAGCCAGGGACTCAAACCGGGATCCTTACACTGGTCCTTGTGCTTTGCGCCACGTCGCCACGTGCGCTTAACACAACCAGGCACATCAGCCACTTAACACAATCAAAGTGACAATCAAAGCGACTTCAAGCTTTAACTAATGTATTATTTGAGCTCATGATACAGATATAGTAAAAATAAAACTTTCCAGAAAGACGGGTCTAAGCTTACCTCCTCCCACAGTAAAAGTAATATCTAGAACAAGAACAATCTACATAGAAACAAACATGAAACCCAGATGAACAAGTTTCCACAAGCAACAACAAAAGGTCAACACTGGGGCCAGGCAGTGGCGCACCAGGTTAAGTGCACACATAACAGTACACAAGGACCAAGTTCAAGCCGCTGGTCCTCACCTGCGAGGGAAAAGCTTTAAGAGTGGTGAAGCAGGACTGCAGGTGTCTCTCTGTCTATCTCCCTCTCTAGCTCCCTTGCCCCTCTCAATTTCCCTCTGTCTCTATACCCAATAATAAATAAAAATATTTATTAAAAAAGAAAAAACTTTTAAAATATTTAAAAGGTAAAGGCATATTAATAATAATTTTTAAAAAGTCAGCATCCAGGCAGTGAGGACTTAAGAGAGACACCCATCAAAAAAGAAACCCCGTAATTGGGGCCATGTGGTAGCCCACCTGGCTTCTTCTTCTTCTAGCGTTTGCCCTTCTTCCGTAGCCAGTTAATGGCTTTGAAAGTGACTGGGATCCATGTGGATTCAGTCGGCTAGGAAGGATCGTCAGTTTCCCCAATGAATGGGTACTCACAGGATGCACCTCGGGAAGGTCGATCCAATGCATCCCACACACCTGGCTAAGCACATCACAGTGCCCAAGGACTTAGCTCCACCTGCAGGAGGAAAACTTCATGAGCGGTGAAGCAAGGATACAGGTGTCTGTCTCTTCCCCTCTCTATCTCTATCTCCCCTCTCAATTTCTCTCTGTCTCTCTCCAATAATAAATAAAAATACTTTTTAAATATTAAAAAAAACATGAATAACAAGCTAAAATTGGGAAGATAACCTAAAGTGCAAGTTATACCAAACTCCTGCAGCCAGATCCTATTACGATGCTATATTTGCAACACTTCAATTGGAAGCAAGAAACTACTGGCTATAGAGTAAGTCCTGCCAGTCACCATCCTGATGCCCTCTATAACCTTGTTATCAGGAGTGTTAACTCCAGGCAACCAGACCCTGCATTCACCATGCCACAATTAAAGGCTACAAAGGCATCATCCCTTAGAGTCGCCAGTAACCTATAGCCTTCCCAAAGCACAACCTGCCCCTCTGCTCCCAGTCAGCAGCCTTCCAGACTTTGGTCCTTATCATCCAGAGTATATGCACCAGGGACAGAGTCTCCAGCCTTATCCCTGGATGAGAGAGAGAGAGAGAGAGAGAAGGAGAGAGAGAGAGAGAGACCGAGACCAGAGCACCTCCTCACTCACGCAAAACATATACTCCACCTGCTGATTCATCCTCCCACCACAGCTCTCTGGTTTGGATTACTGTCAGTCAAGTGTAGTGTCGCCCCTAGAGGTTGAGAGATGCTCTTTCTCCATTTCCGTCCTTTGCACTTTGCTCACCTACCCCCATAACCTAGAAGAATGTAGCCCTGAGAGTGCCTTCCATGTGCAAGGTCATCAGTGAACACGTCCTCCTAAGTGGTGTCAGAGATGAAATAAGGCCCTCACTGGGAGTCGGCGGTAGGTAGCATAGCAAGTTAAGCGCACATGGCGCATGGCGCAAGGACCGGCGTAAGGATCCCGGTTCCAGCCCCCAGCTTCCCAACCTGCAGGGGAGTTGCTTCACAAGCAGTGAAGCAGGTCTGCAGGTGTCTTTCTCCCCCGCCCCGTCTCCCCCTCTTCTCTCCATTTCTCTCTGTCCTAGCCAACAATGACATCAGTAATAACTACAACAATAAAACAAGGGCAACAAAAGGGAATAAAAATATTAAAAATATTTAAAAAAAGAAATAAGGACCTCATATATGCAAGTATGTGTCCTCTCTTTTCTTCTCTTATTTTGCCTCCAGGGTTATCTCTGGGGCTCGGTGCCAGCACTACAAACCCATGGCTCCTGTGGCCATTCTTTTTTTTTTTTTTTTTTTTTTGGATAGGACAGAGAGAAATTGAGAGGGGAGGGGAAGATAAAGGAGAGAAGGATAGTTACCTGCAGACCTGCTTTGACGCTTGTGAAGTGAACCCCAGCATGTGGGGAGGGGGGGCCCGAACCGGGATCATTGCTCAGGTCCTTACCCTTTGTACATTGTGCGCTTAATACAGTGCGCCACCGCCTGGCCCCTCCCTTTTTTTTCTCTCTTGCTCCGTAAAACTAATTTTGATTGCAGTTGGGGAAATAGCTCAACTGGATAACATCAGACTTTCATGCCTGAGATTCCCAGATCAGTTCGTGGAACTACATGTAGCAGAGTTATACTCTAGCTTCTCGTGTCTCCTCTCTCATGAAGTCACCTTCTTCACCTCATCGTGGGTGGAACCTGGAAGAATCATGTTAAGTGAGATAAGCCAGAAAGAGAAGGATGGCACACCTGGCTAAGGATGGCACACCTGGCTAAGGATGGCACACCTGGCTAAGGATGGCACACCTGGCTAAGGATGGCACACCTGGCTAAGGATGGCACACCTGGCTAAGGATGGCACACCTGGCTAAGGATGGCACACCTGGCTAAGGATGGCACACCTGGTTAAGGATGGCACACCTGGTTAAGGATGGCACACCTGGCTAAGCACAATTACAATGTGCAAGGACCCGGATTCACGCCCCGGGTCCCCACCTGCAGGGGAAAGCTTCACAAGTGGGGAAGCAGGGCTACAGCAGATGTTTCTCTGTCTCTTTCCCTCTCTGTCTCTTCCACTCCCCTCTCAGTTTCTCTATACAATAGTAAATAAATATATTTTAAATTTTAAAGAGAGAAAGATGAATATGCCACTGAGGTTCAGCGCCTGCATGATGACTCCACATATCCGGGTGGCCTTTTATTTTTTCTTCTTCTTCTTCTTTCATTTTCTTTTATTCTGATAGTGGTAGAAACAGAGAGGGAGAGGAGGGAGAAAGAGGGAGAGACACCAGCAGCACTGCTCCACTTGTGGAACTTCTCTGCTTGTGAAACTTCTCCATTACAGGGAGGGCCTGGGGGCTTGAACCCAGGCCCTTGCACATGGTAACTTGTATGTTTTATTGGGTGTACCACCACCTGGCCCCCAGAAAACTGAGCTTGTAGCTACCACACAGAAACTTAAAAGTCACATGCAATGGGAGATCGTCTCTTACTCTATTATTTATGTAATGTTTTCTTTCTTTCTTTTAATAATTATTGGATAGAAGTAGAAGGGGAAGACAGAGACACCTGCAGCTCTGCTTCACCACTCATGAAGCTTTCCTCCTGCAGGTGGGGACAAGGGGCTTGAACCTGGGTCCTTGCGCACTGTAGTGTGTGCGCTTAAAGAGGTGCACCACTGTCTGGCCCCCTTTGTGTAGTGTTTTACAGCAGTTACAAAACATACAAAGTAGTACAATGATTTTATTCCGATTCCTTAAGTAACTATCTTTTGATTTCTTTGTTCTTCACATTGGAACAAAAAAACCGTTTTGCAGGCAAGGTAGTGGTGCACCACCCTGAGAGCACACACATTACCATGTGTAAGGACCTGGGTTTGAGTCCCTGCTACCCACCTATAGGGGGGTAAGCTTAGCAAGTACTGAAGCAGGCCTGCAGGTGTCTCTCTTTTCCAACCTCTCCCTCTCTTTTCAGTTTCTATCTGTCCTATCAAAAAAAAAAAAAGTTTTATCCAACAACAGCAGGAATAACAACAAGGACAACAAAATTGGGGGGTGGGGGGATGGCCTCCAGGAGCAGTGGATTCGCAGCGCAGGCAGAGAGCCCCAGCAATAACCCTGGAGGCAAAAGAAAAAAAAAGTTTTAATGACTTTCAAAAAGTAGAAATATATGTTAGGTGCTTTCTCCTTTTTGAGTTCCCACTGGTTAGTGTGTAATCATGATAAGGAAAAGCACTGCTTTCAATTAAATCATTTCTAGGCAAATTAAATCAAAGAATAAGCATTTCACAAAATCTTAGTAAGGCAGTGTTCAAAAAGGACTTAATTACATACACTTCTAGAAACCTATTGTAGGCTTTGTTATGTTTTTAGTTTACCTGCTTTTTTTCATATAAAGAAAAAGATTAATTATGATAATTGGATTTTGAGCTACTTTAGAATGTCATTGAAGATATGGCATCTTAACCGACTTTCAGTTAATGTCTTCCCTCCCCATAAAAAAATGCAATCCCTTTCAACTTCTCAGACTCTACATGGAAATTTCCTTTCCTCTTCACCATGATGGTGTAATACAGGATGACGTGTTCCTTGTTTTGTTTTCCTGGGGCTAGAGGGAGAACTTTTATTTCCTTCTCATTTTTTCATCTATTGCTTTATGACTTCTAACATAACCTCTCCAGAGTCCCTCTGATATCTATGCTAACAGAAAAACAATGAAATGACAAAAAGGAAGACAAGAAGAGAAGGAAAAAAGTAAATCCCCAAAGCACCTGGGAATCCTTAGGTCTAACCATCTCTATGGAAATAATTCCATGGAGATCAATCTGGGAACAATTCAGTGGAGATCACTGCAACAGACCTGAGCCAATCTCATGGGACTAGCTGATACTTTCTGGTTTGTTTGTTTGTTTTGAGAAATATACTTATTTTAATAAGTTAAATAAAAATTAAGTTTACCTCAATATGATGTTTTTTTAAACTAAAATTTCTTACTTAGAGTAATAATAACAGAAAAAACTGGACGGTAGCACAGTGGGTTAAGTTCACAAGGCGCCAAGTGCAAGGACGGCTGTAAGGATCCCTGTTCCAGCCCCCTGGCTCGCCACCAGCAGGGGGGGTGGGGGAGTCGCTTCACAGGCGGTGAAGCAGGTCTGCAGGTGTCTGTCTTCCTCTCCCCCTCTCTGTCTTCCCCTCCTGTCTAGGTTTCTTTCTGTCCTATCCAACAACAACAGTAGCAACAGCAACAGCAACAAGGGCAACAAAAACGGGAAAAATGGCCTCCAGAGCAGTGGATTCCTAGTGCAGGCACCGAGCCCCAGCGCTAACCCTGGAGGCAAAAAGGAAAAAGGAGCGCATGTAATAATTTCAAGTCCTTCTTCTTCTTCTAGCATTGGCCCTTCTTCCGTAGCCAGTCAACAGCGTCAGGTTGAGCCTGATGTACAGTTTCGAGACCTCCTGAAGCATTCCTACTGGCAAGCAATGGTATTCAGTACAAAAATAAATTGTTGTACAAAAAGAAAAGCAGAAAACATCATTGTCTAGTATGATGAAGTCATTAATTATTTCAGAATGGGATCCATAAGCATACAATATAAGTATGATATGAATGAATGAATGAATGAATGTTCAGTTTAATCTAGCATTAATAGATTGTTTGGATTCAGGCAAAGATGAAAAGAACTACTGCATCCCATCTACCAAGGCAGATTAAAAGATCTGAAAAAGTAGCAATGTAACTGGGGGGCAGGGGGAGATAGCATAATGATTATGCAAAGAGACTCTCATGCCTGAGGCTCCGAAGTCCCAGGTTCAATCCCCTGTACCACCATAAACCAGAGCTGAGCAGTGCTTTGGTTAAAAAAAAAAAAAAAAAAGCAATGTAACTGGGACCCATGGAAGAAAGACCAAGGAAAGTACTCAGATGAAGTGTGGGTGGTTGGAGGAATAGTAACTATTAAAAAAGAAAGAAAGAAAGAAAGAAAGAAAGAAAGAAGGAAAAAAAGAGAGAAAAAGGGAGCTGAAGAGACAGTATAATGGTTCTACCAAAAAACTTTCATGTCTGAAGCTCCAAGGTCCCAGGTTCAAGCCCTAGCACCAAGATAAAACAGAGCTAAACAGTCTCTTTTCTCAATCTCTGTACATCTTTCTATCTGTCTTGCTCTCATTAAAATAAATAGATAAATAAATAAATAGGTACATAAATAAGAAAAAAAAAAAGACTATCAAGTTTCAGGCCTCTTAGAAAGTCTTCATTCAGTCAGTAACTGGTTAAGTCCAGTATTTGTTAGATGTAACTTCATGTAACCTAAATTAAAAAAAAAAATTTTTTTTTTTGGAAGCTTGTTTCTATAATGCATGGGTAAATTATCTGTAACGTTCATCACGCCACAAGAGTTGCCCATCTGACATCACAGCTAAGTATGAGCCCCTGGGTGAGAGGTGCAACATCATTTGGGTTCAAATTCTAGCTTCTACTACTACCAGCTGTATAGCTGGGGCAAGCGACTCTTCCCATGTCTCTGGCACTCTCACAGCTTAGCTCTAAAATCCGATAACCATCATCACCTTGGGCCAGCAACAGGGCTCACGTGGACAGTGCACTTGCTTTGTCACGGGCGTGGCCCAGGCTCAGGCTCAGGCTCAGCCACCATCTCACTGTAGGAAGCTGTGGTCTGTTATCTCATCTGGAAAAGTCAGTACCTGGAGTGGTGAGGCCTCAGTGACAACCAAAATAATCTTTTAGCATTGCAAAAAGTCAATGGATTGAACACAGTCACTAGCTCCACAAATCCTCAGTACATCCGAGCCATTGCTATTACATTATTCTGTTTTTCTACCACCTGCGAAGATGCCTACATCGTCCCTCCCCTGACCTAGCCAGTTCTTTACCTGTCTTCAGCAGATCTGAAGGGGCATTAATGCCATGAAAGGCAAATCCTCACTGTTCCTGTGCCAAGAGTAATGCTCTGGTTCTTCTCCCATCAATAATTTATTATTATTATTGTTCATTTTTTTATTATCTTTATGTATTGGATAGAGACAGCCAGAAATCAAGAGGGAAGGGGGTGATAGAGAGGGAGAGAGACAGAGAGACACCTGCAGCCCTGCTTCACCACTCGTGAAATCTTCCCCCTGCAGGTGGGGGCCGGGGGCTCAAACCCTGGTCTTGTGCATTGTGTGAACTCAACCAGGTTATTATTAGTAGTAGTAGTAGTAGTATCATTATTATTTACCACAGCACTGCTCAGCTCTGCTTTATGGCGGGGATGAGGGGGATTGAAGCTGGGACTTTGACCCCTCAGGCAAGAGAATCTCTTTGCATAACCATTATGCTATCTACCCCTAGTAAATTTTTTTCCCCCCAGAGCATTGGCTGATGGGGGTGAGGGGCTTGAACCTGGGACTTTGGCGCCTCAGGCGTGGGTCCCTTTGCATAATTAGCCTATCTCCCTCAAAGGCCCCTAAGAGATCATCCTGGGGCGGGGGGAAGTACTAGATTGGAATCACTAGGTCACAAAGTACGAGGTCTCGCTCGTGCCAACCATCTTTCAAGGTGTGGAGCTTCATTCTGCAAACCTGAAGTTGGCGGAGAGGCCAGGGCCGAGCCAAGAGCGGTGGCCGGAGGGGCCCGGGGTTCGGGCCCCGTTGCGGGGGTGACCCAGAAGGGTAAGGTTGGGGGGTTCCTGCCGAGAGCGCCAAAATCAGGGCCTGGCGGACGCCACTGTTACGTTCGCGGCAAACAAAACAAAACAAATCCCGCCCCTGCATACGGCGGACATGGCGGCGACGCGGAAGCACGCGGGGCCCCTCGCCGCCGTCCGTTCTGGGCGAGGCGGGGCCGGCGGCAGGAATTTTCCATCGTGCTCCATCCAGCACGGTTCCCTCCGAACCAGCCAGTGCCGCCCCTCAGCAGCCCCCCAGACAAGTCGGAAAGGTGTGTTGGGAAGAGTCGAGGGGGTTACTGTCAGCAAGCGAGGCGGAGCCCCGGACGGCATTTTCTCCGAGAAAGCCCGGCTCCTCTCTCTCCCCCTCCACAACTGGGCCGTCCGCCGCCCGCGCGCGCGCGCGCGCAATTGAAGGGCCCGCGGCTACGCGCGATTTCCTTTATCCTCGCGAGACCGGAGCTAGCGGGTCTTCGCGGCTCTCGCTCCACCCCCTCCGCCTCGCTCGCTCCTTCCCATCCCCCCAGCCAGTCGCTGTGCTGCGCAGCTCGCTGAGCGGTTGCCAAAGCCGGAGACGGTTGGGAGGGTCCGTTGTGGAAAAGCTTCCCGTCCCAGAAGCGGCCTCTCTCTCCGCACGATCGGACCTCGCGAGCACCGGCGTCGGCGCTACTGTAGCCCGACAGGGTATCTGAAGTAAAAGGGGGTAGGTTGGGCTGGCGGCTTCCAGAACGGAGTCGGGAGGACGAAAGGGACGGCGCGGGAGGCGGCTGGGGGTGCGGGGGGTGGCGGCGGCGGCTGCGGAGTGTGGAGGTCGCCGCTCGGAGGCTGCCGAGCTGCGCCCCCCGGCGACCTCCCGCTTCAGAGAGGGCGACCTCCCGGGCCAGGAGCGGGGCGTCCTTCGGTGCGAGTGAGTGGGCGCCGCGGAGGCCGGAGGGGGAGGACTCGGGAGCGGCCTCTCTCCCGGCTGGCTCGGCCTCCGCCATCTTGGAAGAAGGGTGGCGCGGCCACCTGGGCTTCCGGCCTTCCCTTTCTCTACTCTTTGCCCCTCAGCTCCGGGAAAACCCAAACACACACGCACACGCAAACTGCCTTAGAAGGCCGGGGGGTGAGCGCTGCGCCCTGGAAGAGGGTGACGAAGGTGGGGGAGGAGGCGAGCCGCGGGCCCGGCTGGGGGAGTCGGGAGGGGCAGGGTCGGGGACGGCCCGGCGCGCTCCCCGGTGCAAATGGCGCCGACGGGCCCGGCCGCCGCCGCCGCCGCCGCCGCCGCCTCCGCCTCCGCCTCCTTCCTCCGCAGCCTCGGCCGGCGGGGCCGCCACAGGCCTGGGACGCGCACCCCCGGGAGCGAGCTGGGGGCGGAAAGCCGACGGCGACGAAGGCGCTCAGCTCCCAAGTCCAGGACAAAGGAGGCGGACGGCCCCTCCTTTGTGAGCCCGCCGCCCGCTGGCGAAGGTTTTGACGGGGAGAGCGGAAGGGCGCGCTCGGCCGCGCGTGTTGGTCTCTAGGGCAGCTAGATAAACGGAAGGTCTCCGGGGAGGAGTAATGGACGCTTAGCCAGCCCTTAAAATGGCAGGTTTGGAACTTCGAAACAGAGTACGTACTCGTCTTCCAAGGTGTTTTTTTTTTTTCTTTTTCTTTTTTTTTCTTTTCTCTTCTCCCCCCCCCCACCTCCCCCACCCCCACGCTTAAAACGTGTTTAAAGATTTGATGGGTCAACTATTTTGAAGCAGAAACGCCAGGTAACTTGTCAAACAGGCATGTGGAATGAGCGTGTTTCAAACAGGTCCTCTAGGGGTGGGGTGTGCGCACTGGCTTTTGTGCAGGATGGTCCGTGCGGGCCGAGAAGGGAAGCGGCTTCCTTTATTTAAGGTGAAGATGCTTGTCCTTTGGAGCGTACAGGCAAGATAGGAAAAAGAAAAAGAACGAACAGAGAGAGATGCGGGTTATTCTCTACGCAATCTTTTTATTTGGGGTGGGAGCACAGCAGTATTTTGGCAAATATATATGCCTGGTCGGCAGAAAAGCAGACTGAAGGCGGTCCTGCGGTTTGATGTCTGGGTTAAGAGAGGTTGGTGTAAAGTGTGCCAAAAGAGGGACAGACAGACAGTACGGTCACGGAATGAATTCCCAGTGATGTGTGTAAGAACCTTCACGTGAAGTTGTCTACTTTTCCAGATTTAAAGAACTGAAGTCCTATTGTTGAAAAGGTTTATTTCAGTGAACTCTGAAAAACATCCATCTCTGTTTGTAGTAGTTGGATCGACCTAGAAAGAAACTTTTTTTTTTTTTTTTTTTTTACTGTTTTCCATAACCTGAGTAAATCTGGATATCCCTCTCATCTCTGGTATTTTTAGTAAACCATGTTCTTTTTTGTTGACTAACTACAGTAAACAGTGGCTGAACTGATGAAGTAGGTTATAATTTTGGAGACATTCCCTTGAGGTACTAATAACAGTGGGTTTGCTTAAGGAGCACAAGCGCATTAGAAAGGGGGGGGTACAATTTTTATTGCAGCTAAACCTTACAGCCACTTTTTGCTTAAAAATGAAGTGCATTGTTCTGTAGGACCAGTGGGCTACCATTAAAAACGTTCAAGTTATGTATTAAATACTTGTGTTGCTCATTAAACTTCAAAGATAGTGTCTCTAAATTGTTACAGAATTTTATATTTAGTGAGTACTAACACTTGGAGTTCTTAAAGCAGAATTATGATTAGCTATGACACTTGCAAGAAAGGTTGAGATAGGTTATCCTGAATGATTTGTAAACTTTCAGAATTTGTCGTGGTTTTGAAGTAGAATTCTGGATTCAGTTTTGAGTAGTGTGATTCTCTTGTGTGTGTCCTTTTTTTCATACTCATCTGAGTGGAGTTAGACATATAAAATCTAAGTGTGATGTTGAACGTGGTAGATAAATGAGGTTAGTCCCCCCCCCCATTTAAAATTGTGCTAACAGTCTAGAGTGGTTTTAAAGAGAAGTCAGTTCCCATATTTTGCATTTTTCCTGAAATAGTCTTTGTAGATTGAAAAAAGTGCTTGATGATTTAAAAGAAAGGGGGGAAGGACTAAACTAGATCTTTTAACAACAGCTTAGATTGATTTTGCAATGTTCTTAAATTTCCCATGAGGAATTAACATGGGATGCTACTTCTTTTCCCCAAAACTGATCTGGAGCCTACAGCTTTCTAGGAGGTTGCTCTAGCACAGTATTTTAAAAATTCTTCAGGAAATATGCCTACTGCAAATACTTAAAATTCTTCAAACTTTCCTTGACTTCTGAAAAGATCTACTGTAACATGTTTGTTTCATTTTGTTTCCTCCTAAAACTGAATAGTTCTTACCCTTCAAGGCTCAGTAGTTTTGTGGGGATTTTTTTGTTTCTTTGTTTGCTTGCTTGCTTTTTTTGGTGGAGTATATTCCAGTAGTTTTACAGGGTTCTTTAAAAATCCAACAACTTGGGCTGCACACTAAGCAGAGTGAACAAATGCTAAAACAGCTCAGTGAAGTATAGTCACCACTGCTATAAACATAGAAGCTTACTTAAATTAACCAGTGCCTGGCAGAAAAGTAATTCAAGCCCAGAGGTTTTTCTGTTTCAGTATTGTATCATTTATGTGCATGCAAGTTGTACTGCAGGTAAAAAACTGTACTGTGTAGAGCGGCTACTAGGATCCTTGGGTTTTTTTTTTTTTTTTTTTTTTAACCATATATATAAATGTGAGATTTAAACACATTTGGAAATCTACATTAATTTAAATGCATGGGTTCGGGGGGGGGGATTCTATTCTTTGCAGATTATATCTTGAACATTTGTGCTGATAGTTTGATTATATGCAATTAAGTAATTAGTACTGTTGATGTGCAATATAATCTTCCAAGTGTAAAGGAATCAAGTGAACGAATTGTTTTGTTTACAGGGGTGGAAGTGGTGAGGGAAAGGTTTGAAATGTTCAGGTGAGTAGGATTCCTACAGCTGCATAGTGAAATTTGTAAGATTCTGGTAAGTTTCTGCAGCTGAAGGACTTCTGCATCCAGTTTTTTTTTTTTAATGTTCTGTAATTTTAAAAAAAAATGGTTGCCTCTGGAGTGGAACTGGATGTGTGGGTGGGTAATTTTGAAGAAGTGAGTTTCTCAGTTAACCTTTCCACACTTTTTAATGTCTACAGTAATTTCCAAGCAGGTGGCTTTAAAAAGCACTGATACTATTAGCATTCATTTTTTTAACAGCCTTTTTACATTACTTTCAAAACTGGACCTAAGTAATTTTTAAACTTGCTCTTTAAACTAGAGGTTAAATTGAAGATGGGAATTGTACATTCAGAAGCAGTGTGATGTGTTCAAAAATTGTAGGGCATCTAGTAAGTTTGTGTGATCCCGTTTTTCTTGAATATCAGTATTCATTGTACTTTTGATTCTTACTGTAGAAGTGGATGGGTGGTGCTAGATGCAGCTTGAAAGATTAAAGGAATCTATAGCTGGTCAGGTGAAAATGTGAATGAAAATTTGAGAGATTGTGAAGAGGCACGGTCTGACCTGATGGCGGACCAGAGCTATGCTGAAGGCAGGGAACAGATTTCCCTTCATCTACCCAGTCTTGCCTACCCCGAATAGTGACATTGTTGCTGCAGTCAGTGAGCTAAGGTTATTACATTTCCTATTGTGCAAAGCAGAGAGATGTTTTTTAGTATCTCTGGCAACAGTGTTTTGATTGACTACTTTTTATGTGCTTGTTTATTTTTATAGCATTTAAGTCAAACGGTTTTGCCATGGATTGGGTTATGAAACATAATGGTCCAAATGACGCTAGTGATGGGACCGTGCGACTTCGTGGATTGCCATTTGGTTGCAGCAAAGAGGAAATAGTTCAGTTCTTTCAAGGTACCTCTAGTATTAGTCAAAGTTTAGTAGTGTTTTGATTTTGCATTTGTATTATTTAATTTTATTTTTAAAAACCCATTTGTGGGAATTTTTTTAGTTTGTATTTAGTAATATATTATGTAATATGCTCCAGCTAATATTCAGTTCTGAATGTATAAAAGAATATGTAAAAGTTTAACTGATGAGTAATGAACTTGCATAATTATGTATGATGAAATGAACCATGAGTTATGGAGCATGGTTAAATTTGATCTTTTTAAATGTAATTTAGGTGGGGCTATAGAATGTGTATATGATTAAGACACTGGTTGCAAGAAATTTTTATGTAATTCAATGATGTTTTTTTTTAAAATTCTTGCATTTGTATTATGGGGTGATGGGAAATTAAGTTTTTTGTTTTGTTTTGTTTTGTTTTGACTTGTTTTAAATAATTGATTCAGATTGGGAATGTTTCAGCCTTTAACACTGTTCCCCTTGATGGGGTTATTTGTCCTTGGGTTAAAGGGTTGGAAATCGTGCCAAATGGGATAACATTGACGATGGACTACCAGGGGAGAAGCACAGGGGAGGCCTTCGTGCAGTTTGCTTCAAAGGAGATAGCAGAAAATGCTCTGGGGAAACACAAGGAAAGAATAGGGCACAGGTGGGGATGGAGAGTTTGGGATGGTGTTAAATTTTCTTTTTGGGGGTTGTGGGTCACTATTGCTTAATTGGGGGGGTTATAACATTTTTCTGGGGTAGTTTTAAAAATTAATGATTCTCTAAATTTAACTTGCAAACTACAGATTTGGGTGGGGAATTAATGCTAATAAGTTTGCTTAAATTAAAATTAGATTGTTTCCATTCTCTATAGGCTATTGATACTTTTGTATAATCAGATATTTTCTCTAAACATTTATGTAAAGGAAACAAACTAAAATAATGTTTATTTTCTAAATTTTCTCAATTGACTAATTTGTCTATGTAAAACTTAAATATTAACTATTTAAGTTTGTAGGTGTAAAAATGTTGACTTACAGTGTATTTAGGCAATTTAAATTGGGTTTGGGTTGTGTGACTAGTTATAGAAAAACTTGCATTTTGCCCCATATCTTATTTACTCTAATACATTTATGCTGAAACCTGTACCCTCAACCATTTCTAAATAGGTATATTGAGATCTTCAGAAGTAGCAGGAGTGAAATCAAAGGATTTTATGATCCTCCAAGAAGATTGCTGGGCCAGCGACCGGGACCATATGATAGACCGATAGGAGGAAGAGGGGGTTATTATGGAGCTGGGCGTGGAAGTATGTATGACAGAATGCGACGAGGAGGTGATGGATATGATGGTGGTATGTGTATCTAATGAACAAGGTTCTGTTGTCATTTTCTTAACGTTCCTGACATTTTTGTCAAGAAATATAGAAATGGCAGAAATCTCAGTACCTACTAGGTTTTAAAACCTGTTCATGAAAACATGGATTTCCATGTTTAACTATGGGACTTGATTGATGCACATATTGACACCTCCATAAACTTCTATCAGAAATTAAAATTTCAATATTGGCATATTTTCACATTTTCTGTTTGACATATTGAAATATTTGATAGCTAAATGTATCCTTTGAGATTTTTTATTTTTCACTGAGTGCTAACTGCTTTTATTTCCCAATAATACACTTAAGTTTACATTGGGAATTGCAAACTTGTAATCAGAAGGTAACCAGCTGGTTACTATAAAGTATACTTTTGTGAATTAAATTTAGAAATAGATTTCTTTAAGGTGTATTCATATCTCTCTTCTTAAATTATACAGGTTATGGAGGCTTTGATGACTATGGTGGCTATAATAATTATGGCTATGGAAATGAAGGCTTTGATGACAGAATGAGAGATGGAAGAGGTAAATATTAAAGGCATTCTTATTAAGATTTGCTTTGCAACCACTTAAATATTTTTTTATTAAAGAGGCAAGAGCACTGCTCCACTCTGGTTTATGGTGGTGTGCCTGGGGTTGAACCTGGGGCTTCAGCACCTCAGGCATTAGAGTCTTTGTAGAAGTATTAGTGTATTGTCTAATATGGGTGACTTTGTATAAAAGAAAAAAATCAACCCAGGCACATTTCAGATAGGACTTTATATGAATGTGTAGCTACATATAGCTACTTTTACTGCTAAGTTTTCCTTTCAGTCTTTTAAATTTCTTGGTTGTGAAAGTAGGAATTAGATGTGTTTGGGGAAGAAATACATGGTTTCTGATGTTCTCTCTTCTACATGTATTAGCTTATTGTCTTTGGAAATCTTACCCTGCAGGTATGGGAGGACATGGCTATGGTGGAGCTGGTGATGCAAGTTCAGGTTTTCATGGTGGTCATTTTGTGCATATGAGAGGATTACCTTTTCGTGCAACTGAAAACGACATTGCTAATGTGAGTGGTCATGGTATATGGTTCAGTGATTTAATTTACTTTCTAGACTATGGGGCTTGGAGACCAGGGAGTTGGAAATGATGGGAATAGATGTTGCTATTAATAGTCTAAAACTGGGATCAGTTTGGTTGTGAAAGGCTCATGAATCAAATTTGATTACATCCATACTTACTACTGAATAATTATAGAAACCTAGTAGCCAGCCAAGTAAGTGTGCTTACTGTCTGTTTCTATAAAAAAAAAAATAAAAAAAAAACTTTGCCTCAGTCTTACTAGGTACCAACCAACCTACCTACCTATATTCTAGGTTCCTTTTGGGACAGTTTTTAAAAATTCATTTAAATGGTGCTTAGAACTAAATGACAATCTGAATCAGCTACATATAGGAATTGTATTATTATTAAATGACAAGTATTTATCTTTTTTTTTTTAGTTCTTCTCACCACTAAATCCAATACGAGTCCATATTGATATTGGAGCAGATGGCAGAGCAACAGGAGAAGCAGATGTAGAATTTGTGACACATGAAGATGCAGTAGCTGCCATGTCTAAAGATAAGAATAATATGCGTAAGTGTCCTTGACTTAGATGTGATCTTGCTCACATGAAAGGACTTTCCCATAACTCGTCCAGTGTAAGCTTCTAGGATGTCTATATAGCTGTTTAACCATTGGGAGCTGTGTGGGATCTAAAGCCATATGGCTTCTATCTCCAGATAAGGGAGTATTTATTGAAAAGTGAATTTTTGGACTCTGAAGTCTTGCTTGACATGCTGCTGGAATATGAGTTTCTATAAGGGGGAAATAGGCATGCTGTTTCTACGTTCCAGAGTTGTTGTGCCATTGCAGATTAATCTCATTTATATTGATCAACTTAAGTAGCTTCATGTTACCAAAACATTTTTTAAGCTGTTAAATTTCTCAACCAGTGATTTTTTTTTTAATCTGACTCTACCTGTTACTTGTCACTAAATAAAAATAATTCTTAGATGTTAATCTTAAAAGTCCAGTTCTATGATTAAACCTGGGAGATACATATATATTTAACGGTTGTGGGGGATAATACCAACTAGAGCATCACTCTGCTGCATGCAAGAAGTAAACCAGTTGGCTCTGAAATGATTCATCTTACAGCTAAAAGAAACAGGCCTAAACCTATGCACTGTATACTTTTTTGGTGAAATCTCTTTTTTAGCCTTGTGCAACACAAATGACTTCTTTGTTTCCATCTCTCTCCCCTCCCCCCTGAAGAACATCGGTATATTGAACTCTTCTTGAATTCTACTCCTGGAGGTGGCTCTGGAATGGGAGGCTCTGGAATGGGAGGCTACGGCAGAGATGGAATGGGTATGTAAAATACTTTAAAATGAGCTGTATTGGGCACTTAACAGTCAACCTCAAACTTGTTTTTCTAATCAGGGCTACATACTTAGTAATCGGTCTCTATCTCCCCCCTTAAGATAACCAAGGTGCTTATGGGTCAGTTGGAAGAATGGGAATGGGGAACAATTACAGTGGAGGATATGGTACTCCTGATGGCTTGGGTGGTTATGGTAAGTGTCTCTGATTACTCTGATCCGGTCTGTGCTAGTACCTGAATGTGATGCAGAAAACCAAAAGTTAATGTAGTTCATATCTTGCACGCTGCTAAACTCCTAAACGATTCTTCCTATCTTTTCCTTCAGGTCGTGGTGGTGGAGGCAGTGGTGGTTACTATGGTCAAGGTGGCATGAGTGGTGGAGGTGGATGGCGTGGGATGTACTAAAGCAAAGCCAGCAAAGTCTTCACAGCATCGGGTCTACTAGACTTTCTTACAGACTTACTTTCTTTTGTATTTTAAAAACTTTATAATGACTGATGGAATGTTTTCAAATTATTTGGTAAAGTAACAGATTGTGGTGGGGGAAAAAAATCTGTTTTCTGTAGGTTTTATTTGTTGCATACTTTGACTTAATAAATTTTTATATTCAAGCCACTGATGTTGATGAGTTTTTATATACTACTTCTAAGCGTGTGCTGTTTCCCTAAGATTTGGGTTGATGCATTTTGCTACTAGCTCTACAAACAGTGGTACTAAGAATAGTGTGGTTTATGTAACTTTAATTTCTTCTGGACAATACTGTAAACACAAAGCCTAAAGGAGCATGAAGGTGACTAATTCTGTATTAATTGTGACTTGCATAATTTATCAGGCATAGGAGTTTTGAATATTCATAATTACCTAGAGGTCAGAGTATTACAGATTCTAGCCCAAGACTCCAGAATTGATCCCTTCAGCACTTAAGTACTGAAAAATGTTTCTTAAGGTGATTTTTACATTCAATTCCTTTGAACAATGGGGCTTTTCCCCACTCCTAAATTGATCCAATTTTGTTTGTCTTTTTAATGTTTATTAGAAAGATAAAAGAACCAGACATTCACTCTGGCACCTATGGTGCCACCTCTTGGACAACTGAATTCAGTTCTTAAACTTTTTTGTTAACTTGTTTTTTGTATGGGAGATAATCGTGTGACATTCACTATTGTTACAGGGTACTATAAATTGATCTAATTTAGGAATATATATATGTACTAGAGCACTGCTTGGCTCTAGTTTATGGTGGAGCAGGGGATTGAACCTAGGACTTTGGAGCCTCCGGCATGCGCATGTCTATCCCTGCCCACAATGATTTGTATTTGTACCCTTTGATTTTTTTCACTGTTGAAACACATTAGGGGTCCACACCACCTAATTAGAAAAGGTATAAAATGTCAATAAAAATTTCCAAAGCACATAAACTTTCCAGATCATTTATTTGGCTTATAAAATTCACATTTTTAAACATTGTAGGATAAAAGAATTAATTCATTGGCACCATGATAGCTAGACGAGAAAATATGTGTTAAGATAGACTGTGGGGTAATCTTTAGGTTTTACCAGTCACAAAGTAGAACTGAGTTTGGCAAGAAAACTTAAACCAAAATTAAATGGATTATGTTGTATTGCTATCATAAAAGTCAGGTTCCTAAAAGTATAAATGGAAAATAAAAGGAACTAAAGGTCATTTAAATGTTGACTGAATTTTTAGCAAAAAAAATGTTTTGAAATTGGCCCAAGCGTAGTAATAAAACTAGCATTTAAAAATTTTCATCTTCATCTCATTTTTAACAATCATGAAAAAGTTAATTCATCCCTTTGATCCAAAACAGTTCGATATTATAGTAGTTGTTGAGAACATTTCTATGACTGTACTTAAAATTGCCAAAAATGTGCATATCCTTTCTTAAGACCTCAAAAGCTTACTGGAGAAAATAACATTTCAAGTAAAATACTAGTTTCATGCTTTGGCAATTTAGATATTTAATATTAAGCTTTAATGAAATTACGTACTCAAGTGGAAAGGAAACTATAGTAAAAGAAACCCTATAAATAAACGCTTAGGAGTGATGCATGTAAGCTACAATGTCTGGAATGGGTTCACAGACTTAAAAGTGCATGGCTGAAATTAGACTAATAGGAATAAAAGTGGGGTGGGGGTATAGCATAATGGTTATGCAAAGAGACTTTGATGCCTGAGGCTCTCAAGTCCCAGGTTCAATCTCCCACACCACCTTAAAGCCAGAGCTGAACAGTGCTCTGGTTAAAAAAAAAAAAAAAAAGAATAAAAGTGGCATTCCAAGTAGTGATATCTATATAAGGATAACTATGTATACTTGATGTTCCTGGTGTAAGCATAACAGGTTAGTGTTGCTTGAAACAGTTTTCATGGCAGGACAGGACAGAGGCCATATCTTTGTCTGCTCCAGACCCTGGCTTAAAATAAAATTACTAGGTATGTAGTGAACTTTTCTCCTATAGCCCACATTACAAATAAGTTACTGGAATGGAAATGTAATAAAAGTTTTTTAAATGAAGCTTATGAAAGGCATATAAAGTTTTAATGCTTTTTGGGTTTCTCTAGTGCTTTGAAGACAGCCTATCTAGAGTAGAACTCCCCTGCTATTAATAGGTTTTATCAGGGAAAGGACTTATGCTTTCAATCTTGAAGGAAATATATGCTTAACTTTAAAAAACAACAAATCAGGCAGCATATGGAAAGACCAGTAAGTAGGTAAATGGATGGTGGTGTAACTGCTCCAAGAAGCCTAAGCTGAGTCGCTAACTCTAGAACCCATTGTTCATTAAAAGGTACAGGTACGTACTGAAGTACTGCTGCATTCCGCCCTGCCCCAGCACTGGGGCTCCCCACCTCCCCCCACTTTTTTTTTTTCCTTCATAAAGATGTATTAATGAGAAGAGGGGAAGAGAGTGACAGGACCAGAAAACTACTCTGGCATATGTGAACTCTACTTCATGCTTAAGAACTCCAAGCAGTAGCGCAGCAGGTTAAGCTTACATGGCACACAGCGCAAGGACCTGAGAAAGGATCCTGGTTCAAACCCCCGGTTCCCCACCTACAAGTGGATTTCTCTGTCCTATCCAACATCAATGGCAACAATAATGACAAGGGCAACAAAATGGGAAAAAATGGCTTCCAGGAACAATGGATTTGTAGTGCAGGCACTGAGCCCCAGCAATAAATAATCCTGGAGGCAAAAAAAAAAAACCAAGCTTTATCCACTGCGCAACCCAGTCTTCCCAGGAAGGAAGTACAAAAGGAGGATTTTTTAGAGTAAAATATTGGCCTTTTCTAGTTTCCAAATGGACAAAGGAAAGGCAAAATAACTGAAGCCTTAACCAAACTGGTGAATAATCTATTGAACTGGATTATTAATGTTTCTAAAGAAAGATTTGCGATTGAAATTTTTCTGAGAACTGCGAAGCTTTAAAGTGCATTAAAATCATAGGCACCATCAAACAGCAACTTGACAATGATCTCTGTTCTTAAGGTCTTTACAAAATAAGGCAAAATGTGTGTTAGCTCTGCTATCTGGCCTTTCAACAGTATTAAGAATTACATCCATTAGAAACTAGGCTAAAGTTATTTAGAGCATGCCCTGTTAAAAAAAAAAAAAGATTAGTGACAACGGAGAAGGGATTATCAAATGACACAACCTAATTACTATAATAAATATGTCAAAGCTAGAACTGCTACCAGTACTGTCTGAAAGCTGCTTAATAAAGGCTGTCTGCATACGTTAAATACATGTTCATAACATTCATCATAATACTCTTGATACACAAAGGTTTAGTTCTGTTGTTTCAGGGTAAGTTAGACGAACATCTCTGAATCAGCAGCGCATGGCAGGAATCACAAACCCGTACTGGCTTTGGTGAAGAAGGTAAGGGCAGTTCGTTGTCGGAACAAGCGTTACAGAAAATTTCTCCACAGTTTCTACAGTGATGCTATTCAATGGGGGGGGGGGGGAGAGAGAAGGGAAAAAAGCTTTATGAGTCAACTTAGAAGTCATCTGCGGGGGGTGGAGGGGGATGGCATAATAGTTATGCAAAGATTCTCATGCCTGAAGCTCCAAGGTCCCTAGGTTTCGTATCACACACCACAATATGCCCTCTAGAGCTGAGATCAGAAATGACGGGCAGTAACAAGGGAACACAGACATTGCTGCACCTCGCACTGAGCCAGAGCGCATGTTTCCCCATGTTCCCTGGCACATAGGTGTGCCTGCGGGAAGGCCATATCAGGAAAGGGGAGTGGTGGCAGGTGTGGGTGAAGCTCAGAAAGCGGTGAAGGCAGGCTTGGGTATATGTAAGCTAGACGTATGGGCTCGGCTTGGGGTCTACCTAGCTGGGCCAGCTGCCATGTGAGTAGAGGGCTCTCAGGCCTCTCTCTTTTGCTCTTAGTCTCTCTCCAGCAATATGGGTGTTCTCAGTTTTCTTCAGTAAGTTTAAAATTCCTGAAAATGTTTTCTCCTCAGTTCTTTGTTGGGATTATGTGTGATAAACGTTTAAATGTGAGGAACAAACTTGGCCCCTAATTCCTGACAATAAAAAAAATTTTTTTCTTTTGCACCAAAACTTGTAAACTAACTTTCCTTACCTTTCTCTTGGAAAGTGAAAATTCTTTTTCACAGAGTTTACAATGTGTGGCTTCTTTGTCTTTCAACCAAACCAGCCCCTAGCAGGAGGAAAAGTATGTAATGAGAAAACTGCTAACACTAAAAGTTAACATTTGTAAACATTTTCTTCAGCTAAGAAAATTTTTTAGAAATTAAAACATACAGATACATACTGAAAATATTTGTAGACTAAATATATGGAAACCTGGAGCCTGCAAGAAAGCTCAGTAAGTAGGATGTATGCCTTGCTACATACAGTCCAGGCTGTAGCACCGGCATCGCATAGGGGGAAGCTCTCGTACTGTCATGCTTCTTCCTCTACTGTGATTGAAAAAAAAGCAGCCCAGCGCAGTACAATCAAAATGCATGAGGGCTCAGCTACACAACACACAAAACATTTCCATAATTTTTTTTTTATTATTATTAGAGACAGGGAAATTGAGAGGGAAGGGGAGATAGGGAAAAAGACAACAGCAGCCTTGCTTCACCACTGATGAAGCTCTCCCCCTGCAGGTGGGGACCAGAGGCTTGAACCTGGGTCCTTGAGCATTGTAATGTGTGCACTTAATCAAGTATGCCACTGCATGGCCCCTCTATAATTTTTTTCTTTTTTTGCCTCCAGAGTTTTCGCTAGGGCTTGGTGCCTGCTCCTGGAGGCTATTTTTTTCCTTTTGTTACCCTTGTTTTATTGCTGTGCTACCTACCACCCGACCCCCTAAAATGTTTTGTTAGTGACAGAAAAATGTAATTTACTCCAGCAGTACCTAGGAATATATTTCAACCATGTGAAATGCATGAGCTTGGCATTATTTTACACCTTATATGCAAGTCCCTTTCACCTACTCAATTCATATACCCATTTCAGATGGGTAATGTGTGTCATTTGTTGACAGGCAAAAAATAGGTAGAGTAAGTCAAGGATACTCAAATTAATGTTTTTATTATTTATTTTGTTTATCCCCTTTTGTTGCCCTTGTTTTATTGCTGTAGTTATTGATATCATTGTTGTTGGATAGGACAGAGAAAAATGGAGAGAGGAGGGGAAGACAGGGAGGGGGAGAGAAAGACAGACACCTGCAGACCTGTTTCACCACTTGTGAAGCAACTTCCCTGCAGGTGGGGAGCCGGGGCTCGAACCGGGATCCTTACGCTGGTCCTTGTGCTTTGCGCTGCCTACACTTAACCCGCTGGGCTATCTGCCCAACTCCCAAGGATCCTCAAATTTAAAGGCAATTTCATTTGTAGACACATGTAGGAAAATGGGCAAAACTATTCCCACGGGTTTCTAACAGTTATTAATACCTGATTCTACTGGGTTGTTGGGAAAGTCACGACATGTATTTCTATGCATAAATGTGTCATGACTTTTCTGACGACATCATAATATGGGAAAGAGATGGATCTCTGTCAACCAAGTTCCCCATTTACTCTGTCTCTATACTAGGACTCAAGTAATATATGTAGTCATTCCTTTCTACTTGAAGAAGACTTCCTACTCACCTGCAGTGCTTTATTGGCTTCTTTTATATCTTCTATTTTAAGTTTTGACCTAAAAAGAATACAAGTATGTCCAAATTTCAGTATAGGTAATTAGAGAATTCAGTAATTCATTAGAAACGTAATTTTTTTGTAAGCATGATTATTGCATGACACTTATGATCACCATTGGCTAGCAGTTTCTGTATTCTCTTAAATGTTTTAAAGCAAAATGTACTTTTAAGGAAATAGTGGCATTTCATGAAATTATGACAATTATAATAGCTATCATTATAGGGTATAGTGTACCAGCTACCATGCTGTATAACTTTTGTATGTATCGTCTTATTTGTCTAAAAAAAAAAAAAAAGAAAGAAAGAAAGAAAGAAAGAAAGAAAACTATCTTATAGCAATGAAGAAAGTAGAGGCTGGAAGACAGCCCTTACCATGGCCATGGCACACAGGCTGGCTCCAAATGCTTGCACCTAAGAGGAATGCCATGGTACTGTGGGCGCCCCTCTATATGATGGTAAGAACAAGCAAGTCTTACATACTTAGGCTCTGACTGAAACAGTGCAGAGTAAAGAAGGCCTGATAAGGATAAGTCATTTGTAACAGGTCACAGAGGTAATCGGGAAAGCTAAGGTTGGGCTGGCTGGGTAGTGCCACATACGCTACAATCTACAAGGACCTGGGGCCCAAGACCCTAGCCCCCACCTGTAGGGGGAAAAGCTCTGCAAGTGGTGAAGCAGGGCTGCAGGTGTCTCTCTGTCTCCCTATACCTCTCCATTCCTCTCAATTTCTGGCTGACTATACAGTAAATAAAAGATTAAAAAAAAAAAATAGGGACAGAGGTATGTAGCACAATGGTTCTGCAAAGAGACTCTCATGCCTGACACTCTGTGAAGTCCCAGGTTCAATCCCCCACACCACCATAAGCCAGAGTTGAGCAGTGCTCTGGTAGAAGAAGAAAACAAACAACTATATATATCCATCTTATCTAGATATATGTTAACGTAATGGGAAGACTAAGGTTCAAAGCTTGATCTCTGTGAATACTAAGTCCACATTACACAGATGCAAGTATGTTAACAGTGGTGGCTGAAGAGATGCCTCAACTAGGACTTCCATGTCTAAAGTTCCTGATTTTAGCCCCAGATTGATTTTAGTACCAGAGCAGAGCTCTGACCTCTCCCTCTCATGGGAAACTAATATGAAATAAAAATAAATCTTATGGTTCAGGAAATGGCAAAAGAGATAGAGCACTGGACTTACAAACATGAGGCTCTGAGTTCGAGTCCCAGGATCACATATGTCTGAATGATACTCTGATCTTTCCCCCACTTTCCTTTACAAATAAATATTTTTCTAAAGATAGGTCAGTGATAAGCCTATACTAATTTTAAAGATCATTAGACCTGATTTCTAAATAAAGTTTGTAGAATTTCTATCAAAAAATCAATAGATAAATAAGCAGGCTGGACTGGGGACACTGCATATGGTTATGCAAAACAAATTTCAAGCCTGAGACTTTAAGATACCAGGTTCAGTTTTTTTTTTAAATTTATATATATTTATTGCATAAGGATCCCAGTTCGAGCCCCCGACTCCCCACCTACAAGGGAGTCACTTCACAAGTGGTGAAGCAGGTCTGCAGGTGTCTTTCTCTCCCCATCTCTGTCTTCTCCTCCTCTCTCCATTTCTCTGTCCTATCCAACAATAACGACATCAATAATAACTACAACAATAAAACAACAAGGACTACAAAAGGGAATAAACCACCTGACTCCCAATTTTTTTTTTTTTCCTACCAGAGCACTGATTAGCTCTGGCTTATGGAAGTACGGGGGGAGGGGGTTTGAACTTGGGACTTCAGAACCTCAGGTATAAGGGTCTGTTGGGGTAATCAGTGTGCTATATACACCCACCCCCCAGTTTCAATTCTATAGCAGTGCCATAAACCAGAGCTGAGAAGTGCAATGACAGAAATAATAACAAATCTTAGAAAAAAAGAAAAGAAAATTGAGCCAGTCGGTAGGCACCTGGTTGAGTGCATGTTAAAATCCACAAGGGCCCAAGTTCAAGCCCTTAGTCCCCACCTGCATGAGGAAAGCTTCCTGAGTGGTGGTGCAGTGCTGCAGGGGTCTCTCCCAGCTCAGCAATATGTGCTCAACAGCCTGGGAGGCAGCATAGTGGGCGAAGTGCTAGCTTCTCAAGCCGGAGTTCTCGAAGTCAATCCTGGGCACTGCATGTGCCAGAGTGATGCTCTGATCCCCTCTCTCCTCTTCTCCTGTTAATAAATAAATCTATCTCTGTGTGTCTGTGTATTTATTTTTTGTCCTTATTTGGGGTTCACCGCTGTGGGTGGTGAATAACTTTCAGACGGAGAGGAGGGGAAAGATACCACAGTTCCAAAGCTTCCTCCAGTGCTACAATACTCGCATGTGGTGAACAGGGGTTTCAAACCCGGGTTATTCATCATGCACGTGGCTAAGCACGCAACCCTCTTATGCCAGAGATGAGCCGTGTTCTGGTCCTCTCTATATATAAATAAAGTGTGCTGATTTGCTCTGTGTGAGATCCAGGTTTTAGCCTGGCCCCCACAGCACTGAAGGAAGTTTCAGTGCTGTGGTCTCTTTCACTCTCTCTGCCTCTGTCTCTATTTGGAAAAGTCACCCTGTCGAGAGGTGAAGCCCTGTCTCTGAGTGTCAGGAGTTAGTTCAACAGGTAGTACACATCACTATGTGTGAGGCTCTGGTGGGCAGCTCCATGGATGGGGCAGTGGTGCTTTGATCTCTCTCTCTCTCTCTCCCTCTCTCCCCCTTTCTCTCTCTTTCCACTCATAAGTATATAGAATGAAAACATTGGACTGGGCAGCCAAGAGGTAGTGCAGTGGAGAAGGAGAAAATGGCCCACAGGAATAGTGGAGTTGAGTAGACACTGCATCCCAATGACAACTCTGGTGGTAAAAAAAAAAAAAAAAAAAAAAGGTTTGGAATGGCTTGTCTGGCAGTATCACCCATGTGAAAAGCCCTTGGTTCAGTCTCTAGAGCTACATATAAAAGAGGAGGTTTTCTGGGCTGGGAAGATAACAATGGTTACACAAAAGACTATCATGCCTAAGCCTATGAGGTCCAAGGTTCAATCCCTAGTCCCACCCTAAGCAACAGCTGAGAAGTGCTCTGGTAAATAAATTGATATATATATTCAATATAATAGTGGTATATCCAGTTTAGACGAAAACCTTCCGGTTTACCTCAGACACTTGGCACATCAGTGGAACTGCTAACCCAAAATGCAGGTATAGTGAACAGGAAGAAAATGTGAGAAAAAGGGGTCAGGTGGTGGCACACCAGGTTAAGTGCACACATTACAGTGTGCAAGGTCCTAAGTTCAAGCCCCTAGTCCCCACTTGCATGTAGGAAGCTTCACGAGTGGTGAAGCAGGGATGCAGGTGTCTCTCTTGCTCTCTATCTCCCCTTCCCTCTCGATTTCTGGTTGTCTCTATCCAATAAAGATAATAAAAAAATTGTTTTAAAGAAAATGTGAGAAAAACAGAACGTCATTTCTCCATCTTGTCTCTAGGAACCCAATAATATTAACTGCAATAGCAGCACAATGTAGGAAG
This sequence comes from Erinaceus europaeus, assembly GCF_950295315.1. NCBI lineage: Eukaryota > Metazoa > Chordata > Mammalia > Eulipotyphla > Erinaceidae > Erinaceus > Erinaceus europaeus. Next base: position 19,856,137 of record NC_080162.1, read on the forward strand.
TTAACCCCCGACTCCAAATGGCATAAAACACCTTTCAATTCTCATAATGTTGGTTTCTATTTCTTTTTATTATCTTTATTTATTGGATAGAGACAGCCAGAAATTGAGAGGGAAGGGGGTAAAGGAAAGAGAAAGAAAGACAGAGAGATATCTACAGCACTGTTTCACCACTTGCAGGTGGGCACTGGGGGCTTGAACCCGGGTCCTTCCACACTGTGATATGTGCACTCCACCGAGTGCACCACCACCTGTCTACTCAGTGTGTCTTTTTCTTTCTTCCTTCCTTCCTTTCTTTTTCTCCCTTCCTTCCGTCTTTCATCTTTATTTATTGGCTAGGGACAGCCAGAAGTTCAAGAGGGCAGGAGGAGACAGAAAGGGAGAAAGACATACACCTGTAGCACTGCTTCACCACTCACAAAGTTTGTCCCCTGCAGGTGGGAACCTGGGGTCCCAACCTGGATCCTTGCACATTGTAACATGTGCGCTCAACCAGGTGTGCCACCACCCAGCCCCATGTTGCTTTCTATTCAAAACAATTGGAGAAAGATTTCTCCATCTGAAAATTTGACTGTTATGAACCTGAGAAAAATACATTAAATGAACTTCTGAAATTTTTGATTTGAAGAAATTGAAGTCTTACTTTTCATCTACTAGAAAAGGCTGCCAGATAAGGTTGCTAAAGTGAACATAACTTTTAACAAAATCTTTTCATTCTAGTCTTGTTAATTTTTAAAGTTTTTGTTTGGTTATGTTTTCTTTAATAGCTCATCTTTTTTTTTTTAATTTTATTTGTTTATCAATGAGAAAGATAGGAGGAGAGAGAAAGAACCGGACATCACTCTGTTACATGTTGCCAGGGATCGAACTCAGGACCTCATGCTTGAGAGTCCAGTGCTTTATCTACTTCACCACCTCCTGGACCACCGTATCTTTATTTCCTACATTTAAATTTTTCTGACTTTAGCAGAACAAGTTTAGCACACTTGTGCATTTAAGAAAGTCAAAACTACTTAGCAGAAGGAAAAAAGAGAAATTACTCGCTAAGTTTGTTGCCAAGTTCTTGAAGAGCCTGCTCCTGCTCGTGATAGATTTTTTTCAACTGCTGGTTTTCATCCTGCAGGTTAAGGAACTCCTTCAAAATAGTAAGAGAGAAAATTCACTTTAAGAGAAACAAGAAGCTCCACATATACACGCATCATTAATTAGGAACATGTATAGCTTTTAGCTTTGAATGAAAAAAAAAAAAAAAAACACAGAACTTCCTACGTCTAGTTTTCATCCTTAATTATTTCACACTCATTTAATCTACTTACTTGGCTGTGTGTGTGTATTATAAATTCATCTTCTTTTTTTAAAATCTGCTGTCAGGCAATGAACCCCAGGTCGCAAGGGACGCACAATATTGCTGAGCGGCCTCCATAGCCCAGCGTTTTATTCTTTAGTTATTTTGAGAAAATGAGACAAATGGGGAGAGAGAAAGGAGAGATGCCGTAACACTACGTCAGCATTCAACGAACTAACTAGGTGCTGTGCGTGGCCAAGTGATGCCAGAGCTCAAAGCCAGGGTCTCAAGCACAACATAGCATGCAGTCTACCAGGTGAGCTATCCCCAGCCACTCTACTGGTAATTTTTTAAAAGAACTGGCATATTTTTTTCCTTGTTATAAATGTATATTATGATTTGATTATCTCTTTTTTGATAATTAAAACAATCTAATTGTTTTGTTTTCTTGAGAGATACAAAGGGAAAGATACAGAGAGAGAGAGAGAATCAGCACACTGCTCCGCTCCTGCTTATGGTGGGGCTGGGGACTGAACCTGAGACCTCAGAGCCTCAGGCATGAGAGTATCTTTGCTATCTCCCCAGCCAATCTGGTTGTCCCTGAAACTAGCTGTGACTAGATCAAACAGATAGATCACTGGCTAGGTCACATGTCTCTCCCTTTTCTGTGTCTCTGTGTTTGAATGAAAAAGCCATCCTGGGAGCAGTAAAATCTTCTATGTGTAAGGTGTTAGCTCTGCAGTTTAACAAAAACTTTCAAGGGGGCTGGGCAGTAGCACATCGGGTTAAGTGCATATGGCGCAAAGTGCAAGGACCCACTCAAGGATCCTGGTTCGAACCCCACTTGCAGAGGGGTCACTTCCTAAGCAGTGAAACAGGTCTGTAGGTATCCATCTTTCTCCTCCCCCACTTTCTGTCATCCCCTCCTCTCTCAATTTCTCTCTGTCCTATCCAACAACAACAATAACAATAATAAGGGCAACACAAATGGGGGAAAAAACTTTCAAGATAAACTTTTCTGGGTGAAGGTAGATAGCATAATGATTATGCAGAGAATCTCATGCCTGAGACCTCAAAGCCCCAGGTTCATTACCCCCACCACCACCACCATAAACCAGAGTTGAGCAGTGCTCTGAGAAAAACAGAAATAATAGGGGCCAGGCGGTAGTACACCAGGTTAATCAAACAAATCAGTGTGCAAGGACCCAGGTTCAATCCCTTGGTCTCCTCCTATAGAGGGTAAGCTTCATAAGGAGGAAAGCAGGGCTGTCTCTCTGTCTCTTTCCCAACCTAACTCTCCCCCCCCCCACTTCTCTCTCTGACTCTACTCAAGTAATAAATCAATAATAAAGTTTTCAGTTTTACCAGATTTACTTGTGTTTCCCTCTACACAGGACCTCACACATGTATGATTTCATTGATCTGTTTTTCAGATAGCAAGGGAGAAGCCACAGACAGTGCTTACTCCAGTGCTGTAGCACTCCTATGTGGTACCGGGGCTTAAACAGGAAAGTAAGTCTTCTGCATAACCATTATGCTATCACCCAACCTTCTAGTCCACTTTTATTTTTAAGTAGTTATTTAATATGAGGCAGAAGTTAGATGCGGTGCTGGGGAGCTGGAGTAGGAGGCACGAGTTACCTGAGCTACTTCCCCAGCTGCTATTTCTGAATACAGCTATTTTATTTATTTCATATGAGCTAGTAAGAGAGCAACAGAAAGAGAGAAGACAAACAAAAACCCCGCCAGTGTGCCAAAGATCAAATAGGGAGCCTCAGGCACGCAAGTCCTGCACGATACCCATTTAGCTATTTCTTTATATTTACTTTTATTCTTAAAAAAAAAAAAAAAAAACACGTTATGAAGGGCCAGGCGGTGAAGCACCTGGTTGAGCGCACACATTACAGTGCACAAGGACCCAGGTTCAGGCCCCTGGTCCCCACCTGCAGGGGAAAAGCTTGATGAGTGGTGAAGCAGGGCTGCAGGTCTCTCTCCCTCTGTATCTTCCTCTGCCCTCCCAATTTCTGTCTCTATCCAATAATAAATAATGAAGTAAATTAAAAAAAAAAACAGTTATGCATCACTCATATATGGAATTTAAGAAACAAAGCCAAGGAAAAGACATGAAAAAACATTTAAGAAAATACAGAAGCTGGAGGCCAGGCAGTAGCATAGTGGGTTAAGCACACATGGTGCAAAGCCCAAGGACCGGCGTGAGGATCACGGTTCGAGCCCCCAGCACTCCACTTGCAGGAGATGGCTTCACAGGTGGTGAAGCAGGTCTGCAGGTGTCTACATCTCTCTGTCCCCCTCCTCTCTTGATTTCTCTCTGTCCTATCCAACAAAAATGACAGCAATAACAATAATAATAATAACAACAAAAACGATAAACAAAGGGCAACAAAAGGGAAAAAAAACAGCTTCCAGGAGCAGTGGATTTGTAGTGCAGGCACAGAGCCCAGCGATAATCCTGGAGGCCAAAAAAAAAAAAAAGTTTAAAAAAAAATGCAGAAGCTACATCTGCAGATCCGCAGTTACTAACCGAGGAGGGAGGAATGCGCACGGCAGACAGCTGCGGGCAGACAGTGACTCTTTGTGGAGGGTGAGGGATACTAACACACATTCTGGGTAAATGTGAAAGTGGACCCAGCAGACAACACAGGCTCCTTCTAGTCCTCCATTTCAAACATGTTAAAAATAGGGTCTGGTGACATCACTCCACTGGGAGCATACCTGCCTTGTCATGCACATGGCCTAGGTTGGAGCCTGGAAACTTCAGTGCTATGGTGTCTCTTGTTATCTCTCTTCTTCTATCTGAAAAAGTTGGTCTGGACCAGTCAAATTACAGTGATGATCCAAAAAAGTTAAAACAAAACATCTCTTTAAGATTTACTTATTGCGTTGGCAAAAAAAGCTCACTTGTGTGCTGTTTGCCATGTACGTGACCCGGGTTTGTGCAGACCTCCAGCAGACTAAAGGAAGCATCAGTGTTGTGCTCTCTTTTGGTCTCTCTGCCTCTCTGAGTCACAGGAAAAGGATTCACTTATTTATTCGTGAGACAGAGAAAGAACCACCAGACTATCCCTATGACACAGATACTAGATATTGAACTTGGAACCTCCTGGTTGCAAATCCAAAGCTTTATTCACTGTATCACCTTCAGGGCCACTATATATTTATTTTTAGGAGGGTGGTTATGCACAATGGTTATGCGAAGAGACTCTCACACCTGAGGCTCCAACGTCCCAGGTTCAATCCCCTGCATCATCAAAAGCCAGAACTGAGCAGTGCTCTGGTTAAAAAAGAAAGAAAAGAAAGAGTAAAAGGCCAAAGTACTGTTCAGCTCTGTCATATGCGATGCCGGGGACTGAATATGGAGCCACATACATCCAAGACCAGGTCTCTGACAGTTAGCTATCTCTCTGGCCCTATTTTATTTATTCTTTGAGAGACAAGAGAAGCAGGCTAAGAGAGAGGAGTGGATACTGGAGGAAAGAGAGACCAGAGCTCTATTTGATCATGTTCAGTGCCAGGATTAAAACTGGGGTCTCCTGTATGAGAGGCATGCACTATACCCGCTCAACAACCTTCCCCACCGCAAAACATTTACTTTTTTAAGGCTAATGATTTGTTGGGTCTCATTTCTAAGATGAGATAGGGCATCTTTCTCCTTTTGAAGATCTTCCTGCAAAGTCTGCCTCCATTCCTTCTCAATCTTCAAATCAGTTTCCAGTTGTGTCCTTGAATGACAAATAATACACAGACGCTCAGTACTGTTTCTTACAGATATCTGCATGTACTTTTAGATAAGAGCCTCTTAGTGGTCGATTAGTTTTGTCTTTATAATGCATTTCCTTTGGCATTTTCTTTTGTAAATATTTTTGATGAACAAGTTTAACAGCACAATTTTCTGATCCTAACAATATTGGTTAATTTGCCTTCTTAATTAAAATTTTACATTGTTTATTAATTAATTCTATATACATAAATAAATGCTATATAAGCATTGAGTGGTTTTTTTTTTAACATTTACTTATCCATATTTTATTGTAAATGAAAGAAAAGTTTCTATCAGACAAAGAAAAAGACAGACAAGCAAAGAGTCCCCTCTAGTATATGTAATGCTGGGGATTGAACCAGGAAGCTCAAGAATGCAAGGCTAATGCTCTACTAGTTGCCTCCCAGCCTATGGCTTAAAAAGTATACATGCAAGATAAAGAACCAGAGCATAACTCTGGCACACAGTTGCCAAGGATCAAACCCAGGACCTGAGGATCTCACGTTCTTAGGCCCAGTGCTATAGCCACTGTGCTACCTCCCAGGCTGTGAGAAATATGGGTTTTAATTAATTACATTTCTGCGCCATGTAAAAACTTTACAGCAATAGCCCAGGGAGGTGGTACAGTGATTACAACGTTGGGCTTGGGAACAGAAGGCCCCAGAGTAGTGCTTTGATTCTTTCCCTCCTTTTCTCTCTCTGCTACTAATAAATAAGTAGATGGATAAATATATTTTAATTTTATATAAAGCCTAAAGTATTGCTATCATATAAGAATTAGGACAACATATCAAATGGCTATCAGTAGCAGAAAAATCAGACTAATTATGGGACAGGTCTAAGACAAAGGGACAGTGGAGGAAAACCAACACTGTACAGAAATTTCAGTTCACATTTGCATCACTATAACAGCAGATACTAACAAAACAAAGCAGAGAAATCTCTAGATTTTAGGATGACAATCGCTCCAATTATTATTACTCACAATAGGTAAGATAGGTCCTTACCTATTATAGTATACCATTAGGTCTCTGCGAATACTGGAATTTCTAATGTTTTCCATTTTAATTGCAACATTATGTCATAATATTTATAGTATCATGCTATTACCATATTTTCCATTTTTATGTTAAATATTTGATTAGTTGATATATTTTCTCATAAATTAGCATTTTGTCTATAGTCACATTGCTTTGCAATGAAGTAAACTGTATTTTTATTAGTCAGTTTGAAGAGATAACTCAAAATATATAGAATATAGTAGGAGGTAGGCGGTAGCGCAGCGGGTTAAGTGCAGGTGGCGCAAAGCGCAAGGACTGGCTTAAGGATCCCGGTTCTAGGCCCGGGCTTCCCACCTGCAGGGGAGTCACTTCACAGGCAGTGAAGCAGGTCTGCAGGTGTCTATCTTTCTCTTCCCCTCTCTGTCTTCACCTCTTCTCTCCATTTTTCTCTGTCCTATCCAACAATGACGACATCAGTAACAACAACAATAAAAAACAACAACGGCAACAAAAGGGAATAAATATTTTTAAAAATTAAAAAAAAGAAAATACTAAAAATATATAGAGAATGTTGATAAGTACTAGCTTACTACATGCTGAATATGTAAAGATAATTTAAAAAATTTTAAAAAGTAACTAAAGTACCTAATGTCTTGTTTTTGTTTTGTTTCACAGTGCCTTGTTTAGTGGCCTCATCTTCCAGGATCAGCAAAAACATTGAATGAAAAAGCAAAGAGTGGTCTGGAAGGTGGCGTAGTATAAAGCATTAGACTCTCAAGCATGAGGTCCCAAGTTCAATCCCTGGCAGCACATGTACCAGAGTGATGTCTGGCTCGTTTTCTCCCTCTCTTCCTTTCTCATTAATAAATAAAATCTTAGAAGAGTTTTAGAATGTTAAAAAAACTAATAAAAAAAATTTTGTTGGGAGTCTGGCGGTAGCACAGCGCGTTAAGCGCACGTGCCGCAAAGCGCAAGGACGGGAGCAAGGATCCTGGTTCGAGCCCCCGGCTCCCCACCTGCAGGGGAGTCGCTTCACAGGCCGTGAAGCAGGTCTGCAGGTGTCTGTCTTTCCTTCTCTCTGTCTTCCCTTCCTCTCTCCATTTCTCTCTGTCCTATCCAACAACGACGACATCAACAACAATAACTACAACAACAATAAAAAAAAACAAGGGCAACAAAAAGGAAAATAAATAAATAATTTTTTTTTTAAAAAAATTTTGTTTCTAATACATGGTGGTCACCAAAGTCAGAAACAAGAAAGGGATAAATAAAAAACAGAAAAATTAGAACCTGGAATATCTAGGAGGATATATATGTAAAAATAAGTACTATGGCACTACTATGAATAGAGTAAAAAAAAACACCCCTAAAAAACTCACAGACCAGGAGCTGGGTGGCTAAGTGGCGGTGCACCCGGTACAATACACACACTAATAAGTGCAAGGACCCAACTTAACCTACCTGTAGGGAAACTTCAAAGCAGTGGGGCAGTGCTGTACATGTAAGAGGCACTGATTCAAAAAACAGAGGGGGTGGAGGGGGCAGGGGAAATGAGAGGAAGTCAGTTGAAAAAAATAAATAATTAAGCAGGGAAGATAGCATAATAATTACGCAAACAGACACTCATGCCTGAGGCTCCAAGGTCCCAAATTCAACCCCCCACACCACCATAAACTAGAGCTGAGTCTCTATCTCTCTATAACTTTCTCTCTGTACCTCCCATTAAAAAATTAAATAAAACATTTAAAAGACGAATTTTCCAAAGAAACCATAGCAATCTAAACGTGTAGGCAAAGCACTACACAATAGAATATACAAAAAACAAAACCTGACAGAACTGAAAATAGAAATCACAGTTATGTGGTACGGAAGATGCCACAGTGGATAAAGCATTGGGACGCTCAAGCATGAGGTCCTGAGTTCAATCCCCAGCAGCACATGTACCAGAGTGATGTCTAGTTCTTTGTCTCTCTCCTCCTGTCTTTCTCATTGATAAATAAACAAAATCTAAAAAGAAAAAAGAAATCCCAACTATAGAGCTGGAGAGGTAACATAATAGTTGTGCAAATGACTTTCACACCTGAGGCTCCCAGGGCCCTGATTCAATCTCCAGCACCGCCACAAGCCACAGGTGAGCAGCACTCTGGTTCTCTCTGTGTGAATCTTTCTATCTCTCGTTACAATAAATAACATATCTTTTACAATCATAGTGAGCTATTTCAACAAAGTCATTCCCTGTTCCCAATACTTATTTATTTATTTGTTTGGATAGAGACAGAGAAATCAAGAGGGAAGAGGGAGAAAGATAACCTGCAGCACTGCTTCACTGCTCATGAAGCTTCTCTCCTGCAGGTTGGACCTGGGGCCTGAACCCAGATCTTACACGCTGTAACATAGAGGGCCTACTGGGTGAGCCACTACTAAGATCCCAAAGCCTTCCTTACTAAACAGAAAGACAGCAAGGACAGAGAATTTAATATTCAACCAGTAGGGTGAGGCAGAAAGCAAACTGGCTATGCTAAAAAACTTTCACTCCTGAAGCTCCAAGGTCCCAGGTTCAACCTCCCTGCATGACCACAAGCCAGAACTGACTAGTGAGTGCTCTAGTTAAAAAACTTAGCCAGTCGATCTAAGTTTACCAGTTACACATCTTACAAAGTATGTATTCTTATTTAACCAAGTCTATATTTTCTTTTTTGTCTACTGGGGTTTTTTTGGGGGGAAGTTACGAGAGATAGAGCCCAGAGCCTCGTGCATGTTCTCTATGTCCCAGCCCCGATTTCTGCATTTCCTATTGGTGTCTTCTTTTAATAAAAAAGGTGGATACTGGTGAAATAATACTGATGTTTATAAATTAAAAATTAAGCCTGTCAATCTGCCATTACTGTCCCTATGTGTATTATATGAACTTTTTTCTATGCAGGTATAAATATATATGTACAGTTTTAACTTTATAAAAATGTATCAATTTGTATAGTTATGCAACTGTTTTATTCAATTCAATGACATATACTGCCAACCTTAGTAGCTAGTTATGCGTAGATCTACAGATGCAGTAATAAAAACATTCTCAAAAACATCATGTTCTTTGACAATATAAATTCCCTGAAGTAACAAAGACCTATTATACTCAGTTTCCAGATACAAAAAAGTCATCAGATTAATGTTAAATAACAGCAGAAAGAATAAAACTCTATCTGAGGGGGGGGGAAAAAGTAGCAAAAAAGAATTGGAAGAACTCCATAAAACTAGGGAGACAGCGTAATGTTCAGGCGAAAGATTTTCAAGCCTGAGACTCCAATCATAGCGCCACCATAAACATGAGCTGAGCAGTGCTCTGATGTTCTCTCTCTCTAAAATAAATGAAACATTTTTAAAAAGAAAGAACTATATAGACAATAAAGGGAATAAAAATATACATTTTATCATAATTATGTTTTCCAATGTATTATTATAAGAACTCCACAATCTAGCTGGCATCATCAAATAAATTAAAGATAAGAGCCACTCTACTGTTAACGGGTGGAAATTCCATCAGTTACAGATATTTGTTTCCAAGAAAGAACTACTCACAGCTGTTTCTCTTTTTGGGAGATCTGTTTCTGTAGACTGTCGGATTTACTCTGACATTCTTGGAGCAATTTCCTGTCCTCATCTTCAGCATCCATTTGCGCCTTCTCTGCTTGCTGCAATCTGGTGTAATTCAAATCAACTTTGGGTAAAACTGAGGCTAGAACTAGGGTGTAAAGGGGTGAAGAAGACAAATAAAAGAAAAATGGGGAAATAGAAACATTTCTAAATGAAAACAAAGTTTGGGGGAAACTCACAAACTCAAACGTGAAAGAGCCACACAATGTCTAGAAGTTGTTTTGTGATTTTTTTTCAATATAACATATAATATGCCCAGATTACTAGCTTCAAATTTGTTTTATTTCTTATTCATAATTAACAATGCGAAGCAATACAGCCTTTACCACATATGTAGAGAGCATAATGAGATTTTCAAAGTATAATAGGTGTATTAGTGACTTTTTACAAAACCATAAAAAGCACAGTATTTGTGTCTAAGCTACGTGGAGAATTGACACTGTGATCTATTCTGCTGAGATGTGTATGCCAGGAATCAAGTGTGCTACAAGGCCAAGAGCGTAGACCCGTAACTGCTTCAAATAAAAGCCAAGTGTCCTCTATAGGATCTTTATGCAATTAGTGAACTATACCAAAGCTGTATTTACGTGTGTACATGTTTATGTGCTTGTGTTTTAAGATTTAAAAAAATTGAATACTTGTTGGCAACATCTCCTAAATATTATGATTATCCCTCATCATTCAATTTTTTGTAACTCTTTTTTTTTTTTAATTTTTTTTACCAGAGCACTACTCAGCTCTGGCTTATGGTGCTGTGAGGAACTGAACCTGGGGTTTTGGAGCCTCAGGCATGAGAGTCTATTTGCATAATCATTATGCTATCTACCTCCACACTGAATTTTTTTAAATTAGGGAAAATATGATTTTCACTTTTTCTATTTTTACTTGTAAATCACTCCTTCTTCCTGTGCTTACTCCCTGCTTTCTATAGCCATCTATTTTTCTTAAGAAACTTCTATTCAATAAACAAAACAAAAACAAAAAAAACTTGTTTCTTCTTTCCTCCCATAAAAAAAAAATCACACTAATGAGGTAACCCTCAAACATTTCATAATTCCTAGGAAAAGTTCATTTTAAATCTAAGTTAGAAATATTAAAGTAAGCATATAGGGCTTAAGCATTTCTTTAAGTTTACATTAATTAAAAGTCTAAGTGAGGTAGGCCTTGAAGTTGTGCTATCAGCAGCGTCAAAGAAGGAACTGCAAAAACTAAAGTGTGAAAGCACACGACGATGGCCAGTCTGGAATGTGAACTATTTTAAAACAGTAAAAGTCAGTAAAGGAGTCACTAGGTAAAGAGTGGAAACAGGTTTTATCTATTTAAAAAAAAAAAAAAAAAAGAGTGGAAACAATTGGGGAGGGAGAAGTCTGTACCAACATATTACCAAACCAAAAGTTAACTTGTGTTAAAGTTTTATATTTTCCATCAAAAAGCAGCTAAAAAGATAAACTGTATTTGAAAAGCCTGACCTCCAAAGGGTCAATACTCAAATCAGCCTTTGTGCACGAAGTTTGAAGAATGTGTTTCTAGAAGTCCAGGCGCACCCACTCGGCTTCATGGCCGTGTACTACCACAGGAGCTGATCAAGAAGCGTACAGGGCTCCTAATACCCTTTGAGAATATGCAAATAGTATATATTTTTTCTGTTTAATGTATTATAAAGGTGTTAATTCTCTTTTAGTCTCTTTAGATACAAGTGTCTTTCAAGAAGTGTACAGGGCTCCTAATGCCCTTTGAGAATATGCAAATAGTATATATTTTTTCTGTTTAATGTATTATAAAAGTGTTGATTCTCTTTTAGCCTCTTTAGATACAAGTGTCTTTCAGAAAGATATATCTTTGACGAGCTTGTACTGGTCCTGTGTGTCACTGCTGGCACATTTCACCAACGACATTGCAATTGTTCTAGTTTGAGTTAACAAATCATTGTCACTTCATAATGGAATGGACAGAAATCAAAGACAGAAAAAGATAATAAAGATGTTCAAAATGTAAAAATGGGGGTAAAGAAAACAAAAAAGAAAAAAGAAGAAAGAGGATGTCAATAAAAGAATATTCATGTCAGGAAAGCATTAATAGTTATGTTTTGCATAAGTAGATTCAAAGAAAGCAATGGTAAGACACATGTTGGCACCAACATGACAAGTCAATGGAAACACATTACATTTTCCAACAATAAAAGTGAAAAATGCCAATACAAAACAGTCCAATTTAAATAAAACTATTTCTTGGGCTGGGGTGTGGATCCTAGTTCAAAAAAACGCAAAACTAAGCTGCCAACTCAGAAAGGTTGATTTCAGTTAAAAGAAATGGTGAATGACAAAGGATATGACAATTAATATGCATGGAAATCGATCAGAGATAACCCCACCATGGATAGTGTTCTTCCCCTCCCCCCCAAAGATTTGTTTGTGTATTTGTTTTATGTAATAGACTGAACCATATTAAATTGCCAGTATTAGGTCTTTAAAAAAAAAATGGCAACTTCAAATGAATTAGCCTAATATAAAGCAACTTGATTCCATGCAACAACCAAAACAAAAAGGCAAAATTCTGCTGGATTAAGAAATAAAAAGTCCCAAATTAAATTTTTGTACAGTTTCTCGTGACAGGTATCAAAAGTGCCAAGTAACAAAAAGGGGGAGGGGAGGAAAAAAGAAATCCAGAATAGATATGCTGTACCTTTGTTCCAGCTGCCTCATGGCTGCAGTAATTGTGTTGGTTTTTTCTTCTAGTTGAGCCATTATTTCATTTTTTTCTTTCAAACCATCCTCTGAACCCTATTTATAAAAACATAAAAGCTACAGTGGTTTTTGTTTTTACTTTTACCAGAGCACTGCACAGCTCTGGCTCATGGTGGTGCTGGGGGTGGGACCTGGGACTCTTGCTACCTCAGGCATGTAAAGTCTTTTTGCTTAACCATTATGCTATCTCCTCACTCTGATTTTTAAACTTGAATATTTCTTAGCTTTGCATTTCATGTTGCAATGGTACTGTTACTTTGAAATGAGCCATGAGGCCAGGTAGTGGTGCACTTGATTAAGCACACGTGTTATAGTGAACAGGGACATGGGTTTTAGCCCTTGTTCCCCTCTGGCAGGAGAGGAGCTTCACAAAGTGTAAAGCAGTACTGCAGATGTCTCTCTCTCTCTCCCCATCTATTTTACCCTTCCTTCCCTTCAGATTTCTGTCTCTAGCCAATAAATGAATAATTTTAAAAAAGAAAAAAGATAGTTATTTATTTATTTATTTTGCCTCCAAGGTTATTGCTGGGGCTCGGTGCCTGCACTATGAATCCACTGATCCTGGAGGCCATTTTCCTCCCGTTTTGTTGCCCTTATTGTTGTTGGATAGGACAGAGAGAAATCAAGAAAGGAGGGGAAGACAAAGAGGGGAAAGAAAGACAGACACCTGCAGACCTGCTTCACCGCTTGTGAAGTGACCCCCTCCCCTGCAGGTGGGGAGCCGGGGGCTCAAACCAGGATCTCTACACGAGCACTTAACCCACTGCCTTACCGCCCGACACCCCCCCTCTCCTCTTTTTTAGATTAAGATATTCTCATAGCAATCAGGCAGGTGATTTGGTGGTATGTAAAGCACAGGACTTGCATGCGAGGTCCTGGGTTCTATCAACATATGCTCTGATTTCCTTATGAAATAAATAAATAAAATGATAAAGAATATTTTATATATAGGGTCAGGTGGTGGCGTACCTGGTTAAGCGCACACATTACAGTGCACAAGGACCCAGTTCCCAGCCCCTGGTCCCCACCTTCAGGGGGAGAGCTTCACGAGAGGTTAATCTCTGTCTCTACCCAATAATAAATCAATAAATATTATATAAATAAATAAAAATTTAAAAATAAATCTTAAATTAAAAAAACAAAACTCAAAGCAAGATAGCTCAAGAGGCAGTTCTCCCAGGGATCAGCATTCATGAGGACTTGGGGTCAGGCCCCATCCAGGATGGGGGGGGGGCTGCGTATGTGCAGGGAGCTTCGCAAACAATGGGGCAGTGGAGTAGTGTCTGTCTGTCTCTCACTCTGTCTCTCACCCTCTATCAAAAAGGAAAGAAAAACTGGCCACAGGAGCAGCAGAGCTGTACAGGTACCAGGTTACCTGGTAGCAAAAACAAAATGAATCAAAAGCAAACGAAAAACACCATAGCTGATCTGGACGGTATACCTGCTTTGTCATAGGCACAACCTATATTCAAGCTTGGCCCCCCACCACACTGCAGAAAGCTTCAGTGTTGTGGTATCTTTCCATCTCTCCCTCGCTCTCTTAAAACATTGGCCTAATGAAGACACCACTGAGGCAAAACATCTCTTCAGATCCTGGCATCTCTGAATGGAAGCGGGATTTCCAGGCCAGTAGGAGAGAAACTACCGAGGACACAGAGAAACCGTGGTGGGAAATTACAACCCATTTATGAATTGGCAAAAAGGACAAAATTGCTGAAAAGGACAAATGAGAGCCGAGTGCCACCAAGTGGCAGATGCTACAGTGATTCCATGTGGACTTCCCTGGGCAGACAAGCTCACCAACACCCTGGAAACCCACGTATCCAGAGCTCTACGCCATGAAAGAAAGACAGAAACAGACTAGGAGTATAGATCACCCTGCCAATGCCCATGCCCACGCCCAGCAAATAAGCACTTACAAAAGCTAGAACTCCCACTCTCTGCATCCCCAAAAGAATTTTGGTCCCTGGGAGCTGGGCAGTAGTGCAGCAGGTTAAGCACACGTAGCGCAAAGCGCAAGGACCAGCGTAAGGATCTGGGTTCCAGCCCCTGGCTCCCCACTTGCAGGGGAGTCAGCAGGTCACAAGCGGTGAAGCAGGTCTGCAGGTGTCTTTCTCTCTACCTCTCTGTCTTCCGCTCCTCTCTCCATTTCTCTCTGTCCTATTCAACAACGACATCAATAACAACAATAACTACAATAATAAAAAACAAGGGCAACAAAAAGGAATAAATATTTAATAATAATTTTGGTCCATACTCCCAGAGGGGGAGAAATGTTGAAGGAAGATGGCCAGAGGGCTCTGAATTCCAACTCCATCATGGGGGGGGGGGGACACTCAAAAGCAGTAGGTGTGACTCAGAAAGGAAAAGAAGGGAAGGGGGTAAATGACAGAGGATCTAGTGGGGGTTGTACCGTTATGCAGAAAACTGAGAAATGTTATGTCTGTACAAACTATTATATTTACTGGTGACTGTAAAACATTAATCCCCCAAAAAATGGGAGAAAAGATTAAAAAGAAGAAGAGGGACATAATGGCTATGCAAAGAGACTTTCATGCCTGAGGCTCAGAAAAAGGAAAAAAAAAAAAACACTAGTATAGTCATAGGTCCTTTGAAATATAACTAAAATAGGCCTATTACTATATACAAAACGGAGACCCCCAAATCTTCAACTGCACTATTCCAACCTTTAGGTTCATTATGATTAGTCAAAAATTTGTTTGGCTCTATATGTTAACTCTTCTTTCAGCCACCAGGTTCCAGATGCTACCATGATGCCAACCAGACTTCCCTGGGCAGACGACTCCACCAATGTGTCCTGGAGCTCTGATTCCCCAGAGCCCCACCCAGCTAGGGAATGAAAGAGACAGGCTGGGAGTATGGATCGACCCGACAATACCCATGTTCAGCTGGGAAGCAATTACAGTAGCCAGACCTTCCACCTTTTACACCCCATAATGACCCTGGGTCCATACTCCCAGAGGGATAAAGAATAGAAAAGTATCCATAAACTACTGCAAAATATATACCTGAAAGCAGAAGTACACTAGAGTTTGCAGTGAGTACCTCCCTAACACTTCCTCTCCACTATTCCAAGCTTGGGATCCATGATTGCTCAACAAATTGTTTGGCTTCATATGTTAACTCTGTTTTCAATCACCAGGTTCCAGATGCCACCAGGATGCTGGCTAGGCTTCCCTGGATTGAAGACCCCACCAATGTGTCCTGGAGCTCAGCTTCCCCAGAGACACACCTTACTAGGGAAAGAGAGAGGCAGACTGGGAGTATGGACCGACCAGTCAACGCCCATGTTCAGTGGGGAAGCAATTACAGAAGCCAGACCTTCTACCTTCTGCAACCCTCAATGACCCTGGGTCCATGCTCCCAGAGGGCTAGAGAATGGGAAAGCTACCATGGGAGGGGGTGGGTTATGGGGATTGGGTGGTGGGAATTGTGTGGAGTTGTACCCCTCCTACCTTATGTTTTTGTTCACTAATCCTTTCATAAATAAAAAATTTTTAAAAATTTAAAAAAAAAAAAGAATAGAAAAGCTATAGGGGAGGGAATGGGATATGGAGTTCTGGTGATGGGAATCGTTTGGAATTGTACCCCTCTTATCCTACGGTTTTTGTCAGTGTTTCCTTTTGTAAATAAAAATATATATAAAAAATATTTAACTGCTAATGAAGAAGCAAGGGAGAGAAAGGAAAAACAGAACAACACTCTGACACAGGGGATACTGGGGATCAAGCTGAAACTCAGGACTTCATGCTTGAGAGTCTAACAGTCTATAGTCAACCCACCATGCACCTGTTTGGTTAATCTTTGTTGTTTTGTTTTTAGCTTTATTTATTGAGCAAGAGAGAGGGAATGGGAGGGAGAGAGAGAGAAAGAGAGAGAAGCCAAAGCACCAGTGTGCAATAAGCACTGAACCTAGGGCCTCACGCATGCAAGCCTAGAACTCTACTTACTATGCCACCTCCCTGGTCACTTGCCTCTCCTTTTTTTTTTTTTTTTTTAATTTATTTCTTTATTGGGGAATTAATGTTTTACATTCAACAGTAAATACAATAGTTTGTACATGCATAACATTCCCCAGTTTCCCATTTAACAATACCACCTCCACTATGTCATTTATCATCCTTCATGGACCTGTATTCTCCCCACCCACCCACCCCAGAGTCTTTTACTTTGGTGCAATACGCCAATTCCATTTCAGGTTCTACTTGTGTTTTCTTTTCTGGAATGTTGTATTTTGTCAAAGGCTTTATCTGCATCTATTGATATGACCATGTGGTTTTTGGTCTTGCTTTTGTTGATGTGGTAGATCACACTGATTGATTTACTTATATTAAACCAACCTTGCATGCCTGGAATAAACCCCACTTGGTCATGATGAACAATCTTTTTGATATACTGCTGTATCTGGTCGGCTAGAATTTTGTTCAATATTTTCGCATCTATGTTCATCAGAGATAGTGGTCTGTAGTTTTCTTTTTTGGTTGTGTCCCTGTCTGCTTTTGGTATCAGGGTGATATTGGCTTCATAGAAGCTGGAGCGGAGTATTCCAGTGTCTTCAATCTTCTGGAAGACTTTTAAAAGTAGAGGTATTAGTTCTTCTTTGAAGGTTTTGTAGAATTCATCTGTAAAACCATCTGGTCCAGGACTTTTATTTTGGGGGAGATTTTTGATAACTGTTTCAATTTCATTAGTTGTGATGGGCCTGTTCATGTTACCCACTTCCTCTTTACTTAGTTTAGGAAGTTGGTAGGTATCTAGGAAACCGTCCATTTCTTCCAGGTTCTCTAGCTTGGTGGCATATAGTTGTTCATAGAAGCCTCGCATGATATGTTGAATTTCTGCAGTGTCTGTTGTGATATCTCCTCTTTCATTTACTATCCGATTTATTTGGGTCTTCTCCCTTTTTTGTTTTGTGAATCTGGCTAAAGGTTTGTAGATTTTGTTTACTCTTTCGAAGAACCAACATTTACTTTCGTTGATCTTTTGTATGGTTTTCCTATTCTCAATGTTATTTATTTCTGCCCTAACTTTAGTGATTTCTGACCTTCTGGTTGCTTTAGGGTTCCTTTGTTCTTCTTCTTCTAGGTCTTTAAGATGTGCAATCAGGCTGTTTATTTGTGCTTTTTCTTGTTTCCTAATGTGTGCTTGTATAGCTATGAACTTCCCTCTTAGGACTGCTTTAGCTGTGTCCCAAATATTTTGATAGCTTGCGTCTTCATTTTCATTGAACTCTCGAAACATTTTGATTTCTTCCTTGATTTCCTCTTTCTTTGACCCAGAAGTTGTTAAGAAGTGTACTGTTGAGCTTCCACATTTTGGCACTGTTACTAATCTTTTGTTGATTGTTAAGTGTTAGTTTAATTCCACTGTGGTCTGAGAAGATGCTTGGGATGATTTCAATGCTCTTGAATTGGCTGATGCTGTCTTTGTGGCCTAACATATGGTCTATCCTTGAGAATGACCCATGTGGATTTGAGTAAAATGTGTATTCCAGTTTTTTGGGATGAATGACTCTGAAAATGTCCAATAGTTCTAGTTTATCTATCTCTTCATTTAGCTCCCTTATGTCTTTATTGATTTTCTGCCTGGATGATCTGTCAAGTTGAGAGAGTGGGGTGTTGAAGTCCCCTACTATGATTGTGTTACTGTTAATATATTGCTGTAGCTCTTTCAGTAGAAGTTTGATGTATTTAGATGGCTTCTCATTGGGTGCATAGATGTTAATAACTGTTAAGTCCTCTTGATTGACTGATCCTCTGAGCATTAAGTAGTGTCCATTCCTATCTTTTTTAATCTTGTCTATTTTAAAGTCTATCATGTCAGATATGAGAATAGCTGCTCCTGCCCTTTTTTGTGGGCCATTGGCTTGTATGATAGTAAGTCTGTGTTTGTCTTGTTGAGTTAGGTGGGTTTCCTGTAGACAGCATATTGTTGGGTTGTGTTTTCTGATCCATCTTCCTACTCTGTGTCTTTTAATAGGTGAATTCAGGCCATTGACATTTATTGATATCAGAGATTGAAGATATTTTAACGCCATTCTTGTAGAGTTTTAGAATGTTTTGATATATGTCCTATTTGTGGTGGTCTGGTTGTTTATAGGAGACCTTTCAGAACTTCTTTCAGGGCAGGCTTGGTGATAGTTGATTCCTTTAACTGTTGCTTGTCTGAGAAGGTTTTGATGCCTCCATCTAGTCTGAATGACAGTCTAGCAGGATATAATATTCTTGGCTGAAAGCCTTTCTCATTGAGCACTCGATAGATATCTTGCCATTCTCTTCTGGCCTGTAGTGTTTGTATGGAGAAGTCTGTTGCTAATCTAATGGGTTTTCCTTTGTAGGTGACTCTTTGTTTTTCTCTTGCAGCCTTCAGGATCCTTTCTTTATCCTTATAACTTTCCATTCTAAGTATGATATGTCTTGGTGTCTTTAGGTCTCGGTTAATTCTGTTTGGGATCCTCTGGGCTTCTTGAATCTTTATGTCTTTGATGTTGTCTAGACTAGAGAAATTTTCAGTTATTATGGCCTGGAAAATGCTTTCTTCCTCTCCTTCTCTTTCTTCATCTGGTATGCCAATAATGCATATATTGTTTCTTTTGAAGTCATCCCATAGGACTCTGTTGTTGTTTTCAGCATCTCTTAATCTCTTTTTGAGATCTCTTACTTTTTAGTTGTCTCTAATTCATCCTCAATCTTGCTAATTCTGTCTTCAGCCTCATTGATTCTATTCTCTCTGCCCTCTACTGCTTTCTGGAGTTCATCTATTTTGTTGCCCTGCTCTGATACTGTTTTAGCTTGTTCAGCTAGCTGTATTCTTAGCTCAGTGATTTCAGCTTTCAGCTCTCTAATAACCATGAGATAATTAGTATTTTCTTCCATATTCTCATTTGTTGTTCCTGTATTTCTGATTATAATTTTTTCAAATTCTTTACTCACTCCTGTTATTATTTCCTTAGCTAATGTTTGGATGTTGAACTCGTTATTTTGTGCTTCACCCTCTGGAGGACTTTTAGCTGGACTCTTGTCCTGGTTCGATTCTCCAATATTTCTTCTTGTTGTTTTAACCATTTTATATATTATGTTATGAGTTCCCTTTATAAGTACTTTTCAAATTATTGATCACTATTGCCTGGATTGACTTGTGTCTAAGTAAGTTAATTAAAGGGTTCACAGTGGCAGAAGTTAACAGTTGTTTCAATAGTATTTAAATCTCTGAGTTGGAGCTAAGTGGTTTAAAACCCTCTTTTTTTTTTCTTTCCTGTAGGCTATGGGAGCCTGAGGGCTTTTAAACTATCAATAGGCTTCAGCTTAATCACTGACTGCTGACCAAGAGATAAAGCAGGGTGTGGCAGAGATAATCCAGTGGTTATGCAAAGAGACTTTCACAGCCCCTCAGCTATGCCACCGAGGTATAGGTATAGGTCTTCTCCTGAGTTTCCTGGTTAGATCTCTGTCCCCTGGTATCCCTCCCTGTCGCTGCTCCAGATTCTGAGGATAGTAGCAGTGGAGACTCAGAGTTGCACTTGGTGAGTCTCTGGGGAGTCCTCTCCTCCCTTAAGCTGTCCCCTTGGTGGAGCAGACTGGAGGTGGTGTCTCAACTGATAAACTGCTGGACTGTTAGCAGTCACTTAATCTCTCCTTAGGCCCCTCTCTCCTCTCTGTCACCAGCCACGCGTGTTGCGTGTTTGTACTCACCGGTGATTTACTGGGTTCCTGTGGTCATTCTAGTCCTGTCTTGTTTCGGTCCCGGGTGGTCTCCTTTGGTATTCCTAGTTGATCCGGGAGAGGAGAGGAGAGGAGAGGAGAGGAGAGGAGAGGAGAGGAGAGGAGAGGAGAGGAGAGGAGGGGAGAGAAAGCGATCTGCTGCTCGTAGCTCCTCCTCCGGAAGTTGAATCTTGCCTCTCTTTTCATCGCTACACTTCTTCTTTTTCAAAATTTAATTTAATTTTTATGTTTATTATATATATTTGCCCTTGTTGTTGTAGCCTTGTTGTGGTTATTATTGTTGTTGTTGATGTCATTCGTTGTTGGATAGGAGAGAGAGAAATGGAAAGAGGAGGGGAAGACAAGAGAGGGGGAGAGAAAGACACCTGCAGACCTGTGAAGCGACTCCCCTGCAGGTGCAGAGCGGGAGGCTGGAACCCAGATCCTTACACCGGTCCTTGCTCTTTGCGCCACGTGCACTTAACCTGCTGCGCTACTGCCTGACCCCCTTAATTTAATTTTTTAAATTTTATTTATTTTATTTTTTTAACCAGAGCACTACTCAGCTCTGGCTTTTGGTGGTGTGGAGACCTAAACCTGAGAGTCTGCAGCATCAGGAATGATGAGAGTCTTTTGGCATAACCATTCTGCTTCTCCCCAGCTTAAGGTTTATTTATTGTGGTCGGGTAGGTGGCACAGTGAATAAAGCATTAGATTCTCAACCATGAGGTCCTAAATTCAATCCCTGGCAGCACATGTACCAAAGTGATATCTGATTCTCTCTCTCTCTCTCTCTCTCTCCTTTCTCATTAATAAATAAATAAAATCCTTAAGAATTATTTAAAATTTTTTTAAAATATTTATTTTCCCTTTTTGTTGCTCTTGTTTTTCATTGTCATTGTAGTTATTATTATTGTTGTTGTTGATGTCGTCGCTGTTAGGACAGAGAGAAAGGTCCTTGCGCTTTGCGCCACGTGCGTTTAACCCGCTGCGCTACCGCCCGACTCCCAAGAATTATTTATTACCTGGAGCCGGGAGGTGGTTCAGCGGGTTTAGCACACACGGTGGAAAGCACATGGACCAGCATCAGGAAACCGGTTCGAGCCCCCGGCTCCCCATCTGCAGGGCCTACGCTTCACAGGCAGTGACACAGGTCTGCAGGTGTCTATCTTTCTCTCCCCCTTTCTGTCTTCCCCTCCTCTCTGGATTTCTCTCTGTCCTATCCAACAATGACAGCAATAACAACAACGATGACCATAAACAAGGGCAACAAAAGGGAACAAATTTTAGAAGTAAATTAATTTTAAAATTATTTATTAGCATGAAGAAGAGAAAGAGAGAACCAGAGCATCATTCTTGTGCAGGGGCCATGCTAATCTTCCAATTTAGTTTATGTGCTGCCAAGGCGAGCAAGGGGAGCATCATTCTAACACATGTGATAGCAGGGGTAAAGCTCTGAACCTCTTGCTCCCAAGTCTAATGCTCTAGTCACTGCACCGCCTTCCTGGCCACTCTTTTTTTCTACTTCACAAGTGAATGAGCCCAGAGCCTCATATACTTACAGATGTTCTCCCTAGGTCAATTTTTTTCATTTGGGGGGTGGGGTGGGCTGAGTGGTGGTGCACCTGATTTTTAGTGCACATGTTACAATACACAAGGATCCAGGTTCGAGCCCCTGGTCCCCAACTGCAGGGGGAAAGCTCTGAGAATGGTGAAGTAGTGCTGAAGGTGTCTCTCTGTCTCTTTTCCTTTCTATCTCCCCCTTCTCTCAATTTCTGTCTCTATCCAATAAATAAAGAAAGATAGTATAAAATAAATATATAGAGAGAGGTGACACAATAGCTCTGCTCTAAGATCCATGGAGCTCCACAACCCCATCTATCGTGCCCCATGTGTATGATATCTTGAACCCAGAGCCTCATGTCACTCTCTACTGAATGGTCTAGCTTCTATTAATACAACTCTTTTAAGTTTCCAATTTAGAAAAAGTAAAAAAGCTTCTGATTTTTATTACCAATATGGCACAGTCAATATAAGCTCACCTCTTAAAAACCAATCCCTTTGTACAAATCCATCATCACTTTATATAACAAGAAATTCCCGACTTTAAGAACACCACTTACCTGCAACTTCTGATACATCTCTATGTTGATTGCTTTAACTTCCTCTAGTTGTTGTCGAAGGCCTATCAGAGCGTCTTGTTTCTCATGAATATCTTTCTCCAGCAACTTCATGGCAAGTTCAGTCTCATGTTTCATACTGACTTGCACTGCTAGCTCACTCTCCACATCCTGAAATTTCAACATATCCTGAATTCACACACCATTTTAGGATGTCAAAGTTAGATGCACAATAGTCAGTGGCATCAGTTTCACTGAATGAAACTTTCATTCAGTGCGTAGGCTAATCCTTTCAAGTTGTAAGTGCCACTAAAAGGAATTAACCAGGGGAGTCGGGCTGTAGCGCAGCGGGTTAAGTGCAGGTGGTGCTAAGCACAAGGACCTGCATAAAGATCCTGGTTCAAGCCCCTGGCTCCCCACCTGCAGGGGTGTCGCTTCACAAGCGGTGAAACAGGTCTGCAGGTGTCTCTCTTTCTCTCTGTCTTCCCCTCCTCTCTCCATTTCTCTCTGTCCTATCCAACAACAATGACAACAATAATAACTACAACAATAAAACAACAAGGGCAACAAAAGGGAATAAATAAAAATAAATATATAAAAAGAGGAATTAACCAGGTAGTATAGAGGATAATGACTGGTTTTATCAATTTGTTTTAATAATGTGATATTTCAATTATTAATTTATAAAATTAAAAACAAAATTTTCACATGAATATTTTCCTTAAAATGAAGGCATTTTCTAGATTCTATGACTTATTATCTACTGGCTCAAGAAATAAATATTTGTATGCCTAAAGACCCAGACTGTGGAACAGTAGACAGTGTTGATCTTACAGATGTCAGGTTCCAAGTTCAATCCTGGCATCTCCTATGCCATCATGACACTCTGGCCCTCATTACTGGATATCTATCTACCAGTCTGTCTGTCTATCTATCTCTATCTCCAATATGAAACAAATCAGGGAGAAGCTTTGCAAATGATGAAGCAGTGCTGCAAGTGTCTCTCTTTCTATCGCCCTCTCTAGCTCCCCCCTTGCCTCTCAATTTCCGACTCTCTATCCAATAAATAAATAAAGATAATTAAAAAAAAAACTTCTTGATCTCAAAGCTTTCATTATTTCTCTTAGCTTTGTATCAAAAGGAAAAGAAATTCCCCAACACTAAAGACATATATCAAGAGCCTGGTGCTCACTGCACTAGAAGGAGCTTTGATGTTGTGGGTGTCTTCCCTCTCTCTCTCCGTGTCTCTCTCTCTCTCTCTTTCCTACTTCTGGGAGGTGAAAACATAGTGATGACCAAAACATAAAAACAAACAAACAAACAAAAAACAACTCTACCTGAATGGCAGTTATATACATATTTATATTTCGTCAGCTCAACTATACATTGTATATAATTCATAATATATATATTTTTTTCATTAGCTATAACTCTTTGCAGGTATTTTATTATTTAATAGAAAACTGAATATATATGGATTTTATATGACTATTTTAAACATACAACTTTATTATATAGCTTTGGGGATGGTGCTCATGCATTCTCTCTCTTTTTTTAAAGATTTTATTTATGGGAGGTGGGCGGTAGCCCAGCAGGTTAAGCACAGGTGGTGCAAAGTGCAAGGACCAGTGTAAGGATCCTGGTTTGAGCCCCCAGCTCCCCATCTGCAGGGAAGTCACTTCACAGCCAGTGAAGCAGGTCTGCAGGTGTCTCTCTTTCTTTCCCCCTCTCTGTCTTCCCTTCCTCTCTCCATTTTTCTCTGTTTTATCCAACAAAAATGACAGCAATAACAATAATAACCACAACAATAAAACAACAAGGGCAACAAAAGGGAATAAATAAATATTTTTTTAAAAAGATTTTATTTATTTATTTATTTATTTATGAGAAAGATAGGAGGAGAGAGAGAAAGAATCAGATACCACTCTGGTACATGTGCTGCCAGGGACTGAACTCAGGACCTCATGCTTGATAATTTAGTACCTTAGCCACTGTGCCACCTCCCGGACCACCACCACCCCCCTCTCTGCATATCTTACATTCTATCTGAATTGTTAAAGTTCTAGTTATGACAAAAGTTTTAAAAGGGAGCCAGGCAGTGGTGCAGCGGGTTAAGCGCACGTTGCACGAAGTGCAAGAACCGGAGTAAAGATCCCAGTTCGCGCCTCCGACTCCCCACCTGCAGGGGGCTCGCTTCACAAGCAGTGAAGCAGGTCTGCAGGTGTCTATCTTTTGCTCCCCCTCTCTGTCTTCCCCATCTCTCTCCATTTCTCTCTGTCCTATCCAACAACAATGACAGCAATAACAACAACAACAAAAAGGAAAAAGTGGTGTGAAGTGCAAGGACTGGCTAAAGGATCCTGGTTAGAGCCCCAACTCCCCACATGCAGGGGCGTTGCTCACAGGCGGTGAAGCAGGTCTGCAGGTCTGTCTTTCTCTCCCCGTCTCTGTCTTCCCCTCCTCTCTCCATTTCTCTCTGTCCTATCCAACAACGACAGCAATAACAACAACAATAATAGTAACAACAACAACAACAATCTATTGTGTTGTTCCTGATAGGAATGGCCGGTAACAATAGAGAGAGGGATTTATTCGAGTTCTAGGCCCAACATGTTTGTTTGGGAATCTCAGGACTCCCCGAATAGGACCCCAGCTGATGGGGTGGTCAGTGTTTCCTTTTTATAAATAAAATAAATATTTAAAAAAATTTAATGAGAAAAAAAAAGAAAACAAAGGGGAGTCAGGCAGTAGCACAGCGGCTTAAGCTCAAGGACCAGTGTAAGGATCCCGGTTCGAGCCCCGGCTCCCCACCTGCAGGGCAGCTGCATCAACAAGCTGTGAAGCAGGTCTGCAGGTGCCTGTCTATCTCTCCCCGTCTTCCCCATCTCTCTCCATTTCTCTCTGTCCTATCCAACAATGACAATAATAATAACTACAACAATAAAACAACAAAACAAGGACAATAGGGAATAAATAAATATTTAAAAAAGAAAGGAAAATCACTGATATAGTAGGAACTTTTAATAGACATTGAAAAAATTAAAAGGGTTAAATTTACTGTCATATACCAAGGAAGATAAAGCTAAAAGATCAGTGATACCGGTTTAACGGTAATTTAATTCTGATGTAACCCACCCAGCTGATCAGTGATACCGGTTTAACGATAATTTTTTAATTCTGATATAACCCACCCAGCTGATCAGTGATACCGGTTTAACGGTAGTTTTTAATTCTGATGTAACCCACCCACCTACCTGTCGTAGCTGAGACTCATCTCGAAGTTGCCGCCTGGCTTCACTGTACATTTCATCCAGCCCCTGTCGAGAATGCTTATATGTCTGAAGCTCAGTTTCCACATCTACTTTGGTAACCTACATACAAAACATAAATATTCTATTCCACTAGTAATACATCACAGAAAAACCTAATTTTTTCAAAAGTCCAAAAAGTGGCAATTTCTGACACAATACTTTTTGCAATCAGTCTAAACTTACCTCTAGTTGTTGCTGTGTTTTCATTAAAATCAATTTATTTTCACTTCGTAATTGATGATTTTCTTCTTGGAGCTTGATGATGTTATTCTTTGCAATTGCTAGCTAAATATCATGAAAAGGGAAAGAAAAGTATTTTTAAAAATTTACTTATATGTGCTTTATAGCTTATGTTCATAGCTATAAACAGTAAAAAATAAAATCCTAAAATCAGTATCTCTCATATTTACAGAAATTTTTCTAATAAAGCTACATTTTACTATACCAAGATATCAATCTTTTTTTTTATTATCTTCATTTATTGGATAGAGACAGCCAGAAATCGAGAGCGAAGAGAGTGATAGAGAGGAAAAGTCAGAGAGGGAAGGGAGGGATAGAGAGGGTGAGAGACAGAGAGACACCTGCAGCCGTGTTTCACCACTTGTGAAGCTTTCCCCCTGCAGGTGGAGAACCTGGGTCCTGGCACACTATAACATGTGTGTTCAACCAGGTGTGCCATGACCCGGCCTCTCAAGATATAACCTTAAGAATTGTACTTTCATTTATTTTTATACTCTTCTCTCTTCCATTTCTTTTTGTTAGCTAAAACACATCAAGCTAATTTAAACATCATACCTGAGGCTCTAAGGTCCCAGGTTTAATCCCCAGTATAACCATAATCCAGAATTGAGCAGTACTCTGGCTCCTCTCTCTCTAATTTAAAAAATAATTAATATATTTTTAAATTATGCTTATCTGATTTACAATATATCCTCAAAAGAAAACTGTCTAAATACATAGAGAATTATGAATGAAACAATAAGATTAAAAGACACAAACATCTACAAAATGAGCAACTTTTGCTATAACTGGAAGTGTAAGATAGGCATTCATGATATCAAACAGGATTCCCCATCTAGAGCACTGAATGATCACCAGAAATGTGAGACACCTGCCATCACTGGCATTAGCCACCAGTGGCCAAGGCACTAGCTCGGCAGCAGGGCGTCTAGTCTGCCTTGCATGCAGAGGCCCAGGGCTTCACTCTTGGCAAATATGAGGGTGAAAAAGAGTAGAACTACCTGGTAGTGAGTTCTTTGTGTACTCATGTTTCTCTCTCTATCTCTCATGAAGTACACAGATAAGTAAAGCTATGAATGACTAAGAGGCACGGCTCTAGGACCAAGGATGAAAAGAGGAAAAGAAAACCAGACATTCTGCCCCAACGTGAATTTTCAAGTAAGTTTATGACCATTCTGTCAGGGATACAACTTGAACTTCACAGTATACCCAAGGTCAAGAAGAAGCAAGCTGGTGAATAACTCTCTCTCATGGTCCCAACCAAAAATTCAACTATCAAAATGAAGATGGAGTCATACCAGTCATCATGCAGTTTCTGGTTTGGAAAAATTAGGCTACCGGGTGGTGGCACACCTGGTTGAGCACATATTATTACAATGTGCAAGGACCTGGGTTCGAGCCCCCGGTCCCCACCCGCAGGGGGAAAACTGCAAGTGCTGCAGGTGTCTTTCTGTCTCTCTCCATTTCTATCTCCCACTACCCTCTCAATTTCTGGCTGTCTCTATCCAATAAAGATAATAATAAATTTAAAAAAGAGAAAAAGAAAAGAAAAATTAGGCTAGTTCTTCTAAAAAAAAAAAAGTATTTTGGGCAGGGGAGATGGCATGATAATTATGCAAAAGACACTCCTGCTTGAGGCTCTGAGCTACCAGGTTCAATCCCCAGCACCACCATAAGCTGAGCAGTGCTCCTGTTCCTCGCCTCTCCTCTCCTCTCCTCTTTCTCTCTTTCTCTAAATAAATAAAACTAAAGTTTTAGAAAAAGAATGAAGCATTTTACATAATATAGAAAGATACTTAACACTAATAACAAGTTTCTTCCTCTAGCCTAAATCATTCTGAATAGAAAACAATAATTCTATGGTATTTATGATTTATTTACCAGGGGATCTCTCAGCTCTGACTTATGGTAGTATGGAGACTGATTTAGGGACCTCTGAGGCCTCAGGCATGAGAGTCTGCTGCATAAACTGTTATGCTCTTTCCCTGACCAATTCTATAGTTAGATTTAAGAAAAATCTAAACAGCAACTTTACAAAAGTAATATAAAAAAGATAAACTTCTGATCCTGGGACCATTAGACAACCTTCACAATACAGGAAATCAGACCACATGGGATACATTTTGCTTTGAGAAGCTACAGAAAAAAAAAAAGCTCATGACCATGAAGTCACATTTATAAAGAAAAATAAGCTAAAAAGCAGAACAAGAACATTATCATTTTAACAAGGATTTCCAACAACAGATGACTCACTAGCTAAATACAAAGTTATCTAGGTCTTAAAATGAGAATCAAAGTTTACTTATCTACAGATGAATTTGTATGGGTTTAATTTGGACGGGGGGGGCTCATTCTTTATAAATAATGAATGCTTCAAATGCAATGTCTCATACAGTCTCACCTGAGAATTGGCCCAAGAATTTCTATAGAACTTATGCTCATCAATTACAACAACCTGAAGCACATCCTAACATAATAATGAAAATGTTATGTGTGGGGAGTTGGGCCGTAGCGCAGCAGGTTAAGTGCACATGGTGCAAAGCGCAAGGACCGGCTTAAGGATCCCGGTTTGAGTCCCTGGCTCCCCACCTGCAGGGAAGTCACTTCACAAGCGGTGAAGCAGGTCTGCAGGTCTCTATCTTGCTCTCCCACTCTCTGTCTTCCCCTCCTCTCTCCATTTCTCTCTGTCCTATCTAACAGTGACAACATCAATAACAACAACAATTATAACTACGACAATTAAAACAAGGGCAACAAAAGGGAATAAATAAATATTAAAAAAAAAAGAAAATGTATGTGTGTACCTTATACATTCACATTAAAAAAAAATCACGACTACTAGGTCCATGAAAGATAATTATTGATAGGGCACATAACAATACCTCTTCAATCAGCTTAGTATTTGATTTTTCTAATGAATCAACTCTTGAATGAAGACTGCTGACTGTGCTGCTGAAATTAATAAAGAAAAGAAACTCATTCAAGAAATGACACAAAGGCAAGAAAATTGTGACATGCAGGATTCATTATGTTGACTAACATAAACCAACTGCCTTGTCAGAATTTTTGAGCATAGGATATTTCATTTAGTTGAATAATTTAATGAGGTTAGGATAGTAATAAGCACTAACAAAACAATTTTTTTTCCCTCTTTTTCTTTTTTCCTTCCAGAATTATTGTTGGAGCTTGGTGCCAGCACTACGAACCCACCTGGGCTCCCAGTGGCCATCCCCCCCACCACCTTTTTTTTTTTTTTCCGTTCTTGTATTATTGGACAGAACAGAGAGAAACTGAAAGGGATGGGGAGATAGACCCCTGCAGACCTGCTTCACCTCTCATGAAGCATCCACTCCTCCTGCAGGTGGGGAGCGGGACCTTGAACCTGGGTCCTGGCATAGCTCTTTGTGCTTAGTATTATGTGCACTTAACTAGGTGCACCACCACCCGGCCCCAACATTTCTCTTTAAAATAATTTTTTATTTTTTATTTTACTTGATAAGACAGAGAAATTGAGAGGAAAAGAAAGAGAGAAATGGAGATAGATAAGACAGACCTGTAGGACTGCTTCACTGCTCGTGAAGCTTCCCCTCTGCAGGTGGGGACTGGGGACTCAACCCTGGGTCCTTGACCTTGGTATGGGTGTGATCAACTGGTGAATAGCACCAAAACTCATATAACAAATACAAAATATTTAAATATAAGCTTCAGAAAGAAGTATTGACACCTTAGCTTAACTAGTAAAATAAGAATATTTTCCATCCATATTAAATCTTTAAAAATATACGGAGTAGGGCACCAAAGTAAAAACCCTGGGTGGAGGCTGAGGGTGTATGTGCAGCTTCATGGGAGGGGGTTGTGACACAGTCTTTTCGTGGTGGGAATGGTGTTTATGTACACTCCTATCAATTTGTAGTCAAATAAACCACTATTTAGTTAATATGAGAGGAGAAAAATTGAATGTCTCAAATTTTTTAAAGCACAGACTGAGTCTTAATACAAAGGCTGAGTCTTTGATAGGTTGCCTCTCTTAAAAGCCTAGACCAGGGAGAACAGAAGCAACCGGTGGCACAGCTACATGCAAATAATGTCAAAGGACATAAATTATGGTGATGCTGTGTATGATACAGCAAGTCCTAACAAAGGGATATTTCAAAATCAACCCAATCGCCAAATAATGTGACTATAGTAATAACTATCTATTGTCTTCTTAAACCCTAAGACAGCAGGATCCTCCCACTTCCTCTTTAGAGCCTATATATATATATATTTTAATATTTATTTTATTTATTTATTCCCTTTTGTTACCCTTGTTGTTTCATTGTTGTAGTTATTGTTGTTGTTGTCGTTGTTGGATAGGACAGAGAGAAATGGAGAGAGGAGGGGAAGACAAAGAGGAGGAGAGAAAGATAGACACCTGCAGACCTGCTTCATCGCCTGTGAAGCGACTCCCCTACAGGTGGGGAGCCGGGGTTCAAACCAGGATCCTTATGCCGGTCCTTGTGCTTTGCGCCACCTGCGCTTAACCCGCTGCGCTACAGCCCGACTCCCCTTTAGAGCCTATATTTCCCCCAGTCCAGGAACCTCTAGGGTGGGGCTCACTCTCCTGCTTCTTTCAATTCATACCAAATGATATTGCATCACTGATCCCAACCTAATCAACGCAAGGAGTACCACCCCAGCAGGCTTCACTTCAGACTGTGTCCAGAGACGTCAGGCATGGAATGTCAACCCTTCACCCTCATTACTCAGGTGAGACCGTTCCTTCCTTTCATAGTATTCTCAAATTCCATTCCAGGAGGTTCACTTCCTAACAAAATCCCAAAACCTAGATATAGACCAGGTCCCATGAGATAGAGCATATGTTCACATGTATCCATAAATTAGGGCAAAATATATACCTGAAAGCAAAAATACACAGTAGTCTGTAGTGAGTCAGTAAAAAGTTCATAATGAAATAGTGTCTACTTAAGACTTAGGTACCCTCCTCACCTACTTTGTATTACAGTTCTCTCACTCACTCCAAAGCTAACTTCATTAAAGCAAGGACTGCAAAAGCTGAATAAGGGCAAGAGACTGGCATACTTTAATGATGACTCTTTAGTCACTATCAGGCTACCCCATCAGTTGGGGACCTATTCGGGGAATCACTATCAGGCTGGGGCCCTAGTCGGGGAGTCCTGAGATTCCCAAACCAGACATGATGGGCCTAGACCTCGAATAAATCCCTCTCTCCATTATTACTGGTCATCTCTATCAGAAACAACAAAATAGACACCTTTGTGGGCCCCCATAGGACCTTGCCCTCAACTTGGATCAACAATGGTAGAGAATGTTCCATCCTCTGAAGGGAGGATGGACAATATACTCTATGCTACACCTGAGGAAGATGGGTCCTAATATTGGGGCAGCCTGGAATGTTCCTACTCATGACCACAGAATGTGAGCTCAGATCTACAGGGATGCAGAGGTCACATAGGCTCCTAAGCTGAATATGGACCCCAGATCAGATCAAACCAATGGGGTTTACAGTCAACAATATTTATACCCCTTTCCCATATTTGGGAGCTACTCTCTTCCCTGATCCAGCTTTCTGGTCCTTTTTCCAGCTATGACATCACCTCCCCAGATAATAATTAGGATCCACCTGCATATTAGATTGCAGGCTCAGGCAAGAAAAAAAAAAAAGGGGCCACAGGCCCTTTGGAATTTAACTAAAATATGCCTACCAGCCTAGCTATCTATAAAATGGAAGGCCCCCCAACTCTTCATCTGCACTATTCCAACCTTTAACTCCATGATTAGTCAACAATTTGGTTGGCTTTATATGTTAACTCTATTTTCAACTACCAGGTTCCAGATGCTAGCATGATGCTGACCAGACTTCCCTGGACAGACAACCTCACCAATGTGTCCTGGAGCTCCTCTTCCCCAGAGCCCTTCCCCACTAGGGAAAGAGAAAGACAGGATGGGAGTGTGGATCAACCTGTCAAAGCCCATGTTCAGCAGGGAAGCAATTACAGAAGCCAGACCTTCCACCTTCTGCATCCCACAATGACCTTGGATCCATACTCCCAGAGGGATAAAGAATAGGAAAGCTACCAGGGGAGGGGATGGAATACAGAGTTCTGGTGGTGGGAACTGTGTGAAGTTGTACCCCTCTTATCCTATGGTTTAGTTAGTTTCCTTTTTATAAATATATATATATAGTCTTCCAGGGCAGGGGAGATAGCATAATGGTTATACAGACTCTCATGCCTGAGGCTCCAAAGTCCTAGGTTTGATTCCCTGCACCACCAGAAGCCAGAGCTGAGCACTGCTCTGGTGTTTCTCTCTGTGTGTGTGTCTCTCTCTGCAGCTCTCTCAAAAATAAAACACCTAAATATATATATAAAATCTTCCATAAGTCAGTAACTTGGGTTTTTCAGAAATAATACCAAAGTATCCTGATGGTGAGAAATAGCACGTATTTGCAGCCTCTGGAGCCTTCAGACTGCAAGTCCTGTGCTCTATCTGGCTGAACTAACATATGATTAGTCTCATGGTTGTGTAAGTCTAATCCAAAATATTTAAATAAAATTGTACACAGTACTTACGGGCAATATAGTAGTTATACTACTGCATGATGCCTAATATCTGCATCTTCTTTTCTCTTTTTTTTTTTTTTTTTAGAGATGAGTTATTTTATGCACTTCATTTATTTGTGTGCCAGAGAGATAACTTACCAGGTAGAAAATGTGCCTTGCCATGTACACAACCCGGGTTTGAACCTTACTACCTGATGGAAGGTGCTGCGGTGTCTCTCTTTGTCAGTTTCAATGAAAAAATAGCCTGGAACAGTGAAATCACACATGCATGATGCCCCCAACTACACACACACACACACACACACACACACTTTGATTTATGCCAAAGTAAAAAGGAACAAAAGCTCAATTATTCTGACTTCTCTTAGAGCTTCTCTTGACCTTATTTAATATGAAGTAAAGGTGGTCAAATTATTTTAAAGTATGCCCATTGTTTATTTAACCTCTGTAAAGTTTACTAGAATCATCTATCTGATGTGACTCCCAGTGCCGCCATTTGTCACAAATAAGGGTTCAAAGAATAGGGAAAAGCGTCTTCTTGGACATTAGTGTCTTCTCTCTCCCTTGCAATGGGAAATGGGTCATATATACCTGCATTTCTAACTTCTGTAGTTTCATCAAGTGGAAAAAAATTTAGAAGAGCATTTCCCCAGTAACCTTGGGTGAGACTGGTGGTCAGAAAATAGCTGGTTGCCCAATAGCAGTTCTTGGTTCACTCATTCTGAGTATTGGCTAAAGGTGACTGGTCAGAAGGTTATAATGTTATTATATCAGATGATTGACTACAGCCACAAATGGTGAAATGACTCAGTCTGTGATTCATGCCAGTCTTATAGTAATGTGCCTCAGCAAACTTGCAAGCCAGTAAAATTGTATGGCCCTTTGGAGGTCGTCGTTAACAACTAGTCACAGCTATGAATACATTCACTGAATGCCAGGAGTCTATTGAATATGCCTGCTAAAAAATGAAGTATCATTCTGGTCACATGATTTACAATGACTCAGCAAGTGCTGTGGAAACTGGAATCTGAAGAGGTTACTTAACATTTTGCATTGATACTTTCTTTTTAAAAAATTTTTCTTTAGTAAATGGAAATATTGACAAGACCATAGGATAAGAGGGGTACAATTCTACAGAGTTCTCACCACTAAAATTCCATGTGGATTTGAGTAAAATGTGTATTGCAGTTTCTTGGGATGAATGACTCTGAAAATGTCCAATAGTTCTAGTTTATCTATCTCTTCATTTAGCTCCCTTATGTCTTTACTGATTTTCTGCCTGGATGATCTGTCAAGTTGAGATAGTGGGGTGTTGAAGTCCCCTACTATGATTGTGTTACTGTTAATATATTGCTGTAGCTCTTTCAGTAGAAGTTTGATGTATTTAGATGGCTTCTCATTGGGTGCATAGATATTAATAATTGTTAAGTCCTCTTGATTGACTGATCCTCTGAGCATTAAGTAGTGTCCATTCCTATCTTTTTTAATCTTATCTATTTTAAAGTCTATCATGTCAGATATGAGAATAGCTGCTCCTGCCCTTTTTTGTGGGCCATTGGCTTGAATGATAGTTTTCCATCCTTTCACTTTAAGTCTGTGTTTGTCTTGTTGAGTTAGGTGAGTTTCCTGTAGACAACATATTGTTGGGTTGTGTTTTCTGATCCATCTTCCTACTCTGTGTCTTTTAATAGGTGAATTCAGGCCATTCACATTTATTGATATCAAAGATTGAAGATATTTTAACGCCATTCTTGTAGAGTTTTAGAGTGTTTTGATATATGTCCTATTTGTGGTGGTCTGGTTGTTTATAGGAGACCTTTCAGAACTTCTTTCAGGGCAGGCTTGGTGATGGTTGCTTCCTTCAACTGTTGCTTGTCTGAGAAGGTTTTGATGCTTCCATCTAGTCTGAATGACAATCTAGCAGGATATAGTATTCTTGGCTGAAAGCCTTTCTCATTGAGCACTCGATAGATATCTTGCCATTCTCTTCTGGCCTGTAGTGTTTGTATGGAGAAGTCTGCTGCTAATCTTATGGGTTTTCCTTTGTAGGTGACTCTTTGTTTTTCTCTTGCAGCCTTGAGGATCCTTTCTTTATCCTTATTCCTTTCCAATCTAAGTATGACATGTCTTGGTGTCTTTAGGTCTGGGTTAATTCTGTTTGGGACCCTCTGGGCTTCTTGAATCTTTATGTCTTTGGTGTTGTCTAGACTAGAGAAATTTTCAGCTATTATGGCCTGGAGAACGCTTTCTTCCTCCCCTTCTCTTTCTTCCTCTGGTAAGCCAATAATGCGTATATTGTTTCTTTTGAAGTCATCCCATAGGACTCTGTTGTTGTTTTCAGAATCTCTTAATCTCTTTTTGAGATCTCTTACTTCTTTTTTAGTTGTCTCTAATTCATCCTCAATCTTGCTAATTCTGTCTTCAGCCTCATTGATTCTATTCTCTCTGCCCTCTACTGCTTTCTGGAGTTCATCTATTTTGTTGCCCTGCTCTGATACTGTTTCAGCTTGTTCAGCTAGTTGCCTTCTTAGCTCAGCGATTTCAGCTTTCAGCTCTCTAATAATCATGAGATAATTAGAATTTTCTTCCATATTCTCATTTGTTGTTCCTGCATTTCTGATTACAATTTTTTCAAATTCTTTACTAACTCCTGTTATTATTTCCTTAGCTAATGTTTGGATGTTGAACTCGTTGTTTTGTGCTTCACCCTCTGGAGGACTTTTAGCTGGACTCTTGTCCTGGTTTGAGTCTCCAATATTTTTTCTTGTTGTTTTAACCATTTTATATAAGTTAACAGTTTTTTCAATCCCTGAGTTGGAGTTCAGTGGTGTAAAAGCCTTTTTTTTTTTTTCCCTGTAGGCTATGGGAGCCTGAGGGCTTTTCAACTATCAATAGGCTTCTTAGCTTAATCACTGACTCCTGACCAAGAGATAAAGCAGGGTGTGGCAGAGATAATCCAGTGGTTATGCAAAGAGACTTTCACAGCCCCTCAGCTATGCCACCGAGGTATAGGTCTTCTCCTGAGTTTCCCGGTTAGATCTCTGTACCCCGGTGTACCCTGGTGTCCCTCCCTGTTGCTGCTCCAGATTCTGAGGGTAGTAGCAATGGAGACTCAGAGTTGCACTTGGTGAGTCTCTGGGGAGTCCTTTCCTCCCTTCAGCTGTCCCCTTGTTGGTGGAGCAGACTGGAGGTGGTGTCTCCACTGACAAACTGTTGAACTGTTAGCAGTCACTTAGTCTCTCCTTAGGCCCCTCTCTCCTCTCTGTCACCAGCCACGCGTGTTTGTACTCACGGGTGATTTACTGGGTTTCTGTGGTCATTCTAGTCCTGTCTTGTTTCGGTCCGGGTGGTCTCCTTTGGTATTCCTAGTTGATCCGGGAGAGGAGAGGAGAGGAGAGAAAGCCATCTGCTGCTCGTAGCTCCGCCTCCGGAAGTCGAATCACCCTTTTCTCTTTTTTTAAAAATATTTATTTATTTATTCCCTTTTGTTGCCCTTGTTATTTTATTGTTGTAGTTATTACTGTTGTCGTCGTTGTTGGATAGGACAGAGAGAATGGAGAAAGGAGGGGAAGACAGAGAGGGGGAGAGAAAGACAGACACCTGCAGACCTGCTTCACCGCCTGTGAAGTGACTCCCCTGCAGGTGGGGAGCCGGGGGCTCGAACTAGGATCCTTATGTCGGCCCTTGTGCTTTGCACCACCTGCGCTTAACCCGCTGCACTACCGCCGGACTCCCAGGAACAATCCATTTCTACCTGTGTAGCAAATATTTCTTCTGTACCTGTGTTATCTACCAGAAGCCTCATGTACCTACTACACTTATAAGGAATGTGATTAGTCCAAATTAAAAGATGTCATAAGTATAAAACATATGAACTTTTAAAACAGTACAAAAATATAAAGTAGATCAGTATTTCTTGTTGCTAAAAATGATAATATTTGGGTTTAAATT
This sequence comes from Erinaceus europaeus, assembly GCF_950295315.1. Classification (NCBI taxonomy): domain Eukaryota; kingdom Metazoa; phylum Chordata; class Mammalia; order Eulipotyphla; family Erinaceidae; genus Erinaceus; species Erinaceus europaeus. The sequence continues at coordinate 19,892,517 of NC_080162.1, forward strand.
AAATATACTTAATTAATTTCACTGCCTTTTTTTTTTTTAGCTTTCTGGTGTGGTTACTCGAAATTTTTAATTATCCATGTGGCTCACATTATATTTCTATTGAACAAAATACACTATATATACTATTTTACATACAGATCTCAGAAACTCTTCTCATAGTATTCATTGATGGTTTCAAGGACCAGCTGAGACTGTAAGAAGAAAACCTCCATTGTAGTAAACAACGGCTAGTTACGCATGAAAACCCTTCGAGTAGAAAAAGTGAATTCCTGGCATAAAGATAATATACATCTTTAGCCCTACCCAGCCTTTTTACTGAGGGCACAGCAGTCTGCTTTTCATTTGTTTTGTTTTATTTCTTTATTGACACCAGCGTTATCACAGGAGTTTGGTGCCTGCACTACAAATGTAATACTCATCAGGAGGGGTAGATAGCACAATGGTTATACAGAGAGACTCTCATGCCTGAGGCTCCACAGTCCCAAATTCAATCCCCTGCACCACCATAAACTAGAGCTGATCAGTGCTCTGGATATATATATATATATATATATATATATATATATATATATATATATATATACTCCTGGTGGTCATTTTTTCCCTTTTTTTTCACTTGGTAGGAAAGAGAGAAGTTGAGAAGGGAAGGAAAGACAGTGGCGGAGAGGAAGAGAGATACTTGCAGTCCTGCTTCACAGCTCATGAAGCTTATACCCCTTGTAGGTGTGGACTGGGGGCTTGTTAACCCAGGTCCTTGCACATAGTAATCTGTGTGCTCAACCTGCCCCCACCCCAGCAATAATTTCTCAAAGATGCTTAGAAAGAAAGATCAGGGTCAAACTGACTTTACGGGGTCAAAAATACAAAAGAAGGGAGGGCAATCGGGAGGGAGACCAAACAGTCATAAATATACTAAGTGCCCATAGTACTTACTTCAGTTGTCTGTTTAACTCTTCAACGTAATTCTTCTGATCTAATATGGCAGCAATCTGAGCATTCCTTAAAGAAAAAAGTCATTTTGTATTTGTTGAAAGGCATTGATTTTGTGCAAAAATATCAAAATTCTACAAAATTATTGTAAAACTATAATGGCAAAACAGTACTATCTTGCCTTTAAAGTCAAACTTTAGAGTGTTTATATCTATGTAGCAGTAAACTGTATGCTAGAAAATAACTACAGTCTTTATTAAATATACTAATAGTACTAGACTTAATATTATTCAGATAGTTTAAGCATGACAAGATCTTTTTTTATTGTATTTATTACTGGCTAATGACAGATAATTGAGAGAGAAGGGAAAGATAGGGAGAAAGGGCAGGGGTAGATAGCAGAATGGTTATGCAAAGAGACTCTTAGGCCTGAGGCTCCAAAATCCCAGGTTCGATCCCCACACCACCATAAGCCAGAGCTGAGCAGTGCTCTGGTGGTTAAAAAAAAAAAAGGGGGGGGGGGGAGACAGAGACATCTATAGCCCTACTTCACCACTCGTGAAGCTTTTCCCCTGTTGGTGGGGACATGATTAGATCTGATTTGTAAGCTTGTGGATAATAAATTTTCATCCCTTTTTATCACAAAATATAGCTAGTTACTAAAATAAACTTTAGGTTAAATTTAAAGTTTTACTTCATACTATTCCCATTCCTTCTACATGGTGTTCGCCTTATAAAACTAAGTAAGTGAAAGTAAAAACAAAGCAGATAAAAAAGAATGAAAGAGTGGTAGGGGGTGTGGCGCAGTGGATACAGTGCTGGACTCTCAAGCATGAGGTCCTGAGTTCAATCCCTGGCAGCACATGTACCTGAGTGATGTCTGGTTTTTCTCTCTCTCCTCCTAGCCCTCTCATTAATAAATAAATAAAATAATTAAAAAAAGAACGAAAGAAAAAACAAATTGTAAATAGATGGACCTCATACTGATTTATAAATAATTACATAAAATACATGCAAAACAAGTTAGGAAAACAATACCTTTCTTTATTTCCGATATCTTCTTCATTCTTTAAGTACATGGAAAAATCAATCACTCCAACCTGAAGTAAATAAATTTATTTATATTTAAAAGGGAGATATACTCGGCCTTCAACATGCTACTGTGTTTCAGTCTCAATTTTCTTTACTATTTATCAGCACAACAGACAACACTAAGAGTAACAGCTGGATGAAAGAGGAACAGCGCAAACTGTCAACACTCTGTATTGGACACTGGTCGTTGCCACTTACCTGGGAGTCTAAATCCTCTCCTTTCACACACAGATTAGCATCTATTACATTCAGGCCAACCAGCAGCCCAACAATTACCGCTCCTTCTTCTTCCATCATTAGTGCATGATACTCATAGAATTCACTGTGAAAATTAAAACAATAGAAATCTTAAATCACAAATTTATTTCAACAACTACATTTCAAATTTATCAGCACCCTATTACAAATTTGGAACCATTATAAGCCAGATATCTGGGGCTGGGTGGTGACACACCTGGTTAAGCGCACTTTTTTTTTTTACTATTTATTTATTTATTCCCTTTTGTTGCCCTTGTTGAAGCGCACATTTTATAAGCCAGATATCTTCAAACTGGCATTTATGTATGTGAACTTGAAGGGGGGGGGTCGCTTCACAGGCAGTGAAGCAGGTCTGCAGGTGTCTTTCTCTCCCTCTCTATCTTCCCCTCCTCTCGATTTCTCTTTGTCCTATCCAACAACAGCAATAGCAACAATAAAAACAACAACAAGGGCAACAAAATGGGACAAATAGCCTCCCAGAGCAGTGGATTAGTAGTGCAGGCACTGAGCCCCAAAGATAACCCTGGAGGCAAAAAGAGAAAGAGAGAAATTTAGTAATGTAGCCAATTTTCCTCATACTGACTGATAAAATCCTTTTTTTTTTTTTTTTTGCCATTGGCATTTTTTTTCTATATAAAGACAGAAGAATTGAGAGGGAAGGGGAAGACAGAGAAGAATTGAGAGGGAAGGGGAAGACAGAGAGTGAGAAAGACACCTGCAGAACTGCTTTACCACTTGTGAAGCGCACACACACACACACACACACACACACACCGACCCCTCCCCCACCCTACCCCCTCCTCCCGCAGGTAGGGAGCCCCTTAGGGAGCCAGGAGCTCGAACTGGGATCCTTGCTTGAGTCCTTGTGCTTCATACTACGTACACTTAACCTGGCTGATAAAAATCTTAGAGTTTTCACTTTTTAGGGTCACTCCTATCTGTGTTATATATCCCTACCATCATTTTCTCTCATTTTGCTGCCTCCAGGGTTATCTCTGGGGCTGGGTGCCTGCACTGTGAATCCACTGCTCCTGGAGGCTATTTTTTTTCCATTTTGTTACCATTGTTGTAACCCTGGTTGTTGTCATTATTATTGTCATTGCTGTTGTTGTTGGATAGGACAGAGAGAAATGGAGAGAGGAGGAGACAAAGAGGGGGAGAGAAAGACAGACAACTGCAGACCTGCTTCACTGCCCATGAAAAGACCCTCCCCTGCAGGTGGGGAGCCAGGGGATCAAACGGGGATTCTTTTTTGAATTTTTTTTTTAATTGTTGATGTTGTTGTTGTTGGATAGGACAGAGAGAAATGGAGACAGGAGGGGAAGACAGAGAGGGGGACAGAAAGATAGACACCTGCAGACCTGCTTCACTGCCTGTGAAGTGACTCCCCTGCAGCCGGGGCTCGAACCCAGAGCCTTACGCCGATCTTCGCGCTTGGCGCCACGTGCGCTTAGCCCACTGCGCTACCGCCCGCCTCCCCAAACGGGGATTCTTTTTTTTTTTTAATTTTTTAAATATTTATTTATTTATTTATTTATTCATTCCCTTTTGTTGCCCTTATTGTTTTATTGTTGTAGTTATTATTGTTGTTGATGTCGTCGTTGTTGGATAGGATAGAGAGAAATGGAGAGAGGAGGGGAAGACAGAGAGGGGGAGAGAAAGATAGACACCTGCAGACCTGCTTCACCACTTGTGAAGCGACTCCCCTGCAGGTGGAGAGCTGGGGGCTTGAACCGGGATCTTTATGCCGGTCCTTGCGCTTTGCGCCACGTGCGCTTAACCCGCTGCGCTACCATCCAACTCCAAACGGGGATTCTTATGCTGATCCTTGCGCTTTGCGCCATGGGCGCTTAACCTGTTGTGCTACCACACAACCCCGCATTTTGCTTCTTTTATGCCACCTTATTGTATATTTTTGTATTAAGCTGCAATGTTTTTGGAAAATCAGGTAAAAATAAAAGAAAAAATGATAATATGATTTTTAAAAAAGATTTATTACATATGAGAGAAAAAAAAAAATTCAGGTAAGGCAGAGAGAAGAAGCCAAAGCCCCACTGTCTGGTGCTACAGACAGAACCAGGAACCCCAGGCATAAAAACTTGATGCTCCAGGTGTAGATAGCATAGTGGTTATGCAAAGAGACTCTGCCTGAGGCTCCAAAGTCCCAGGTTCAATCCCCTGCACCACTATAAACCAGAGTTGAGCAGTGCTTTGGTAAAAGAAAAAAAATAAAAATAAAAACAACAAATCAGAACAAATCTTGATATTCTACCAGTTATTTCCTCAGTCACATAATAATAAATATGAAACAATGGTACTGACCTCAAGAGATCCCTTTGAATTATTAAGCAACGCAGGTAATCAGCCATCTTTTTTTGCATAAGAGCTAATCGAAGCCATGCTCTTGCACGACCCAAGGGGGTCCTAAAAAAATAATAATAAATAAATAAATAAAAGCCCAACCCAAAGAGTAAGCATTACATGTTCAATTTCTACTGAGGTACACATTAGTAATAATAACAATAATAATAATTTATGCTGCTTTTCTTTTCACTTTTGTAGATTTTTTATTTATTTACCAACTTACAGGAGAAAAATCAGAACATGACTCTGAAACATGTAGAGCTATAGATAGAACTCACAACCCCAAGTTTTGCAAGTCCTGGATTCTTCTACCGCACTACCTCTAGGTCACTTAATCTTAGCAGTTTACATCAGTTCTCTGAGTGCACAAACTAACACCTGGCAGCTATTTAGGTCTCAGGATTTCTGGGTGCCATCTTGTGCCTTGGAAAAGTGATTCTAAGAACAGTCAGGATGCTTCTACAAGAAATATTATGTGAGAATGGGCTTAGCACTCTAGAGCGTACAAGCAAAACGCATCGACAGGGCATGATGTCTGAGAGAACTGCTATACCATGCTGTACCACGACCAAGGCCAGTCTGCCAAACCGGCAATTAATTCCAGATCACTGAGCTACTTGCTGGTTTTCAAATATTTCTTTTGTCCATTTATACTTTTTTTTAATATTTATTTTATTTATTTATTCCCTTTTGTTGCCCTTATTGTTTTATTGTTGTAGTTATTATTGTTGTTGTCATTGTTGGATAGGACAGAGAGAAATGGAGAGAGGAGGGGAAGACAGAGAGGGGAAGATAAAGACAGACACCTGCAGACCTGCTTCACCGCCTATGAAGCGACTCCCCTGCAGGTGGGGAGCCGGGGTTCCAACCGGGATCCTTATGCCGGTCCTTGTGCTTTGCGCCACCTGCGCTTAACCTGCTGCGCTACAGCCCGACTCCCGTCCATTTATACTTTTAAAAATTCAATGTTGGGAAGTTTTACACGATTTTTTTGTTTGTTTTCTCATATTGTTTGTTAATTTTTTGCTGCCAGGGTTATTGCTGGAGCTTGGTGCCTGCATGAAGCTGCTCCTTTTGGACACTTTCTATCCTTCTATTTAATTTGATAGGACATAGAAAAATTGAGAGGGGTGGGGGATAGGTAGGTAGGAGAGACAAGTGCAGAACTGTTTTACCATTCACGAAGCTTCCCCCACAGGTGGGGAGTGGGGGTTGGAACATAGGTCCTTGGACAGGGTAATGTGCATTTAACTGGGTGTGACACAACCTAACTTTCTTGTGCTACTTTAAAAATTCTCTCTTTGGGGGCTGGGTGGGCACACACTGGGTAAAATGCACACAGTTCAGTATGCAAGGACCCAGGTTCAAGCCTCAGTCCTCCCCTTGGGGTTGGGGGGGAGCTTCATCAGCAGCGAAACAGTGTTACAGATGTCTCTCTCTCTTCTCTATCTTTCCCTTCCCACTAAATTTCTGTTTCTGTACAAAATAAAATGTTTTAAAATAAATATTTTAAAAATCTTTTAGGGCCGGGTGGTGGCACACCTGGTTGAGCACACGTTACAGTGTGCGAGAACCCGGATTCGAGCTCCGCACCCCCCCCCATCCCCCGTCCCCACTTGCAGAGGGAAAACTTCACAAGTGGTGAAGCAAGGCTACAGGTGTCTCTCTGGCTCTCTCCCTATCTCTGCCTTCCCTCTTAATTTCTGACTGTCTCTGTCCAATAAACAAATAACGATAAAAAAATTAAAAACTTTATATTTGATCTTTGTCATTTTTATTTTTTTTAATTTCTTCATTGGGGGATTAATGGTTTATAGTCAACAGCAAAGTACAATATTGTACACTTGTAACATTTCTCAGTTTTCCACTGCTCCATTCAACCCCCACTAGGTCCTCCTGCGCCCGGACCTGAACCCTCCCCTCCCTTCTCACCGGTCTTTTACTTTGGTGCAGTACGCCAACCATTTTGACTTTTGTGTGTCTTGGTGAGCATCAGCTGGGTTTATTTGCTTCAAACTTGTTTTTAAAGATTATTTTATTCATTGAATGAGCTACTGGGGTAGCAGGGAAAAAGAAGAGTGCCCACCGCAGCAGCATTCTGGCATGTGCCAGGACTGAACTCAGGACATCAGGCTTACAGGCCCCAAACTCTACCACTGTGATACCTCCTGGGCTGCTATTTTGTTTGAAGCTCTTGGACCTTCCTGGATCAGCCACAGCCTGCCACTTCTTCCACTTGTTGCCTACCCTCTAACACCCTCCACTTAGCCTTTTTATTTTTGCCTGCTACCCCCTGCAGGTGTGATACTTGCACAGGTCCTTGCACTTCATATTGTGTGTTTAACCTGGGATGCCACTGCCTGGCCCCCACCTCCATTGGTCCTGATTTCTCTTTTGCCCTTTTTCCTCCACCTCAACCCCCCATTCTCCTCCTACCTTCCTGCCTGCTCCTATTATTCGACCCCAGCTTCCTGTTCTTCCCTTTCCCCCCTTGCTCCCTCTTTTCCCTCAGTCACCTCACACCTGCAGTTCTTGTTTGTCTGTTTGTTTTTCCTCCAGGGTTATTGCTGGGGCTCAGTGCACCAGGAATCCACTGCTCCTGGAAGCTATTTTTTTCCCTTTTGTTGCCTTTGTTGCGGTTATTATTGTTGTTGTTGTTATTGGTGTGGTTTTTGGGTAGGACAGAGAGAAATGGAAAGGGAAGGGGAAGACAGAGATGGGGAGAGATAGATAGACACCTGCGGACCGGCTTCACTGCTTATAAACCAACCCCCCTGCAGGTGGGGAGCTGGGAGCTCAAACCGGGATCCTTATGTCGGTGTGCGCTTAACCCGCTGCGCTACCACCCGACTCCCACAGTTCTTGCTTTTAACCTTCCACCAGTGACAGAAGACTTGGGGTCCAGTTCTCTGGAACACTGCTCAACAGGAACAGCAGTGTGACTGGAGGCGGGTTATATGTAATTCTCACCATCCAGCTACTTATTCTCAGAAGGGGCAATCAGTAAAGATGATGCAAAAAGAGTTGTGGGCGTATCAACCTGTCAGAAGGGAATTGTCCTGAGAGAATTACCACCTTGGTCACTATCAGTGGCATTCTGCAACTCACTGAGTGTGAAACAAGTCCACGTGGTCATGTTGGAGACTCTTTCCCAGTCCCCTCCAGAGGACCTGACCACCCCATACCAGTCCAAACCATCAAGGTCTCCAGTCTTCAGTACAGGTGATTAGGACAGCTACAACATATACAGTGTGTGCCTCTACCCTGGCCTGGAGGGACCAGCCCAGCTTCAGAGGCCTAGACCATTCAAGGCCTGACCATGAAAGGAGGCAAGTTACATCAAGTTCCACCAGTCGGCAATGCAACAGTCTCTTCCCCCAGACATATGGGGACAATGGATGCAGAGCGATCGGATGCATCTCCTCGGCCTACTTCTTCTCATAAACTTGCCACTGCACATGATTCATAACTGGATGAAGTGACTGCACAACTGGATGTCAAGGTATCAAAGTCAATGAGATTCATCAGCTGTCTGGGGTACAGGTTAAAACTGTTAACCCAGTGTAAGAATAGAGGTTACCATCACTACAGTTGTTGCCAGTTACCTGGCTCAAGATGTAATCACGCCAGGTTTTCATCTTGAGCATAGCCCCCACCACACTGAAGGAAGCTTCAGTGCTATAGTCTCCTTCACTCTTTTTACCTCTCTACTTCTCTGTCCCTATTTAAAAGAAAAAAAAAAAGAATCTATTTCTAGGTCAGAGATGAAGCTCACTGAGGAGGGCATGTGTCTTGGCATGTGCTCGACCCAGTTCCAAGCCCTGGCGCCACAGAAAGTACAGTGCTGAGAAAAGCTGCAATGTTTGGGTGACTCTTCTCTCACTATTTTTAGAGAAAAACAGCCTACGAGTGTAGAAATAAAGCCTCAAGACCAAAAATAAATAAATAAAAACTATTTTTGTGGCATTTACTTTCTTGCTTTGCCTTGTGGTACCCCTATGATGTGAAGGTTGCTTCTCTTTTTTTTTTAAATATTTTTTTTTTTACGTTTCTACTTCTTTTTTTTTTACATGCATAACATGTAAAAATATATAAATAAATATTTTTTTAAAATTAAAAAAAAAAAGCAAAGATAGAAAGTGTAATTAGTACTTGTTCAACTAGAAAAGTCATTAGGTTCCAGAGAGAGAGACAGAGAGAGTTTCTACTTTTCAGTATAGCATGTCATGGGCTCCTTCCACCCACTCCCTTCACAAGAGCACTGCTCAACTCTGGGTTATAGTGGTGAGGGAAATTGAACCGGTTGTTTCTCTTTATGCTGTCCCATAACTTCCTCATGTGATCTTCATTTGTTTTAGTTCTTTCGGCTGCGTGTGTTTACAGCTTCTTCTACCCTATGCACCACCTAACCACTTGGCCTCTGGCTCCCCTCTTCTGTGGTGGACACCTTCTCTATACTGTATATTTTACTTCCGTGACTACATTCTTTACCTCTGATTTCTGTTATGACTTCTCTCATACTTTCTCTAACTTTGTTGAAGAGTTCTTCCATTGAATTTCTGATTTCAGTGATCATCTTTAGGAACACGATTGTGGAGTTCTCTTTAGGAAGTTTACACGTCTCTACTGAATTTGAGGTTTCAACAGTGTAGTTAACTTCCTGTTTTGTCATTACATTAAATATCTCATTAGGGTCTGGGCTAGGTGTCTGTGATGAGTGAGCCTGGGCAGTGACCATGTGTTCATGGTCACAAGTGTCTTGCAGGTGCTATACAGCACCAGAAGACGAGTTAGATAACTACCAAGAGTTTAAGGATACAAGTTCTCAGTATCCACTTGGTTGCAGTGGGCATGGATTCAGGACTGAAAAGAAACATGTACACTCTAGGGATGGTGGGGAATAGAATCTGGCAGGCTGTGGGCTGGCAAAGGACAGCTCTTTCTGGAATCTGCCCGTAGGTTCTGTGACTATAGAGACTGAATTTCAGTCATTCACCAAGGCTAATCTCAGCAAATTCTCATTCTTAGAAGGGTGTTGACACAGCATCCACCTAGTTTATGGCTGTTTATTACCTGTCTCCAGTTGCTAGTAAATTAGAAGTATAAAACTGGAATAGGACTGAGGTACCAGGATGTTGTCCTCCCGTTTACCAGAATAAAGTTTTTTTCCTGGGGAGAGAGTGTCTCTCTCTGTCTTTGCCTCCTGTGTGCTGACCTTTTGCCCTTTGCTGTGGAAACTTGTTGGTCCACTTTTATGAGTGTTTTTCCATGTACTGCTGATTCATGTTGTCATTTACACTAACAGGAAAATACTGATGCGCCATGTGCTGCCATTTTGAACCTTCCCCCATATATAACTTTTCCATTTAGTGGGGGAATTAATGGGTGGTTTATAGTCAGTAGTAAAATACAGTAGTTTGTGCATGTGTAACATTTCTCAGTTTTCCACATCATGTATAATATTATTTTTTTAAAGATTTTATTTATTTATGAATGAGAAAGATAGGAGGAGAGAGGGAAAGAACCACACATCACTCAGGAACATGTGCTGCCAGGGATTGAACTCAGGACCTCATGCTTGAGAGTATAGTGCCTTAGCCACTACACCACCTCCCGGACCACTCATGTATACTAATTAACAAGATTTCTTAATTTAACCTTTTATTATTTATTTATTTTTTGCCTTCAGGGTTATTGTTGGGGCTCGGTGCCTGCACTACGAATCCATTGCTCCTGGAAGCTATTTTTTTCCCTTTTGTTGCCCTTGTTTATTAACATGATTTTTTTTTAAGACTTTTAAAATATTTATTTATTTACGTATTCCCTTTTGTTGCTCCTGTTGTTTTATTGTTGAAGTTATTATTGTTGTTGTTATTGATGTCATTGTCGTTAGATAGGATAGAGAGAAATGGAGAGAGGAGGGGAAGACAGAGGGAGAGAGAAAGATAGACACCTACAGACCTGCTTCACTGCTTGTGAAGCGACTCCCCTGCAGGTGGGGAGCCAGGGGCTCGAACCGGGATCCTTAACTGGTCCTTGCTCTTTGAGCCACGTGCGCTTAACCCACTGCACTATCACCCGACTCCCATTAAAATGATTTTTTAAATTATATATATACATACATATACATATATATATATATATATATATATATATATATATATTTTTTTTACCAGAGCACTGTTCAGCTCTGGCTCATGGTGGTGCGAGGGATTGAACCTGGGACTTCAGAGCCTCATGCATGAGAGTCTGTTTTGCATAACCATTATGCTGTCTACCCTCCGCCCTAACATGATTTTTAAAGAGAATATATCATCCACATTATATATATATATATATATATATATTTCCCTTTTTTAAAAAAAATATTTTATTATCTTTATTTATTGGATAAAATTAAGAGGGAAGGGGGAGATAGAGAAGGAGAGAGACACCTTCAGCGCTGCTTCACCACTCGAAAAGCTTTCCCCCTGCAGGTGGGGACTGGGGGCTCAAACCTGGGTCCTTGCACATTGTAACATGTGTCCTCAACCAGGTGCAACACCACACACACAAACACACACACACACACACCCCAGAGCACTGCTCAATTCTGGCCAATGGTTTTGCAGTGGATTTAACGTGGGGCCTCAGAGCTTCAGGAATGAAACTCTTCCTACATAAGCATTATGTTCTCTCCACAAACCTCATTTGTTTATTTTTATGGGGGAGTCAGAGAGACACAGAGACATACCAGAGCACGGCTCTATCCTGGCAGCTGAAACAGGCATGGAATTATTGAGCTCTACACACTTAGCTACCTCCCTCTCATTGCTGTTATTATTTTTTACACACTGTATTATTTTTTTAGTGATTTAAATGGTTATTATTGCGATAATATTTGTGTAGATATAAAAAAAAAGATGATGGTCAGGGGAGTTAATAGTTAACAGCAGAGCCAGGATTCAAGCTTAATTTTTTAAAAAGATTAGCTTTTTTTTAAACTTTATTTTATTTGCTAGAACAGAGAGAAATTGAGAGGGAGGGGGAACTAGAGAGGGAGAGATCCCAAGTTCAATTTCCAACACTGCATGTGCCAGAGTGATGCTCCATCTTTCTCAGTAATAAGTAAATCTTTGGGGCCTGGTGGTGGCATACTTGGTTGGTTAAGTGCATGTATTGTCAATCACAAGGACCCAGGTTCAAGCCCCCTCTCCCCACCTGCAGGGGGGTAAACTTTTCAAGCTGTGAAGCAGGGCTGCAGATATTTCTCTGTCTCTCTCCCTATCATCCCCTTCCCTCTCAATTTCTGGCTGTCTATATCCAATAAATAAATACAGATAATAAAAAAATTTTTTTAAAGGGAGGGCCAGGCAGTGGCACGCCTGGTCAAGCACACACACCGCAGTGCACAAAGACCCAGGTTCAAGCCCCTCGTCCCCACCCGCAGGGGGAAAGCTTCACAAGTGGTGAAGCAGGGCTGCAGGTGTCTCTCTGTCTCTCTCCCTCTCTGTCTCCCTTACCCTCTCAACTTCTCTCTGTCTCTATCCAATAATAAATTATTTTTTTAAAAAATAAATTAATTAAATTTAAAAAAGAGAAAGAAAGATAGCTTACCAAGTAGGGCAAATGCCTTGCCTGGTTCAAACTCTAACACACGGGAAGGTCTACAGCACTCAAGGAAGCATTAGTACTATGGTATCTCTTCCTCTTTTTGTCCCTCTATTTTTCAGACAGAGACAGAGATAGAGAGACAGAAAGAAAGACACCACAGTACCAAAGCTTCCTTCAGTATAGTGGGGCCAGACTCAACCAAGGTCATGTAAGTGACAAAGCAAGAGCATTATTCAAGTAAGCTATCCTGCTGGCCCTTTCTGTCTCACATTATTACTACTTTTTTTGTTTAACTTACCAGAATACATCCCAGCTCTGGTTAATGGTGGTGTTGAGATTGAACCTGGGACTCAAGGCTTCAGACATGAAAGCCCTTTTGCAAAACCACTATGTTATTTCCCCAGTCCTCTGTATCACTATCTGAATGAAAAATCGGCCCCGGACTTGTGACACTGCATGAGCAAGGTCCCAATTCCAATAATAATAATGACAACCACGATCATTTCTACCCTAGAACACTGCTTCAAGCATTAAATGACGTATTTCATGTAAAACAGCATTACACTCATACTGTGCTCAGTAACAGTAGCTATTCTCTTTGTTTGCTTCCACAGAAGCAGAGACTCTGATTCATTTATTTACTTATATATTTATTTTCCCAGAGCTTAGCTCTCTGGCATATCGTGACGCTAGGGATTGAACCAGGGACTTTGAAGCCTCATGCCTAAGACACAACCACTATGCCACGACCCCAGCCCCAATATCCATTTACTTTCGACACTCCATTAAGTATAACTTAAAATCTTTTGAATGTTGACAACACGGAGAAAATACTACCATATTTCCTACAATGTATACAGTCCTAAACTGTGAAACTAAAAAAATAAAAAAAAAACACTAATAATCTGACAGAATAAGCATAACAATGGGGTGCAGACACCTACCACAGGAGATGAGAGAGGCAGTAGTCATGTGTCAACAGTCTTTTATAAACATTATTTTCCCCAGTAAAATGATTTGTAGGGTAATGATAGTGTCACTGAAGTCGGTAAACAAGCCCCCACTGCTGAATGTGACGGTGATTTGAAGGGGCAGGTGGGGCACACCCAGTAGCAGACTGCACATATCACCATGTGCAGAGATCTGGGTTCAAGCCCCCACTTCCCTCTTCAGGGAGAAAGCTTCAGAAGCAGTGTGACAGGTGTATCTCTTTCTTTCACCTACTCACATTCTCCTTTCCTCTCAATTTCTCTATTAAAAAGAAAACGGGAGTCGGGCGGTAGCACAGCAGCTTAAGTGCACTTGGGAAAAAGCGGAAGGACCCACATAAGGATCCCGGTTCGAACCCCAGCTTCCCACCTGCAGGGGAGTCGCTTCACAGGCGGTGAAGCAGGTCTGCAGGTGTCTGTCTTTCTCTCCTCCTCTCTGTCTTCCCCTCCTCTCTCCATTTCTCTCTGTCCTATCCAACAGCGACAACATCAATAACAACAACAATATCTACAACAATAAAAAGGACAACAAAAGGGAGTAAATAAAAATGAATGAATGAATGAATAAATAAATAAAAAGGAAGAAAAAGAAAAAAGGGGGGCAGCCACCAGGAGTGGTAGACTTGTCATGCAGGCACCACCAAGCCCCAGTGATAACCCTGATGGCAAAAAAAAAAAAAAAAAAAGCGATAAAAAAGTTTTTGGAAAAAGGGTGGGGTACAGCATAATGTTTATGCAAAGAGACTTTCATGCCTGAGGCTCTCAAGTCCCAGGTTCAATCCCCCACACCACCATAAGTCAGGTTTTTTGTTGTTTTTTTTTTTTTGCAATTTAATCATAATTTAAAACTAAAGTTAGTATAAACAGACCCCCCCACTGCTGAATTTGAGTGACTTAAAAAAAGTGATTTTGGGGGCTGGGCGGTAGTGCAGCAGGTTAAGTGCTCATGGTGCAAAGCGCAAGGACCCAAGTAAGGATCCCAGTTCAAGCCCCAGGCTCCCCACCTGCAGGGGGGGGGGGGGGGTCACTTCACAGGCAGTGAAGCAGGTCTGCAGGTGTCTATCTTTATCTCCCCCTCTGTCTTCCTCTCCTCTCTCAGTTTCTCCCTGTCCTATCTATCCATAATAATCACAACGATTAAAAAAACAAGAATGGCAACAAAAGGGAAAAAATAACTTCCAGGAGCAGTGGGTTCATGGTGCAGGTATCAAGCCCCAGAAATAACCCTGGAGGCCAAAAAAAAAAGATTTGAAGGGGCAGCTGGTAACACATCACCTTTATTTATAAGACAGAGAGGGAAGGTGGAGAGGCAGTGAGAGAGGCACCTGCAGCACTACTTCACCACTCATGAAGTTGGGGACTAGGGCTTGAACCTGGGTCATCGTGCACTGTATTAGGTACACTCAAACACCTGCTCCCCCCCCAAAAAAAAAAAAGTTATTCATTCCCAAGAGTTGCAAAACGAGGCAGGGAGACACTCTCATAGTAGTGTTCCAGACTGGCATGCCTGAGACCAGAGGTGACACACCGAACCCCTAGTGTCAACAAACGCTGGAGTTCAGCAGTGCTTTAGTCTCTCCTTAAAATAAATAAAATTAAAAGAATTACAATACACTAAGAGGAATTCTTAGTTTTGTTGTTGTTTGTTTCGTTCTGTTTTCTTTTTTTAAAAATATTTATTTATTCATTTTTCCTTTTTGTTGCCCTTGTTTTTATTGTTATAGTTATTATTGTTGTTGTTATTGATGTCGTCGTTGTTGGATAGAACAGAGAGAAATGGAGAGAGGAGGGGAAAACAGAGGGGGAGAGAAAGATA
Source organism: Erinaceus europaeus (assembly GCF_950295315.1). NCBI lineage: Eukaryota > Metazoa > Chordata > Mammalia > Eulipotyphla > Erinaceidae > Erinaceus > Erinaceus europaeus. The sequence continues at coordinate 19,907,559 of NC_080162.1, forward strand.
GAAACCTGCAGACTTGCTTCACCTCTTGTGAAGCAACTATTCCCCTGCAGGTAGGGAGCCGGGGGCTTGAACCGGGATCTTTGTGCCGGTCCTTGTGCTTTGCGCCATGTGCGCTTAACCCACTGTGCTACCGCCCGACTCCCTCTGTTTTGTTTCTTAATAGAGACAGAGTATGGAAGCTTATCTGTGCAGTGGGGGCCAGGCTTGAGCCTGTGTCCTACACATGGCAAGGCAGCACACCGCTCATGAGAGCTATTTCGCCAACCCAACATTTATATTTTAATTCAACTGTAAAGAGCATTAAGAACTTAGTCATAACAGAATTGCAAAATTTCAACTCACAAGTTAATAACTATTAAAGCTTTTAACACAGTTTATACAATTTGCTTAGTAAAATGTGCACATAACACTACTGCAAACTAGTATAACACTCAGGAACGAGAGGGGTGGGAAAATCCAATCGTAAAGGACTTGCATTTTCCTGCCATGCAAAACTCAAGTGAATGATAAAGAAATTAATCTAATATAAAAGAGCAATTCATTCTAATTAAAGGGGCTAAAAACATGTCACATAGGAAATGAAATTTGAGCTGAGCCATAAAGAATGAACACAATTTTATTAGGAAGAATAGATAAAAATCTACTTAAGACTGATAGCAAACTAGAGTGCAAGATTCTTGTAACCAACAGTAAATACACTTCTGTAATAAAGGATGAACAGCTAATAACACAACTTACTTAAGACCAGGTAAATCCCGAACACTGGCTCCTATTTCTTCTGCTTCTGGGTACAACTTCTCTACCAGTTCCAAAGGGCCCCAGATAGTTTTGTTATAACTCAAAAATGATTTTCTTACTGAAAAAAGAAAATATAATACAGATGATGACATCAACATATAAAATCATAGTAATGTCCTTTAAAATATTTAGTATGTCTTCCTTCACCCACATTTAAGAAGGCAGCTGTTTCTGATTCTGATATATATATATATGCACTTGCCTTTCCCTGACCATCTTGTTTTATTTATTTATTTATTTATTTATTATTTATGGTTTACCGTTGACAGTAAAATACAGTAGCTTGTATATGTGTGACATTTCTCAGTTTCCCAAATCACAATCTAACCCCCACGTCCTTCTCCACCATCACGTTCCCAGGACTACGCCCATCTTTAATCCTTTCTCCTACTTCTCTGTATTACATGGATGTAGATGATTCTGATATTTTAAAGTATCATAAATATGCACGTTATTCTTCCCTATCAAAATATGCCAGCAAGTAATTAAACTAAAGCTTTAACAGGACAGGGAGAATGTTTAGTAGGTAGAGTGGAAGATTGGAAGGCTTGAGGTCCTGGGTTGAGATTCTGGCACTACAGTAAGCAAATAATATTCTGGTCTTTCATAAGATCTTAAAAAAAAAAAATAGGGAGTCGGGCGGTAGTGCAGTGGGTTAAGCGCAGGTGGCGCAATGCGCAAGGAACGGCCTATGGATCTCGGTTCGAGCCCCCGGCTCCCCACCTGCAGGGGAGTCGCTTCACAGGTGGTGAAGCAGGTCTGCAGGTGTCTGTCTTTCTCTCCCTCTCTCTGTCTTCCCCTCCTCTTTCCATTTCTCTCTGTCCTATCCAACAAGGACATCAATAACTACAATAATAAGAACTACAACAAGGGCAACAAAAGGGAATAAGTAAATCAATCAATATATATATATATAAAAAAGAAAAAGAAAAATATAGGAGTCAGGCGGTAGCGCAGGGGACTAAGTGGATGTGGCACAAAGCACAAAAACCAGCATTAAGGATCCCAGTTTGAGCCCCCGGCTTCCCACCTGCAGGGGAGTCGCTTCACAGGCGGTGAAGCAGGTCTGCAGGTGTCTGTCTTTCTCTCCCCCTCTCTGTCTTCCCCTCCTCTCTCCATTTCTCTCTGTCCTATCCAACAACAATGGCATCAATAACAACAATAATAATAACTACAACAAGAAAACAAGGGCAACAAAAGGGAGTAAATAAATAAATATTTAAATAAATATAAAGAAAGAAAGACAGAACCAAAGAGACTGGAACTGCATTTGCACAGCATTCCCATCCCCGAGATCCTAGAGGTCCCTAGTGATATGAACACAAGGTGAGTGGCGCTCTGGTCTCTTCTGATCTATGTATATATTTGTAGAGAAAGCAGAGACAAAGATCTTCATTTTCTTCTGACCTGCTTGCTGAAAGAGTTTGTAAATAATGGCCACAGTAATTAAATTTTAAGCTCTTCTCTGAATTTATTGTCCTTTACTTGATGAAATATGTGAAGTTTGTTCTTTTTTTTCATGTTTATTTGTTTATTTATTTACTTGTTGTATAGAGACAGAAATTGAGGGGGAAGATAGAGACAGAGACACCTGCAGCCCTGCCTCACCTCTTGTGAAGCTTTCCTCCTGCAGGTGGGGACCAGGAGCTTGAACCTGGATCCTTGCGCACTGTAATGTGCGTGCTTAACCAAGTGCGCCACTGCCTGGCCCCGTAAAGTTTGTTCTAAGGTTACTTTGTGCTGATTAGTTTTCTCTTCCAAGGAAAACAATCGACTATTTTGGTTATTCTTCTTGGGTAACGTATATGATAGGCACATTGGATGTACAGGAAATAGAGTCAATATCTAAAAGGAAATATACAGCGGTTTGATGACTGTGCTGCCTAGATTTCAACGTAACTTAGAAGGAAAAGTCAAGTCACAACTCTTGATGTTTCAAAGTAAAATAACTATTTTAGACTCACTCAATAAACTGATCATATCAATCTAATAGGCCTGCAAACTATTTTAAAAATTTATTTTGATACCAGTAAAGAATGAGCATATATATATCTTTTTTAATACTTATTTATTTTCCCTTTTGTTGCCCTTGTTGTTTTTCATTGTTGTTGTGGTTATTATTGTTGTTATTGCTGCCGTTGTTGTTGGATAGGACAGAGAGAAATGGAGAGAGGAGAAGACAAAGAGGGGATAGAAAGATAAGACACCTGCAGACCTGCTTCACCGCCTGTGAAGCGACTCCCCTGCAGGTGGGGAGCCTGGGACTCGAACTGGGATCCTTCCGCCGGTGCTTGTGCTTTGCGCTACCACCCAACTCCATCCATCTATTATTATTATTTTTTAATATTTATTTTCCCTTTTATTGCCCTTGTTGTTTTTCTTTTTTTTTTATTTCCTTTTGTTGTCCTTGTTGTTTTATTGTTGTAGTTATTACTGATGTCATCGTGGTTGGATAAGACAAAGAGAAACGGAGAAAGGAGGGGAATACAGAGAGGGGGAGAGAAAGACAGACACCTGCAGACCTGCTTCACTGCCTGTGACTCCCCTGCAGGTGGGGAGCCAGGGGTATCCAAATGGGATCCTAACACGTGTCCTGGCGCTTTGTGCCACATGCAAGCGCATAACCCGCTGCGCTACTGCCCGACTCCCTCCATCAATTATTTTTAAGGAAAAAAGAAAGTCACAGAATACCTATTACATGATGCTCATTTAACTAAAATGGAATTTAAAAAAGCAGAAGAGTGGTCCAGGAGATAATGCAGTAACTGGAGTGCTGGACTTGAAAGCATGAGCTCCTGCATTCAGTCCCTAGAATAGCATGTGGCAGAGTGATTTTCTGAGTTTCTCTTTGCATGTTCATGAAAAAATAATGTAAGTAGAATGATGGGGGCTGGCCAGTGATGCACCTAATTAAGCACACACATGCACAAGGAGCTGAATTTGAGCCCCAAGCTCCACCTGTAGGGGGAAAACTTCACAAGTGGTGAAGCAGGGCTGCAGGTCTCAGCCTCTGGGTCTCGGTCTCTCTCTCTCTCTCCCTCCCTCCCTCCATCCCTCCCCCTAAATTCTCTCTGTCCTATCCAATAAAATAGAAAGGGGGAAGGGGAAACAAAAGGAGCAGTGGATTTGTATTGCAGGCACTGAGTCCCAGCCATATACCTGGTGGCAGTTAAAAAAGAAAGTAGAGGGCAGGGGTAGACAGCATAATGGTTATGCAAAGAGACTTTCATGCCTAAGGCTCTGAGGTCCCAGGTTCAATCCCCTGTACTGCCATTAGCCAGAGGTGAGCAGTGCTATGGTAAAATAAATGAAATAAATAGAAAAAAAATAAAATAAAATAAATAGAATGACAAGGATAAAATGAAAAGTGTATATATGTCATTTCATTCTGTGTGCTTATAGATGGTTTGATTCTTGTAAAAAAATTACCATTATTTATGAAATTAAAAATTATTTTAAGTCTTTAAAGAAAAATAAATGAGTACATCAAAAACTGCACATATAGTCCTTCACATTTGATGCCAAGGTTCCTCAGTTTTAAATACATTTTATTCAAACCAGTTAGGTAACTCTCTCCCTTTTTTCTAACCTTGACCCCCACTTTCATACACCACAGACTTCTATACCTCCAAAATACCCAGGCTCCAATTTTACCAACAAAGAAAGAAATATCCCTTTCATTTATAATAGCCACTCCCAGTATCTGACTTTAAATAAAAAACCTTTTACACAGCTGCTGCTAACATCAACTAGAGATTAAAACTACCTACGAATATATAAGTAGTTATTATAAGCGAACAAACCGTTATTAAGCAATGGATATTAAATAACTAAGTGTGAAACAAACATTTTGCGAACAACAATAATTCAGCATGAACAGTACAGAAGAATATAATATAGTTGATCACATTATCAGTATAGTTATAATCTTCACAAACTGTTTACATATCTGATGGGCTGTCAGAAAAGTCATGTGCTATTTATTCTATGTTTTTCAATGTAAAAATGAGCCGTGACTTTTCCAACAGGCCAAAACAATAAATACAATAACCCAATCCAGACAACAATTTTTCTTTCTTTTATACTTTTTTTTTTTTTATTGCCACCAGGGTTATCGCTGGGGCTCGGTGCCTGCACTACAAATCCACTGCTCCCGGCAGCCATTTTTTTCTATTTTACTGGATAGGACCGAGAGAAACTGAAAGAGGAGGGGTAGATAGAGAGAAAGACAGACACTTGCAGACCTGCTCATGAAGCGGACCCACTGCAGGTGGGGAGCAGGGACTCAAATCTGGGTCTTTGTGCATGGTGATAGACTGTGTTTAACTGGGTGAGCCACCACCCAGCCCCCTGTGGCAATTTTTCCCCAGATATGCCACAGAGGTTATATTTCAACAATTATTTTAATGGATTTGTTCAGTAGCACTTAAACTATACAAATAAGAATTCATATCAGACTCATCAAATTGAAAAAAATTAAATAACTATAATTGCCCTAGAAAACAGAAACCAGTTCAAAGTATGTTGAAAAAAAAAATCTAAACATCAAAAAATGCTTTTTACACAGCACTAACAACTAACCACTTTTTTAAATTTAATTTATTGTTGCCCTTGTTTTATTATTGTAGCTACTATTGTTGTCGTCGTTGTTGGATAGGACAGAGAGAAATGGAGAGAGGAGGGGAAGACAGAGAGGGGGAGAGAAAGACACCTGCAGACCTGCTTCACCGCTTGAGAAGCGACGCCCCTACAGGTGGGGAGCTGGGGCTCAAACCAGGATCCTTATGTCGGTCCTTGTGCTTTGCACCACCTGCACTTAACCTGCTGTACTACAGCCCGACTCCCAACTAATCACTTTTTAAACACCATTCATTAGTAAACATCAGTGGCATATTTTCTTCCAATATAAAGTGTGAAGTAACAGTAACTATGGCCTAAAAAACAATCACGTTTCCAAGGATGTTTAAGATGAAAGGGAGAGATTCTAAATTTAACAAGAACAGAATTTCAAATCTCACAATACCTTTAAGGCCATGTTTCAGACAATGTTCCATGACAACGAAGAACTGCTGCAAGGGGGGGTAGTCAGAATCCAAGGTGCGGCCGAAGCTCAGAGCAGACTCAATGAGTCCTTTGATACTCAGTTTAGCCATGTTTAACAAGTTTGCTCTCTCTACGGCTGTGGGGTCTTTTGTAGCTGAAAGCAGAAGAAAGGAATCCCACGTAATTTCTAAGACATAACAGTGAAAAAGACAAAAACCCTTTCTTCCCCCCAAAACTAAGTCATGCTGAAAAAAACCTTCTCTCTCTCTCTCTCTCTCACACACACACACACCATAGAGTACTACCTAAGCCACTCCCAGCAGAGTTTATTATTTTTTACTCAAGATCCTATATATACACTTACCATTCTGTGCTACTGATCTTATTCTGCACTAACCTCTTCAGGGAGAATTAGTTGGTTGGTGTTGTGTTTGCTTGCTTGTTTGACTAGAGCATTACTCAACCAGCTCTGGCTGATGGTGGCTTCTGAGAATTGAACCTGGGACCCTTTCAGTCTCAGGCATGACAATCTGTTGATTGTTTACATTGCTGTGATATCTCTCCTATCCGAGTTATTTTGGGTTTACTTTGGGGTTTTTTTTTTTTTATGACTCTCTATAGTGATGAGTAGGGAAATAGATAACATGTTTAAAGGTCTCAGCAAAAAGTAGAATGGTCCAAGAATGAATTCAAGAAAAATACAAATATTCAGCATGCACTGGGAAATATGTAACAAGGAGTTAAAATGCTAAGATTCCAGTATCACCCACAACAAACATTCAATTCTTTTTTTTAAAAAAAGATTTTATTTATTTATTAATGAGAAAGGAGGAGAGAGAAAGAACCAGACATCACTCTGGCACATGTGCTGTGGGGAATCAAACTCAGGACCTCATGCTGAGTCCAAAGCTTTATCACTGTGCCACCTCCCAGACCACAAACATTCAATTCGTTCACTCATTTTAAATCTCTCTCCCTCCTCCCCTCATTGAAACCGTAGTTGTGTTGCAGACAGGGCGGCAGCACTCCCAGTTAAGCACACATAGTACTAAGTGCAAGGATCAGCACAAGGACCTAGGTTCGCGCCCTCCCCCCCCACCTGCATGGACGAGACACTTCACAGGCAGAGAAGCAGGTTCGCATGTGTCTATCTTCCTCTCTCCCTCTGTATTTCCCTTGGCTCCCAGTTTCTGTCTATTTAATGAAATGGGGGTGGGGGGAGCACCTGTACTTGTGTTGCATGATTTCTTGATTTTCCCAAAAATCAACATGAGCCAGGAACTGGTTTCACATTAAAGTTCTCCAACTCTTCTGCACAACTGACTCAGTTAGCACCACGCTCACTGATGCATCCAAGCTAACACTTTCAGTCCACAAGTGTATTCTTTCCCACACACTGTACTCTTAAGTACTTAGAAAATCTGATGCCGGGGCCTGTGGTGGAACACTCAGTTGAGCACACACGTTAGTTACGAGGCTCAAGGATCTCGATTCAACCCCCCCCCCCGGGCCCCAACTGCAAGGAAGCTCTACAATAAGTGAAGCAATGTTACAGGTGTCTTTCTCTCTCCCACTCTGTCTTCCCCTCTCCTCCTCTCAATTTCTGTCCTATACCCTGGGGTAGATAGTATAATAGTTATGCAAAGAGACTCTCATGCCTGAGGCTCCAGTCTCAGGTTCAATCCTCAGCACCACCATAAGCCAGAGTTGAGCAAGGCTCTGGAAAGAGTAGAGTGGAGTGGAGGAATAGAATAGAATAGAATAGAATAGAATAGAATAGAATAGAATAGAATAGAATAGAATAGAATAGAATAGAATAGAATAGAATAGAAATAGAAATAGAATAGAAATAGAATAGAAATAGAATAGAAATAGAATAGAAATAGAATAGAAATAGAATAGAAATAGAATAGAAATAGAATAGAATAGCAATAGAATAGAAATAGAAATAGGAGAGAATGAATCTGATGCTTCCCAGCACTCTGTTCACTGTTGTGAATAGCAGAAGACTGAAACACAATAGCATTTGATAATCTCTGATGGTGTCTTTTCCCTTCTGGGAGTCAAAGTCCAGGGTTTCTGATGGCCTAGTAGTCAGTCTACTTCTCATGCGCGAGCTAGGCACGAAGCCTGGCACTGAATCCTACAGCAACTTCAAAAGCAAACAGCCACAGCTGCTGTGCGCAAGGTGCGTGGTGGAAAATCCCACGCACGACATCATTTCTGCAGATCTGCCTGGTGATCATGACTCCCTCTTATCCTTTCCGGGGCAAAACTGCTTGCTGTTGACTATTCTGTGATGACTCTCATTTTTCTTGGCAGAGCCGTCACAATCCATAACTTCCGATGTGACCACCGGACAAAGGCGGGGCCCGGGCAGCTGCCCCGGGAGCAGGTGGGAGCTGGGCGGCAGCAGCAGCTCGGCCGCCGGAAGTGCCCGCGGGCCGCAGCCCCCAAGCCCGTCCGCAGCCGGAAGTCGCCCCTGAGTCTCGGGGCGCCCCCGGACCCTCGCGGAGGGCTCACCCGGCGTCCCGCACAGCACGGCCGCCCCTGGGCGCCAGGCACCCAGGTCGACACCTCCGACGATGCTGCCCGCTGCCATCCCCTCCCCCTCCCCCCAAGCCCGAGAAGTCACCGGGCCCCGGAGCGCCGCCCGGACAGGCCCAGCCGCGGGTGGCCGGAAGCCGTCGGGCCGCGAGGCTCCAGAAAGCGACCCGGCCGGAGCCGGCGCGGGGCGGCCGCGTTGCCATGGCGACTCCGGCGCGCTCGGGCGTCCTCCGCGGGCCCCGGCGCAGACCCGGCCCGCTCCCCGCTCCCCGCTCCCGACAGGCTCGGTCGGCCGGCGGCAGCCTTCCGCCGGGGACCGAGAGCCCAGCCCGCTGCGCTTACCCATGGCGGCGGCGGCAGAGACGCAATCTCGGCCAGAGACTCCCGCGGCCCCGCCGACTGCGCCCGTCAGACGCGCCGCAGACGCCACGACGACCGCGACCCGGCGCCCTGCGGCCCACAGCGCCCCCGGCGGCCGGCGGACAGCGGGGCTGCGGAGAAAGAAACCCGCGGCTCCCACAGGAGAGAGGAGGGGAAGACAGGGGGAGAGAAAGACAGACGCCTGCAGACTTGCTTCACCGCCGGGGAAGCGACTCCCCTGCAGGTGGGGAGCCGGGGGCTCGAACCGGGATCCTTACGCCGGTCCCTGCGCTTTGCGCCACATGCGCTTAACCCGCTGCGCCGCCGGCTCCCTCGGGATTTAACTTTAATTCACTGCAAGCCTCCACTTTATAGCACCGAACACATTGAAAGTAAATCACAGCTCTTCCAAATGATTACATGTCTAGAATATTGGAACCAAAACTAATTGGCAATGATAAGTAACAGAATTTCTCCCCAGATTCTTCTTTCATGAGGATTTCCGTAGCCACATAAGCCTGTCAAGGAGCAGTCGGGGGATGGCAAGATAGCTCACCTGGATAGCGCACCTACACTGTCATAGAGGAGCCTCAAGGTCGGGAGGTGGAGCAGCGGATCAGGCATTGGACTGTCAAGCATGAGGCCCTGAGTTCAATCCCCGGCAGCACATGTACCAGAGTGATGTCTGGTTTTTTCTCTCTCTCTCAATAAAGTCTAAAGAGAAACCAAAGGGGAGAACCCTCGATGTTATGGTATCTCTCCCTTTCCATTTCCCTCTTCCTCTCTTCCTGTCTCTTTCTGAAAGTCACGCTGGAGGGGATGAGGCCCCGGTGACAACCCAAAATACTTAAAAAACAAACAAACAAAAACAGCAGAAGTAGCAACAACCAGAGGACTGGAAAAATAGCACAAGGGTTATACAAACTTTTTTTTTTTTGCCTCCAGGGTCATTGCTGGGGCTCTGCCTGCACTATGAATCCACTGCACCTGGAGGCTACCTTTTCCCTTTTGTTGCCCTTGTTGTTTGTCATTGTTGTTACTGTTGTTATTGCTGTCGTTGTTGTTGGATAGGACAGAGAGAAATGGAGAGAGGAGAAGACAGGGGGAGAGAAAGACACACCATCAGACCTGCATCACCGCCTGTGAAGCGACTCCCCTGCAGGTGGGGAGCCGGGGACGCAAAGCTGAACCCCTACACCAGTCCTTGCGCTTCAGGCCATGTGCACTTAACCTGCTGCATTACCTCTCGGCCCCAAATTATCAAATTTTGGTGCCTGAAGCACCAAATTCAATCCCCAACATTACCATAAGCCAAAGTCGAGTATACTCTAGTTAAAAAAAAAAAAAAAAAAAAAAAAGAGCCAGGCGGTAGCGCTGTAGGTTAAGCGCATGTGGCAAAGTGCAAGGACGCAAGGCGCAAGGAGCGGCCTAAGGATCCGGGTTTGAGCCCCTGGCTCCCCACCTGTAGGGGAGTCGCTTCACAGGCGGTGAAGCAGGTCTGCAGGTGTCTCTCTCCCCGTCTTCCAATCCTCTCTCCTTTCTCTCTGACCTGTTGTCCAACAATGACAACAATAAAACAAGGGCAACAAAAGGGAATAAGTCAATCAATCTGGTAGTCAAATAGCTCACCTGGATAGTGCACTTGCCTTCTCAGGCAACATGATTCAGGTTCGAGCCTGGTTCCCTACAGAAGAACTCAAGGAAGCTCTGATATTATGGTGCATTCCCCCCCCCTTTTAATTTTGATTTGTTAATGCGAAAGATAGGAGGGAAAGAACCAGACATCACTCTACTACATGTGCCGCCAAGGCACAAACTGAAGACCTCATGCTTGAGAGTCCAGTGCTTTATCCGCTTGCCACCTCAGGGACCACCATCCCCCCTCTCTGTATCTGAAAAAGGCAACCCAGAGTGGTAAAACCCCAGCGATGACAAATAAAGGAATACGAAAACTAAACCAAAATTATTATGTGTATGCAAAACCAAAGCAAGAGTGATTTCACCACTATGGGCCACTTCTTACTCAGATAGTGTGCTGTGCTTCTTACAGCACAGAAGCTTCCTGTGTTGCCATAGCACCTCCCATATCCTACTGGGGTTTGAACCTGGATCCTACACATGGCAATATACACACCCTACCTAGTAAGGGCCACAAAATAAGGTTTTTTTTTCTTTTTTAAAACAAAAGCACTGCTCAGCTCTGGTTTCTGGTGTTGTGAGGGAGTGAACCTGAGACTTCAGAGCCTCAGGCATGAGATTCTTATTCCGTAACCATTGTGCTAACTAAACCACAAAATAATTTAATTTTTTTAATTATTTAGGGAGTCGGGCGGTAATGCAGTGGGTTAAGTTCAAGGACAGGCTTAAGGATCCCGGTTCGAGCCCCCGGCTCCACACCTGCAGGGGAGTCGCTTCACAGGTGGTGAAACAGGTCTGCAGGTGTCTGTCTTTCCCTCCCCCTCCTCTCACCATTTCTCTGTCCTACCCAGCAACAATGACATCAATAACAATAACTACAATAAAACAAAGGCAACAAAAGGGAATAAATTTTAAAAAATTATATTTATTGGATAGAGACAGCCAAAATTTGAGACGGAAGGGGGAGACAGAGAGATCTGAAGCACTGCTTCACCACTCTGAAAGCTTCCTCCCCACCCCCGCAGGTGGGAACCACGGCTCAAACCTGGGTCCTGTGCACTGTAACGTTAAGTGTGCGCTCAACTAGGTACGCCACCACCTGGCCCCTCAAAATAATTTTATTTTTTATAGCACTCCAAGGAACTGAAATTATCTTAGATTACTTCCTGCTCTGTAGCTTCATGATGCTTAAATCATGTCTTAATAACTTGTTCAGCTTTTTCCTATATGATCTATAATTTCTCTATGACCAAATCCATCCTAAGTCTCCTTTTTTACACTGTCAATACTTCTTACTTTCTGCTTTAGAGTACCACTGATAATTGACGTGTCACTACCAGAAACAATGGTGAACAAACCTAGACTTAATTATTTGGTATCAGTAATTGGCTCAGTACAGTCTTATAAGTTGAATGACATTTATTTAATAAAATTTCAAACAAGGAAATATGAGGTAGAAGTAACAATTTTATCATACTTAACATTCAAATAAAAATGGATACACTGAATCATTCACCAAAAACATAAGTCACCATTTACATAATCACATTTAGGTAATTTTCTTTTACAAAAAAAAAAACTTATCTTTATAGAAAATGAGAAAATTAAGCAATGCCCCAAGTTAAAGAAGTTTATCAACATAAATTAGTGAAAAATAGGGATGCAACTGTAAAATCTGTTATCGATTCAGCAAACAAAATATCTTCTAAAAAGTGTGAGAATTGTGGTCAGGAGATGGTGCAGTGGATAAAGCATTGGACTCTCAAGTACAAAGTCCCGAGTTCAATCCCTGGCAGCATACGCACCACAGTGATGTCTGGTTCTTTTTCTCCCTCCTCCTATCTTTCTCACTAATAAGTAAATAAACTCTTTCTCATGATTTACTAATGAGAAAGAACCAAAGCAGCACTCTGGCATATGCAGCGCTGGGAGTCCAAGTCAGGCCTTTAGAGTGCAAATTTGTGAGTCCTGCAGCTCCAACACTGTGTCACTCTAGTGCCACAAGAATTACTGTCTGTATATCAAAATCGATTACACTGCAACACAGAAAACTGAAAACTAAGGGGGTCGGGCGGTGGGGTAGTGGGTTAAGCGCATGTGGCGCAAAGCGCAGGGACCGGCGTAAGGATCCTGGTTCGAGCCCCCAGCTCCCCACCTGCAGGGGAGTCGCTTCACAGGTGGTGAAGCAGGTCTGCAGGTGTCTATCTTTCTCTCCCCCCTCTCTGATTTCTCTCTGTCCTATCCAACAACAAACAACATCAACAATGGCAATAATAATAACCACGAGGCTACAACAACAAGGGCATCAAAAGGGGGAAAAAAATGGCCTCCAGGAGCGGTGGATTCATGGTGCAGGCAACCAGCCCAGCAATAACCCTGGAGGGAAACAACAACAAAAACTGAAAATTAAAAGTGGAGCAGGGGGGAAAATAAGTGGGATCATAAATTACTTGAAAATAACTAAATTGTTAAATAACTTTAGACTTAAGAGAAAACATCTGTGATACCAGAAAACAAAAATCAGAAGAAAAACCAACAAAATGTCCTTTGGATCAGGGAACTCAAAGTACAGGAAATAATTTCTCTTATATTCTTAATATCACAAGGTGTGCTTAAGTGAAAAATGAGATTTTAATGGAGTGTTAACTCAGCTACAGAATACAGGACTTGCATTCAGGAGGCGGAGGCCCCAGGTTCAGTTCTTAACACTGTATACCCCAGAGATGAACAATGCTTTGATTTGTCTCATAAAAATAAATTCTTCTGAGATAAAAGCTTTATTCATCCAATTGTTCAAATATATAAAGTGAAGTTTACAAAATCAAATTACCTCTGAGATTTTACACTGGAAAGCTTAAACCTCAATTCCAAAAGTGAGTCTATATTTAAAGCTGGTAAAAACTTATCAAATCTTTTAGGTCAAACAAAAATGCATTTATACCACCTGAAAATGTAAACTTCACAATTTGAGGTACATGTGTACTAAGAAAATAGATAGTGTTAAATTCTGTATGGTAATAACTTTGTGCTTAACAAGGTTATACGATTAAAAGAGAGGAACTTTAAACAGTATTCATTTCATGATGTTTGGTTAAAAGACATCTTCCGTCTAAGCAGGTATTATTTTACAGCTTATCCTAATTACAAATAGTGGGCTATAGGTATATTTATCATTGGATAGAGTCAGAAACCAGAAACGGGGGGGGGGGGGGGGAGAGAAAGAGACAGAGATACCTGCAGCCCTGTTTCAACACTTGTGCAACTTTCCCCTATAGATGGGGACTAGGGGCTTGAACTGGGAACTGGGTCCTTGTGCGGTGTACTGTGAGCTCTTAACCTCCTGGCCCTAGCAACAGTTAGGAGGGTACCACCAGACCATTACGAAAAAGGCAAGGAAGACAGGACTCTTATCTTCCTTGAAAATCATCCAATATGTTACAAAGACTTTCTTGTTCTCTTGAAGGAAGATCAATAATGTAAAATGTATTAAGGAAGACAGCTTTAACACATCATGGAATTACATTAAAACATTTGCGTCAGTCAGCAAGACAGATCACCTGGGAGGGCATCTGCTTTGCCATGCATATGACCCACACTTGAGCCCAGCCTCGACCTCGCAATCCCCTGCACTGCTTGTGCCACAATTGTGCCATGTTTTTTTTTCTCTGCTTCTCATTCATACATAAACCTTTTAAAAATTGTTGAAGGGAGTCGGGCGGTAGCAGAGTTAAGCGCAAGTGGTGCAAAGCACAAGGACCGGCATAAGGATCCCAGTTCGAGCCCCCGGCTCCCCAAGTGCAGGGGAGTCGCTTCACAGGCGGCGAAGCAGGTCTGTAGGTATCTGTCTTTCTCTCCCCCTCTGTCTTCCCCTCCTCTCTCCATTTCTCTCTGTCCTATCCAACAACTACAACGACAACAATAATAACTACAACAATAAAACAAGGGAAACAAAAAGGAACAAATAAATATTAAAAAGAAAAATAAATTGTGTAAAAACAACTTATATAAAAATAATTTACTGAATAAATCCCTGTCTCTATTGTTACCAGTTATCTCTACCAGGAACAACACAATAGACCCCTCTGTGGGTCCCCACAGGACCTTGCCCTCAACGTGGATCAACAACGATAGAGAATGTTCCATCCTCCGAAGTGAGGCTGGACAGTATACTCTGTGTTCCACCTGAAGAAGATGGGTCCTGAAACTGAGGCAGCTTAGAATGTTCCTACTCATGACCACAGAATGTGAGCTCAGATCTACAGGGATGCAGAGGTCACATAGGCTCCTAGGTTGAATATGGGCCCCAGACCACATCAAATCGATGGGGTTTACTGTCAATAACAATATTTGTATACCTTTCCCATATTTGTACACCTTTCCCATATTTGGGAGCTACTCTCTTCCATGATCCAGCTTTCTGGTCCTTTTTCTAGCCATGACATCATCTCCCCAAACAATAACTTGAATCCACCTGCATATCAGATGTCAGGCTCAAGAAAAAAAAAAAGGGGGGGGGGGGTTAGGCGGTAGCACAGCAGGTTAAGCGTAAGGACAGGCGAAAGGATCTTTCTCTCCACCTCTATCTTCCCCTCCTCTCTACATTTCTCTCTGTCCTATCCAACAATGAACGACATCAACAACAATAACCACAACAAGGCTACAACAACAAGGGCAACAAAAGGGGGGAAAATGGCCTCCAGGAGCAGTGGATTCATGGTGCAGGCACTGAGCCCCAGCAATACCCTGGAGGCAAAAAAAAAAAAGTATAGTCATGGGCCCTTTGGAATATAATTAAAATAGACCTACTAACTACCTACAAAATGGAGACCCCCAACTCTTCATCTACACTATTCTAGCCTTTGGGTTCATGATTAGCCAACAGTTTGTTTGTCTTTATATGTTAACTCTTCTTTCAGCCACCAGGTTCCAGATGCTAAGATAATGCCAACCTGACTTCCCTAGACCAATGACACCACCAATGTGCCTGGAGCCCCGCTTCCCCAGAGCCCTGCTCCACTAGGGAAAGAGAGAGACAGGCTGGGAATATGGATCGATCTGTCAACGCCCATATTCAGCAGGGAAGCAATTACAGAAGCCAGACCTTCCACCTTCTGCATCCCACAATGACCTTGGATCCATACTCCCAGAGGGATAAATAATAGGAAAGCTATCAGGGGAGGGGATGGGATACATAGTTCTGGTGGTAGGAATTGTGTAAAGTTGTACCCCTCTTATCCAGTGGTTTTTGTCAGTGTTTCCTATTTACAAATAAAAATTAAAAATAATGATTTACTGTGGATTGGTACGTGGTTCAGTGGCTAGAGCAATGAACTTATAAGCATGAGGTCATGAGTTTGACCCCTGGCCATGTGTCTTTCTTTCACATGGTGCCAGATATCAAACCCAGGGTCTCACATATGCAATACAGACACTCTACAGCTGAGCCCTTTCACTGGTCTTTCAATTTTCTTTTTCTTTCTGTAATCAGGGTTTCACCACTCCAAATCAACTTTTTTCAGTGTTCAAATTCACTGCTCCTGGAAGCCATCATTTTTTCCATTACTGTTGTGGATAGGACAGAGAGAAATGGACAGAGGAGGAGAAGACAGAGGGGGAGGAAAAGACAGACACCTGCAGACCTGCTTCACCGCTTAAGACCTGCTTCACGGCTTGTGAAGTGACTCCCCTGCAGGTGAGGAGGGGGGGGGGAGGAAGGGAGGGGCTCAAACCAGGATCCTTGAGTGGGTCCTTGTGTTTCGAGTTACATGTACTTAGCCCAGTTCATCACTGCCCGGCTCCTGGTCTCTCTCAATTTTTAATATGCTTTATACCAGATGTAAAAAAAAGATTATAGGGGATAAGAGAAAAATGAACCCAGTAAGGCATCTATCTTATCATACAGAAGCAACACGGGACCAGATGAAGCTCCACAGATGACTAAACAGTGCAGAGGTTCTCTCTCATTCTCTTTTAGAAACTGATTTATTTATGAGAGGAGAGAGAGAAGGGGAGAGAGAGTGAGAGCAAGAAAGAACCAGAGCATCACTCTAGCACCTCATGTTTGAGAGTCGGGCTCCCAGTTCAATTCCTGGAGTCACACGTGTGCGTCTGGTGCTCTAATCTCTCCTATTAAACTCTCTACTTCACATGACACAGATAAGTCATTTCTGAAATTGCACAAGAACATAAAATACTCACAATAACCATAATGAATGTGTGACCATATTCCCAACAAAAAAGGATATTAATTGTTCTGAGTTCAGATGGTGAAGCAGCTTTTCCAAAGGAGGATAACGGGTCAGTGAAGGCACACATCCTAGGAGAATCAGCTTATGTTTGGCTCTGGTTACAGCAACATTCAGACGTCGCCAATCTTTTAAGAGTTCACCAAGCTATTAAAAAAAAAAAAAAAAAAGCAAACTTGTCTTAGTTTGGACTATTTTCCTACAAGTCATGGATGTAGCGCAACAGGTAAAGCACTTCAGGCTCAGGGTCCAGTCCTCTACACCAAATTAATAAACAAAAATAGATTGCCCAAAGTAAGTCATCAAAACAACTCAATTCCAGATAGTTAGAATTTTTTTACTCACAATGTCAAGCATAAACATTCTATTTTGAGTGTGATATTCTAGCCATAAGAAAAAATTATTAAGTGCATACAATAAAAATAAAGGCTTGAATTATTTCCATCCATTTATTGTTTGCAACAGTAATCAAAAACTTTTAACAGACTCAGGAGCAGTTAAACACATCACTATACTTATAGTAGGAAACTAAGCAAACGTAAGAATATAACATTTGTGGGGCCAGATGGTGGCCACCAGTATAGTGCAAGTTTTACAATGCGCAGGGACCATGGGTTTAAATCCCCAGTCTCTACTTTTCAAGTGGTGAGGCCTGGTTGCAGCTGTCTATGTTTCTCTCCCTATATTCCCCCTTTCCTCTCGATTTCTGGCTGTCACTAACAAATAAGTAAAGAATTAAAAAAAAATTTTTTAAAAAAAGAACATTTGTGTACTGACCTAGAAGAGTTCCAAGCTATTAAGTAGAAAAAGCAAAGTCCAGAATAGTGTGGATATTATAATTTGTGCAAAATGTGGAGAGGGAGCATAATTATTCATTCATATTTACCAGTATATACATAGAGAAACTCTAGGTTTCAACAAACTAATTGCGATTATCTATGAGGGGAAAAGCTGAGTAGATAAGGAATGGGGTAGGGGTGTGGGTAATGGCACACCTGGCTGAACACACGTTACAATGCGTAAGGACCCGAGTTCGAGCCCCCAGTCCCCACCTACAGGAGAAAAGCTTTCCAAGTGGTGAAGCAGTGCTGCAGGTGTCTCTGTCTCCCTCCCTATCACCCCCTTCCCTCTCTATTTCTGGCTGTCTCTACCCAATAAATAAATTAAAAAATTTAAGGGAGTCGGGCAGTATCGCAGCAGGGTAAGTGCAGGTGGCGCAAAGCATAAGGACGAGCCCCCAACCACCTCCTACAGGAGAGTCGCTTCACAGGCGGTGAAACAGGTCTACAGGTGTCTGTCTTTCTCTCCCCGTCTTCCCTCCCTCTCTGTCTTATCCAATAACAATGACACCAATTAACAACAACTACAACAAAAAAAAATTTTTTTTTAAAGAGAAAAAGAAAAGGAACGGAGCAGGAAGCAAGACTCTCCACTATGTATATTTATGAAACCGTATGAATGTATTACACAATAAAAAAGTAATTGGGGATGAGGACAGTGGGGCACCTGGTAGAATGAACAGGATGCCCCCAGGGACAAGGAAGCAGGCTCAAGGAAGGGCCCAGGCCCCACCTGGAGGCGCAAGTTTCACAAGCAGTGGAGAAGTACTCCAAGTATCTCTCCTTCCCCTATAAGTAAAGAAAAAAGAGGAGAAAGAGAAGGAGGAGAAAGACAAGAAGAAGAAAAAAGGAGAAGCAGAAGCAGAGGAAGAAGAAGAAAAAGGAGAAGGAGGAGGAGGATGAGAAGGAGGAGAAGAGAAAGGAAGAGGAAGAAGAAGAAAGATGGCCACTAGGAGCTCTGGAATCATTATGCAAACATCAAGGCCCGCCACTGAGATGGCAAAATAACAAAAGGCAAAAATAAACAAAATCAAAATCTGAAATATATATACATTTTGAATATACTTCTTCTGATATTTTATTTATTTGGATAGAGACAGAAAATTTGAAAAGGAATCTGGAGATAGAAAGGTAGAGACACCTGCAGTACTGTGTTCCTGCCTGTGAAGAGCCAGGGTCTCTGAACACCATAACGCACTGCGCTCCACCAGAGAGCCAGGGTCTCTGAACTCCATAACGCACTGCGCTCCACCAGAGAGCCAGGGTCTCTGAACTCCATAACGCACTGCGCTCCACCAGAGAGCCAGGGTCTCTGAACACCATAACGCACTGCGCTCCACCAGAGAGCCAGGGCCTCTGAACACCATAACGCACTGCGCTCCACCAGAGAGCCAGGGTCTCTGAACTCCATAACGCACTGCGCTCCACCAGAGAGCCAGGGCCTCTGAACACCATAACGCACTGCGCTCCACCAGAGAGCCAGGGCCTCTGAACTCCATAACGCACTGCGCTCCACCAGAGAGCCAGGGTCTCTGAACTCCATAACGCACTGCGCTCCACCAGAGAGCCAGGGTCTCTGAACTCCATAACGCACTGCGCTCCACCAGAGAGCCAGGGTCTCTGAACACCATAACGCACTGCGCTCCACCAGAGAGCCAGGGCCTCTGAACTCCATAACGCACTGCGCTCCACCAGAGAGCCAGGGCCTCTGAACTCCATAACGCACTGCGCTCCACCAGAGAGCCAGGGCCTCTGAACACCATAATGCACTGCGCTCCACCAGAGAGCCAGGGCCTCTGAACTCCATAACGCACTGCGCTCCACCAGAGAGCCAGGGCCTCTGAACTCCATAACGCACTGCGCTCCACCAGAGAGCCAGGGCCTCTGAACTCCATAACGCACTGCGCTCCACCAGAGAGCCAGGGCCTCTGAACTCCATAACGCACTGCGCTCCACCAGAGAGCCAGGGCCTCTGAACTCCATAACGCACTGCGCTCCACCAGAGAGCCAGGGCCTCTGAACACCATAACGCACTGCGCTCCACCAGAGAGCCAGGGCCTCTGAACTCCATAACGCACTGCGCTCCACCAGAGAGCCAGGGCCTCTGAACTCCATAACGCACTGCGCTCCACCAGAGAGCCAGGGCCTCTGAACACCATAACGCACTGCGCTCCACCAGAGAGCCAGGGCCTCTGAACACCATAACGCACTGCGCTCCACCAGAGAGCCAGGGCCTCTGAACTCCGTAACGCACTGCGCTCCACCAGAGAGCCAGGGCCTCTGAACTCCGTAACGCACTGCGCTCCACCAGAGAGCCAGGGTCTCTGAACTCCGTAACGCACTGCGCTCCACCAGAGAGCCAGGGCCTCTGAACTCCGTAACGCACTGCGCTCCACCAGAGAGCCAGGGCCTCTGAACACCATAACGCACTGCGCTCCACCAGAGAGCCAGGGTCTCTCAACTCCATAACGCACTGCGCTCCACCAGAGAGCCAGGGTCTCTCAACTCCATAACGCACTGCGCTCTACCAGAGAGCCACCACCCAGCACCTGTTGAAGTAGAACTAAATATAACTAAAAGTCTTTGTCCAGGGTCGTTGCCATGCCATTACTATGACACAGGTTCAAGTCCTAGCATCCTAAGAAAGTGCCTCAGCACCAAAGCGCTAGGGCTACGGTGCTTCTTGCTCCCTGCCTATCTTAATGAGAAACTGGTCTGGAAGCAGAGAAATTACACACACAGAGACCTAGCACCTCAAAATAAATAAATAAATAGTCCTGGAAATAGCCTCCACCACATTGATGGAAGCTTCAGTGCTATATTTTCTCACTGTCTCTTTATATCTAGCTTAAAAAAAAAAAAAAACGGAGTCAGGCGGTAGCGCAGCAGGTTAAGCACACATGGCGCGAAGGGCAAGGACCGGCTCAAGCCCCCGGCTCCCCACCTGAAGAGGAGTCGCTTCACAGGCGGTGAAGCAGGTCTGCAGGTGTCCGTCTTCCTCTCCCCCTGTCTGTCTTCCCCTCTTTCTCCATTTCTCTCTGTCCTATCCAACAACGAACGACATCAACAACAACAACCACCATAATAACAACAAGGTTACAACAAAAAGGGGGAAAAAATGGCCTCCAGGAGCAGTGGATTCATGGTGCAGGCACTGAGCCCAGCAATAACCCTGGAAGCAAATAATAATAATAATTTAATTAAATTTTAAATTTTTTTTATATTTATTTATTCCCTTTTATTGCCCTTGTTTTATTGTCGTAGTTATGATTGTTGTTGATGTTGTCGTTGTTGGATAGGACAGAGAGAAATGGAGAGAGGAGGGGAAGACAGAGAGGGGGAGAGAAAGACAGACACCTGCAGACCTGCTTCACCGCCTGTGAAGTGACTCCCCTGCAGGTGGGGAGTTGGGGGCTCGAACCAGGATCCTTAGCTGGTCCTTGTACTTTGTGCCACCTGCGTTTAACCCGCTGTGCTACCACCCAACTCCCAATTTAATTACATTTAAAAAAAGAAAAAATGTAGCATTGAAAAGTGAAGCAAGTGACCAGGGAGGTGGCACAGTAATTAGAGTCCTAGGCTTGCATGTGTGAGGCCCTAGGTTCAGTGCTTATTCTACACTGGTGCTTTAGCTTCTCTCCCTCTCTCCCTCTCTCTTTCTTGTCGGGTTGTGTCGTGGGGGACAGAGGAGACCAGGAACTCGTGGCAGGAATGCAAATCTTTATTCACACGGACGCCCCAGAGTTGGGTGTGAGCGCAGCAGTTCAGGCCACGTGGAGCTAGCAAAATGACCGCCTCCCACTATGCCCACCAGCCCTTCTCCAGGTCAGGATGCAGAAGAGAAAAAGGGCGGAAACCGGCACAGCAGCTGGATTTATAGGGTAAAGATGGAAGTGGCAAGTCAGGTACAGAATTGGCTAGTAAAGGAGGTGGAGAGAGGCAAAAGGCATGCTGGGAAGGTGAAAGCATCCTTAGCAACTGTTGCCATGGTTTTAACTGAATTAGCAATACCCTGATGGGATCATTCTAGCAAAACAATGATTATGTAAGCAGAGCAGGGGGGCTGGCTTTCAGGCCCAACACTTTCTCAAGGGGAGTCACTTCACAGGTGGCGAAGCAGGTCTGCAGGTGTCTGTCTTTCTTTCCCCCTGTCTTTCCTTCCTCTCGATCATTTCTCTCTGTCCTATCTAACAATGATGACATCAATAATAAGAATAATAATTACAACAACAATAAAAAACAGCAAGGGCAACAAAAGGGAAAATACATTATATATATATAATACAGTATTATATATTTATATATATTTATATATATAAATTTATATATTTATATATATTTATATATATTTATATATATTTTTATATATATTTTTATATATTTTTATATATATTTATATATATTTATATATATAAATTTATATATATATATATTTATATATATTTATATATATATGTATTTATATATATATAAATACAGTATATATATATATATATATATATATACACACACACACACACACACACACACACACATACACATGGTCTGTAGCTGGGGAAACAGCATATTGGTTCTACAAAAGACTTTTTTTTTTTGCCTCCAGGGTTATTGCTGGGGCTCAGTCTGCACCATGAATCCACTGCTTCTGGAGGCCATTGTGGTTATTATTGTTATTGTTGATGTTTGTTGTTGGATAAGACAGAGAGAAATGGAGAGAGGAGGGGAAGACAGAGGGGGGGAGAGAAAGATAGACACCTGCAGACCTGCTTCACCACCTATGAAGCGACTCCCCTGTAGGGATCCTTATGCTGGTCCTTGTGCTTTGCGCCATGTGCGCTTAACCTGCTGCACTACCTCCTGACCCCCTATCTACAAAAGACTCCTATGCCAGAGACTCTGAGTCCCAGATTCAATCTCCAGCACCACCAGAAACCACAGCTGAGCAGCGCCTGGTGCCCCCTCCCCTGTATCTTTTGCTATTAAGCAAATCACAAGATAATATATAAAAGTTCTGTAACATGACTATGAATCTACCTGACACTAGTAAACTATACCCTAACTACTGATGATAGGTGGTACAGGAATTGCCTCAGTGGGTAAAACACTAGACTCTCAAGCGTAAGATCCTAAGTTCAATCCCTGGCAGCACATGTACCAGAGTGATGTCTGGTTCTCTCTCTCTATCTCTCTCTCTCTCTCTCTCTCCTAGCTTTCTCATGAATAAACTATTTTAAAAGATACAGATAAGGGAGTTGGGCGGTAGCACAGCAGGTTAAGTGCACATGGGACAAAGCACAAGGATCAGCATGAGGATCCCAGTTTGAGCCCCCGGCTCCCCACCTGCAGGGGAGTCACTTCACAAGCAATGAAGCAGGTCTGCAGGTGTCTGTCTTTCTCTCCCCTTCTCTGTCTTCTCTCCTCTCTCCATTTCTCTCTGTCCTATCCAACGACGACAACATAAATAACAACAAAAATAACTACAACAATAAAACAATAAGGGCAACAAAAGGGAATAAATATTTTTAAAAATGTGCTCATGGCTGCCCTGGCCAATGCTCTGAGGATCATCAACAACGCCAAGAGAGAGAGGTAGGTAAACACCAGATTCTGATTACACCAGGCTTCAGAGTCACTGACCAGTTTCAGGGTTACACTGGTGAACCTGGAATCACTGGTGATCACAGAACTGGGAAAACTGAGAGTCCGAATGACAGGCTAAACAAG
This sequence comes from Erinaceus europaeus, assembly GCF_950295315.1. Taxonomy (NCBI): domain Eukaryota; kingdom Metazoa; phylum Chordata; class Mammalia; order Eulipotyphla; family Erinaceidae; genus Erinaceus; species Erinaceus europaeus. The sequence goes on from NC_080162.1 coordinate 19,930,753, forward strand.
TCTGGAGGACCAAGCTCAATTTAATGTACAACTCAAAGACCCAGAAGAATGTCAGAATAACCTGGTCCCATCACCTTAGTTTGGTTCCATTATACTGGTGATGTCTGCAGGCAATACTGACAGTGAAGAAACAAGATGCAGGCACAGCAGGGAAAATCTCAAAACTCCCCTATGAGGCGTGTTAACAGCAGGTACAAATACAGTACCCAGTGGGGGAATACATAGCTGGTACATTCTACGTGTTTTCACCACAGTGAAGAGGGGAGGGCAGGTGATTAAGAAGGGGGGGAGTAGGCCCTCGAACTATTAAGTAGAAAATGCACAACAAGGGCAACAAAAATGGAAGAAATGGTCTCCAGGAGCAGTGGATTCGTAGTACAGGCACCGAGTGCCAGCAAAATAACCCTGGATGCAAGAAAGAAAGAGAGAGAGAGAGAGAGAGAGACACAAAGAAAATACAACTTACAGTTCCATCTTTATTACTTCTAACAAAAGATACCAGAATGATACTCTTATCTCTTCCTTGGTATTTGTCTACTGTATTAACTTCAACCATTCCGACAGAAGAACGTGCCAATAAATCATTGATGATTTTCAGTTGCTGTCTGTATGGTGCAATTATACCAATATCAGAGGGATTACATCCAGCCTAAACAGAAAAGGACACAATTAAAAAGGAAAAAAAAAAACACTAATTTTTCTACTTAAGTTTTACTATGATTATTAACTAATTATTATCATTTTGCCAGAGCACTGCACAGCTCTGGCTTATGATGGTAGAGGGGACTGAACCTGGGACTTCAAAGTCTCAGGCATAAGAGTCTCTTTGCATAACCATAATGCTATCTCTCCCGCCGCTTATTAATATAATGTACCCAACTAATGTTTATAATAAATCTCCCATCACTAGAAACAGCTACTAAGCTTGATTTAAATTTATGACTAGATCTACTCAGCGGAAAAACATCGTCTCCTTTATTTTGAAGATAAAGTTTATAGTGTCATAGTAGTATAATGGTTGCATGACAAGAATCAAATGCTACCATACACAAAAAATAGTCTAAAGAAACATCGTTCACATTTGCTAGTTCTTACAATGAAGCTTTCAATCCCCAATCACATTGGCAACTGTACTATATTACCAAAAGTTACAATCATCTGATGTTACAAAAAGATTTACTAATGATCCGGAAGGTGACAAAGTGGATAAATCATCAGACCCTTAAGCATGAGGTCCTGAGTTCAATCCCCAGCAACACTTGTACCAGAGTGATGTAATGTCTAGTTCTTCCTCTTTCTCTCTCTCTCTGCTCATATCTTTCATCAATAAATAAATAAAAATCTTTTTTTTAAAAAAAAGTGGGGGTAGATAGCATAATGGTTATGCAAAAAGATTCTCATGCCTGAGGCTCCAAAGTCCCAGGTTCAGTCCCCATAAAGCCAGAGCTGAACAGTGCTAAAGTTTTTCAGGTTGACTGACAGGAGTAACTAGTAGTAGACACAGGTCATAAACTTGACTCCCATAGTTTCTATTTATTTACTGCTTAATCTTAACACCTAACAGAAGCCAATATCCACTTTTTTGTTAATATAAATATTGACTGGTAAAAGATAAGACACCTGCAGACCAGCTTCACCACCTGTGAAGCGACTTCCCTGCACTTGGGGAGCCAGGGGCTCCAACTGGGATCCTTATGCCGGTCCTTGCGCTTTGCACCACCCGTGCTTAACCCGCTGTGGTACCACCCGACTCCCTCAAAATGCCATTATAAAAAATTGTGTAAGACTTGGGATCTATTAATTTACAAGAATTACACCAGATTTAATTCTATTACTCTATATGTTAAAATCAATTAGGGTTCAAAATTCCAATTTACCTTAATAAAAATTGAAGTCAGGAAAACTATGAGTTTGGCTTCTATCATATTGCTCACACCACCTTTTTCAACTTGTTCTGGTGCTGGAACCTACACAGAAAAAATATATACCTTCTGTTAATACATAGGTATTCCCCACACCTCTGGACATTTAATCTTTGACAAAGGTACCCAGACTATTAAGTAAGAAAAAGAAAGTCTCTTCAATAACTGGTGTTGGAAAAATGGGTTAAAATGTGCAAAAGAATGAACCTAAACACTGTATTTCATCAAATGAAAAAGCAAATCCCAAGTGGATCAAGGACTTGGGAGTTAGACCAGAAATTATCAAATACTTAGAGGAAATATTGGCAGAACTCTTTTCCATCTAAATTTTTTTAAAAGCATCTTCAATGATACGAATCCAATTATGAAGAACACTAAAACAAAAATGAACCAATGGGACCACATCAAAGTAAAATGCTTCTGCACAGCAAAAGAAACCACAATATAAACAAAGAGAATTCCCACAGAATGGAGAAGATCTTTACAAGCCATATATCCGACAAAAGGCTTATGTGCAAAATATATAAAGAGCTCACTAAACTCAGCAACAAGAAAATAAATGACCACATCCAAAAATAGGGAGAGGATATAAATAGATATTCACCAGAGATCCAAAAGGCCAACAAATATATGAAAAAATGCTCCAATTCATTGGTGGTCAAAGAAATGCAAATAAAGACAACAGTGAGACACTACTTCACTCCTGTGAGAATGTCAGACATCAGAAAAGGTAGCAGCAACAAATGCTGGAGAGGTTGTGGGGACAAAGGAACCCTCCTGCACTGCTGGTGGGAATGTAAATTGCTCCAATCCCTGTGGAGAGCAGTCTGGAGAACTCTCAGAAGGCTAGAAGTGGACCTACCCTATGAGCCTGCAATTTTTCTCCTTGGGATATATCCTAAAGAACCAAATATACCCACCAAAAAAAAAAAAAAAAACGTCTATACCTATGTTCATGGCAGCACAATCTATAATAGCCAAACCTGGAAGCAACCCAGGTGTCCAACAACAGATGAGTGGCTGAGTTAAGTTGTGGTCTATATACACAATGGAATACTACTCAGCTATTAAAAATGGTGATTTCATCTTCTTCACCCTATCTTGGATGGAGCTTGATGGAATCATGTTAAGTGAAATAAGTTAGAAACAAAAGGATGAATATGGGGCGATCTCACTCATTAACAGAAGTTGAAAAACAAGATCAGAAGGGAAAACACTAAGCAGAATTTGGACTGAAGATGGTGTATTTCATCAAAGTAAAAGACTCTGGGGTAGAGGGGGAAGGTTTAGATCACAGATCATGATGGCAGAGGAGAACCTAGTTGGTTCTGGTTTAAAAAAAAAGAAAGGTCACCTCATCTTAAATATGCTACAGTTTGGACTAAAATCTCAAGGCAATCTCATCACACATACTTCACTTTATTTTAATTTTTTTTGTTTTATTATGTATTTGTGTATTTTTAAATTTTTTAATATTTATTTTCCCTTTTCTTGCCCTTTTTATTGTTGTAGTTATTACTGTTGTTGTTATTGATGTCATCATTGTTAGATAGGAGAGAGAGAAATGGAGAGAGCAGGGGAAGACAGAGAGGGGGAGAGAAAGACAGACACCTGCAGACCTGCTTCACCGCCTGTGAAGCGACTCCCCTGCAGGTGGGGAGTCAGGGGCTTAAACCAGGATCCTAACCAATCCTTGCGCTTTGTGCCACTTGCACTTACCCCGCTGCGCTACCGCCCGACTCCCCGTACTTTTTTTTTTTTAACCTAAGCACTGTCAGCTCTGGTTTATGGTGGTGTGAGGCATTGACCCTCGAACTTCGGAGCTGCAGACAGGTAAGTTTCTTTGCATAACCGTTATGCTATCACCCAGACACACACACACTTCACTTAATAAGTCCCCATTTTCTAAAAAAGGCCAGAAAAATAACATGTCCGAGACCTCACAAATTATGACACTAAAATTCGAACTCAGACCTTGTTCTAATATCTGTGTTCTTTCCATCTTCTTTATTTTTTTAATTTTCCCTTTTGTTGCCCTTTTGTTGTTGTTGTTGTTGTAGTTATTATTGTTGTTGTCACTGATGTCGTTGTTGTTGGATAGGACAGAGAGAAATGGAGAGAAGAGGGGAAGACAGAGGGGGAGAGAAAGACAGACACCTGCAGACCTGCTTCACCGCCTGTGAAGCGACTCCCCTGCAGGTGGGGAGCCGGGGGCTCGAACCGGGATCCTTACACGAATCCTTGCGCTTCATGCCACGTGTGCTTAACCCGCTGCGCTATCTCCCGACTCCCCTTTCCATTTTCTTATTGTCCTTATACAAATACAGGAAGGTCCCCAGGTTCCACCATAAGTGGTAAAATGCTCCAAGGATTTTAACTCTCCATCACCCCAAAGCAACTGTGATTATTTTAGTATGACATATCTGAAATTCTGATGCTAAGACAGGAAACCTGAATAGTGAAGATAAAGAATCTGAGTGATTACTGACAAAGTAAACAGATGTAGGTTACAACTAATAAATTGGACTTGTGGTTTATAAAAAGCAATGTTCTCGTTAAAAATAACATAAAGGGGATGGGCTGTGGCGCACCTGGTTGAGGCGCACAGGTTACAGTGCACAAGGACCCAGGTTCCTGCCCCTGGTCCCCACCTGCAGGCGGAAAGTTTCGGGAGTGGTAAAGCAGGGCTGCAGGTGACTCTCTGTTTCTCTCCCTCTCTATCACCCCCATTCCTCTTGATTTCTGGCTGTCTCTAGCCAATAAATAAATAAAGATAATTTTTTTAAAAATAAATAACATAAAATGTAAATGCAAAGACCTGCATAAGGATCCCAGTTTGAGCCCCCGGCTCTCCTCACCTGCAGGGGAGTCGCTTCACAAGCGGTGAAGCAGGTCTGCAGGTGTCTGTCTTTCTCTCCCCCTCTGTCTTCCCTTCCTCTCTCCATTTCTCTCTGTCCTATCCAACAACGACTACAACACTAAAATAATAAGGGCAACAAAAGGGAATAAATAAATATAAAAAATATTTTTAAAAAACATAAACTAGCCAAAAATCAATTTTGAGATCAATCCCCAGGATATGCCTCCCAAAGTAGATTCTACAGAGTAGAAGGCATCTTGTGTTCAAGCACAAGCGCACTAGCTTTCGTTCTTTTTTTAATACTTATTTATTTTCCCTTTTGTTGCCCTTGTTTTTTCTTGTTATTGTTGTTACTGATGTCATCATTGTTGGCTAGGACAGAGAGAAATGGAGAGAGGAGGGGAAGACAGAGAGGGGGAGAGAAAGATAGACACCTGCAGACCTGCTTCACCGCCTGTGAAGTGACTCCCCTGCAGGTGGGGAGCTGGGGGCTCCAACAGGGATCCTTCTGTTGGTCCTTGCACTTTGCGCCACATGCGCTTAACCCGCTGCGCTACCGCCCGACTCCCGCGCACTAGCTTTCATGGGTAAACTCTACTGAAACATTTATACAAAAAGGAGAAAAACTGAAGTTTTACCTTGTTTGTATTAAGAAAACAAACAGTATTGCTTGGTTCAAGTACTCCAATTAGCCAAGGATTTTCAGAATAATCAGCATAAAATTCCAGTTCAAGCTTCACATCTTCAAAGTTAGGGAGGTGTATCACTGCATTGGCCACTTTGTCTGATCCACATTCCAACTTTCCCTCATAGGTCAGCTTATTACTTAAGGACATGATTTTACTACGAAAATTACAAAAGCAAACTTTAGTTTTGGTAGATGAGGATAAGCATGAAAATCACTCATAGACCGTGCTGCTGGTAGGTACCTGTTCATTCTGTACTGCACGGTTAACTGCACAACAGCATTCTTATTCTGCTCCAGCCTCTTGAATAAGCTTTCACTCATGCCAAGAGCTCTGTCAACAAATCAAATTCAGGCTTATCACTGTACTGACACTGTTCCTCAAGAAGAAATCTGTCACCAGTTTAAGATGGAAACATCAAGGCCTACGTACCTGGCTTCCCGGTTTAGCACCAGGGGGGGAAGCTGCTTATGATCCCCCACCAACACAAATCTTCGTGAGAAAAAAAGTGGACCCAGGCAGACTGGTTGGCTAATTTGAGAAGCTTCATCCACAATACAGAAATCAAAAATTTTACGGGAAAATATTGGATGGTTTATTCCCATACATGTAGTTGCAACTATAAGCTAAAAAGCAAAACAGATCGATGAACATGTCAAGAAATATGATTTGGTTTTCACATTTTTTTTTAATTTAAAGATCCTCTTTAACTCTAAAATTTTAGATATATACATAATTTTTTTTAATGTAGTGAAGGGCTGGGGAAACAGTATACTGATTATACAAAAACTTTCATGCATGAGGCACCAAAGGTCCCAGGTTAAGTCCCCAACATGACCATAAGTCAGAGCTGAGCAATACACTGGACAAATAATAAAATGTAGTGAAATTTCCATATACTCTACACAGTGCTCAAATTTGAACAGCTCCCAAATGAAAATCTGTAACACTTAAGGGACACTGGCTTTATTAATATATTTTATTTATTTGTTTTCTCTCAAAAAGTCATGTAGGACTTCACCACTGGGAGTCTTCCTTACACCTCCCAAAAAGTTCAACTCCAAATCACAAACTTTATATGAACAAGAAACATAAGGGGTCTGAAAGTGAGAGGGAAGGGAGACCAGCTGGGAACCACGGGGCCTGAGGAGCACATGGGAGTTAGCTCTCCGGCTCTCGTTTTGCAGCACATCCCAGATTTGGAGGTGAACCAACTGGCAACCCATTTCTGCTAAGAGGGGAAAACCAGAAAACAAGCGGGGTTAGGTGGTAGTGCTTCTGGTTACGCGCTTACAGTACAGTGTGCAAGGCCCCAGGTTCCAGCCCCGGGTCCCCACTGGCAGGGGGGAAGGCTTCACAATTGGTGAAGTAGGTCTGCTGGTGTCTCTCTGTCTCCCTCCCTCCATATCTCCCGCTCCCTTTTCTCAATTTCTCTGTCTCAATTTCTCTGTCTCTATCCAATAATAAGTAAATATAAAAATATTGAAACAAACAAAACCCAAAACAAATGTACACTTTCTAGCCAAAAATAATAGAAAAGGAAAAGTCGGCTAAATACTTTATAATAAACACTCTCCTGTTTCCAAAAACAACAGGAAAAAAAACAATGGGCTCCACGTCCATCAATACCAGCAAAAGCTGAGTGGGGAAACTAGAATTCTATCCCAATACACTATCTGGTGCTGTCAGGACAAACAGGAAGGCAGGCCTTTTATCCCTGATGGCTGATAACAAATGGGGGGGGGGGGTAGATAGCATAATGGTTAGGCAAACAGACTCTCATGCCCGAAGCTTCAAAGCCCCAGGCTCAATCCCCCTCACCACCATAAGCCAGAGCTGAACAGTGCTCTGGTAAAAAAAAGAAGAAAGAAAATCCTAACCCCACAGTCAGTGGATCCACTCAGCAATAACAGTCCCCCTTACATGTGTGTCAGAAGAGATTTGAGTGGGGAACCTGGACTTGCTCTCTCACCTGGCACCAGTGAGCAGGTGTACCCACTTGCCCTGTCAAAAGCAGCGAAGGGGCCGGGCAGTAGTGCAACAGGTTAAGCACACACAGCGCAAAGTCCGAGGACCAGTGTTAGGATCCCAGTTCGAGCCCTCAGCTCCCCATCTGCAAGGGGATCGCTTCACAAGTGGTGAAACAGGTCTGCAGATGTCTATCATTTTCTCCTCCTCTCTGACTTCCACCCCTCTACCCCTCTCTCCATTTCTCTGTCCTATCCAACAACAACAATAACAAAAGTAATAATAACAATGAAAAAAAAAAAAAGGGCAACAAAAGGGAAAAATACGGCCTCCAGGAGCAGTGGATTCGTAGTGCAGGCACCAAGCCCCAGCGATAACCCTGGAGGCAAAAAGGAAAAAAAAAAAAAAAAGAGCCGTAACAAAGAAGTTCAGACATGTTTTGTTCTGAATGTGCAGCCAGAACCCAGGATCTCAAGCATGAGTTAGCTCGTGTCCAGTTTAATTCTGTATCTGGAATAAGATAAACACATAGCACTGTCCCAGTGCTATATAAATCTCCCTGCCACTCACATTATGTTAGAGATCAAATCCGAAACTACGTGCAAGCCAGTAAAAAGCAATTCCACAGGCCCGGTGGTGGCGCACCAGGTTAAGTGCACATAGCACAAAGCATAAAGTTCCCAGCTGGAGCCCCCGCTCCCCATCTGCAGGGGTATTGCTTTATGAGCGGTCAAACAGGTCTGCAGGTGTCTCTCTCTCCACTCCGTATCTTCCCCTTTCCTCCCAATTACTGTATTATTCAATAAAAAATAAATAAAATCTTCAAAAAAAAAAAGCAATTGCAAAGTAATGGAGTCCCCGTAATGACCATAAACATGGGACTTTAGAAAACTTGCAGGCTGGTGAACACATGCTGCTGGCAAGGAGACATTTTATCTATGATAAAAAATTTTTAATGTTTATTTATTTGTTTATTTATTATTATATAGAGACAGAAAGGAATTGAGAGGGGAAGATAGGGAGGGAGACAGAGAGACACCTGCAGCCCTGCTTCACCACTCGTGAAGCTTTCCCCCTGTATGTAGGAGGGGACCTGGGGCCTTGCTCACTGTAATGTACATGCTTAACCAAGTGCACCACCGCCTGGCCCCATCTATGATAAAATTTTATCTGTGATAAAATGTGGGGAAAATATAGGGACATTTTAGTGACGGCCATTGTGCAATGCGAGCTGGCCTTTACATTCCTCGATTAAGTTGAAGGACTACCCCTGTGCTGATGCTAATTACTTGAAATGTAACAGTGAAAAGACCGCTGTAATTAATACATAACTGTTTCCATCTTCATGGAAATGGAAACCCGATAGTTCTCTCTTTAATTTACTTTATAAGGGAATTAATTTACCACTGTAAACACCTTTACAAAACACATTTATAGGGAGTCAAGTGGTAGCGCAGCGGGTTAAGCGCTCATGGAGCAAAGCACAACTACGACATAAGGATCCCGGTTCGAGCCCCCAGCTCCCCACCTGCAGGGGAGTCGCTTCACAGGCGGTGAAGCAGGTCTGCAGGTGTCTGTCTTTCTCTCCCCGTCTTCCCCTCCTCTCTCCATTTCTCTCTGTCCTACCCAACAATGACGATATCAATAACAACAATAATAATAACTACAACAACAGTAAAAAAAAAAAAAGGGCAACAAAAGGAAAATAAATTAAATTAAAATTTAATAAATAAATAAAATCTTTAAAAACAACAAAAAAAAAAAACATTTATGCTCTCTGTCCAGGCCATCATGTGAGTACTAGGTCTGCTCCTCTCTCTCTCTCTCATGTCCTAATATGTGAATGTTCTCACTTTTCCCAAATAAAATTTAAAATTTCTGGGGGGGGGGGGGGGGGAAGGGGACACATTCCATAAACTAATTTTACTTTTCTTTCTAAAAAAACTTTTTATATCTTTATTTTATTGGATAGAGACAGCCAGAAATCAAGAGGGAAGGGGGTGATGGAGAGGGAGAGAGACACCTGCAGCCCTGCTTTCCCCCTGCAGGTGGGGACCAGGGGCTTGAACCTGGGTCCTTGCACACTGTAATGTGTGCGCTCAACCAGGTGCGCCACCACACGGCCCCTAAACTAATTTTGTCTATTTAAAAAAAAAAAAAAAAAGCTCCATGTCCCTTTGCACATGCAGCTTTCCTAGGGAATCTATTCTACTCCATTGTTTCTGAATTGTTCACATTGTAGTAATAGTTAGTAAATAAAAAAGTAATAGTAATAAAGTAAAGCATGATCTTAGGTTCTGTGAGCCGTGGGAAACCCCAATTCATAGGCAGCTGGTCAGAAACACGGGAGCATGAACTCACAATTAAGGAAAACTATGGGACTAAGCCTCAAGCCCAGGCGGTCTGCATTAGCTCCAGGTAGTATCCAGAGAGACACAATGACAGAGACCTGCAGCACTGCTTCACCACTCGTGAAGCTTTGCCCCTGCAGGTGAGGCATCAGGGGCTTGAATCTGGATCCCTGCACATGCGTACTCTACCCAAAGTCACTATCCAGCCCCTCCTCCTCCCCTTCCTTACAAAAGTCACTGTTAGGGGTATTATATAGTAGCTGTACTTACTTGACTATTGTAGAGTTCTTCCAGATGAACTAAGGATTTAATGCACTTTGATCTGCAAATTTCCTCCTCTGTAAACTTCTGGATATCTGGATGAACCTTTTGCATCTGACCCAAGCGCAAAAATCCTATTTTAAACTTGGCTAACTTCAGAAGGATATTGTCAACAGCAGAGTGTGTATAGCTGGTCAACAGAACACTAAAGCCACAGGCATAAAGAATTCTTACCTAATAATGAATAGAAGAAAGGAAAATAATAATAAATTCTGAACAAAATGATGATCTGAACAAAATTCTATTTCATTCATACAGAGTAAAAAAATTTAATAGGAAGCATATTTAAGAATTAAGAAACATTAAGGGAGTCGGGAGGTAGCGAGCGGGTTAAACGCACATGGCGCAAGGCACAAGGACCGAAGTAAGGATCCCGGTTCGAGCCCCCAGCTCCCCGCCTGTAAGGGGAGTTGCTTCACAGGTGGTGAAGCAGGTCTGCAGGTGTCTGTCTTTCTCTCCCCCTCTGTCTTCCCCTCCTCTCTCCATTTCTCTCTGTCCTGTCCAACAATGACATCAGTAACAACAATAATAACTACAACAATAAAACAACAAGGGCAACGAAAGGGAATAAATAAATATTTTTAAAAAAACATTAAAATGTTAACTGGAAAAGAAGATATTCTGAGTGAAAACTAAGACGTTTTCTTAAATCAAACACCCTATCTTCTAGGAACCCAGTGAAGTAGCTATTAGTTCCTGTACTTGGAGTGGCACCAACGCCTAATGACGTCAAACAGCTAGTTTTCCTTTCTCTGTTTCAGAGACAGAGAATATAATGAGAGACACAGACATCACTGCACTGCACTAGCCTCTTCTGAGCTCCCCCAGTGCCGTCCATCAGGATCGCATGTGGGAAGGAATACACTCTACTGGATGAGCTATCTACTAGCCCTTGGAATGTTCCACTTCTAAGTAAAAGAATAATAACCTTACGAGAGTACATATTGTAGTTGTTTTTCCTGTTCCAGGCATACCCACAATTAGTGTGTAGTCTTTGGATAGAAGAACCTTTTTCATTGCTTGCCTCTGGGGTTTATTCAAACCTACATTTAAATTTTAAAACAGGAAAAAGAAGGGAGTCAGGTGGTAGCACAGAGGATTAAGACAGGAAAAAGTATTAAATTACAATCAAGTCGACTCTGTATTTGAAGAACAGTAGCCTCTATTAAAGTCTGCTTTTCAAGATATCACTTCAAAATCAGAAAATTTAATGGGGACATTAATGAATATATAATATATAAAATATAACTGGACTAAAAGCTAAAATTACAAGTTTAAAAAATCATTAAAACACTGAACTATGGGAGTCAGGCAGCAGTGCAGCGGGTTAAGTACATGTGGCACGAAGCGCCAGGACTGACATAAGGATCCCGGTTTGGATTCCACCTGCAGGGGAGTCGCTTCACAGGCGGTGAAGCAGGTCTGCAGGTGTCTATCTTTCTCTCCTCCTCTCTGTCTTCCCCTCCTCTCTCCATTTCACTCTGTCCTATCCAACAACGATGATATCAACAACAACTACAACAACAATAAAACAACAAGGGCAACAAAAGGGGAAAAAATTTAAAAAAAAAAAACAAAAAACACTGAACTATATTGTAGGTTAAATTATAAATAGGACCAAAAATTTTAATAAAGCAGACATGATGAATGTACCATACCTTTTAGAATGCAAGCTACTGTATCTTTTGCATCGTGTGGAAGAACAGAACTGAGGTAGGGTATAAATTGAGGTTCACGGAAGTCAATGATTAAATCTCGAAGTTTTTGACTGAGAAGAAAAAGAAAACTACCTTTAATAACAAAATTCCTTACGAAGGCAAAGTAAAATTCAGAATCATCCAATGATACAAACCTGATGGGAGAATTTTCCATCAATTTAGAAAGATTTACTAATGGAGTATTTATATCAGAATTTTTTTCTTCCTGGTCCAATCTGAACAAAGTTGATTCCGGAAGTACTGACAAGTTCCTAAAACAGATAACCATGAGTGGTTTGTATCGCACAGTCTGTTGGTGTGAGTAAGAAATATACTGCTTGTGGTCTGGGAGGTGGTGCAGTTTATGAAATGCTGGGCTCACGGGCGTGGGGATCGGAGTTCAATACCTAGCATCACATGTGCTGAGTGATGTTCTGGTTCTCACCACCTCATTAATGGGAAAGGAAAAGAGTACACACAAAGAGAGACAGAGACAGAGACAGAGACGACTGGGTTCACCATGGACAGTTCGTGCTCACCACTCCAGACTTGTTCAGAAAGGGAAAGACAAGAGACAGAGGGAAGGAAACTGCCGCATCAAAACTTGCATCAATACAGTGGAGACAGAGGAGAGCCCAGTGATAACTCTGGAGACCAAAAAAAAAAGAACGAAAGGGAGGGGGAACCAGGTGGTGGCGCAACTAGTTAAGTGCACACATTACAGTACACAGGGTTCAAGGCCCCAGTTGCCATCTGCAGGGTCAAAGCTTCCCAAGTGATAGAATAGTGCTATGAATGTCTGTCTCTCTCCCTCTCTTTAAATTTCACTATGTCCCAGCAAATAAAATAAAGTTAAAAGATTGTTTTAAAGTTTATTTAAAATAGATAGATGATAGATGGATGATAGATAGGTAGATAGATAGATGATAGATAGACAGACAGATAGATAGATATGAAATGGGGCCAGGCAGTGGTACACCCCGGTGGAGTGCTCATGTCACCTTGTGGTAGGACCCAGGATCGCACCCCCACCCCGCACCAATGGGGACTCTTCATGAACGGTGAAGCAGAGATGCAGGTGCGTCTCTCTCTCCCTTTACTTATTTATTTATTTTGCCTCCAGGGTTATTGTTGGTGCTCGGTGCGGGCACTATGAATGCACTGCTCCTGGAGGCCATTTTTTCCCTTCTGTTGCCCTTGTTTTATCGTTGTTGTTATTGCTGTCACTGTTGTTGGATAGGACAGAGAGAAATCGAGAGAAGAGAGGAAGACAGAGAGGAGACGAGAAAGACAGACACCTGCAGACCTGCTTCACCACTTGTGAAGTGACCCTCTGCAGATGGGAACCAGGCTCAAACTAGAATCCTTACGCTGATCCTTGCACTTCACGCCACATGAGCTTAATCCACTGTTATCTCCCAGCCCCTCTCTCCCTTTATATCTCCTTTTCCCTTCATATTTCTCTCTGTCCTATCTAAGAAAATGAAAGGGGGGAGTCAGGCGGTAGCGCAGCAGGTTAAGCACAGGTGGTGCAAAGTGCAAGGACCAGCATAAGGATCCTGGTTCGAGCCCCTGGCTCCCCACCTGCAAGGGAGTCACATCACAAGTGGTGAAGTAGGTCTGCAGGTGTCTATCTTTCTCTCCCCCTCTCTGTCTTCCATTTCTTTCTCCATTTCTCTCTGTCCTATTCAACAACGACATCAATAACAACAACAATAAAACAATAAGGGCAACAAAAGGAAATAAATATAAGGAAAAAATTTTAAATAATAATAAAAAAAAGAAAATGAAAGGGAAAAAAAAATGGCTGCCAGGAACAGCGGATTGATCATGCAGGCACAGAACCCGAGTGGTAACCATAGTGTCGATATAAAAAATAAAAAGAGATGAAGATTTTTCAAAAAATTAAAAAAGAGGGGCTGGGTGGCGGTGCACCTCGTTGAGTGCACATGCCACAGTGCACAAGGATTCGGGTTTGAGCCCCGGTTCCCATCTACAGGGGGAAAGTTTTAAGTGGTGAAGCAGGTTTGCAGGTGTCTTTTTGTCTCTCTCCCTCTCTAGCTTCCCTCCTCCTCTCAATTTCTGGCTGTCTCTATGCAGTAAACAAATAAATAAAGATAATAAAAGAAAAAGAAAAAAAAGAACAAATGGGAGGTGGCGCACCGGGTTAAGTGCACATAGTGCGGAGCAAGCACCTGCTCAAGGCTCCCACCTGCAGGGGGACTGCGTCATAAGCAGGGAAGCAGGTCTGCAGGTGTCTATCTTTCTCTCCTCCTTTCTCTTCTTTCTTTCTTTCTTTCTTTCTTTAAGAAACCACTCAGAACACATCCTCTCCCTCTCACTTCCCAAAACGGAGACAGGAATGGTCATCAAAGGCAGAAGGCAGTTGCAGAAGCAACACCTAGAGCCAGCTTTCTTCCCCCATTAAAAAAATTTTTTTTTTATATTAGCTTTATTTATTTATTGAATAGAGACAGCCAGAAATTGAGAGGGGAGGGTAAGATAGAGAGGGAGAGAGACAGAGAAACACCTGCAGCCCTGCTTCACCACTCATGAAGCTTTCCCCCTGCAGGTGGGGACCAGGGGCTCAAACCTGGGTCCTTTCGCACTGTAATATGTGCGCTCAACCAGGTGCGCCACCACCTGGCCCCAGTCTTCCCCCATTTCTATCTCCCCCTCCTCTCTCAATTTCACTCTGTACTATCCAATAAAATGGGAACAAATGGCCCCAGCAATAATGGATTCGCAGCACACCAAGCCCCAGTGATAACCCTGGAGGCAAGGAAGGAAGGAAGGAAGGAAAAAAGGAAGGAAAAAAGAACAAAGTAATAATGCATACTACTACCACATGAAAATCAACCTCAAAAGTAGTATGCTTGGTGAATGAAGCCGATCACAAAAGACCACATACTGCATGAGCCAATTCATATGGAAATTTCAGAACAGGCAAGTCTGGAGAGACATAAAACTGGTGGTTACATGGAATTGTGGGAGGGTGAAAGAGTACAGGCCTTTCTTATTTTTATTTTCTTATTATAGGATAGAGACAGAGAAGGGAGAGGGAGACAGAGAAGAAGAGACAGACACCTGTAGCCCTGCTACAGCATTCATGAAGCTGCCCTCCTGCAGATAGGGGTCAGGGGCTTGAAACTGGATCTCTACACATTACAATGTGTGTGCATAAGCAGGTGCGCCACCACCCGGCCCCCAGGCCTCCTTTATGGCTGGTGAAAATTTAGGTCGACGTTTTTCTTCTTTTTTTCACTTGACTAGGAAAGAGGGAAAATGAGCACTGCTTCACCACTTACGAAGCTTCCACCCTACAAGTGGGGGCCAGAGGCTTGAACCCAGTTCCTCTCACATGGTAACATATGTGTGCAACTAGCTGAGCCGCTTTGCAGCGGCTAAACAGAAGCATTTGAATGCGTGGTGAATCAATTGCTTACATGAAACTGTTATTTAAGAAATGCCATTACCTATCTAATAAACAGGTTACTGTTGTCAAGTTAATATCCTTCACGTATCCCCTAGACAAAGCAAATAGTGTTCTCTCTTCACCACTTATAATAATTCTGTCACCTGCCATTAAATTTGTTACAGGGATGTCACCATTTTTACGTTGGAAATTATGTAGGTATTGTCCATCACAAAGTGTCTGGACACGTGCTGTTCTAACCAGGTTTCCAATGCAGTTGCCACTCTCCTCCCTGTGAAAGAGAAAGAGAAACACAAAGATTGTACTTGTATTTCCCCCACAAGTTACTTGTCCACTTGGTGCCTAGACACACGACTGCTGATAATGAGGAAATAGCCTAATGGTTTCTACCAATAGGCCCACAGGCGAGTGTCCAGCACACTTTGTTTATCACACCTGGAGAAGACTCTGAATAAGGTATGTGTCAGCACTCTGATCCTTAAATGGCACCCTAACCCCTGAACTTCTTCTTCTAGCGTTTGCCCTTCTTCCGTAGCCAGTTAACAGCGTCAGGTTGAGCCTGATGTAAAGTTTCGAGACCTCCTTTGAATCTGGAGAGGTGGGTCATAGACTGTCTGTAGCCGCAGGGGCAGATAGGGTCATCTCTGGCTCCCCAGCTCCCCAGTGATGGAACATGGCACACCGGCCATGGCCTGTTCGATAGCGATTAGGAGGGCCCAATCATTACGTGCTAGGTCAAAGCTGGGTTGACGCTTGCAGGGGTCTGTGATGAGGTGTTTGTTCTTTACCTCAGCTGACTGCCAGCTCTGTTTCCAAGAGTCTGGAACAGAGAAGTTCAGTGTAGGCATAGGGGACCAGATTGGGTGACGAGACGTCAAGTGTTGGACAGGGTGGGCGAAGATATCTGCGTATATTGGCAGGTCCGGTCGAGCGTAGATGTGGGAAATGAACTTAGATGATACACATTCAATATCAAAAAAGATAAATTATAATCCTATTCCTGAACCTGATACCAGGAAAATAGGTTTGAGGTTTATTTAACTTATTGAAGACAAATAACAATACAGATCTGCTTAGAAACAATTCAGTGACAGTCACCAGAAGTAGGAATGAAGACAGGAAATGGTACAACTTTTTTTTACCAGAGCACTGTTCAGCTCTAGCTTAGTGGGGTGGGGGATTGAACCTGGCACCCTGGAGACTCAGGTATGACAATTTGCACAACCATTATGCTATCTACTACCCTGCACAACTTTGATATAGTACACTATATAGCTTATAATTAACATGAACTCCTAACAAAATCTCATTAGCTATTCCAAATTACTTAAGTTTTGCCGTATTAAAAACACCACTTACATTTCTGAAGCAGACATTAGCCATATATTTTGGTGGTTCTTTTTATTATCCTTTGATTGTGACTCCAGGGTTAACATTAGACACCAAAGACTGAAATATTCTAAGTGTGCAGCCTTAAGATGCTGGGTTTCTTCATTTACTTTGGACAACAAACCAGCAGGTACTGAATTCTCATCCATGGGTTGTTCAACAGCTCTAAACACAAAAGTACAAGTTAAAGGTCGGAATTAAACATTTCTGTGGCTGGCTCTGAAAGATTTCTAAAATGAAATCACCATTAAGTTATAAACACAGCATCTAGTTTTCTTTTGTTTTTGTCACTGACAGGACTTCACCACTCTGGGTGCTTTTTTTTTTTTTTCAACTAGAGGGAGGACACCACAGCACAGAAGCTTCCTCTAATGCGATGGGGACCAGGCTAGAAGTGGGGTCCTCCATATAACAAGGCAAGCACACTATCTAGGTGAGCTGTTTTGCCACCCCTAATTTAATCTGAAATCACTTCAACATGGTATAAGCCAAACAGTACTTTAGAAATTAAAATGCATGGTGGGTGGGTGGTGGTGTGCCAGGTTAAGCGCATACACACAAAGATCATGGTTCGAGCCCCGGCTGCCCACCTGTGGAGGGGGTCACATCACAAGCAGTGAAGCAGATCTGCAAGTGTCTCTCTGTCTCTCTCCCTCTCTATCTTCTCTTCCCGCTCAATTTCTCTGTCTTATCCAAAAGAAAAAGAAAAAATGGCCACCAGGAACAGTGGATTCAGTGTAGCACTAAACCCCCGCAATAACTCTGGAAGCAATAATTAATTAAAATGCATCAATAAACTTAACATCAGGGTAGGGGAGACAGCACAATGGCTATAAAACAGATTCTCATGCCTGAGGCTTCTAAGTCCCAGGTTCAATCCCCTATACTACCATAAGCCAGAGCTGACCAGTGCTCTGGTCTTTCTCTCTGTTTATGTCTCTCTCTGCATCTCTCTCAAAAAAATTAATAAATACCTCTCTCCTCTCCTCTCCTCTCCCGGATCAACTAGGAATACCAAAGGAGACCACCCGGACCAAAACAAGACAGGACTAGAATGACCACAGAAACCCAGTAAATCACCCGTGAGTACAAGCACGCGTGGCTGGTGACAGAGAGGAGAGAGGGGCCTAAGGAGAGATTAAGTGACTGCTAACAGTTCGACAGTTTGTCAGTGGAGACACCACCTCCAGTCTGCTCCACCAACAAGGGGACAGCTGAAGGGAGGAAAGGACTCCCCAGAGACTCACCAAGTACAACTCTGAGTCTCCATTGCTACTACCCTCAGAATCTGGAGCAGCAACAGGGAGGGACACCAGGGCACAGAGATCTAACCGGGAAACTCAGGAGAAGACCTATACCTCGGTGGTATAGCTGAAGGGCTGTGAAAGTCTCTTTGCATAACCACTGGATTATCTCTGCCACACCCTGCTTTATCTCTTGGTCAGGCGTCATTGATTAAGCCAAGAAGCCTATTGATAGTTTAAAAGCCCTCAGGCTACCATAGCCTACAGGGGAAAAAAAAAAAGGCTTTTACACCACTGAACTCCAACTCAGGGATTGAAAAACCTCTTAACTTATATAAAATGGTTAAAACAACAAGAAAAAATAATGGAGACTCGAACCAGGACAAGAGTCCAGCTAAAAGTCCTCCAGAGGGCAAAGCACAAAACAACGATTTCAACATCCAAACATTAGCTAAGGAAATAATAACAGGAGTGAGTAAAGAATTTGAAAAAATTGTAATCAGAACTGCAGGAACAACAAATGAGAATATGGAAGAAAATTCTAATTATATCATGGTTATTAGAGAGCTGAAAGCTGAAACTGCTGAGCTAAGAAGGCAACTAGCTGAACAAGCTAAAACAGTATCAGAGCAGGGCAACAAAATAGATGAACTCCAGAAAGCAGTAGAGGGCAGAGAGAATAGAATCAATGAGGCTGAAGACAGAATTAGCAAGATTGAGGATGAATTAGAGACAACTAAAGAAGAAGTAAGAGATCTCAAAAAGAGATTAAGAGATGCTGAAAACAACAACAGAGTCCTATGGGATGACTTCAAAAGAAACAATATACGCATTATTGGCTTACCAGAGGAAGAAAGAGAAGGGGAGGAAGAAAGCGTTCTCCAGGCCATAATAGCTGAAAATTTCTCTAGTCTAGACAACACCAAAGACATAAAGATTCAAGAAGCCCAGAGGGTCCCAAACAGAATTAACCCAGACCTAAAGACACCAAGACATGTCATACTTAGATTGGAAAGGAATAAGGATAAAGAAAGGATCCTCAAGGCTGCAAGAGAAAAACAAAGAGTCACCTACAAAGGAAAACCCATAAGATTAGCAGCAGACTTCTCCATACAAACACTACAGGCCAGAAGAGAATGGCAAGATATCTATCGAGTGCTCAATGAGAAAGGCTTTCAGCCAAGAATACTATCTCCTGCTAGATTGTCATTCAGACTAGATGGAAGCATCAAAACCTTCTCAGACAAGCAACAGTTGAAGGAAGCAACCATCACCAAGCCTGCCTTGAAAGAAGTTCTGAAAGGTTTCCTATAAACAACCAGACCACCACAAATAGAACATATATCAAAACACTCTAAAACTCTACAAGAATGGCGTTAAAATATCTTCAATCTTTGATATCAATAAATGTGAATGGCCTGAATTCACCTATTAAAAGACACAGAGTAGGAAGATGGATCAGAAAACACAACCCAACAATATGTTGTCTACAGGAAACTCACCTAACTCAACAAGACAAACACAGACTTAAAGTGAAAGGATGGAAAACTATCATTCAAGCCAATGGCCCACAAAAAAGGGCAGGAACAGCTATTCTCATATCTGACATGATAGACTTTAAAATAGATAAGATTAAAAAAGATAGGAATGGACACTACTTAATGCTCAGAGGATCAGTCAATCAAGATATTAATAATTGTTAATAAATTAACAATTATTAATATCTATGCACCCAATGAGAAGCCATCTAAATACATCAAACTTCTACTGAAAGAGCTACAGCAATATATTAACAGTAACACAATCATAGTAGGGGACTTCAACACCCCACTATCTCAACTTGACAGATCATCCAGGAAGAAAATCAGTAAAGACATAAGGGAGCTAAATGAAGAGATAGATAACCTAGAACTATTGGACATTTTCAGAGTCATTCAGAGCAAGTTGTGGTATATATACACAATGGAATACTACTCAGCTGTAAAAAATGGTGACTTCACCGTTTTCAGCCGATCTTGGATGGACCTTGAAAAAATCATGTTGAGTGAAATAAGTCAGAAACAGAAGGATGAATATGGGATGATCTCACTCTCAGGCCGAAGTTGAAAAACAAGATTAGAAAAGAAAACACAAGTCGAACCTGAAATGGAATTGGAGTATTACACCAAAGTAAAAGACTCTGGGGTGGATGGGTGGGTCGGTGGGGAGAATACAGGTCCATGAAAAATGATGAATGAAATAGTGGGGGTTTTATTGCTAAATGGGAATCTGGGGAATGTTATGCATGTAAAAAAAAAAAAAAAGAAGTAGAAACGCAAAGCAGAAATTGACTGAGTTTGGAGTATGGCACCAAAGTAAGAAAGCAGAAGTATACTAGAGTTTGCAGTGAGTACCTCCCTAATACTTCCTCTCCACTTTTCCAAGCTTTGGGTCCATGATTGCTCAACAATTTGTTTGGCTTTGTATGTTAACTCTCTTTTCAGTCACCAGGTTCCAGGTATCATCAGGATGCCGGCCAGACTTCCCTGGATTGAAGACACCACCAATGTGTCCTGGAGCTCAGCTTCCCCAGAGACCCATCCTACTAGGGAAAGAGAGAGGCAGACTGGGAGTATGGACCGACCAGTCAACGCCCATGTTCAGCGAGGAAGCAATTACAGAAGCCAGACCTTCTACCTTCTGCAACCCTCAATGACCCTGGGTCCATGCTCCCAGAGGGATAGAGAATGGGAAAGCTATTGGGGGAGGGGGTGGGATATGGAGATTGGGCGGTGGGAATTGTGTGGAGTTGTACCCCTCCTACCCTATGGTTTTGTTAATTAATCCTTTCTTAAATAAAAAAAAATTAAAAAAATAAAAAAAAATTAAAAAAAAATTTTTTTTTAATTAATAAATAATTAAAGAAGAAAGAAAGAAACTTAACATCACATTATTTTGGCTTAAACTAATAGGCCCAAAGAACAACTTCAGTTTGGTAACCACTGATCTTCACTCTTATATGCAGTAAGTTTTAGCTTTATAATATGTCTGCGCCCAACTCCCTACCTTAAGAAAGTCATCATCAGGGCCAGGCAGAAACATAGCGGGTTAACCCGCACAAGGCACAAAACAGAAAGACCAGTGTCAGGATCCCAGTTCCAGCCCCCGGGTCCCCACCTGAAGGGGAGTTGCTTCACAGGGAGTGAAGTAGGTCTGCAGGTATCTATCTTCCTCTCCCCCTCTGTCTTCCCCTCCTCTCTCCATTTCACTCTGTCCTATCTAACAATGACAGCATCAATAACAACAACAATAATAACCACAACAACGGTAAAACAACAAAGGCAATAAAAGGTGAAGGGGAAAAAAGTCATCATCAGGGCTGGGTGATGGCATACCCAGTATAGGACGTGCTACCATGTGTGAGAACCCCAGTTCAAATCACTGGTCCCAGCCTGCAGGAGGGAACTTCATGAGTAGTTAAACAATACTGTAGGTGTCTCTCCTTCTCTCTCCTTAGCTCTCTTCTCTCATAATATCAAAGAGAAATAGAGGGGACAGGCAGTAGCGCAGTGGGTTAAGCGCACGTGGCTCAAAGTGCAAGGACCGGCATAGGGATCCCGGTTCGAGCCCCCGGCTCCCCACCTGCAGGGGAGTCGCTTCACAGGTGGTGAAGCAGGTCTGCAGGTGTCTGTCTTTCTCTTTCCCTCTGTCTTCCCCTCCTTTCTCCATTTCTGTCTTATCCAACAACAATGACATCAATAACAACAATAACAGTAACCATAACAATGGTAAGACAACCACGGTAACAAAAGAGCAAAAATGGCCTCCAGGAGCAATAGATTCATGGTGCAGGCACAGAGCCCTGGCAATAACACTGGAGGAAAAAAAAAAAGAAAAGAAATAGAGAAGGAAGAGGAAGAGGAGTGGAGAAGCAGACAAGAAAAAAGGGAAAATAAAAGGCTACCAGAAATAGCAGAGGTATGTGAGCCCTGAGCTGACAATAACCCTAGTAGCAAAAGAAAAAAAATAAATATTAAAAAAATGAAATATTATACAATCATTTGGAAAATCAATTCTGCTCAATACCAATTTTGTAACAATTATACAAAACAAATTTTATGTATTCACTTTACCTTTTGTTGCCCTTTTTTATTGTTATTATAGTTATAACTGTTGTTAATGATGTCATGATTGTTATATAGGACAGAAAGAAATGGGAGAGAGGAGGGGAAGACAGAGGGGAAGAAAAAGATCTTTACCAGGATCCTTACGCCAAAACAAATATATTATTAAAGGATATATACGTATGTATGTATGTATGGCACATTCAGATGCCTCATGTGAAATTTAATTTTTTTTCCAGCGCACTGCTCAGCTCTGGTTTATGGTGGTACAAGGGATTGAACCTGAGACTTTGGAGGCTCAGGCAGAGTCTCTTTGTATAACCATTATGCTATCTACCCCCACCCAATAAATAAAATCTTTAAAATGTATTTTTTTTAAAGTATTGGGGGTCAGGTGGCAGTGCAGTGCATGTGAGGTGAAGCACAGGACAGGCGTAATGATCCCAGTTCAAGCCCCCAGCTCCCCACCTGCAAGGGTGTCACTTCACCGGCAGGTGTCTGTCTTTCTCTCCCCGTCTTCCCCTCCTCTCTCCATTTCTCTACTATCCAACAACAATGACATCAATAAGAACAATAATAAATATATATACATAAAAAAGCAGGGGCATATTAGCATGCACAAGGACCCAGGTTCAAGCCCGATCCCTACCAGCAGGAGGGACACTTCATGAGTGAAGCGGCACTGCAGATGTCTATCTCCTCCTACCTCTCAATTTCTCTGTTCTATCAAATAAAAGTTTTTAAAAAGTACACCTAGAGGTATAAAGAATAGAGAAGCTTCCAAAGGAGGGGGATGGGATACAAAACTCTGGTGGTAGGTGAGGGGTAGACAGCATAATGGTTATGCAGACTTTCCTACCTGAGGCTCAAAGTCCCAGGTTTAATCCCTTGCTCCACCACAAGCCAGAGTTGAGCAGTGCTCTGGTAAAAAGAAAAAAAAAAGGGGGGTGGGGGGCAAGTGGGGCTGGCCTGTAGCATAGTGGGATAGGCACATATGGCACAAAGCGCAAGGACCAGCATAAGGATCCCAGTTCAAGCCCCGGGCTTCCCACCTACAGGGGAGTTGCTTCACAGGCGGTGAAGCAGGTCTGCAGGTGTCTATCTTTCTCTCCCCCTGTCTCCCCCTCCTCTCTCCATTTCTCTGTCCTATCCAACAATGACAACATCAATAACAATTATTACTATAACAATAAAACAAGAGCAACAAAAAAGAATCAATACCTAAATAAATAAATGTTAAAAAAAATAAATACATGGAAAGAGAAATATAACAGCAAAGCAACATCGTCAATGACAGAGCAGTTAACAATGCTAGCTGTGAGCCCAGTGCACACTGAAATCAGCACTGTGGAAAAGAAGGTGTGTTTACCTGCTATACAGAGCACAGCTGCTCACTTGGGAACAGTATTTACAGGCCTGCTGCTCTTCTATCATTTCTGGCAAAGGGGAAAGCTTCGTCTTCTTTCCATTAGCAGATTTGTTAATACGGTGAAATAAAAAGAATGCCATCTGGTTTCTTAGCTTTAACAATTCTAGGGGGAAAAGTTTTCAAAGACGTAAAATTTATTACCTATCTTTTCCATTATTTAAGCAGAGCTTTCACAAAAGTACAACATTCACTTTTACCATTACACTCAGACACTGCGACATTGCGTTATGTTTGCGTTATGTTATATTTTTTCAAGTTCTTGTTCACTTGCTAAGTTCCTTAAGCAGCCATGTATCTCTTAACGAGAAAACACTGCCAAGTTGGTGTCTTATTAGTTGAATATTAAGGATAAAGAGAACAATACAGACTATCTCTAATTTAAGCTGGGGAGTGTAAAATAGAGATTATATGAAAAGGAGGCCGGGTGCTGATGCGCCATCAGGTTAAGCACACACAGTGCGAGGTGCACGGACCAGCATGGGGATGTCAGTTCGAGCCTCTGGTTCTCCACCTGCAGGGTGGGGGTCACTTGACAAGTGGTAAAGCAGGTCTGGAGGTGTCTCTCTCCCTCTCACTCTTCCCCTCCCTTCTCAATTTCTGTCTGAAGCAATAAAAAAAATGGGAAAAAATGACCTCCAGGAGTAGTGGATTTGTAGTGCCAGCACTTAGACCTAGTGATAACCTTGGAGGCAAAAAAAAAAAAAAAAAGATTATATGAAAAAATAAAAGGCTAATAATATTTTCAACTATATAATAATACACTGTTAAAATTCTTAAAAAGAAAAAAGCGGGGGGGGGGGGTGTTGCATAATGGTTATGCAAAGAGACGCTCGTGCCTGAGGCTCCGGAAGTTCTGGGTTCAATCCCCACACCACCATAAGCCATAAGCTGAACAGTGCACTGGCTTTAAAAAAAAAAAAAAGAGAGAGAGAAAGAAAAGTACTAGAGAATGACTCCTTCTCCATGCTCAGTACCACAGAGCTGTCCCCGAGACCAAATTTCATTCTATGTTTTTGGAGACAGTGAGAAAGGAGAGTGACAGATCTAAAACACTGCTCCGTCATCTACGGAACTGCCTGCTGCTCTCCTTTGTGATTACTGTGGTGCTAGGGACCAAAATCATAGGCTCACATATGGTAAGGTTTCTGTTACAACTGCTGAGCCACTTACAGTACCCCATAAGAAAAAAATTTGAATCATTCTGCAGCATACGAGGTAGCAGAGTGGCTAGAGCATTATACTCGGAAGCATGAGATCCTGAACTGAACCCGTGTGCCAGAGTGCTTCTCTGGCTCTCTTTCTTGTCAACAGATAAATAAGGTTAACTCTCTCCATCTGCTCTTTCCTTCTCAATTCCTGTCTCTTCAGGGGAAAAAAAAAAAAAAGTAATAAAAGGAGAATCAGGAGAAAAAGGAGGAGAGCTGGGGGGCAGGTGGTGGCGCACCCAGTTGAGCACAGGTTACACTGCAAAAGGACTGCGGTTCGAGCCCCTAGGCCACACCTGCAGGGGGAAAGCTTCATGAGTGGTGAAGCAGGGCTGCAGTTGTCTCTCTGTTTCTCTCCCTCTCTATCTCCCCCCTCCCCTCTGAATTACTGGCTGTCTCTATCCAATAAATAAATAAAGATAAAATAAAAAAAAGAAAAAGGAGAGCCGACAGGAGCAGTGAATTCACTGTACAGGCAGCAAGTCCCTGGCCCCAATAAAAAGTAAAAATAAGGGTGGAGATAGATAGCATCATGGTTATACAAAGAGACTCTGATGATTGAGGCTCAAAAATCCTAGGTTCAATCCCCCATCATAATAAAATGCATTAAATTCTAAAAAAATTAATAAATAAAAGTAAAAGTAAACTTTTTAATAATTCCACTACAAAATACAAATTGCACTGTATTGAACTGAGGCAGTTTTGGGAAAAATTAAAGGTGTAGGGAGCTGGGTGGTAGCCCAGCAGATAGAGTACACATAGCGCAAAATGCAAGGGCTGGTGTAAGGATCCCGGTTCGAAACCCCAGCTCCCCACCTTCAGGGGAGTCACTTCACAAGCAGTGAAGCAGGTCTGCAGGTGTCTAGCTTTCTCTGCACCTCTCTGTCTTCCCCTCCTCTCTCAATTAATCTGTCCTCTCCAACAACAACAATAACAACTACAAGGGCAACAAAAATGGGAATAATAGCCTCCAAGAGCAGTGGAAACGTAGTGCAGGCATCGAGCCCCAGTGATAACCCTGGAGGCAAAAAAAAAAAAAAAAAAAAATGAAAGGTGTAAATATGTATAACCAAAAATTGAAAGCGAGAACATACAAAACCTAGAAGTAAAACAGAGGGAGAGCAGCAAAACCTCTTTTATCTAGACGATTGGCAGGCACGGGGTACATCTGGCCAGTCTTGAGGTACAGAAGCAGTCCAGCCTCTGGGTCAGCCCTCCTCTCCCGGCTTAGAAGTGTATACAGAACAACCTGTGAAACATACATTTGGTCAAATAAAACTTTTAATTTCTTTTGCAACCAACATATTTGGTAATTTTTAAAGCGAGGTCAATGAAACCGATTTCCATTTTGGAAATAAAGTTAGCCAAATTAGTAAAGGTGACAATATATTTAAGGACAACAATTCAATTTTACAAAACAATAGCATACACTTCGTAGTTCCTATCCAACAACGACATCAATAACAACAACAATAATAACTACAGCAACTATAAAAAACAAGGGCAACAAAAAGGAAAATAAATAAATATAAATAAATAATTTTTTTTAAAAAACGTGGTGCAGGAGGTGGCGCAGTGATTAAAGCATCGTAGTCTCAAGTATGAGGTCCTGAGTTCAATCCCTGGCAGCACATGTACCAGAGTGATGTCTGGTTCTTTCTCTCACTCCTCCTATCTTTCTCATAAATAAATAATTAATTAGTTAATTAATTAAAAAATTTTAAAGGGATATGGGCAGTAGCGCAGCGGGTTAAATGCAGGTGGCACAAAGTGCAAGGGCCGGCATAAAGATCCTGGTTCGAGCCCCCGGCTCCCCACCTGAAGGGGAGTCGCTTCACAGGCGGTGAAGCAGGTCTGCAGGTGTCTCTCTCTCTCCCTCTCTGTCTTCCCCTCCCCTCTCCATTTCTCTCTGCCCTATCCAATGACGAAAACAACTACAACAATAAAACAAGGGTAACAAAAGGGAATAAATAAATATATATATTTTTTTAAATCTCATAAACATTTCTTTAAAAAAACTACTTTAGAAGATAGGGATATAGCATAATTGTTATGCAAACTGACTTTCATGCCTGAGGACTTGAGATCCCAGGTTCAATCCAAAGCAGCACCATAAGCCAGAGCTGAGCAGTCCTGTAGTCTATATTTCTCTACCTTTCTGAAACCCTTTCATTAAATAAATACAGTGTAAAAAAAAAAAATCTATACTTTAGACTTTAGAAGCATGAACAGGTCATTTAGCTGGAGTCCAAGACAAACTAATCTTAAACTGATCTGTCTTCCAAGACATATGAAAGAACAAAATAGTAAGTAATTTGCAAAGGCCCATGTTATTTATTCATGTGTGTATTTATTTTTATGGGAGGGAGAATTCAACTCTGCTTTACAGTGATGCCAAGAATTGAACCTGGGGTATCTGAGGCGCCCAGCATGCACAGTGAAGCAAGCACTGCAGGGGATTCTCTTTCCCTCCTTATTACCCCCTCCTCTCTCAATTTGTCTTATCAAATAAAGAGGAAAAAAAAATGCCAATAGGAGAGGTGGCCTCATCATGCAGGCACCAATATAAAATAAAGTAACAGATATACTATATATATATATATATATATATATATAGCATTTAAATTGTCTCAAAAACTTTAATAGCTTAATGTATATTATAAAATCTCCAAATAGATTTATTTTTCGCAACCTGCATCATGAAGGAATCTGTTTTAATGTGTAATTTAGCAGCATAAAACCTGACAAATATTAGATCACAAGTTCAGTTGCTTTATTACTTTCGTGGAGAATACTTCATGCAATAGTCTAGTACAAGTTAATAAAACAAAGTGAGTATTCTGGAAGTATCACAAATTTAAAAGTACTATATAAAATTAAAATCACTATCTTAATTAAAATAAATTATTATTTTAAATATATCATTCAATTTTCTTTTTTTTTAATATTTATTTATTTATTTATTGGATTTAGACAGCCAGAAATGGGAGGGTAGTGGGATACAGAGAAGTAGAGACAGAGAGACACCTGCATCCCTGCTTCACCACTTGTAAAGCTTTCCCCCTGCGGGTAAGCATTGGGGGTTTGAACCTGAGTCCTTGTGCATTATAAGGTGTTCCCTCAACCAGGAAATCCCAACATTCAATTTTCTTACTTAGGTTTATACCTGACTTCGGTGTTCAATGGAATTTGATTCTTTGCCAGTTTTAAGCTCCAATGGCATTATCTTGTATTTTGCTTTACCTCCTCGATGTATTTTCACACCAACTGTAACATCTATTTTGCCCTTCAATCCAAACCTAGGGGACCAAATGCTTTCTTCAATATCCAGTGAATTTATGACTTCAATATTACATGCTGAGTTATTATTACTACCATCACTTGGCCTGAAAGAGAAAAAAAACAATTACAACTCTTAGCTCATTTTGCATCTGCAACACTGCAACATCACAAATAAATGAATATGGAAATTATATAGGTCTTTTATTTATTTATTTTTACTAGTGACTTAATAATGGCTTAGAAGATCATAAGATTATAGGAGAATAGTTATACACCACATCCACCACCACAGTTCTGTAACCTCTCCCCCAGGAAACACCATAGTTCATTTTTCTTTTTTTATTTCTTTATTGGGGAATTAATGTTTTACATTCAACAGTAAGTACAATAGTTTGTACATACATAACATTCCCCAGTTTCCCATTTAACAATACAACCTCCACTATGTCATTTATCATCCTTCATGGACCTGTATTCTCCCCACCCACCCACTCCCACACCAGAGTCTTTTACATTGGTGCGATATGCCAATTACATTTCAGGTTCTACTTGTGTTTTCGTTTCTGATCTTGTTTTTCAACTTCTGCCTGAGAGTGAGATCATCCCATATTCATCCTTCTGTTTCTGACTTATTTCACATAACATGAATTTTTCAAGGTCCATCCAAGATCGGCTGAAAACGGTGAAGTCACCATTTTTTACAGTTGAGTAGTATTCCATTGTATATATATACCACAATTTGCTCAGCCACTCATCTGTTGTTGGACACCTGGGTTGCTTCCAGGTTTTGGCTATTACAAAAAAAAAGACTTTATTGGGAATGAGGCTATAGTGTAGCAGGTTAAGCGCACGTGGCGCAAAGCACAAGGACCAGCATAAGGACCCCGGTTCAAGCCCCTAGCTCCCCACCTGCAGGGGAGTCGCTTCACAGGTGGTGAAGCAAGTTTGCAGGTGTCTGTCTTTCTCTTCCCATCTCAGTCTTCCCCTCCTCTCTCCATTTCTCTCTGTCCTATCCAACAACGACAACAATAAAGCAACAAGGGCAACAAAAGAAAATAAATATTAAAAAATATTTATTAAAAAAGACACTATTTATTGGATAGAGACAGCAAGAAATCAAGAGGAAAGGGGGTGATAAAGAGGGAGAAAGACAGAGACACCTGCAGCCTTGTTTCACCACTCACAAAGTTGTCCCCCTGCAGCTGAGGACCAGGCGCTCAAACACAGGTCCTTGCACATTGTGATTTGTCGTATGCTTTACATTGGTTTGTTCTAGCCCTCCCCCGCCAAGAGAATTGGATCAGTCCAGTTGGTTTCGCGGGCCCGCTTGGCCCCGCCCCAAGGAACCCTGCCAGAGTTTTCCAGAGTTCGACAGTAAGAGAGGGTTCCTGAGTTCCAGAGTTGCAGAGAGAGAGTGCTTGCGCCGCCGCAAAGAGACAGCAGAGTTCTGTTTGGTGATTAGTTTGGTTTAATCGTTGTTCCTGAATAAAGAAATACAGCTTCCCTGCCCAGCTGTTGTCTCCGCGTCTCTGTTACCCACCCGTGAAGTTAGCCAGGCCAGCAAGAGCCGCCGAACTTTAACAACAAATGGCGCCCACGTGGACCTGACCTGCGCATCTCTCAGATAAGTAAAGACAATTTGGCTACCTATGCACGATGGCCTTCTCTTCTCCTTGTGAAGAGATCTCCAAAGGCCTCTGCTCTTTCTTCACAAGACTGTTTTGCTGTTTCTGGACCATTTATCTCTGGACCACTCTGTGGTTTCCACTAGCTCGGGCGAACTCAGAACAGCCAGCGGGAAGAGCCAGCGGGAGGGAGGCGAGGCGCAGAGCTGCCGTTTCCACCTGGTTAAACAGCCAGCCAGCCGGCTGCGCCCAGACAAACCCGCGCACCGCGCCAGCAGCCCCGCAGCCCCGCAGCCCGCAGGAGGCTGACGCCAGCCCGCAGGAGCCCGATGCCACCATGCAAGAGCCCGATGCCAACACGCTAGAGCCCGATGCCAACACACTAGAGCCCGATGCCAACACGCTAGAGCCCGATGCCGCCACGCAAGAGCCCGAGGCCAGCCCACAAGAGCCGGCTCTCCACCGCGTGGCACAGGGCACTGGATGTGTGATCCCTCCACGCTGCTCGGCCACTGCAAGCAGGGCAGCAGACATGGCAGGGCCATGGGGCAGGGCCACGGCGGCCTATCATAGCCGCCACCCCTGGGCACCTAGGCTCACGCCTTCTACAAAGATGGCCTGCCTGCCCTCTTTCTATAAATTCTGGAACCATCCTGGGCCTCCCGGACCCCCGGGCTCCCTGCCGAAACTGGGCACACGAGATCTCCAGCCGCTGGTCCGGTCTGAAGGCAGACAAGCTGGAGTACGCAGAGATTTGTGCAGAGATCGCAACCTGCAATTCCTAGAAGTAGAGCTGCTCGGGAATGGAGCTGCGCGGGAAGCCACCTCCGGATGGTGAACCCCCCCCCCCAACAACTAAGAGAGTACAGATTTAAATTCGTGTTTAAAATGACATGTCTTCATAACAAAGGTTTCTCTCTTTGTGTATTAATGACCATGTTTATGTGTATGTTTAAAGTTTGGTAAACAGTAGCTTTAAGGCTAAATTCTTACTAGTCAAAGTTAAATGAAAAAGGTTTTCAAGCTAATTCTCATAAAGATAAAAATTAACTTACATTTAAAGTCTGAGGTAAAAATTAGTTAACAATCAATATATTTTAACTAAGTTGGTCTAAACAAAAGGTTAAATAGACTTGTTAGAAATGGTAGATAGCACAATGGCTATGCTAATTATTCTCATGCCTGAGGTTTCCTCTCCGGCCCACACCTAGGGTGTGTCTCCATCTTGAATGGGTATAACAAAAGGTTAAAAGATGTTGTTGATATGTAAAAGTCTCAAATTCCTTCTCTATTAGAAACGTTGGATCGTGCAGTAGATATGCTAATAACAAGTTTTGTTTCATAGTAAGTAAGTTGCAGCCAGCTGCCTGTGGGACTCTAGGCCGTTCCCTGTCCCCATGCAATTGCCCGTCGAGGCAAGTAGCCCCCCAGAGGCAAGAAATGCTTTTTTTTTTCAGATATGGCCCCCTCAGGCTTCCCTTGGCAACATGCTGGTTTTTGTTATATATGTTTCTGTTCACCCCACACCCTTGATACTATAGTCATTTAGTTAAAAAGAAAAGGGGGAATTGTTGTATGCTTTACATTGGTTTGTTCTAGCCCTCCCCCGCCAAGAGAATTGGATCAGTCCTGCTAATTTCGCGGGCCCGCTTGGCCCTGCCCCAAGGAAACCCACCAGAGTTCCAGAGTGCCAGAGTTTCAGAGGGTTCCCGAGTACGAGAGTTCCTGAGTTCCTGAGTTCGAGAGTTTTAGGGTTACAGAGTAAGAGAGAGTTCCACAGTGGAAGAGTTTCAGAGGGTTCCCCAGTACGAGTTCCAGAGTTCCAGAGTTGGAGAGTTCCTGAGTTCAAGAGTAAGAGAGAGTGTTTGTGCCGCCGCAAAGAGACAGCAGAGTTCTGTTTGGTGATTAGTTTGTCTTAGTTTGTGAATCGTTGTTCCTGAATAAAGAAATACAGCTTCCCTGCCCAGCTGTTGTCTCCGCATCTCTGTTACCCGCCCGTGAAGCAAGCCAGCCCGGCCGGCAAGAGCCTACAAATTTTAACAACAGTGATTCGTGCGCTGAACCAGGTGTGCCACCACCCAGCCCCCCAGTTTTCATAAATCTTAGCAATGGTTTGACTACATTATCCCCATCTTAGCAAGTTCATGTGTCTCAGTTCTTTTTTATAAAATATTTATTTATTACTGGACATATATTATTATGTAATATATATTCTATTTATTATTATTATTATCAGATAGAGACAGACAGAAATTGAGAGGGGAAGGGGGACAGAATAAAAGAGAGGGTCCAGGTGGTGGGGCCCCTGGTTGATTGCAAGTTACCATTTGTATGGGCCCTTTAAATCTGCTACATGGATTTCAAGCAACTGCAAAAATGTTGCTAAATGGTTCTTCCTGAGTCTTTGTCTCCTTTCCATTCTGATACTGCTTGCTGTCCACATGTAATCAGCAACCTTTCAGGTGATGTTCCTTTTTTTTAATTGGAATTTCTTTTTGCCTCCAGGGTTATTGCCTGGGCTGAGCGCCTGCACTACGAATCCACTGCTCCTGGAGCCCATTTTTCCCATTTTGTTGCCTTTGTTGTTACCCTTGTTGTTGCCCTTATTATTAGTGTTGTCATTGCTGCCGTTGATGTTGGATAGGACAGAGAAATTGAGAGATGAGGGGAGACAGAGAGGGAGAGAAAGAGACACCTGCAGACCTGCTTCACCGCCCATGAAGCAACCCCCATGCAGGTGGGGAGCTGGGGGGGGGCTCAAAACGGGATCCTTACACCAGTCCTTGCACTTCACGCCATGTACATTTAACCTACTGCATTACCGTCCGACCCTGATGTTCCTTTCTTTACCAGAAATCCTAGCTGTTCTCTGAGGAAATCTGTTGAGATGTTTTGTTGTAATATTTGTTTTCTGGGGAAAGCAAATTTCTCAAGACTAGGTTTCCATAGATCCACCCAAGAAGTCCAAAGTATATAGGTTTTTATAACAATGATTCTTGATATGTGGTTCTTTGACCAGTAGTAGTATTAACATCACCTAGCAACTTACTAAAGATGCAAACGTTTTTAATTTTTTTAATTATTTTTTTTAGTATTTACTTCCCTTTTGTTGCCCTTGTTTTTATTGTTGTAGTTATTATTGTTGATATCGTCATTAGTGGATAGGACAGAGAGAAATGGAGAGAGGAGGGGAAGACAGAGAGGGGTAGAGAAAGACAGTCACCTGCAGACCTGCTTCACTGCCTGTGAAGTGAGTCCTCTGCAGGTGGGGAGCCGGGGGCTTGAACTGGGATCCTTACGCATGTCCTTGTGCTTCGTGTCATATGTGCTTAACCTGCTGCACTACCGTCCAGATGCAAACTTTTTTTGTAAAAAATTTATTTCACGGAAGTCGGGCGGTAGCGCAGTGGGTTAAGTGCATGTGGCACAAAGCGCAAGGACCGGCGTAAGGATCCTGGTTCGAGCCCCGGCTCCGCACCTGCAGGGGAGTCGCTTCACAGGCGGTGAAGCAGGTCTACAGGTTTCTATCTTTCTCTCCCCCCTCTGTCTTCCCCTCCTCTCTCCATTTCTCTCTGTCCTATCCAACAACGATGACATCAATAACAACAATAATAACTACAACAATAAAACAACAAGGGCAACAACAAAGGGAATAAATAAATATTTTTTAAAAATTTTATTTCACAACAGGCTGAAGGTGCAGATCAACCTATAAATGTCTATGTGCAGCAGAGAGGCTATGAAAGAAGACAGAATATCCACTTTCTGCACCCTCAAAAGAACTTTAGTACAGGGGGCATGGCAGTAGTATACTGGGTTATGCACACGTAGTACAAAATGCAAGGACACACACAAAGATCCAGGTTCAAGCCCATAGCGCCCAAACAGTGGGAAGTGTAGTGAAGCAGGTCTACAGGTGTCTTTCTCTCTCCCTCTGTTTTCCCCTCCTCTCTCAATTTCACTCTGTCCTATCCAATAAAAACAAAACAAAAGAAAACATTTTAGTCCATACTCCCAGACAGGAGAAACGTTAGAGCATGATAATCAGAGGGCTGTGGACCTCAATTCCATCAAGACCCAGGGAGGGAAGAGGAAAAAAGGAAGACACTCAGAAGTAGCAATAGGTGTTGATGTGACTCAGAAAGGAAGAGAAGGGAGGCTGGGTGGTGGCCACCTGGTTGAGCACACATGTTACAATGCAAGAGGACCCAGGTTCGAGCCCCCAGTCCCCACCTGCAGGGGGAAAGCTTCACAAGTGGTGAAGCATTGCCGCAGGTGTCTGTCTCTACATCTCCCCTTTGCCTATAGATTTCTGACTGTCTCTATCAAATAAAGATAATAAAAAAAATTTTTTTACTGGGGAATGTTATGCATAAACAAACAATTGTATTTACTGTTGAATATAAAACATTAATTCCCCAATAAAGAAATAAATTAAAAAAAAAATTTTTTAAAGGAAGAGAAGGCAGGACCATAGAAAAAATACACGGAGTCGGGCTGTAGCGCAGCGGGCTAAGCGCAGGTGGCGCAAAGCACAAGGACCGGCATAAGGATCCCGGTTCGAACCCTGGCTCCCCACCTGCAGGGGAGTCGCTTCACAGGCGGTGAAGCAGGTCTACAGGTTTCTATCTTTCTCTCCTCCTCTCTGTCTTCCCCTCCCTCTCTCCATTTCTCTCTGTCCTATCCAACAGCGACAACAATAGTAACTACAACAATAAAACAAGGGCAACAAAAGGGAATAAGTAAATAAAATAAATATTAAAAAAAAATTTTTTTTTAAATACACAAACACACAAATATGTGTGAGAGAGAGAGAGAGAGAGAGAGAGTGTGTGTGTGTGTGTGTACACAGAGAGGGGTGGAGGAGAGTATCTGTGTTACAGAAATAACAGTCAGCACATTATCTGTGGCCTTGGGAGAAATACTAGTTTCCAATGGAGGAAGAAGCCTGGTTCTAAAATCTATGAACATCATTAAAGCAATAAGGTTTCTTACAGAGAAAGCTGCAACGGAGGAGACTCATCTGAAGGGCATTTGTGCATGAAATCTGCAGCCCATTTAGCAAGTGAAGGAAGATACTCGTCTACTTCTTGTCTTACTTCATCTTGATTCATATTTAAGCGGTACCTGCCAAAATAAAAGATCTTAAATATGAAATCATAACAAGAAAGACAAGTAAGCAACGAAGTACCCACTGGGCTAATAAACAAACTGGGCACACCTGGTTGAGCGCATGTTACAATGAGCAAGGATCTGGGTTCAAGCCCCCCGTCTCCACCTGCAGTGAGGGAAGCTTCTCGTGGTGAAGAAGTGCTACAGGTGCTTCTCCTGCTGCTCTCTCAATTTCAATTACTAGCTCTATCCAACATATATATATATATATATATTTTTTTTTTTTTTTTGCCACCAGGGTTATCACTGGGGCTCACGCCTGCACTATGAATCTACTGCTCCTGGAGGCTATTTTTTCCTTTTTGTTGCCCTTGTTGTTTATTGTTGTTACTGATGTCATTGTTGTTGGCTAGGACAGAGAGAAATGGAGAGGAGAGGGGGAGAGAAAGACAGACACCTGCAGACCTATTTCACTGCTAGTGAAGCTACAGCCCTGCAGGTGGGGAGCCAGGGGATTTGAACGGGATCCTTACGCCAGTCCTCGCACTTCATGCCATGTGTGCTTAACCCACTGCACCACCACCAAACCCCCATAAATAAAATATTTTTAGGGAGTCGGGCTGTAGCACAGCGGGTTAAGCGCAGGTGGCGCAAAGCACAAGGACCGGCGTAAGGATCCCGGTTCGAACCCCAGCTCCCCACCTGCAGGGGTGTCGCTTCACAGGCGGTGAAGCAGGTCTGCAGGTGTCTATCTTTCTCTCCTCCTCTCTGTCCTCCCCTCTTCTCTCCATTTCTCTCTGTCCTATCCAATAACGACGACAACAACAATAATAACTACAACAATAAAACAACAAGGGCAACAAAAGGGAATAAATAAAATAAATATTAAAAAAAGAAAAGTTCAGCACCAGAGAAAGTGATATCCAAAAAAAAAAAAAATTTTTTTTTAAAATGAGTAGACATGGGGCTTGAGTGGTAGGGCTAAGTGCAGGTGGCACAAAGCGAAAAGACCAGCATAAGGATCTAGCTCCCCACCTGCGGGGGAGGGTCTTTTCAAGGGCAGCAAAGCAGGTCTGCAGGTGTCTATCTTTCTCTCCCCGTCACCCCTCCTCTCTCCATTTCTCTATGTCCTATTCAACAACGCTAACAGCAATAATGACTACAGCAATAAAAAAAAAAAAAAAAACACCAATGGCAGCAAAAAAGAAGTAATTTTTTTTTAATATATTTATTTTCCCTTTTGTTGCCCTTGTTTTTTTATTGTTGTTATAGTTATTGTCGGTATTACTGATGCCATCGTTGTTAGATAGGACAGAGAGAAATGGGGAAGACAATGAGGATGAGAGGACACCTGCAGACCTGCTCCACCGCCTGTGAAGCGACTCCCCTGCAGGTGGGGAGCCCGGGCTCGAACCGGGGTCCTTATGCCGGTCCTTGCGCTTTGCGCCACATGTGCTTAATCCGCTGCGCTACCGCCGGACTCCCAGTAATTTTTTTTAAAAGATTCTATTTATTTATGAGAAAGATAGGAGAAAGAAACAGACATCACTCTGGCAAATGTGCTGCCGGGGATTGAACTCACGACCTCATGCTTGAGAGTCCAAAGCTTTACCACTGCACCACCTCCCGGACTACATAATTAAATATTAAAAAAAAAAAAAAAATTGGGGGGAGTCGGGTGGTGGTGCAGTGGGTTACGTGCACGTCGTAAAAAGCACAAAGACAGGTGTAAGGATCCCTGTTCGAGCACCTGGCTCCCCACTTGTAGGGGAGTCGCTTCACAGGCGGTGAAGCAGGTCTGCAGGTGTCTGTCTTTTTCTCCCCGTCTTCCCCTCCTCTCTCCACTTCTCTCTGTCTTATAAAACAACGAGGACATCAGTAACAACAATAATAACCACAACAATGTTAAACAAGGGCAAAAAAAGGGAAAATAAATAAATAAATATAAAAAAAAATTAATGACTAAATAAATATACCCTCTGACCCAACAACACTTCTCAGTATTGCGTCCAGAATTATGTCTGTTCAAGTACAAAATAAAGTGTGCACAAAGCTATTAAACCTGGTTCATCCTCACTCTTTTCAGTGTTACTAAATTAGTTCAACTTTTGGGGCTGGGTGGTAGCGCAGAGGGTTAAGCGCACATGAGGATCCCCGCATAAGGTTCCCAGTTATAGCCCCGGGATCCCCACCTGTAGAGGGGTCAATCCACAAGTGGTGAAGCAAGCCTGCAGGTATCTTTCTCTCCCCCTGTCTTCCCCTCCTCTCTCCATTTCTATCTATCTGTCCTATCCAACAACAATAACAAGGGCAACAAAAGGGAAAATATAGCCTCCAGGAGCAGTGGATTCTTCGAGCAGGAACCGAGCCCCAGCGATAACCCTAGAGGCAAAAAAAAAAGTTCAACTTTTTTATTAGCAAGATACACACAGATTAATTTAATTAATAAGGATAAACAAAAAAAATAACGGGGGAGGGGGGGCGGTAGCACAACAGGTTAAGCACACATGGCGCAAAGCACAAGGACCAGCATAAGGATTCTGGTTTGAGCCCCTAGCTGCCCACCTGCAGGGAGAGTTGCTTCACAAGCGGTGAAGCTGGTCTGCAGGAGTCCATCTTTCTCTGCTCCTCTGTCTTCCCCTCCTGTCTCGATTTCTGTCTCTCCTATCCAACAACCATAACCGCAACAACAAGTTCAACAATGCTAAACAACAAGGGCAACAAAAGGGGGGAAAGCCTCAAGAGTCGGGCGGTAGCGCAGCGGGTTAAGTGCAGGTGGCACAAAGCACAAGGACCGGTGTAAGGATCCCAGTTAGAGCCCCTGGCTCTCACCGTCTTCCCCTCCTCTCTCCATTTCTCTCTGTCCTATCCAACAACGATGACGTCAATAGCAACAACAACAATAATAACTACAACCATAAGACAACAAAAGGGAATAAATTTTTAAAAAAAGGAAAAACAATGATTGCTAGGAGCAGTAAATTC
The DNA here is from genome assembly GCF_950295315.1 of Erinaceus europaeus. Taxonomy (NCBI): domain Eukaryota; kingdom Metazoa; phylum Chordata; class Mammalia; order Eulipotyphla; family Erinaceidae; genus Erinaceus; species Erinaceus europaeus. The sequence continues at coordinate 19,968,368 of NC_080162.1, forward strand.
ATCTTGCAGACACTACAACCCAGAGATAAACCTGATGGGGGTTACCATATAGATTTTAGGAAAGAAGCTATGTAAAAAAAATCAAATTTGTATCGGCCAGGCTGCCGTGCAACTGTCAAGAGCACATATAGGATAGTGCACAGGGACCCGAGTTCAAAACCCTGGTCCTACCTGCAGTGGTGAAACAGTGCTGCATGTCTCTCTTCTCTCCCCCCCTTCCTTCTTTTCCCTCTGCTTTTCTCCTTCTCCCTCTCCCTCCCTATACAGCTCTCCCTTTCCTTTCAATTTCTGTCTCTATCCCAAACAAATAAATGAAATATCTAGGGAGGGGGAACCACATTTGTAGTTCCTCTCATAACTACAGCACTTACATTTCCTTCAAGTGCCTTATTTCCTGAACAGTTTGAAAAGCAAATTCTTTTAGCTTTTCAGGAGCAAAGTTATCACTTATTGCCTTTTGAAATACTTCATGAAGAACTGTACCAATCAGCATTTGACGTGTAGTTGAATCAGAGCTCTACAAAAATTAAAAAATTATATGAGCATTTATGGATTAATAAACAGAACTCTATTGAAAAACTGGTCTGTAAGCCCTAAGTCCCTGTAGAAAATACAGTGGTTATACAAAAGACTCTTGGTCCATACACCCAGAGGGTTAAAGAACAGGAAAGCTATCGGGGGAGGGGATGGGATACGGAGTTCTGGTGGTGAGAATTGTGTGAAGTTGTACCCTGCTTATACTATGGTTTTATGAGTGTTTCATTTTTATAAATAAAAAAAAAGAAAAAAGAAATAGGGATATTACATAAGATAATTTAGATGTTATAAAATATTTTGCATCCTTAAAAAGACAAATACCAGATGATCTAACTCGCAGTTGGTATGTAAGGGCAATACAGGGTGAATCCTCAATGGACTTTAGTCTATCACACCAGATTCAAGACTCAGAAGAGGGAAGGAAAGAACACTAAAGGGAGTCTGGGGATCAAAGTCCTTATGATGGACAAGATGAGGGTTTGTTGGAGGGTGAAATGTACTGATATTGATACGCATCTTAGGGAAATATGGAAATATACTCTTGTGAAAACAAAAATCCTACAAATGAAAAATCCCTCATTAAAGTGATGCTGGGGAGCCAGGCGGTAGCACAGCAGGTTAAGCGCACATGGTGCAAAGCACAAGGACCGACTGAAGGATCCTGGTTCGAGCCCCTGGCTACCACCTGCAGGGGAGTCGCTTCACAGGTGGTGAAGCAGGTCTGCAGGTATCTTCTCTCCCCCTCTCTGTCTTTCCCTCCTTTCTCCACTCTTTCTGTCCTATCCAACAACAACATCAGTAACAACAATAACTACAACAATAAAACAAGGGCAACAAAAGGGAATAAATAAATAAATGAAAAAAATTAAGTGATGCTGGGAGGAAGGGAGGGGTGGAAGCAGGCTGGTTACAGCCCATGTGGTACTGCAGCTATAAAATGCAAGGATTTTCAAACACAGGGTCCTGAGTTCAATCCCAGGTGCTATATATGCCAGTTATGCTCTTTTTTTTTTTCAATCTCTCTCAATAATAGATCTTAGAAAGATAGAAGGGGGGAGCCAAGCGGGGCACAGCGGATTAAGCAAACATGGCGTGAAATGCAAGGACCAGTGTAAGGACCCTAGTTCAAGCCCCCGGCTCCCCACCTGCAGGGGAGTCGATTCACAAGCGGTGAAGCAGGTCACGTGTCTGTCTTTCTCTCCCCCTCTGTCTTTCCCTCCTCTCTCCATTTCTCTCTGTCCTATCCAACAACAACGACGGCAATAACTATAACAATGTCGATAAACAAGGGGAAAAATGTTTAAAAAGATAGAAGGGGGGCATGAAAAGGAAGCATAAACAAAAAGACCATCCCAAATGTCTGTCTCACAGCAAAATAAATGTAGTACGTACCCTAAATGTCTCGCTGAGGATAGCTCTTCTCATACATCGAATACTGCTGGCGATGCTTGTGCCAGAAATCAGCATGTCTGGATACAGAATTAAATACCCAAAATCGTCATCAATTATCCAAGCATCAGAAGCGTAGTCTACCTCCAAATGAATGATGTCCCCTGGTTCTACTGGTATAGAACACCTAAAATAAAGCAAAATTTAATTACAAAGTTTACATTCTCATGTTTAATGAAGCTTCAAAAACACTTATTTTAACTGAAGAGATAAATTATTTCTAAATTTCTGGGCCTTTTAGCACTGTTCTGAATCAGTCTGTCACGTTACCTCTTCCTACCCTTGAAACACACCAAAAATACTAATGAGTGTTTCTTAAATCCTAAAAAGAAAACTGCTTAGGGGAGTCGGGCGGTAGCACAATGGGTTAAGCACATGTGGCGCAAAGTGCAAGGACCTGCGTAAGGATCCCAGTTCAAGGGCCCGGCTCCCCACCTGCAGGGGAGTCGCTTCACAAGCGGTGAAGCAGGACTGCAGGTGTCTATCTTTCTCTCCCCCTCTCTGTCCTATCCAACAACAATGACAACAACAATAATAACTACAACAATAAAACAGCAAGGGCAACAAAAGGGAATAAATAAATTTTTTTAAAGTATATAAAAAAAACTACTTAGGTTTTCTCTACTATCAAAGCTATCAAAACTGAACTGGGAGTCAGGTGTTAGCACAGTGGTTAAGCAGGTGGTGCAAAGCCCAAGGACCAGAGTAAGGAACCCAGTTTGAGCCCCCCCTCTGTCTTCCCCTCCCCCCTCCATTTCTCTCTGTCCTATCTAACGATGTCATCAATAACAATAAGGGCAACAAAAGGGAATAAATACAAAAATATTAAAAAATAAATAGGGGGTTGGGCGGTAGAGCAGCGGGTTGAGCGCACGTGGAGCAAAGCGCAAGGACCGGTGGTGAAGCAGGTCTGCAGGTGTCTGTCTTTCTCTCCCCCTTTCTGTCTTCCTCTCCTGTCTTGATTTCTCTGTCCTATCCAACAACGAACAACATCAACAACAATCACCACAACAAGGCTACAACAAGGGCAACAAAAGGGGGGGAAAGATGGCCTCCAGGAGCAGTGGATTCATGGTGCAATAACCCTAGAGGCAAAAATTAATTAGTTAATTAATTTTAAAACAAAAAACTTACCAGTCATTCCGAAGGATACAGAGTTCCTTACACTCTAGAGACTGGGAAGCAGTGATGGTTAGGTGCTTTTCTTGGTTTCCCTCTTCATTCTGCACGACGTTAACTGCTAGTACCAGGAACCGATTATCCACCCCTCTATTGAGAACTGTTTTAGGAAAAGAAGCTTCCACCCTCTGAAATCTAAAGCACGCACATAAAAAAAACCATTTAGCATAAGCATGAAATAAAAAAAAAAAACTCTTATCTATAAGCCCACCTTGTAATTTTCTAGGCTTGTTTCTTCTGGAAAGCAGATCACAGCAACTTTCCCTTTCCTTGTTTTCGATTGTGAACGTAATAGTTTGCAGTCCAGTTGTGGACACATAGGGACAATGTCTCATCTCACCAAAATAAGGGTCCACAAAACCGACACTTAGCTTCATCACATTAAAACTGTTCACATTTTTTCCCCTGTTCTTACAAAACAGTTTCTTACTACTAATCTAACACTTGGAAATTAAGGGAAGTTATTTTTATGTTGTGATGTAAATAATAATAATACATGTCAAACCACTGTGCAATGGTCGGTCAAGTTTCCCTACTGTAAGAGAGAGAGACAGGCTGGGAGTGTGGACCGACCTGTCAACACCCATGTTCAGCGGGACCTTCCACCATCTGCATCCCACAATGACCCCAGAGGGATAGAGAATGGGAAAGCTATCAGGGGAGGGGGTGGGATACGGAGTTCTGGTGATGGGAATTGTGTGGAGTTGTACCCCTCTTATCCTATGGTTTTGTCAGTGTCTCCTTTTTATAAATAAATAAAGTTTCCCCACTAGGCACGCCACGCTGAGACTGGATGGTCCTCCCTCCCCGGAAGAAATCCCTCAAGCTAGACCTAGAGAAAGGCATTTAGCAGCTGATTTCCCTGCAGGAAGACGCGGTGGGTGGCTGGGCCTCCCGCAAACTGGAGAGAGAGGGAAGGAAAGCAGGGGGCCGAGGAGGCGCGGGGCTGCAGTGCAGCGGCGCGTTCAAACCTCCCGCCCGCCTCCCAGGCCCTCCCCCGACTCCGCTCACAACTCCACCGGCGGCGCGTCCTCCTGCCCGAAACTCTTCTCCATCAGCAACTCCAAGTCGTCCAGCGGCTCCATCCTGAGCGCGAAGGCCACAGACTTGCGCCGGGTTAACGCAGAGCCCCGGGCGGCAGCAACAGCAGAGAGAGAACGCGCTGCCCGCGCGACGCGGTGCGCATGCGCCGACCCGCCGCGGGCCCCAAAGGACCTGCGCGGGCAGCCCCGCCCCTGCGGGCGAGCGCGGGAAGCCCGGAGCGACCTGAGCAGGCGGCCTTACCCGCGCTCCTCCGTGCTGGCCTAGGGCTGTTCTGGTGGTGGGAATTATGTGGAGCTGTACCCCTCTGATCTTATGGTTTTTCTCAGTGATTCCTTTTTTTAAGATTTTTTTTAATTTTATTGATTTGTTTTCCCTCTTCTTGCCATTGTTGTCTTTTTATTGTTGTTGTTATTGATGTCGTCGTTATTGGATAGGACAGAAAGAAATGGAGAGAGGAGGGAAAGACAGAGAGGGAGAGAGAAAGACAGACACCTGCAGACCTGCTTCACTGCTTGTGAACGACTCCCCGGGCTCGAACCAGGATCCTTAGGCCGGTCCTTGGGCTTTGCGCCACCTGCGCTTAACCCGCTGCGCTACCGCCCGGCTCCCAGTGTTTCCTTTTTAAAAAAAAAAATTGTTTTTATTACCTTTATTTACTTCCTGAATAGAGACAGGCAGAAATCAAGAGGGAAGCAGGGGAGAGAGAGGGAGAGAGACAGAGACACCTGCAGCTCTGCTTCACCACTCGCAAAGCTGACCCCTGCAGGAGGGGACTGGGGACTGAAACCCCGGTCCTTGCGCGTTGTAAATCGTGCACTCAACCAGGTGCGCCACCACCCGGCCCCTCAGCGTTTCCTTCTTATAAATAAAAATTTAAAAAATCGAGCCCCCGGCTCCCCACCTGCAGGGGAGTCGCTTCACGGTCGGTGAAGCAGGTCTGCAGGTGTCTGTCTTTCTCTCCCCTCTCTCTCTGTCTTCCCCTCCTCTCTCCATTTCTCTCTGTCCTATCCAACAACAAAGCAACGTCAACAATGGCAATAATAACCGCAAGGAGGCTGCAACAACTAGGGCAACAAAAAGGGGGAAAAATGGCCTCCAGGAGCGGTGGATTCATGGTGCAGGCACCGATCCCAGCAATAACCCTGAAGGAAAAAAATAAAATAAAATAAATTAAAAAAAAAAAAAGATCCCAGGCAGGGTTAGATAACATCATGGTTATACAAAGAGACTCTCTTTGGGTTGTCAAACTGAAATAAATTAAACATAGGCATGGTCACTGTTTTAAATTTCATTCCATTCTAATTGCTGATGTGTAGCACCTGTGCTGCAATACCATCGTTAAAAGAAGAGGGGCAGGGTAGATAGCATAGTGGTTATGGAAACAGACTGTCATGACTGAGTCTCCGAAGTCCTAGGTTCAATCCCCCCACACTACCTGATCAGTACTCTGATTGGGAAAAAAAAAAATTTTTTTCAATAAATAAGGACTAGATGTTAGAAGGCAGCTTGTCTGGTGAAGTGCAAGCTTTGCTGTGCACAAGGACCTGGGTTCAAGCTCCTAAACCACACAAAGCTTCATACACAGCATCCAGGGGGAACTCCATGAACTGTGGAGAAGTACTATGGTGTCTGTTTCTCCACACTCCATTTGAAATTGGAAAGAAAAACAAAATGGCTGCTGTTAAAATAGAATCACAAGAGTTGAGGTTATAGTGGGCAAACAAAAAGCAAAGAACTGAATCTTCCTTTCTTTTCTCATTTGCCTTCAGGGTTATCGCTGGGGATAACCCTGAAGCACTACGAATCCACAGTTCCTGGTGGCACCCCCTTTTTTTTCTTCCTTTCTACTTTTTATTAGATAGTCTAGAGAGAAATTGAGAGAGGGTGGGGGGGAGAGATAGAGACCTGCAGACCTGCTTCACCGCTTGTGAAGCAGACCCATGCAGGTGGAATGCAGAGGCTCAAACCTGGGTCCTTGTGTTAGGTAATAAGTGCACTCAACCAGATGCACCACCACCCCAGCCCCTGAATCTCCTTTATTCTCAACAGTTAACTTGACTCAGCATAAACGATAATGCCACACCCCGAGCTCCAAAGAGGGCATGAAGGCATATGGATCTTTCCTTGAAAGAATTAGGGGTATACAAGTGAATAGGTAACTACCATAAAGTGTGCTACAACTCTGTCAGAGAAATACCCAGTGCTGATGCTACTAGGTATTCAGATCAGACTGTAAGTATAGCTGACAGACCTCACGAGATAAGCTTCCTCCCCCATAATGCTGACATAATGCATGGCACACAACAAAATAAATGGATGTTGAGCACCTTGGGGAAAATGGGGTAAGATGCTATAGATACCTTTCCACCACCATACAGGCTTGTGTTGAGAATAAGGCTTGAAGGGTGGGTAGATAGCATAATGGTTATGCAGAGAATTAAGACCTATCAGTCACTTGTAAAGTCAAGAGGGCTGTATCTATCAAAAGGGAGGAAATGAGTAACAATGGAGGTCAAAACAAAAAACTCAATCTCTGGGGCGGGCAGCTTGGTGGCACACCCAGCAGAGGGCACACTCTGCCATGTGCAAGGACCTAGGTTCAAGCCCTTGACCCTCACCTCGAGATGGAAAGCTTCACAGTGAAGCAGTGCGACAGGTGTAGCTCTGTCCCTCTCCCTCATCTCTTTCCTCTCAATTTCTTTTTTTTTAATTTTTATTATTATTTATTTTCCCTTTTGTTGCCCTTGTTTTGTTGTAGTTATTGTTGTTGATGTTGTCGTTGCTTGATAGGACAGAGGGAGGAGGGGAAGACAAGAGAGGGGGAGAGAAAGACAGACACCTGCAGACCTGCCTGCTTCACTGCCTGTGAAACGACTTCCCCTGCAGGTGGGGAGCAGGGTTGGGGGTGGGCTTGAACCTTACACCAGTCCTCGCGCTTAACCTGCTGTGCTACCGCCCAACTCCCCCCTCTCAATTTCTTTTTGTCTATATAAAAATAAGTAAAAGGGGTAAATAGATCAAATGGAAGATAACCTGGCAAAATCACTTTGGGTTGTCAAACTGAAATAAATCAAATGTAGGCATGGTCACTGTTTTAAATTTCATCCACTGTGAGCGCTGATGTATAGCACCTGGGTTTCAAGACTATCGGTAAAGGAAGTAAGGGGGCAGGGTAGATAGCATAATGGTTACGCAAAGAGACTCTCTTGCCTGAACAAAAAGAAGAGCAAGCCTGGGAAATAGAACAAAAGACTTTCATGCTTGAGGCTCTGAAGTCTCAAATAGAGTCCACAGTACCACAAGCCCGAGCTGTACAGGGTTACGATTTTAAAAAGACAGAGAAGCAGCCCTGGGAGGTAGCGCACAGTGGATGAAGTGATGGAGTCTGTTTTAGTTTTGTTTAGTTTCGAGATAGAAACAGAGAAGGAGAGAGGCTGAAGGAGAGAGTGAAAGAGACTAACTACAACACAGAAGCTTCCTTCAGGGTAGGGGGAGATAGCATAATGGTTATGCGAACAGACTCTCATGCCTGAGGCTCCGAAGTCCCAGGTTCAATCCCCTGTACCAACACAAACCAGAGCTGAGCAGTGCTCTTGTAAAAAAAAAAAAAAAAGCAGCAGCAGCTTCCTTCGATGTGGTGTGGGCCAGCTCAAATGCAGTTGCGCGTGGCGAAGCTAGCTATTTGACCAGTCCAAAGGCCCTGATTTCAGTCCCCAGCACTGCATGTGCCACAGTGACGCTCTGCTTCTTTCCCCCTCCCTCTGCATTATTAAATAAAGAGAGTAAGTAACTGTGGAAATATGGATACATTTTACTTTTAGTATTTGATATATTCCACAACATAGAATGCAAATTTTCATTAAAAAATATCTGTAATGCTCTTATTGATAACATAACTAAGAAACTTACTTTATACATTTAAATTATTTAGAAATGTGGCTAACATACTACAGTGTACTACAATACTACAATGTACTACAATACTACAGTGTAGCCCAGAAATGAAAATATACAAAATAGTCTCAGGAACACAGCTATTTCTACCTGCAGGTACACACAGAAACCAGACAAAGACATATTTATTTTAAAATAAAGACTTTAAAAATGAAACGATTTTACCAACGTATGAAATCTTTTATGCAAAGAAACAAATTAAAGCAGAAATAACACTTTCAACTAATGTCTTAGAAATCATATTGCTTCTGTCAATCCTTCTATCTTTTTTTTTCAATCCTTATTTCTTAGGACGTAACTATAACTGTTCCCCCTTTTTTTTAATATTTATTCACTTTTGTAGCCCTTTGTTGTTTTATTGTTGTAGTTATTGTTATTGATGTCATCATTGTGGGATGTTCCCCTTCTGTCAAGCTCATAATAAAATATAAAAAGTACACTAAAAACACTAAATGAAATTCTTACATCTTAACTCATATCAATATAAACAGCAATTCAGTTCATGTTTGACACTTCTGCTTGTTTATACTGCACTAAAATTATTTTACATGGAAGAACTAGTTGATGCATTATGTCATAATACCTTAAAAACATTCTTTGATATTCACATCTCTATTAATGGACATTTCAAAATCCATTTAAATAAATGTTCTAGTACATACATAATCACCTAAGTAAAACAAATCTATATTGCTAATCTGGTTTGGGAGCAAAGGTACTCAGTATTATTACTACCTTTGGGAAATACACATTTAAAAAAATTTTTTTTAATCATTCACAGTACAGAGTAAAATCTGAAAAATATTTTTTTAAATTTATGAGTCGCTACATAATTGTATTTGAGATATAATATCCATTTTATTTTACAATGAAGTGTTTGTTCGTTTGTGTAGTAGAACAGAATTATGGAAAAAAGATAATACTTCAATGCTAGCTTCTACCCTAAAAAGTTCAGTTTTCATCACTGTGCTAAATATAACCATGTCTATTGTTACAATAATATTAAGTAAAGTTAGTCTTTGAAAATCATGATTACAATTAAAGGCTTGGAATAACATGATTAAGCTAGTAGCAACCTTTTAAATGCCATTTTGCAGTTCGTTTAACTTCCAAATAATTTCAAACATTTTGTGAAAAACATATTAAAAAATGATTTCAATAACTGATTAACCAGCATCAGCCTAGGAATTGTTTTTCAGTGTTCTTAGGTATGACTTTGGGCATTAAAAAGTAAGCATTTTGGATTTATAATGAAAAAAAAAATCAAGTACTAAAACGCCAGTGGTTCTTGTGACAGGGTAAATATTTCTCTTCCCTCACCCCCCAATTAAAGTAAACATTTTATTTCTCTCTCTGAGAGTTTATTATGGAAAAGAAATGGTAATAGCTTTTAGTTGAGGTGAAAGAACTGCTTCATAAGCTCATATGTTGTGAAAGCCACTGCTTGAGAAGGAATGCAGCGAATGTAATTAAGAGATAAACCGCGGTACAATCCTTTCCGAATCCCATGGTGCCCATAGACGTACTTCATAGTCTCCCTCATGGTGCTGAAAGACAGCGGTTACATGATGAGCCCTTCATGTGCATTGGGAAAGAGACTATCATAGAAGACATGTAATGACATCGTTTAAAAAAAAAAGTTCAAATGTCATCTTAAATAGCTTTTGAAGAGTGAATGTTAAAACTCAAAATTCAACTTGCGTGGTCCAGGAGGTGGCGCAGTGAATAAAGCATTGGATTCTCAACCATGAGGTCCCGAGTTCGATCTCCGGCAGCACATGTACGTCCTAACTTTCTCATAAATAAGTAAATAAATAAATAAATAAATTCTTTTTAAAAAATTAAGAAAATTCAACTTGCAGTGAGCTGTGTAGCATTGCTGCAGGTATCTCTCCTCTTTCTCACACTCTATCCAAAAAAAAAACGGGGGCCAGGTGGTAGCACACCTGGTTGAGCGCACATGTTATAATACGCAAGGACCTGGGTTCGAGCCTCCGACAAGCAGTGAAGCAGGTCTGCAGGTGTCTGTCTTTCTCTTCCCCTCCTCTCTCCATTTCTCTCTGTCCTATCCAAAAACGACAACAACAATAATAACTACAACAATAAAAAAAGGTACAACAAAAGGGAATAAATAAATATCTAAAAATACATAAATAAAAGAAAATAAAATGTATGAAATTGGGGCCAGACAGTGGTGCACCTGGTTGGGTGCACATGTTACAACGTACAAGCACCCAGGTTCAGGTTCGAGTCCCCAGCCCCCACCCGCATGGGGAAAGCTTTGCAAGTGGAGAAGCAGGGTTCCAGATGTCTCTCTGTCTCTCCCCGCCTATAACCTCCTTCCTTCTCGATTTTTTACTGTGTCTATCCAATAAATAAATAAAAACCAAAAAAACCTAAAGAATACATATATATACCACAGTGCTCCATGGGATACTGTGCCCCTACTTATTTAACACTTTTTAAAGACATTCTATCGCACTGAAGCAAAGAGCTGTGCAGGAGGAGAGAGTGACGGAACAGAAGGGTGTTAGGGCTGTGGCGCGTAATGGTGAAGAAGGGCCGAGTCAGGGGCAGTGGGTCTTGCAGACATCTATTACGGGGAGATGAGAATGAGATAGTTTCATTATATGGGAGAGACAGAGAGTAAAGAAGAAGAAGGAGAAGGAGAAGGAGAAGAAGAAGGAGAAGGAGGAGGAGGAGGAGAACGGCAGCAGTGGGCGGGTGGGGGAGGAGAGGACACGACACAGCACAGCACAGCACAGCACAGCACAGCACAGAGAAAAGGAAGGAGAGACGAGCAGGCAACGCACCACTCCAGACCCCTGGGACTGAGTCAGAAACCTCAGGCAAGCGTGTCGGGCGCACTATCAGTTGAGCTATTTCCTCAACCACTACTCTATTTATTACTTTTTTTAAAAGAGTTTTTATTTATTTACTTACTTACTTACTTACTTATTTAGGGGGCAGATGGTGGCACACCTGGTTAAGTGCACAAGGACCCAGGTTCAGGCCCCTGGTCCCCACCTGCAGAAGGGCAAGCTTCACAAGTGGTGACACAGGGCTGCGGGTGTCTCTTCTCTCCCTCTCTATCACCCCCTCCCCTAACAATTCTTCTGTCTCTATCCAATAATAGATAAATAAAAATTTAAAATATACATTTATTTATTTGTTAACTAGAGAGATGACAAGAGAAGCAAAGCATCACATAGTGCTGGGGGCTGAGCCTAGGGCATCACGCTTACAGAGATGTGCGCCACCTTCTAGGCTGCCCTGCTTACTTTATTCTGTTGTCACTCAGGATCACCACTATAGGCTGACTTTTTTTTGGGGGGGAACAAGACACAGAAACAGAGACAGAGGGAAAGAGAGAGAAAAGGAAAGACACTACAGTGTCAAACTGTCCCCCGTGCAGCGAGGGGAGGGGGGAACAGGAAGCTGGATACAACATGTAGTGAGCACAGCTTCTCAGGTGAGCTATCTTTCAGGACCTCTACAGTACATGTCTGATGGAGTTATATAGAATAATGGCTATAGGGAGTCGGGCGGTAGCGCAGTGAGTTAAGTGCACATGGCGCAAAGCGCAAGGATCGGTAAAGATCCCAGTTCAAGCCCCCGGCTCCCCACCTGTAGGGGAGTCGCTTCACAAACAGTGAAGCAGGTCTGCAGGTGTCTTTCTCTCCCCCTCTCTGTCTTCCCCTCCTCTCTCCATTTCTCTCTGTCCTATCCAACAACGATTACATCAATAACTACAACAATAAAAAAACAACTTCCAAGAAGGATGACAGTGGACCTAGTGGGGGTTGTATTGTTATATGGGAAACTGGGGAATGTTATGCATGTACAAACCATTGTATTTACTGTTGAATGTAAAACATTAATTCCTCAATAAAGAAATAAAAAAATAAATAAATAAACAAGGGCAATAAAAGGAAAAAAGTAAAGATAATTTAAAAAAAGAAGAATGGTTATAGGGAGTCGGATGGTAGCACAGCTGGTTAAGCGCAGGTGGGGCAAAGACCGCTATAAGGATCCCGTTCGATCCCCCGGCTCCCCCACCTGCAGGGGGGTCCCTTCACAGGTGCTGAAGCAGGTCTGCAGGTGTCTGTCTTTCTCTCCTCTCTGTCTTCCCCTCCTCTCTCTATTTCTCTCTGTCCTATCCAACAACATCAATAACAACATTAATAACTACAACAATAAAAAAAAAACAAGGGCAACAAAAAGGGAATAAATAAATAAACAGGGTGGTGGGTAGATAGCATAATGGTTATATAAAAAGACTCTCGAGCTTGAGGCTCCAAAGTCTTATGTTTAATCCCCTACACCACCATAAGCCAGAGCTGAGCAGTGCTCTGGTAATAAATAAATAAATAAATAAATAATGGTTATACAAAGAGACTCTAATGCTTGAGGCTCCAAAGTCCCAGGTTTAATCCTCTGCACTACCATTAGCCAGAGTGCTCTGGTAAAATAAAATAAAAATAAATAAATAGTGGTCCGGGAGGTGGCACAGTGGCTAAGGCACTAGACTCTCAAGCATGAGGTCCTGAGTTCAATCCCCGGCAGCACATGTACCAGAGAGATGGTCTGGTTCTTTCTCATAAATAAATAAAATAGTTAAAAATAAATAAATAAATATAAATAAATAAATAAATAATAAAAAGTAAATATTATGGAGCCAGGCGGTAGCACACCTGGTTAAGTGCACACACTACAGCATGCAAGGACCCGTGTTCAAGCCCCTGGTCACTACCTGCAGGGGGAACGCTTCAGGAGTCGTGAAGCAGGGCTACAGGTGTCTCTCTGATGCTTTCCCTCTCTATATCCCTTACCCCTCTCAATGTCTCTGTCTCTATCCAATAATACATAAATAAAAATTTTTTTAAATAAACAGAATAATAAACAATAGGTGTCCTAAGGAAAATAAATGGTGACGCACGGAGAACTTACAGGCACTTTTCAAATTCTGGAAGAACAGTTCCTAATTGCATTCGCCGACGAGTTACATCAAACGGGTAGCTAAAATTCAAAAGGAAAAAGGACTTAAAGAGAAAGTTCTTAGTTTTTACTCAACAGTTAATGCATAGAAATCCATATATAGCTAAGAAATAATGTGTCTCAATCTGCTTAGTGTTTTATCTGACCTGGGATCCAGGATCAAGGCACATGAAGCAGACTGGGTAACAGTCTCCTTCAGGTGCCTCTGTGCGTCTCTTCAGCTAGACAACTCCTCTCTCCATCACCTCAGTATCAAGTTCTTTGGTTTTATTTACTTCTTTATTTTCTCTTTTGTTGCCCTTGTTGTTTTATCACTGTTGTGATTATTATTGTTATTATTGATGTCGTTGTTGTTGGATAGGACAGAGAGAAATGGAGAGAGGAGGGGAAGACAGAGAGGAGGAGAGAAAGATAGACACCTGCAGACCTGCTTCACTGCCTGTGAAGCAATTCAGCTACAGGTGGGAAGCCGGGGGCTTGAACCAGGATTCCTAATGCCGGTCTTTACGCTTGATGCCATGTGTGCTTAACTCACTGCACTACTGCCCAGCCCCCCGTATCAAGTTCTATTCATACGTCTTTATCAAATTAGATTCTACTACCTGCTGGAACAAACTGGTTGCTTTTCACTTCTACAACCCTACTATAGGATTTCTCAACTTTGGCACTACTGACTTTTGGGGTGGAATAATTCTTAGCTGTAAAGTGTTTTAGAAACAAGACAGTGGTGGAGTCACATGCTAAACCCCACATCATCAAACTGAGACTTACACTACTTTCCGTGTCTCTCAGAAATAGACTTAAAAAAAAAAAATTGAAACAAACTTAAAAAAAAATAGAAATAGACTTTTAAAGTCAGCCAAGCAGGAATCACCTGATCAGTACTAGTTAAGTCATCTGATGCCTGACTATGCCATAAAGGATGGCTATAACCAGGTTCAGGTAGTCACACACCCCAATTTGTAGTGCAGGCACCCAGCACCAGCAATACTCCTGGAGGCAATTTAAAAAAAAAAAAAAAGGGAGTCGGGTGGTAGCACAGCGGGTTAAATGCACATGGCGCAAAGCGTAAGGACCGGCCAGAGGATCCTGGTTTGAGCCCCTGGCTCCCCACCTACAGGGGAGTCGCTTCACAGGTGGTGAAGCAGGTCTGCAGGTGTCTATCTTTCTGTCCCCCTTTCTGTCTTCCCCTCCTCTCTCCATTTCTCTCTCTCCTATCCAACAATAACAACAACAATAAAACAACAAGGGCAACAAAAGGGAATAAATAATAATAAAAAAAAAATTTTTTAAAGATTGCTATAACCAATCCAGTTTTTGAAATTATAACTTCCTTAATTCTACTCCTTTCTTTCTATGAAAAGTCTTTTCTTTTTGTACAGTTCCTTGGAGCTACTTCCAATATGATAGATAAGATACTGCATGGTTCATTAATCATGGAATAAGGTCATTAAAATCTACTCAGTAGAATTTATTTATTTATTTAGAAAATTTTTATTATCTTTATTTATTTATTGGATAGAGACAGCCAGAAATCAAGAGGGATGGAGGTGGAGGGTGTAGAGAGGAAGAAAGATGCCTGCAGCACTGCTTCACCACTCGTGAAGCTTTCCCCCTGCAGGTGGAGGCCAGGGACTCGAACCTGGGTCCTTGCGCATTGTAACATGTGCGTTCAACCAGGTGCGCCACCAGCCGGCCCCTAGACTTTATTTTCTAACTGTTAATCGTGCATGGTAGGATGTCTATGCGCATCTCGGGGCTCCACTCACTATATGCAAGTAGCATACTCCCATATGCTCTGCAAATGAGCTGCCTCTCTAGACCCCTACAGGATTGTTTGTTTGTTTATTACCAAAGCACTTCTCAGTTCTGGCTTGTAGTGACAGTGGTGGGGGAGGGGGGTTGAACCTGGGACTTTGGATCCTCAGGCATGAGTCTCTTTGCATGATTTTTTTTTTTTATTAAAAAGTTGGTTTTGGGGGCAGAGGTAGATAGCATAATGGTTATGCAAACTGACTCTCCCAGGTTCAATGCCCTGCACCACCATAAGCCAGAGCTGAGCAGTGCTCTGGTAATTAAAAAAAAATTTTAATTGTTTTTTAAATTTTATTTATTAATGAGAAAGATAGGAGGAGAGAAAAAGAACCAGGTATCACTCTAGTACATTCGCTGCCAGGGATTGAACTCAGGACCTCACGTTTGAGAGTCCAATGCTTTATCCACTGCACCACTTCCCAGACCACTCTTTGCATAATTATTATGCTATGTCCCCTGCCCCTTACATGATTTTAAAAAAAAAAAACCTTTTTAGGGTGGGGGTACAGCATAATGGTTATGAAAGAGACTTTCATGCCTGAGGCTCTCAAGTCCCAAGTTCAATCCCCCACACCACCATAAGCCAGAGCTGAGCAGTGCTCTGGTAATAAATAAATAAATAAGTAAATAAATAAATATTTTGTAAAAACCCTTTTATTTAAAGGCTTTTTATTTTACTAATTTTGACTAGTTATGTTAGCTTTATTAGGTCTTTTCTAGTAATAATGCCATCATCACAATTCCATGATGTAAACACTGTTATTCTAGCACTAAGATAAGAAAATGAAATCTTGGAAGTTCGGCTGTAGCACAGCAGGTTTAGTGCGCGTGGCGCAAAGCGCAAGGACCAGCATAAGGATCCTGGTTCAAGCCCTGGCTCCCCACCTGCAGGAAAGTCGCTTCATAGGCAGTGAAGCAGGTCTACAGGTGTCTATCTTTCTCTCCCCCTCTGTCTTCCCCTCCTCTCTCCATTTCTCTCTGTCCTATCCAACAACGATGACATCAGTGACAACAACAATAATAACTACAACAAAAAACAAGGGCAACAAAAAGGGAAAATAAATAAATACTAAAAAAATTTAAAAAAAAAAAAAAAGAAAATGAAATCTTAAGAGACATTTTTCAGTGTCATGAAAATGCTTTATCCCACTAGGGGAAGATAGAAACAGGCTGGGGGTATGGATTGACCTGCCAACACCCATGTCCAGCAGATAAGCATTTACAAAAGCCAGACATTCCATCTTCTGCACCCCATAAGGAATTTTGGCCCATACTCCCAGAGAGGGAGAAATGTTAGGGGAAGGTGACCGGAGGGCTCTGAACTCCAATTCGTTGGGTGGGTTGTTTACTCAGAATTAGTAGGTGTGACTCAGAAAGCAAAGAAAGAAATGGAGAAGACAGAAGAGAAAGAGGCCTGCAGACTGACTTCACCGCCTGTGGGGAGGCAGGGACTTGAACCCGGATCTTACGCTGTTCCTTGCACTTTGCAACACCTGCGCTTATCGCGCTGTGCTAGGGCATGACTCCCTTTTTTTCTTTTCTCCCCCGCCAAGGTTATTGCTGGGGCTCTGTGCTTGTACTGCGAATCCACTGCTCCTGGAAGGCAGATTTCTTTTTTCTTTAATTATTTTTATTATCTTTATTTGTTTATTGAATAGAGACAGCCAGAAATTGAGAGGGGGGAGATATATAGAGAAAAATAGACAAGCACATGTAGCTCTGCTTCACCACTTGTGAAGGTCTCTCCCTGCAGGTGGAGACTGGGAGCCTGAACCCAGGTCCTTGCACATTGTAACCTATGAGCTCAACCAAGTAGCCAACACCCAGCCCCTTCTTTCTGTCTCCCTTCCTTTTCTTTCTTTCCTTTATTTGTTATTGGATAGAGACAAAGAAATTGAGAGAAGGGGAAGATAGAGAAGAAGAGAAACAGAGAGATACCTGGAGACACCTGCAGACCTGCTTCACAGCATGTGAAGCGACTCCCCTGCAGGTGGGGAGCCAGGAGATCGAACCAGGATCCTAACCAGTCCTTTCACTTAGCACCACATGCGCTTAACCTGCTGCACTACCGCCTGACTCCCTTTCTTTCTTTCTTTCTTTCTTTCTTTCTTTCTTTCTTTCTTTCTTTCTTTCTTTCTTTCTTTCTTTCTTGTCTCGAGGGTAATTTCTGGGGCTCGATGCCTGCACTATGAATCCACTGCTCCTGGAGGACATTTCCCCCATTTTCGTTGCCATAGCCCTTGTATTGTTATAAATGCTGTTGTTGGATAGGACAGAGAGAAATGGAGAGAGAAGGGGAAGACAGAGAGGGGGAGGGAAAGATAGACACCTGCAGACCTGCTTCACCGCCTGTGAAGCGACTCCCCTGCAGGTGGGGAGCCGGGGCTCTAACCTGGATCCTTATGCCAATCCTTACACTTTGCGCCATGTGCGCTTAACCCACTGCGCTACCACCCAGACTTCTTTCCTTCCTCCCTTCCTTCCTCTCTTTCTTTATTTGACAGGACTGAGAGAATCTGAGAGAGGAGGGTAGATAGAGAAGGGGAGCCAGGTAGTAGCACACCTGGTTAAGCTCACAAACTACAGTGTGCAAGGTCCTGGATTGAAGCCCCTGGTCTACCTGTAGGGGGAAAGTTTTATGATTTGAATCTGGGCTGCAGGTGTTTCTCTGTCTACAACTTGGTGGCTATGGCTTAGTGAATTTCTGGAGAAATCTTAGTTGTATTTTATTGATTTTTTTGTTGTTTTGGGTTTGTTGTTGTTGTTACTGTTGTTATTGATGTCGTGATTGTTGGATAGGACAAAGAGAAATCGAGAGTGGAGGGGAAGACAAGAGGGGGAGAGAAAGAGAGACACCTGTTTTACCATTTATGAAGCGACTCCCCTGCAGGTGGGGAGCTGGGGGCTTGAACCTGGATCCTTACGCCAGTCCTTGCACTTCGCGCCACCTGCGCTTAGCCCGCTGTATTACCGCCAACCCCCTTTTTTCTAGTTTATCAGGAACACGATTTAAAATGGCTCCTACTCCTTATTCATGTCTCAAAATACTGGCTTTTTGAGGCAATAGCTTTTTCTTTCAACAAATGTACCAATGCCTCTTTGACACACAGTACTTTTTTGTGTTTTTTTTTTAAAATATTTTATTTATTTTGTTATTAGATAGAGACAGAGAGAAATTGAGAGGGGAGGGGAAGATAGAGAGGAGAAGAGATAGAGAGACACCTGCAGCCCTTCCTCACCACTTGTAAGGCTTCCCCTTGCAGGTGGAGTCCAGGGGTTTGAAACTAGGACCCTGTGCTCTGTAATGTGTGCGCTTAACAAGGTGGGCCAACACCTGGCCCCTGTGACACACAGTCTCCATACCTTAATGCAAAAGGAGTTTTGTCTGAAACCGGTGGTACTATAGCTGGTTAAGAGCACATGTTACAATGCACAAGGACCCAGGTTCAAGCCTGGGTTCCTACCTGCAGGGGGAAAGCTTCACAAGTGGTGAGGCAGGGCTACAGGTCTCTCTGTGTCTTTTCCCCTCTCTATCCCCCTCATCCACTTCAATTTCTCTCTGTCTCTATCCAATAATAAATTAAATCAAAAAAATAAAATAAAAAGTTGTGTCTGCACACACACCCCAAATACTTTAAATTCCAGGAATTTCATATAGGTAATTCCAGGGGGAAATATAAAAACCTTATGACCTTACTTAATGTTACTTTCTAACTTCCTTTTTTCCCCCCCTTTTTAAATGAATCCATTTGGAACTGGGTGAATTCAAATTAATTCAACTTGGCACACAAAAAAAATATGCTTAAAATATAGGCAAAAGCTAAAAAGAAACAACCTACTAAATTAGTAATTATAATTTACAAGAGATCATATGTTTTAATCATTTGTATTGGGTAACTATACACTTATTAAGGTCAATTGAGGAGGAAACTTACGATATCGTCTGTGCTATTGCTCCAGCAATACCACCACAAAGTAAATTTATGTGAGTTTTCAAAACCAAGACATTAGGATTGTCTGATGAAGGTCTGCCAAGAAGGGTAGGAGCATGGGAAAGTCCAACGCTCTTTAAAGTACCAAAAGTAAAAAATGAAACACCTAAAAAACAAAATAGAAGTTCATCATGTTACTTAACAGAGCATGAACCATAAAAAGGTGTCACTCTTTGCTGGGGAATTATGCAGATGCAGTCACATCTGCCAAGCTGTCCCCTCAGGCTTTGCCACTTCCCGCGATATTCTCAATATTCTCGCAGTGCCTTTTTCAACCAATCCTGTCCCGACACGTCACTCCTGGTAGTTGCCCTATAAAGCCCTTCTTCTCCCGCCCCTCATCTCTCTTGCCCGCTTTTCACATTGGTGATTAGACGCAAGGGAGGGGGTCCGGGAGGCGGCCATTTTTGCTACCTCCTGGTGGCCCGAACCACTGCGCTCTCACCCAACTCTGAGGTGCCCGTGAGAATAAGGATTTGTGTTCCCTCTTCACTCCGGATCTCCTCTCTCTCTTCTCCGCGGCGCAGCCCGACAACTCTTAACATAATAACTCAAGAAACTGTATTTTTTTTAAAAATATTTGTATGTATTTATTATTGGATGGAGAGAGAAATTGAGAGGGGAGGGAGAAATAGAAGGAGAGAGACACCTGCCGCCCTGCTTCACCACTCAAGAAGCTTTCCCCATGCAGATGAGGGCCAGGGGCTCGAACCCAGGTTCTTACACACTGTAGTGTGTGTGCTTAACCAGGTGCTTAGCCCCAAAAACCTGTATTTCTGATACTGCACATAGTGTAAAATAATAAGATTTAAGTAGTGTTTACAAATAAGTAAAAATGATGCAACTTACCATGTATAAAACATTGAGTTTCAAACACAGATCTAGCTCAGTTAACTAAGGCAGTAGTTGAACATAATGCTACCATACATACAAGTCAAATCAAGCAGTTTTTTCCAGGCTGCTGAGTCAACCCACTCGGGAAAGCATACTTTGCTGTGCATAGAATCTGAGTTCAAGCTCCTGCACACCCCCCTTATGGGAGGGAGACCCAGCCCACCTGCAGCGTGCTCACCTAGCAAGTTCCTGGCCCCTGAAGCACTGGAGCATGGCACTGCTATGGTGCCTCCCTTTCTATATGGTAAACTTGACTCACAGTAGTGACGGCCCAGCAATGAGAAAAAGGAGGAGGAGGAGGGGAAGAAAGAAGGAAAGAAAGAAAAGCCAGATTTATAAAAATAAATAGCTTTCCAAGGTTTCATATGAGCAAAAATAAAATCTGACTAATGATTTTACATACAGCAAATTCTACCTGTATAAGAATGATGTGGGAGTCAGGCTGTAGCGCAGCACGTTAAGCGCAGGTGGTGCAAAGCACAAGGATCAGAGTAAGGATCCTGGTTCAAGCCCTGGCTCCCCACCTGCAGGGGAGTCGCTTCACAAGCGGTGAAGCAGGTCTGCAGGTGTCTATCTTTCTCTCCCCCTCTGTCTTCCCCTCCTCTCTCCATTTCGCTCTGTCTTATCCAACAATGATGACAACAATAATAATAACTACAGCAATAAAACAACAAGGGCAACAAAAGGGAATAAATAAATAAATAAATATAAAAATTTTTTTAAAAGAAAGGCTTAAAAAAATGTTAGAGGAAAATTCAGAAGTGACAGCATTGTCTTGTTGTTTTGTTTGTTTGTTTGTTTGTTTTTTACCAGAGCACTGATCCACTCTGGCTTGTGTTAGTGTAGGGGGTTGAAGCTGGGACTTCAGAGCCTCAGGCATGAGGGAGTCTCCTTTATAACCATTATGCTTTCTACCCCAAGCAACAGTTTCACATGAGAAAAAGTAACAAAGAGAGTGAAGTCAGAGAACCACTCTGATACGTTAGTGCCGGGGACTGAAAAGCAGAAGGCTCAGACATGCTAGTCCTGCACTCCACCCACAGAGCCATTCCCCTGGCAGCAGCACTGTGTGTTTATGTTTGTTGTTTATCATAAACTCTCTCTTTATTAGTTTTGTTTTTTTCTCAATTAGTGAGAAAGAGAGAGAGAGAAAGCAGAACATTGTTCAGATCTGGCTTATGGTGCTGATGAGATGTGAACCTGCAGATATTAACATCTGTTGCACAACTGTCTAGCTATTTCTCTTGGCTAACACTGTTATTCTTGTTTTGTACTGTTTGTTTGTTTGAATCAGAACACAGATCAGCTCTGACTTATAGTAGTGCTGGGCATGGAACCTGAAAGCTTAAAGTCATAGGCATGAGTCATTTGCATAACCATTATGCTACCTCCCAAAACCAATGCTACTATATATATATATATTATTTTTGCCTTCAAGGTTATCTGCTCCTGGAGACTATTTTTTCTCTTTTGTTGCCCTAGTTGTTTATTGTTGTTATTATTTTGTTATTTTTTTCTCTATTATTTTGTTATTGTACTTGGATAGGACAGAGAGAAATCAAGAGAGGAGGGAAGATAGAGAGTGGAGATAAAGACAGACACCTGCAGACCTGCTTCTCCCTTTATGAAGCAAGTGGGGAGCTAGGGGCTCAAACCAGGGTCCTTACGCCTATCTTTGCACTTCACCCCTTGTGCACTTAACCCGCTATGCTACTGCCCAGCTCCCCCAACATTGCTTTTTTTTTTTTTTTAACCAGAGCACTGCTCAACTCTGGCTTATGGCGGTGTGGGGGACTGAACCTGAGACTTGAGAGCCTCAGGTATGAAAGTTTCTTTGCATAACCATTATGCTATACCCCCACCCAACATTGCCATTTTTTCCCCACCCCAACATTGCTATTTTTAACTGAGTGTCTAATTTTGATTTCAAGAGAGACTTGTGATTATGAGAGAAACGTTCACATTGGCTTACAAGGCAGAACTTAATGAAAACTGATGAATTTTATTCATGATGTACTATTGGTGCTTTCTGAATAAATGACTGTAAAATAAACATCATAGTTTTCTATTAATACAAATCAAGACAGAATTCAATCATTCCTAAATACAGCATTACTTGAACATCTCTTGATATCTTATAAATTTTAAAATGCAAGAAGATACTTACTGTTTAATAACATCTAAGTAAGGGCTGGTGGGAGGCACACCCCGCTGAGCACACACATCACTGTGCACAAGGACCTAGGTTCAAGCTTCACAGTGGTAAAACAGGCCTGTAAGTGTCTCTCTTGCTCCCTCTATCTATACTTCCTCTCTCAAAATGATCCAATAAAAATAAATAAAATTTTAAAAAAGAACTATACTCATGCAAAAAAAAAACTCATAAAAAACAAATAAAGAGGGAGTCGGGTCCCCGGCTCCCCACCTGCAGGGGAGTCGCTTCACAAGCAGTGAAGCAGGTCTGCAGGTGTCTGTCTTTCTCTCCCCGTCTTCCCCTCCTCTCTCCGTTTCTCTCCATCCCAGCCAACAACAATGACATCAAGAACAACAATAGTAACTACAACAATAAAACAACAAGGGTAACAAAAGGGAAAATAAGTATTAAAAATAATAGTACTAAAGAAGGAGTAGGGCAATAGCACAGCATGTTAAGTGCACCTGGAGCGAAGCGCAAGGACAGGCGGAAGGATCCCAGCTCCAACGGCTCCCCACCTGCAGGGGAGTCACTTCACAAGTGGTGAAGCAGGTCTGAAGTGTCTGTCTATCTCTCCCCCTCCTCTCTCCATTTCTCTCTGGCCTATCCAACGACGACGACATCAACAACAATAATAACTACAACAATAAAACAACAAGGGCAACAAAAGGGAATAAATAAATAAATATATATATATATAAATATTTTAAAAAGAAAAAAAGAAATGTCTTGTATTCCATCATGTGATGCAGTGGATAAAGTGCTAGACATTCAACCATGAGGTCTTGAGTTCAATCCCTGGCTCTGCATGTACCACAGCGATGTCTGGTTCTTTCTCTCTTCCCTCCTTTCTAGTTAGTAAATAACTAAAATCTTGGTGTGGATAGGTAGTCTAATGGTTATGCAAATACTCTGATGCCTGAGGCTCCAAAGTCCCAGGTTCAGTCCCCTGTACCACCATAAACTAGAGCTGAGCAGTACTCTGGTAAAAAAAAAAACAAAAATAACTAAATAGCGAGTCGGGCGGTAGCGCAGCGGGTTAAGTGCACGTGGCACAAAGCGCAAGGACCAGGGTAAGGATCCCGGTTCGAGCCCCGGGCTCCCCACCTGCAGGGGAGTTGCTTCACAGGCGGTGAAGCAGGTCTGCAGGTGTCTGTCTTTCTCTCCTCTTCTCTGTCTTCCTCTCCTCTCTCTGTTTCTCTCTGTCCTATCCAACAACGACAACATCATCAAAAACTACAACAACAAAACAAGGGCAACAAAAGGGAAAATAAATAACAATTCAAAAAATTTTTTAAAAAAACTAAATAAAAATCTTTAAAATAAATATGTCTTTTTTAAAAAATCATTTTTAGGGGTCAGAGAAGCAGGTCTCTGTACATGACATATGCCGTAACATGTGCGTGACCCGGGCTTAAGTACCAAAGCGGGAGTCGGGCCATAGCGCAGTGGGTTAAGTGCATTTGGCGCGAAGCGCAAGGACCAGCGTAAGGATGCAGGTTCAAGCCCTCGGCTCCCCACCTGCAGGCGGTGAAGCAGGTCTGCAGGTGTCTGTCTACCTTTCTCTCCCCTTCTCTGTCTTCCCCTCCTCTCTCCATTTCTCTCTGTCCTATCCAACAATGGCGACATCAACAACAATAACTACAACAATAAAAAACAAGGGCAACAAAAGGGAAAATAAATAAAAATATATATATATAAATTAAAAAAAAAGAAAGAAAGAAAGTACCATGGCACTGGGGGAGCGTCTTCTCCACTCTTTCACACTCTCTCCTTCCTACCTGCCCATGCTTAGGGGGGAGGGGGAGAAACAAAAGGGAGAGTCTGCCAAATGTGGGACATACCTGCATATGGAGCCATTCCTAATAAAGTAGGCATCAGACCTCTGTAAAATCCAAGGAAACCACCTTCCTTTTGAGTAAAGAAAAATCAGGAGTTAGATTACATTGTGCTCATTATAATAAACAGCAAAGAAAAAAGGCACTTAGTGAAAAAAAAATTACTCTGGGATATAGTCTGAAACACAGATGTGTTTTTGTAATAATTATTATTATCGATACTTGTAATATTTAGATGTTTTCCTAGATATAATAGGATATGTTACAGAGGAAGAGTAAATATAAAATACCTTTGCGTAAATTGTTTTGAATGCATGGATAATTCCTGTATATGTGTGTTCCCCTTTCACCTGGAATGCTAGGCGTACTCTAACCATATCAAGAGGATAAGTACAGATAACTGCTGTCATACCTGAAAAGAAAGGAGAAATGACATATGTAAATGAAAATTTATATACAAAATTACAATTTATAGCAGGAAATATATATATTTGGATTTTGTCTATGAGACAGGTATATTTGGATTTTGTCTATGAGACAGGTCGTCAAAACCCTGAAAATTTCTGGTAAGATCACTGGGGGAGAGGCACTGGGTGGTGGGTGGCACAGCAGGTTAAGCTCAAATGGCACAAGGTGCAAGGATGGCGCAAGGATTCCGGGCTCCCCACATGCAAGAGGGTCACGTCACAGGTGGTGAAGCAGGTCTGCAGGTGTCTATCTTTCTCTCCCCCTCTGTCTTCCCATCCTCTCTCCATTTCTCTCTGTCCTATCCAACAGCAACATCAATAACAACAACAACAAACAATAAACAAGGGCAACAAAAGGGAAAAATACCCTCCAGGAGCAGTGAGTTTGTAATACAGGCACCCAGTCCCAGCAATAACCCTGAAGGCAAATAAATAAATATTTTTTAAAAATCACAGGAGTCGGGCAGTAGGGTAGCGGGTTAAGCGCATATGGTCCAAAGCGCAAGGACAGGCGTAAGGATTCCGGTTCAAGCCCCGGGATCCCCACCTGCAGGGGAGTCACTTCACAGACAGTGAAGCAGGTGTCTGTCTTTCTCTCCTCTTCTCTCCATTTCTCTCTGTACTATCCAACAACAAAAACATCAATAATAACTACAACAATAAGGGCAACAAAAGGGAATGAATCAATAAATATTTGTTTAAAAATTACTAGGGATAACTGGGTGGGCTCCTTGATAGAAACTGGTAATCAGAAACATCAACCAACTTATAATTAGAAATTTGGGGTTTTCAGCCCTGCCCCTCAGAAGGCCTGAGGGTGGGGGTAGACAGCATAGTCGTTATGCAAAACAACAATAATAACTACAACAATAAAACAAGGGCAACAGGGAGTCAAGCGGTAGCGCACTGGGTTGAGCGCACGTGGTGCAAAGTGCAAGGATCGGTGGAAGGATCCCAGTTCAAACCCCAGCTCCCCACCAGCAGGGGAGTCGCTTCACAAGCACTGAAGCAGATCTGCAGGTGTCTTTCTCTCTCCCTGTCTTCCCCTCCTCTCTCCATTTCTCTCTGTCCTATCCAACAACGATGACATCAAGAACTACAACAATAAAACAACAGGGCAACAAAAGGGAATAAATAAATCTAAAAAAAAAAAAAAAGATTAAAAAAGGGGCAACAAAAGGAAAAATAAATTTAAAAATAAATATTTTTTAAAAATTAAATAAATAGGGGCTGGGGAAACAGCATAATGGTTATGCAAACAGACTTTCATGCCTGAGGATCTAAGGTCCCAGGTTCAATCCCCAGTCACCATAAGCCAGAATTGAGCAGTGCTCTGGTATCTCTATCTCTCTGTATCTTTCTCTCATTACATTAAATAAATATTTTTTAACAATTAAAGTGAGTCGGGCGCTAGCACAGCGGGTTAAGCGCATGTGGCGCAAAGCACAAGGACCGCTGTAAGGATCCGGGTTTGAGCCCGGGCTCCCCATTTGCAGGGGAGTCGATTCACAGGCGGTGAAACAGGTCTGCAGATGTCTTTCTTTCCCCTGTTTTCTCCTCCTCTCTCGATTTCTCTCTGTTCTTTTTTTTTTTTTTTAATATTTTATTTATTTTATTTTTGAGAGAAATGCAGAGAGAGAGACACACACACAGAGAGAAACACCAGAGCACTGCTCAGCTCTGGCTTATGGTGATGCGGGGGATTGAACCTGGGACTTAGGAGCCTCAGGCATGAGAGTCTGTTTGCATAACCATTATGCTATCTCCCCCACCCGATTTCTCTCTGTTCTATCCAACAACGACATCAATAACAACAGTAACTACAACAATAAAAAAACAAGGGCAACAAAAGGAAAATTAAATAAATAAATAAATAAAATTTTAAAAAGGGGGAAAAAGGGAAGAAAACAAATGACTCCATCCAAAAAGGGGGAAAGGACATGGACAGAATATTCACCACAGAAGAGATCCAAAAGGCCAACAAATATATGAAGAAAAAAATGTTCAAAGTCACTGATTGTCAGAGAAATGTAAATAAAGACAACAATTAGATATCACCTCACCCCTGTGAGAATGGCATATATCAGAAAAAGTAGCAGCAACAAATGCTAGAGAGGTTGTGGGGACAATGGAACCCTCCTGCACTGCTGGTGGGAATGTCAATTGGTCCAACCCCTGTGGAGAGCAGTCTGGAGAACTCTCAGAAGGCTAGAAATGGACCTACCCTATGACCTTGCAATTCCTCTCCTGGGCATATATCCTAAAGAGCCAAACACACCCATCCAAAAAGATCTCTGTATACCCATGTCCACAGCAGAACAATTTATAGTAGCCAAAACCTGGAAGCAACCAAGGTATCCAGCAACAGATGAGTGATTGAGAAAGTTGTAATATGGAATACTACTCAGCTGTTAAAAATGGTGGTTTCACTTTCTTTACCTCATCTTGGATGGAGCTTAAAGGAATCATGTTAAATGAGATGAGATAGAGAAGGCTGCATATGGGATGATCTCACTCAGATATAAGTTGAGAAATATTATCATGACACCAACATGACTTTTCTAGTCAGAGGACCACACCAATGTGTGCTGAAACCCCACCTCCGCAGAGCCCAACCCCACGAGGGAAAGGTAGAAACAGTCTGGGAGTATGGATCAGCCTGCCAATGTGCACCATCAGCTGACAAGCAATTAAAGAAGCCAGACCTTCCTTCCACCTTCTGCACCTCATAAGGATCCTGGGTCCATACCCCCCGAGAAATAAAGAATAGGGATCTTTCTGATGGAGGGGATGCGGTATGGCATTCTGGTGGTGGGAATTGTATGGAATTGTACCCCTTCTATCCCACAATCTTGTCAATCATTATTAAATCACTAATTAAAAAAAAAAAAAGCTGAAAAATAAGAAAACACACAAAGCAGCACTTGGACTGGGCTTGGTGTATCGCACCAAAGTAAACGACTCTGGGGTGGGGGTGGGGGTGGGGGGGAAGTCCTGGAACATGACAGCAGAGGAGGACCTAGAGGGGTTGAGTTGTTCCACGGAAAACAGAGAAATGTTACACATGTATAAACTACTACATTTTACTGTTGACTGTAAGCCATTAATCCCTAATAAAGAAAATAGTGGGGAGTCAAGAGGTAGCACAGCGGGTTAAGCGCGTGTGACGCTAAGCAAAGCTCAAGCACCGGCGAAAGGATCTGGGTTCAAGCCCCTGGCTTCCAACCTGCAGGGGAGTCGCTTCACAGGTGGTGAAGCAGGTCTGTAGGTGTCTCTCTTTCTCTCCCCCTCTCTGCCTTTCCCTCATCTCTCCATTTCTGTCCTATCCAACAACAACGACATTAATAACAACAACGACAATAAACAACAGTAACAAAAGAGAAAAAAAAGTTTTTAAATAGGTCTATAGGTGTCTATGTTTCTCTTCCCCCATCTCTGTCTTCCCCATCTCTATTTTTCTCTGTCCTATCCAACAACAACAACAACAAAAATAATAAAAACAAGGACAACAAAAGGGAAAATAATTTTAAAAAATTAAAAAAACAAAAGGTATCCCTGGTGGTAAGAAAATTATATAAATAAATTTAAAATGCATTCTGTTAGGGCAGGGATATTAACAATTCCTTGTATAAGTGAATAAAGAAAGAGAACAAATGTAATTACACATATTACCAAAGCCAAAGTAAGTATTTTAAAAGAAAAATAAATAGCTTAAAATAAAATATAACCAGTTCTCTTACCTGCCATGGATCCAGCCATTAATCTGTGTATATGACCAGAAACTCCCAGCTTTGTAGTAATTAACTAAAAACAAAAAAGTCAAATTAAACAGTTGAAAATGAAGACACTATTTTAATACACTACTTGCCTTTTTTTTTTATTTTTTTTAATTTTTTTATATATTTATTTTATTTATTTATTCCCTTTTGTTGCCCTTGTTGTTTTATTGTTGTAGTTATTATTGTTGTTGTTGTTAGATAGGACAGAGAGAAATGGAGAGAGGAGGGGAAGACAGAGAGGAGGAGAGAAAGATAGACACCTGCAGACCTGCTTCACCGCCTGTGAAGCAACTCCCCTGCAGGTGGGGAGCCGGGGTTCGAACCGGGATCCTTATGCCCGTCCTTGTGCTTTGCGCCACCTGCGCTTAGCCCGCTGCACTACAGCCCGACTCCCACTACTTGCCTTTTTTAAAAAAACACTTTTAACAATGAAAATGCATTTTAACAAAGCTACATGAGTAATAAAAATTAGTAGTATTAAATGTGAGTGAAAATAATACAACTATATAAAGTTATACCATCCAAACGTTTAAGTTTTGGTTTTGTTTGTTTCATTTCTGGAGCTTCATGGCTTTGGTATGACTTTTTTTTTTTTTTTCCTCCTCCAGGGTTATTGCTTGGCTCGGTGCCTGCACCATGAATCCACCGCTCCTGGAGGCCATTTTTCCCCCTTTTGTTGCCCTTGTTGTAGCTTCGTTGTGGTTATTATTATTGCCCTTGTTGACACAATTCATTGTTGGATAGGACAGAGAGAAATGGAGAGAAGAGGGGAAGACAGAGAAGGGGAGAGAAAGAGAGACACCTGCAGACCTGCTTCACCGCCTGTGAAGCGACCGACTCCCCTGCAGGTGGGGAGCCAGGGGCTCGAACCGGGATCCTTAGGCCGGTCCCTGCGCTTTGCACCACCTGCGCTTAACCCACTGCGCCACCGCCCGACCCCCTCCCCCCTTTTTTTTTTGTATGACTTTTTTCATGCTCAAGAGCCGAATGCTTGAGGTCAGGTAGTGGTGCACCTAGTTGAGAGCACATGTTACAGTGCTCAAGGACCTGGGTTCAAGCCCCCAGCCCCCACCTGCAGGAGGAAAGCTCACAAGTGGTGCAGCAGTGCTACAGATGTCTTTCTGTCTGGCTCCCTCTCTATTTCCACCTTCCGCTAGCCTTCTGGCTGTCTCTACCTAATAAATAAATAAAGATAAATAAAAAAAGTTTTGGGGAGTCGGGCTGTAGCGCAGCGGGTTAAGCGCAGATGGCACAAAGCACAAGGACCGGCATAAGGATCCCAGTTCGAACCCCGGCTCCCCACCTGCAGGGGACTCGCTTCACAGGCGGTGAAGCAGGTCTGCAGGTGTCTATCTTTCTCTCCTCCTCTCTGTCTTCCCCTCCTCTCTCCATTTCTCTCTGTCCTATCCAATAACGACGACAACCACAATAATAACTACAACAATAAAACAAGGGCAACAAAAGGGAATAAATAAATAAAATAAAAATAAAAAAAGTTTTAAAAAGAGTCCAATGATTTATCCACTGTGCCACCTCCTGGTCCACTGATACAAAATTTCTTCAGATAGAGAGAGAGGAAAACAGAGAGATAGGCAGAAGGTGGTGCAGTGGGCACAGTGTGGACTCTCAAGCATAATTCAACCTATGGCATTGAATGTGACACAGTAATGCTCTGGTTCTCTTTCTTTCTTCCTCACCTGCCTCAATCATTAAATAAATAAACAAACAAACAAACAAATAAGGAAAGGAAGAAAGAAAGAAAGAAAGAAAGAAAGAAAGAAAGAAAGAAAGAAAGACAGACTGTGGTTGTGGTCCAGGGGGTGGTGCAGTGATAAAGCTTTGGACTCTCAAATAAGAGGTCCAGAGCTTGATCCCTGGCAGCACATGTGCCAGGGTGATGTCTGGTTCTTTCTCTCTCCTCCTGTCTTTCTCATAAATAAAATCTTAAAAAAAAGAAAGAAAGAAAGAAAGAAAGAAAGAAAGAAAGAAAGAAAGAAAGAAGGAAGGAAGGAATGAGGAAAGGAAAGGAAAGGAAAGGAAAGGAAAGGAAAGGAAAGGAAAGGAAAGGAAAGGAAAGGAAAGGAAAGGAAAGGAGGGGGTCAGGCAGTAGTGCAGCGAGGGGGCGTGATTTCAATGGCAGTGAAGCAGGTCTGCAGGTGTCTGTCTCCCCCTCTGTCTTCCCCTCCTCTCTCCATCGCTCCCTGTCCTATCCAACAACAACATTAATAACAACAATTGTTGTTAAAATTCGGACGGCTCCAGCCGGCAGGACTAGCTTCACAGGCGGGTAACAGAGACGCGGAGACAACGGCTGGGCAGGGAAGCTGTATTTCTTTATTCAGGAACAACGATTCATAAACTAAGACAAACTAATCACCAAACAGAACTCTGCTGTCTCTTTGCGGCGGTGCAAACACTCTCTCTCTGCAACTCAGAAACTCTCTAACTCTGAAACTCTTCCACTGTGGAACTCTCTCTTACTCTGTAACTCAGGAACCCAGGAACTCTCCAACTCTGAAACTCTGGAACTCTCGTACTGGGGAACCCTCTGAAACTCTGGCACTCTCGAACTCAGGAACCCTCTCCCGGGTCCCTAGGGGCGGGGCCAAGCTGGCCGCGAAATTAACTGGACTGATCCAATTCTCTTGGCAGGGGAAGGCTAGAACAAACCAATGTAAAGCATACGACAAACAATAATAATAACCACTAATGACCACAACAACCATAAAACAACAAGGGCAACAAAAGGGGGGTAAAATGGCCTCTAGGAGCAGGGGATTCGTGGTGCAGGCAACTAGCCAGGCAACTAGCCAGGCAACTAGCGCAGCAATAACCCTGGAGGCAAAAGAAAGAAAGGCAAAGCAGGGTAGATAGCATGATGGTTATGCAAAGAGACTCATGCCTGAGGTTACAAGATCCCAGGTTCAATCCCCCACACCACCATAAACTGGAGCTGAGCAGTGCTCTGGTAAAAATAAATAAATAATTAATAGTAAAAAGGAAGGAAGGAAGGAAAAGGAAGGTACTAGAGGGGTAAAGAGGAGAGAAGAGGGAAGGGCAAGGAGAGCAGTGGAGGGAAGAGGGGACACATTGTCCTAGGCGGAAGAAGAGAGGACTTGGTGGAGGGTATGATATGCTGATACCTGCCACGGCGTTAGGAAACCAAATGCTAATAATAACAATACATAAATAGTAATAAAACTAAATGTTAAAATAACAGTCTTATAAATCAACATTTCCCCTTTATTGATTTTTTTTTTTTAACTTCAAGTACCGTTTTATAATGTTCAAATGCCATAAACTGGATTGCACCATAAGGAAAGATTCGAATCATCATCGCACCATTGCCTTTGTACAGTCCAAGGTATCCCTCCTTTTGGGGAACAGCACACAATGTAGAAAATACTCCTGTTTTTAGAAGTAAAAAAAAAAAAAAAAAAAGTCTATTAAAACACAGGAAAAGGAGTCGGGTGGTAGCACAGCAGATTAAGCACATGTGGCACAAAGCGCAAGG
Source organism: Erinaceus europaeus (assembly GCF_950295315.1). Taxonomy (NCBI): domain Eukaryota; kingdom Metazoa; phylum Chordata; class Mammalia; order Eulipotyphla; family Erinaceidae; genus Erinaceus; species Erinaceus europaeus. The sequence goes on from NC_080162.1 coordinate 20,000,022, forward strand.
ACCAATTAGGATCCTGGTTTGAGCCCCCGGCTCCCCACCTGCAGGGGAGTCATTTCACAGGCGGTGAAGCAGGTCTGCAGGTGTCTCTTGTCTCTCTTCCTCTGTATCTTCCCCTTCTCTCTCAATTTCTCTCTGTCTCTATCCAATAACAAATTAAAAAAAAAAAAAAAACAGGAAAATATTTAAGTTCAAATTTTCATGACAATCACAGGTAAAGATTATTAACTCATCATTCATGTATAATCAGGTTTGAAGAATTAGTTTCAATGCCCAGCACCAATCATAAGCTGAGCTGTATTGTGCTCTGGTACAGTTGAGGAAGAAAAAAGGGGGGGGCAGGCAGTGGTGCACCCGCTGAGCACACATTACAAAGGGAGAGAGACAGAAAAACAGACACCCACGGGACTGCTTCACCACTTGTCAAGCTTCTTCCCTGCAGGGGGAGACTGAAGGCTTGAACCCCTGTCCCTGCATATTTTAACATGTTTGCACTACCAGATATGTCACCGCCCAGCCCCTGGCGGTTCGTTTCTCCTTTTTCTTTCTACCAGATTACTGCTCAACTCTGATATATGTTGGTGCAGGAGGTTGAACCCAGAGCTTTGGAGCCTCAGGCCTGAGCATCTCTTTGCCTAACAATCAAGCTTTCTCCCACACCCCTGATTGAATTTTTTTTTTTTTTTTAACCAGAGCACTGCTCTGCTCTGGTTTAAATTAATGCAGGGGATTGAATCTGGGACTTCGGAGGCTCCAGCATGACAATCTGTTTGCATAATTATTATATTCTCTATCCCAGCCTGAATTATTTTTTTAATCATGCTGAGCTGATATTTCTGTCATAAGCACAATAAGCAAATAGTTCTTACTCAGTAATTCCAAGATTTTCGTTTAGAGAACATCTTTACCCTGAGATGATAACTGAAAGCTTAGAGAACATCTTTACCCTAAGATGATAACTGAAAGCCATTAGTGAAGATGCAAAGATTAAAATGAATAAGACATACAGCCTGGGGCTGGGTGGTGGCAGACTTGGTTGGACGCACATGTTACTGTGTGCAAAGAACGGGGTTCAAACCCCCCCCGCCTTCAGGGAGAAAGCTTTGCGGGTGGTGAAGCAGTCTTGCGGGTGTCTTTCTGTGCTATCCCTCTCTATCTCCCCCTTCCCTCTCAATTTCTGGCTATCTCTATCCAATAAATAAAATAAAGGTAATAAAAAAAAAATTTTTTTAAGATATACATCCTTGGGTGGGGGGGTAGATAGCAGAATGGTTATGCAAAGAAACTCTCAGCCAGAGGCTCCATAGTCCCAGGTTCAATCCCCTGTACCATCATAAAACAGAGCTGAACAGTGTTCTGGTAAAATATAAAAAAATTAAAAAGAATTTTAAAAGAAGAAAGAAAGAAAGAACAAAATGCCAAAGTATATACAATCTTCGGAAATTTTATATCCCAAACTGCAACTCTTTCTTGTATCCTCTTTGTACTGTAATTAACAAGCAGAGACCAAGTTAGTAGGTGGCTGTTTTCATTCACTTTTATCTGTGGGACCCCAGTGAACTCACCCAAATGTTTGTAATGATGATTGTGAGCCTGTAATAAAACCTTTACTCGATCCAAAGGGGCTACCGTTGTTTTGGCACAGCATCCTGCAATACCTAAAAACAAAAAATTCAAGGTCAGGAAGAAACGACACATTTATTTCCATTGGAAAAGCATTCATCGATCTGCCAGTGTGCCCTCTCAGCTCTAATTTGGTAACCATGGGCAGACTAGCCCAACAGCAAGTGTACGGGAATGACTGGCAGGTATCGGATATACTTCAGTAATTAAGCACAGGAAGTTTCAAATTAGTTTGCAAAGTGTAAACTTGCCCCTAATACTTAATGAGCAATAGACAGATCAAAGTATGCACCCAACTTCAAGACTCTGTTTAAAAAGGGCTGGGCAGTGGCATACATGGTTAAGTGCACATGTTAACAAGCCCAAGGACCTGGGTTCAAGTCCCCAGCTCCTATAGAGGAGAAGCTTCACAAGCAGTGATGTGGTGTCAAGGTTTCTCTCTGTCCCTTTCTATATCCTTTCTCTCTCAATTTCTCTCTCAGTTGGATCACATAAAATAAATTTTTAATCCCGGTTTGAGCCCCCGGCTCCCCACCTGCAGGGGGGTCACTTCATAGGTGGTGACGCAGGTCTGCAGGTGTCTGTCTTTCTCTCACCCTCTCTGTTTTCTCCTCTCTCCATTTCTCTCTGTCCTGTCCAACAATGATGACATCAATAACAACAACAGTAATAACTACAACAATAATTAAAACAAGGGCAACAAAGGGGAAAATAAATAAATATTTTTAAAAAATTTTACTTAAGTGGCTCACTTTGTTGAGCGCACATGTCACAATGGATAAGGACCTGGGTTCAAGCAAACAGTCCTCACCTGCAGGGGAAAGCTTCCAGAGTGGCAGAGCACAGCTACAGGTGTCTCTGTCTCTTTCTCTCTCTATCTCCCCCATTCTCTCGATTTCTTTTTTTTTAAAGATTTTATTCATTTATTAATGAGAAAGATAGGCGAGAAAGAACCATACTCTGGGAGACACGCTGCCAGACTGAACTCAGGACCTCATGCTTGAGAGTCTAGTTTTGTTAGACACTGTGCCACCTCCTGGACCACCCCATTCTCTCGATTTCTCTCTTTCTTTCTTTCTTTCTTTCTTTCTTTCTTTCTTTCTTTCTTTCTTTCTCTCTCTCTTTCTTTCTTTCAGCAAGGAGACATTAACAAAATCATAGGATGGGGGGGTACAACTCCACACAATTCCCGCCACCTAATCTCCATATCCCACCCCCTCCCCAATAGCTTTCCCATTCTCTATCCCTCTGGGAGCATGGACCCAGGGTCATTGTGGGTTGCAGAAGGTAGAAGGTCTGGCTTCTGTAATTGCTTCCCCAATTCTCTCGATTTCTAGTGGTCCCTATACATTAAATAAAGATAATTTCAAAAATAAAAAAAAAAAATTCACTTAAAGCTGGGGAGACAGTACAGTGGCTCTGTAAAGGACTTCCAAACCTGAGTCTCTCAGATCCTAAGTTCAATCCCCAGCCACCATAAACCAGAGGCAAGCAGTGCTCTGGTGTTTCTCCTTCCATCTGAATCTTTAAAAATAAAATATTTTTAAAATTAAAAAAACAGGGGGCTGGGCAGTGGCACACTGGGTTAAGGGCACATGGCACTAAACATAAGGACCCGCAAAGGAATCCTATTCAAGCCCCCGGCTCCCCACCTGCAGGGGAGTCACGTCACTGGTGGTGAAGCAGGTCTGCAGGTGTCTGTCTTTCTCTCTCCCTCTCTGTCTTCCCCTCCTTGCTCCATTTCTCTCTGTCCTATCCAACAACGACAACATCAATAGCAACTACAACAATAAAACAACAAGGGCAACAAAAGGGAATGAAGAAATAAATAAATAAATATTGAAAAACAAATGATAAACTAGGGCCATTTGGTTGGGCACCTGGTTGAGCGCACATGATTGTGGCACACCTGGTTGAGTGCACATGCTGCAATGCACAAGGACCCTGGTTCAACCTTCCAGCCCCCATCTGCAGGGGGAAAAGCTTCACAGGTGGTGAAGCAGTGCTGCAGGTGTCTCTGAATCTCTTCCCCCCTCTATCTCCCCACTCTATTTCTGTCTTTACACAAATAAATAAATACAAATTTAAAAAAAACTTATATAATTAAGACAATAATTTAACTAGTGTTTGAAAAAATAAAGATCTACTTATTAATGAGAAAGAGAAAAAAGGAAAAAGAGACACTCTGGCACAACTGTTTGCCAGGGATTGAATACGGAAAGAACCTCATGCTTCCCCACCTGCAGGGGAGTCGCCTCTCTCTTTCTCTCTCCTCTCGGTCTTCTCCTCCTCTCTCCATTTCTCTCTGTCCTATCCAACAACAATGACATCAATAACAATAATAACTACAACAATAAAACAAGGGCAACAAAAAGGTAATAAATAAATATTAAATTTTTTTAAAAAGGGGGACCCAGATCACATCAAATCAATGGGATTTACAGTCAATGATATTTACACCCCTTTCCCATATTAGGGAGCTTCTCTCTTTCCTGATCCAGCTTTCTGGTCCTTTTCCCAGCCATGACATCATCTCCCCAGGCAATAACTTGGATCCACTGGCATATCAGAATTCAGGCTCAGGGGAAAAAAGAAAAATTAAAAAGAAAACTAGTATAGCCACGGGCCCTTTGGAATTTAACTAAAATAAGCCTACTAGCTATCTACAAAAGGGAGACCCCCCAACTCTTCATCAGCATTATTCCAGCCCTTAGGTCCATGATTAGTGAACAATTCAGTTGGCTTTGTATGTTAACTCTCTTGCCAACCACCAGGTTCCAGATGCTAGCATGATGCCAACCAGACTTTCCTGGACAGACAACCCCACCAATGTGTCCTGGAGCTCTGCTTCCCCAGAGTCCTTCCCCACTAGGGAAAGAGAGAGACAGGCTGGGAGTATGGATCAACCTGTCAACGCCCATGTTCAGCGGAGAAGCAATTACAAAAGCCAGACCTTCAACCTTCTGCATCCCACAATGACCTTGGGTCCATACTCCCAGAGGGTTAAAGAATAGGAAAGCTATCAGGGGAGGGGATGGGATACAGAGTTCTGACGGTGGGAATTGTGTGAAGTTGTACCCCTCTTATCCTATGATTTAGTCAATGTTTCCTTTTTATAAATTAAAAAAAAGAGAGAAAAAAAAAAAGAACCTCATGCTTAAGGGTCCAATACCCGATCCACTATGCCGCCTCCTGAGTCACAATAAACAGTTTTGTTGGGACAGATTGTGTAATGGTTATGCAAAGATCTGATGCTTGGGGCTCTGAAGTACCAGATTCAATCCCCTATACCACTAAAAGCCAGAGATAAGCAGTGCTCTGGTAAAAAAATAATAATAATAAATAATAATAGCAATAAATAATAAAATCCATGGTCTGGGAGATGGTCCAATGATTATAGCACTGGACTTTCAAGCATGAGGTCACAAATTCAATCCCCAGCAGCTCATGTACCAGATTGATATGTTTTTTTCTCTCTCCTCCTTTAATAAATAAAATCTTTTTAAAAATTCCTTTGTGAAGTTTCCTATATTTGTTATCCTCAATTTCTTTCTTCCTTTTAATATATTCATACTATAGAGCATATATAGATGAAAGTACATAAGCTCTAAGCATACCTCTTAATAAGTTACTATTGCTTCTACTGCTGCTGCAGCTATTACTATATAGTGAACATGACCAAATAAGGCCCACGCAAATGAAAAACTGGGGGTGGGAAGAGTCTCACATGACAGCTCACTCAGTAAAGCATGTCTTTTAACATGCGAGATCCTGGAGGGCAGCAAGACAGCTCACCCACTGTCATCAGCACTGGAGAAAGTTTCATTGCTGTGGTGTCTCTGTTTCTATCTTGAAAAGATGACCTGCGGCAGGGTAGTCAGCCTAACGGTTATGGTTACGCAAAGAGACTCTCAAGCCCGAGGCTCTGTAGTCCCAGGTTCAGTCACCCCTGTACCACCATAAGCCAGAGCGGATCAGTGTTCTCGTAAAAATAAATAAATTAATTAATTAAAAAAAAAAATGACCTGGAGCAGTGAAGCCCTGGCAACAACAAAAGCAAAACTAAACTAAAGGAGAAAACAAAAAGAAAAAAACCACTAGACCCTGGGTTGAAGTCCCAGTGCCAAACAATAGCAACAGGTAGAGCAAGGAGGGGTTTGCATCATGGGAGGTGAGACAGTCTCTCCTCTCTTTGTATTTTTGTAACCTTTGTCTCTCACTCTTTCTCAAAATGAAAACATTAGTCCAGTATGGTTGGTCAGGAGTGGAGATTATCTGTGTTCAAGACTCTGGGTTCATTCCTCAGCAGGGCATAAAACTAAATAAGTAGGGGGTCGGGCAGTCACAGAGCGGGTTAAGCGCAGGTGGCACAAAGCCCAAGGACCAGCCTAAGGATCCTGGTTCAAGCCCCCGGCTCCCCACCTGCAGAGGAATTGCATCACAGGCAGTGAAGCAGGTTTACAGGTATCTATCTTTCTCCCCCCCCCCCCGTTTCCCCCTCCTCTCTCCATTTCTCTCTGTCCTATCCAACAACAACAGCAATAACAACAACAAAAATAATAACCATAACAACAATAAAACAACAAGGGCAACATGTTAAAGGGAAAAAAATAGCCCCCAACCCCTTTGTGGGCCCCCATGGGACCTTGCCCTCAACTTGGATCAAAAATGGTAGAGAATGTTCCATCCTCCGAAGGGTTAGAAGGATGGACAACACTCTATGCTACACCTGAGGAAGATGGGTCGATACTGGGGTAGCATAGAATGTTCCTACTCATGACCACAGAATGTGAGCTCAGATCTAGAGGGATGCAGAGTTCACACAGGCTCCTAAGCTGATTATGGGCCCCAGATCACATCAAATCCATGGGGTTTACAGTCAACAGTATTTATACCCCTTTCCCATATTAGGGAGCTCCTCTCTTCCCTGATCCAGCTTTCTGGTCCTTTTCCCAGACATGACATCACCTCCCCAGACAATAACTTGGATCCACCTGCATATCAGATTTTTTTCTCTTTTTTATCATAGCACTGTTCAACTCTAGCTTATGGTGGTGCTAGGAATTGAACCTGGGACTTCAGAGCCTCATCAGGCTAACTCAGTAGACCACACATGATATAATGCGCAGGTCCCCAACTGCAAGGGAAAATCTGGAGTTGTGAAGCAGTGTTGAAGGTATCTCTCTTTCTCCTTATTTACTCTTTCCCCCTCAATTTTTCTTGATCTCTATCCAAATGTATGTGTGTATATATATATATATATATGTACATATATATACATATATATTATACATATATGTTACATATATATATTTTTAAATATGTAACATATTTTAAAATGTTACATATATATGTAACATATTTTTAAAACTTATTTCTAGGTTTGTTTATATGGTTATACAAACAATTCTTATGTCTGAGGCTCTGAAGTCCCTGATTCAATCCCCATCATGTCCATAAACGAGAGCAAAGCAGTGTTCCGGTGTGAGGAAGCAAGTGAAAAACAAACAAACAAAAAAAAAGTGAAAACCTCAAATTCCTCAGGAGAACAGAATGGAAGAAGAGCCACTTGTCTCCAAACCCAAGAATAAATATTTTCCAAGGAGGAGCTTTTCCAAGGAGTTAAGTGGTCTTGAAGAAACAACCAGCACTGCAAGTCTTCCCAGAAAGAAGAAATCTCCCAAAGTCAGCGAGATCATGAAAAGAGGAAGATTGTTACCAGGAAAAGAATAGGAAATTCACTGAGGAGCCTCCCAACCATGGACCTAAAGAGGCTTCTGGCAGTAAGAACAGCTCCAAGAAAGAGAAAACAAAGAAAAGATCATCCGAGAAAGATTAAGATGAACCCAACCTCGATAGAGACAAATTCACACACAAAGACAAACAAAAAAATTTACTTACAATATTTGCTCTCTTTTAAGCAAACAGCAAAATCCAATTATACGCTTGATTTTGGATAGAGACAGAAGCAGCTCCCCACCTGTAGGGCAGTCGCTTCACAGGTGGTGAAGCAGGTCTGCAGGTGTCTGTCTTTCTCTCCCCCTTTCTGTCTCCCCCTCCTTTCTCCATTTCTCTCTGTCCTATCCAACAACAACAATAATAACTACAACAATAAAAAAAAAAAGACAAGGGCAACAAAAAAGGGAATAAAGAAAGAAAGAAACAGAGGGAAAGAGGCAAATAGAAAGCAGAGAGACAGCTGCAGCACTGCTTCACTGCTGGTGTAGCTGCTCCCCTGCAGGTGGGGAGCAGTCCGGGTGCTTGAACATGACAACATGTGCTCTCTACCGGATGGGCCCTTATAAAATACAGGGGTGCCAGCAAATTCCACTGAAATCCTGCCGTCTTCTACGTAAGGAATGTTCCCTCTTTTCCCTGCACTCCAACCCCGAAGACAGGCTGCTTGACTGAGCCCTTCCACATAAGGAGAACCCGAGGCCCTTCCTCCACGGGGCTCTAAGTCACTAATAAGGTGCTAATTATAAAGAGAGGTTACAGCAGGTCAGGACAAACATCTGACAGAGCACTGTGGCCTCCAGCCCCCCGACCTGCGGATCGCGCCCAGGGCGCCGCTGTCGGACCGGGTCCTCTCGGTCCTCACCCACCTCCTGCCAGGAAGGAGCGCAGCCAATAGAAGTCTCTGCGGGCTGTGGGTCCTGCGGCTCCGGCCGCCGGCGGCTGTGCTGGAGGGTGATCGGCCGCTGCCAGGGCCGCCGCCGCCGCCGCCATCGGGCAGGGCCGCGTTGGGAGCTTTAGGTCGCCAGCTTACAAGCCACGGGCAGGGTACATGCCAGCGCAGGGAGTGACAGCCCGGCGGAATGACACCCGGCGGCTCTGCGCGGGGTGATGACGTATTAGTGGGCGTGGCGAGGGGCGGGGCAGCAGCGAAGTCACCCCACCTCCCCTGCTGCTTCCCAACTCCTGTATAAGTACCGCGCGCTAAGCGATTGCGCCCCTGGAGCTGCCTGCTTCCCAACTCCTAATTGCTCAAATATAAGAAGGGAAAGGTGGCATTGCAGAAAGTCCCTCAACAACCTACCATTTTTGTTTTTTAAAAAATTATGTTTATTTCACACAACTACGTTGAGTTGATATTTCACAGACTGCCTACTGATATAAAATAGAATTTTCATGATGTAGCCTCACAACCCAATTTCTCATTTTTGAGGTGATGTGCAAACTTCAGTCTATATTAGTAGTCACTTTTGATGTTTAAAGGAATAAATTTTGACTTCCAGATTTAAAGTATAAAAAAAATCATATTTATTTATTTTCCCTTTTGTTGCTCTTGTAGTTATTATTGTTGTCATCGTTGTTGGATAGGACAGAGAGAAATGGAGAGAGGAGGGGAAGACAGAAAGGGGGAGAGAAGGATAGACACCTGCAGACCTGCTTCACCACCTGTGAAGCGACTCCCCTGCAGGTGGGGATCCTTAAGGTCCTTGTGCTTGGCGCCACTTGCACTTAACCCGCTGCACTACTGCCCAGCTCCCAAAAACCTAGCATTTAAACTGCCCTCCATACCCATCAGTTTGATTTTTTTTAATTCTCTCTCTTTCTTTTAATTTTTTAAATTATATTTATTTATTTATTTATTTGGATAGAGACAGCCAGAAATCGAGAGGGAAGGGGGTGATAGGGAGGGAGAGAGACACCCGCAGCCCTGTTTCACCACTTGTAAAGTTTTCCCCCTACAGGTGGGGGCCGGGGCTCGAACCCAGGTCCTTGCGCACTGTAACACGTGTGCTCAACCAGGTACACCACCACCGCGCACCGTCAGTTTAAATTTAACGTTGACCTGTAATTATCTATCTAGTTTTCTAGAAGCAACCTTTGGCTCCTCATTTTTCCTTTCCTTTCCTTTCGTTTTTTTTTTTTTTTTTTAACTCTTTTACTTAGAGACAGAAATTGAGAGGGGAGGAGGAGGTAGAGTGAGTGGGAAAGAAGCAGACAGACACCTGCTGCCCTGCTTCACCACGGGTGAAACTTTCCCCCCCCCCTGAAAGTGGGGACCAGGGGCTTGAATCCTAGTCCTTCTGCACTGTGATGTGTGCACTCAAGCAAGTGTGCTACCACCTGTCCCCGTGCCTCATTCTTTCCAGAAATTGGTTTTCTCCAGGAAGTGGTAGAATTCTCACCTGCCACACAGGAATTGGTTTCTCCTTCCAAACCCAGTGGGCCTTCCAGGGCTTCTCACTAAAACTCAGATTTGAACTTTTCCAACCCCAACTACACTTTCACTCTACTTTTACTACTTCTCTCAAAGAAATATTGCCAACAACAGAGTTTTTTTTTTTTTTTTTCTTACACACACACACACACACACTGCCCAGCTCTAGTTTATGTTGGTATGGGGGATTGAACCTGGGTCTTTGGAGTCACAGGCCAGAGAATCTCTCTGCATAACAATTATGCTATCTAGCCCACAAGATTCTTTTTTATTTTGAGCTCTGTTTACTCAAATACTTTTGCCTTGCTAAGCCTTCCTGATTCCTAGCTTCTACTTCTCTCTCCCTCTCCCTCTCCTCTTTAACTGAACAAAAAAAGGAAAATTGAGAGGAAGGGAGAGGGGGGGGGGGGAGAGAGACCTGCAATACTGCTTCACCACTTGTGAAGCTTTCCCCTTACAGGTGGGGAACAGGGATTAGAACCTTGATACTTGTGCATGGTAACATGTGCACTCAACCAGGTGCCCTACTGCCTGGCCCCCTTTGTACTTAAGTCTTATTCTGATGACTAAGGACCTGCTAGTTCTTTTTTTTTAATGTTTTAATTTTTTTTTAGAATTTATTTACTTATTAATGAGAAAGATAGAAGAAGAGAGAAAGAAACAGACATCACTCTGGTACATGTGCTGCCAGGTATTGAACTCAGGACCTCATGCTTGAGAATCAAATGAATTACCACTGCGTTACCTCCCAGGCCACGGACTTGTCAGTTCTAAGCTGGAGAAATAACATAATAGTTATGCAAAAAGACTGAGGTACCAAAGATTTCAGTTTCAATTCCCCCATCATCACCACAAGCCATAGCTGAGCCTTACTCTGGTAAGAATAATAAGTAAAGGGAATAGGCAACAACAACTACAACAATTAAAAAAAAAAATTTAAAAAACCAAGGGCAACAAAAGGGAATAAATAAATTTATTTATTTATTTATAATTTATTTCTTTTTTTTTATAGGGGTAATAATAATTGTCCTTTAGTTGATTTATAAGATAAAACTTTTCAATGTAGGGAGATCATAGTTACTTGTTCCAAGGTCATTGGGTGATAGAGTAATTGATGACAGGATTCAAATTATACTTTGGTATGTTTAATTGCAAACTCTGTCTTCTCCACAAAATTATCTTCCTGAAAGACAGAGTGGGGAAAAAAAAAACTGGCAGAGAAAGGAGAGGGACAAATAGAAGGAACAAGCAGTAGAGGAGGAAAAAAAAAGAAAGAAAGAAAAGTGAGGTGTGGAGGAACTGAAACAGAGCCAAATTGAGCAACAGGCAGAAATGAGAGGAGCACTAAATTTGAGTGCTGATCCTATGGGGCTCTGCAGGCAGTGCGCAGGTGCACCTGGCACACTGATCGTCCTTTACTCCAGGTGACTACCTGCAATCAATTAGGTAAGAACTTACGAGAATGATTGCTGAGTTATATGAGTTATGTAACAAAACTATATGTAGCTTTATAGGATGTAAAAATGTGTCTTCTAAAAATAGCTCCCATTTTTCTCCATAGATGGGAATATTTCTATTTTTCTAAGTCATTGTCAGCATTTAAAGTTATCATTTTGTGGGTTATACCTAGTGAATTATGTGTAGTCATAATTCACTATTTTTTTTTTAATTTAAGAAAGGATTAATTAACAAAACCATAGGGTAGGAGGGGTACAACTCCACACAATTCCCACCACCCAATCTCCATATCCCACCCCCTCCCCTGATAGTTTTCCCATTCTCTAGCCCTCTGGGAGCATGGACCCAGGGTCATTGAGGGTTGCAGAAGGTAGAAGGTCTGGCTTCTGTAATTGCTTCCCCGCTGAACATGGGCGTTGACTGGTCGGTCCATACTCCCAGTCTGCCTCTCTTTTTCCCTAGTAGGGTGGGTCTCTGGGGAAGCTGAGCTCCAGGACACATTGGTGGGGTCTTCAATCCAGGGAAGCCTGGCCGGCATCCTGATGACACCTGGAACCTGGTGACTGAAAAGAGAGTTAACATACAAAGCCAAACAAATTGTTGAGCAATCATGAACCCAAAGCTTGGAAAAGTGGAGAGGAAGTATTAGGGAGGTACTCACTGCAAACTCTAGTGTACTTCTGCTTTCTTACTTTGGTGCCATACTCCAAACTCAGTCAATTTCTGCTTTGCGTTTCTACTTCTTTTTTTTTTTTTTTTACATGCATAACATTCCCCAGATTCCCATTTAACAATATAACCCCCACTATTTCATTCATCATTTTTCATGGACCTGTATTCTCCCCACCCACCCACCCACCCCCGAGTCTTTTACTTTGGTGTAATACTCCAATTCCATTTCAGGTTCGACTTGTGTTTTCTTTTCTAATCTTGTTTTTCAGCTTCTGCCTGAGAGTGAGATCATCCCATATTCATCCTTCTGTTTCTGACTTATTTCACTCAACATGATTTTTTCAAGGTCCATCCAACATCGGTGACTTCAACAACGGTGAAGTCACCATTTTTTACAGCTGAATAGTATTCCATTGTGTATATATACCACAACTTGCTCAGCCACTCATCTGTTGTTGGACACCTGGGTTGCTTCCAGGTTTTGGCTATTACAAATTGTGCTGCCAAGAACATATGTGTACACAGATCTTTTTGGATGGATGTGTTCGGTTCCTTAGGATATATCCCCAGGAGGGGAATTGCAGGATCATAGGGTAGGTCCATTTCTAGCCTTCAGAGAGTTCTCCAGACTGTTCTCCACAGAGGTTGGACCAATTTACATTCTCACCAGCAGTGCAGGAGGGTTCCTTTGACCCCACACCCTCTCCAGCATTTGCTGCTGTTACCTTTTCTGATGTATGACATTCTCACAGGAGTGAAGTGATATCTCATTGTTGTCTTGATTTGCATTTCTCTGACAATCAGAGACTTGGAGCATTTTTTCATCTGTTTCTCAGCCTTTTGGATCTCTTCTGTGGTGAATATTCTGTCCAAGTCCTACCCCCATTTTTGGATGGGGTTATTTGTTGTCTGGGGAGCTGGGGGCTCAAACCGGGATCCTTATGCCAGTCCTTGCACTTTGCATGGTAAACTATCTTGCTGCCCTTTATTTATTTATTTATTTTTATTATTTTTTTATTTTAATATTTACTTATTCACTTTTGTTGCCCTTGTCGTTTTATTGTTGTAGTTATTATTGTTGTTGCTGATGATGTCATCATTGTTGGAGAGGACAGAGAGAAATGGAGAGAGGAGGGGAAGACAGAGAGGGGGAGAGAAAGACAGACACCTGCAGACCGCCTGTGAAGCGATTCCCTTGCAGGTGGGGAGCCAGGGGCTCAAACAGGGATCCTTACACTAGTCCTTGTGCTTGGCGCCACCTGAGCTTAACACGCTGCGCTACTGCCCAACTCCCCCTTTTTTTTATTTTTATGAGAGAGGGGATAAACCCCTGCTCAGCTCTGGGAATCTTGAACCTGAACACTCATTTTTTTTCATTTATTAATTTATTTATGGGAGAGAAAGAAAACCAAAACATCACTTTCATATCTCCTATCTCAGGGATTGAGCTCTCTACCTCGTGCTGGAAAGTACTGCAACCTACTACTACTAGTTGCAAATTTTCAATTTCTTGCAGAAAATATAGACCCATATAATAGTATTATTATTTTCACTTTATTTGTCCAATGTAAAGAATCAGAATTTTTCTAAAATGGGAAACAGGAGAACAGCACATCAGACTCACATAATTGAGGTCCTGGAGGTCTCATTTCAATTTCTACATTACAATATAACAGAAATAAGTGACACTCTAGTCTCTCTCTCTCTCTGTCTCTTGAAAATCAAATTAGTAGGGAGTCACGTGGTAGCGCAGCGGGTTAAAAGCACTTGCTGCCAAGCAGCATAAGGATTCCAGTTCTAGCCCCTGGCTATGCACCTTCCGTGGAGTTTCTTCACAGGCGGTGAGTGAAGCAGGTCTGCAGGTGTCTGTCTTTCTCTCCCCTTTCTGTCTTCCCCTCATCTCATTATGGGGTACAGAAGGTAGAAGGTCTGGCTTCTGTAATTGCTTCACTGCTGAACATGGGTGTTGACATGTTCAGCGATCCATACTCCCAGCCTGTCTTTCTCTTTCCCTCGTGGGGCAGGGTATTGGGGAAGCTGGGATCCAGGATATATTGTTGGGTTTGTCTGGCCAGGGAAGTCCAGTTGTCATCATGGTAGCATCTGGAACCTGGTGGCTGAAAAAGAGTTAACATATAGAGCCAAACCAATTGTTGACTAATCATGAACCTATGGCTGGAATAGTTCATATAAAGAGTTGTGGGGGGGGGGGTGTCCATTTTGTAGATAGTTAGGCCTATTTTAGTTATATTCCAAAGAGCCCATGGCCATACTAGTCTTTTTATTTTTTTATTTTTTCTGATCCTAACATCTGATATGCAGGTGGATCTAAGTTATTGTCTGGGGAGCCCATGTCATGGCTGGAAAAAGGACCAGAAAGCTGGGTCAAGGAAGAGAGTAGCTCCCAAACATGGGAAAGGTGTATAAATATTGTTGACTGTAAACCCCATGGATTTGATCTGATCTGGTGCCCAAATTTATTTATTTATTTATTAATGAGAAAAATAGGAAGAAAGACCCAGACATCACTCTGGTACATGTGCTGCTGGGGATTGAACTCAGGACCTCATGCTTGAGAGTCCAGTGCTTTATCCACTGTGCCATCTCCCATTAAGATCTCTTGATTGGGGGCTGGGTGGTAGCACAGCGGATTAAGCACACATGGAGCAAAGCACAAGGACAGGTATAAGGATCCCAGTTCCAGCCCCCAGCTCCCCACCTACGGGGGGGGGGGGGGTCCCTTCACAAGCAGTGAAGTAGGTCTGCAGGTGTCTCTCTTTCTCTCCTCTCTGTCTTCTTGTCCTCTCTCGATTTCTCTTTGTCCTATCCAACAACAATAGCAATAACAAACACAGCAAGGAAGGGCAACAAAATGGGAAAAATAGCCTCAGGGGCAGTGGATTCCTCTTGATTGATCCTCTGAATATTAAGTCAAGTCCCTCCCTATCTTTTAAAATTTTATTTATTTTAAGGTCTATTGTGTCAGACTAAGAATAGTTGTCCCTGGGTGGGGTAGATAGCATAATGGTTATGCAAAGGGACTCTCATGCCTGAGGCACCAAAGTCCCAGGTTCAATCCCCAGCACCACCATAAGCCAGAACTGAACAGTGTTCTGGTTAAAAAAAAAAAAAAGAAAAAAAAAAAAGAATAGCTGTCCCTGTCCTTTTTTGTGGTCCATTGATTTGTATGATAGTTTTATATATTTTTAAATTATTTTATTTAAAAAAAGTAAAAATAAACTAAAATAAACATTTTATTTATTTGTTAGAAAGATAGGAGAAGAGAGAAAGAACTAGACATCACTTTGGTACATGTGCTGCCAGGGATTGAACTCAGAACCTCACGCTTGAAAGTCTAATGCTTTATCCACTACAACACCTCCTCTGGGAGCACCCTTTTTTTCCCCAAAGATTGTTTTAAGACCTTATTTATTATATTTATTCATGATAAATAATAGGAAAGAGAGAAAGAACCAGATATCACTCTGGTATATGTGCTGCCTAGGATTGAACTCTGGACCTCATGGTGGAGAGTCCAATGCCATATTTGCTACACCACCTCTTGGGTCACGGTAGTTTTCCATTCTTTCACATTGAGTCTTTGTCTTGTTGAGTTAGGTGAAATTCCTGCAGACAACATATAGTTGGGTTGTGCTTTCTTTTTTCTTTCTTTTTTTTTTGAAGAGACTTTTTTTTTTTTTACCAGAGCACTGCTCAGCTCTGGTTTATGGTGGTGCAGGGGATTGAACTTGGGACTTTGGACCCTCAGGCATGAGAGTCTCTTTGCATAACCATTATGCTATCTACCCCTGCCCGGGTTGTGCTTTCTGATCCATCTTCCTACTCTGTGCCTTTTATTCTTATTTATTTATATTTTTTTCCAGAGCACTACTCAGCTCTGGTTTATGGTCTGTGGGATTGAATTTGGGACCTTGGAGCCTCAGGCATGATTGTCTCTTTGCATAACCATTATGCTATCTCCCTACCCCCTAGTTTGAATGACAGTCTAGTGGGATACAGTAGTCTTGGTTCAAAGGCTTTCTTATTGAGCACTGGATAGATATGTTGCCATTCTCTTCCGGCCTTTAGTGTTATTGTGGAGAAATCTGCTGCTAATCTTATGGGTTTTCCTCCTCTGTAGGTGATTATTTTTTCTATTGCAGAATTCAAGATCCTTTCTTTATCCTTATTCCATTTCATTCTTTTTAAAATTTTTTAAATATTTGTTTATTTTCCTTTTTGTTGCCCTTGTTTTTATTGTTGTAGTTATTGATCACTAGATAGGCCAGAGAGAAATGGAAAGAGGAAGCGAAGACAGAGAGGGGGAGAGAAAGGCAGACACCTGCAGATCTGCTTCAACACCTGTGAAGCGACCCCCCTGCAGTGCTTCACACCACCCACTGCGCTACTGCTACCCTCTGGCTCCCATTCCTTTTCATTCTAAATATGATGTGTCTGGGTGTCTTTAAATCTGAGTTAATTCTGATTGGGACCCCCTGAGGTTCTTGAACCTTTATGTCTTTTATCTCGTCTAAAGTAGGGAAGTTATGCAAACATAACCACTAATTTGTATCTTTTAAGTTTCTAATTATAAATATCAGACACTTTTTGACAGGTTTCAATGAACCTGATGCTGCTAGGAATCAAGTTTAAGACTTAGATATCATGGTCCTGGAGGTGGTGCAGTGGCTAAAGCATTGGACTCTCAAGCATGAAGTCCTGAGTTTGATCCCCAGCAGCCATGTACCAGAGTGATGTCTGGTCTTTCTCTCTCTCCTATCCTTCTCATAAATGAATAGAATCTTAAAAAAAAAAAAAAAAGACTTAGGTATCAAGGAGTTTTAATTTTTAATTAACTTCTTTTTTGCCTCCAGGGTTATTGCTGGGGCTCATTGCCTGCACCATGAATGCACAGCTCCTGGAGGCCTTTTTCCCCCCCTTTTGTTGCCCTTGTTGTTGTAGCCTTGTTGTGGTTATCATTGTTGTTGTTGTTGATCATTGTTGGCTAGAACTGAGAGAAATGGAGAGAGGAGGGGAAAACAGAGGGGGA
This sequence comes from Erinaceus europaeus, assembly GCF_950295315.1. Taxonomy (NCBI): domain Eukaryota; kingdom Metazoa; phylum Chordata; class Mammalia; order Eulipotyphla; family Erinaceidae; genus Erinaceus; species Erinaceus europaeus. Next base: position 20,016,992 of record NC_080162.1, read on the forward strand.
GAGAAAGACAGACACCTGCAGACCTGCTTGACCGCCTGTGAAGCGACTCCCTCGCAGTTGGGGGGAGAAAGCTTGAACTGGGATCCTTATGGCGTCCTTGTGCTTTGCGCCACGTGCGCTTAACCTGCTGCACTACCGCCCGACCCCCTTAATTAATTTTTTAATGTTTATCTTTATTATTGGATAGAGACAGCCAGAAATCGAGGGCAAAGGAGGAGATGTGCCTGCAGCACTGCTCTTGAAGCTTTCAGGGACTTGAACCTAGGTCCTTGCACATTGCAACATGTGTGTTCAACCAGGTGCTCCACCACCTATTAATTTATTCTTTTAATGATACAAAATGAAAGACCTGAGAGAGCACTGATGAACTCTGCCTTATGGTTGTGCTGGGAATAGAACCTGAGACTTGAGAGCCTCAGGCAATAAAGTCTTTTGCATAACCATTATACTGTTTCCCCCAGTCCTCAAGGGAATTTTAAATAATAATGCAAAACAATGACTCCTAAACTTGTTTTTTCCAAGGTAAGCCTTTTTTTTTTCTTCCCCCAAACTTGACATTACCTCAAATTTAGCCAGTGGGAGTAATTTATTCTTTGTTTCTTCAGAACCAGGATCTCTAACCATGCAAGATTTCACAATTTCACCACTTCAGGCCAGGCCACTTTTTTGTTTGGTTGATGCAGAGAGGAAGAGATACTGGAGTTAGAGTGCATGTAGGAAGTTCTGAATTCTATCACTGAAAGAAGAAATTATGTGACTGGGTGGTGGCACACCTGGTTGAGAGCACATGTTACAGTGCTCAACGACCTTGGTTCAAGCCCCTGGGCCCCACCTGCAGAGGGAAAGCTTCACAAGTGATGAAGCAGGGTTGCAGTTGTCTCTCTTTGTCTCTCCCTCTGTATCTCCCCTACCTTCCCTCTTGATTTCTGGTTGTCTCTATTCAATAAATAAAGATAATTTTTTAAAAAGACATCTGTTTAAAAGAGAGAGAGAGAGAGAGAAATGATGGTTAAACAGATTGTCATGTTAGAGGTACTGAGGTCCCATGTTCAATCCTAAGCACCTCTACAAACCAGAGCTGAGCAGTGTTCTCCAAAAGAAGGGAAAGAAGAAAAAAATTCTGATTTGCTATGGGTCAAATTCCATCTGTAAGGACTTTACACTTCTTTAGGCTTCAAATTTCCTCCTTTGTTTCAGATGGAATCTGTGAGCTCTTCCTTGATCAAAGTTTTTATTCAAAATTTCAGTTAATCTCAGAAGCTACTGGCAGCAGGAACAGCACGTCTATGAAAGAGCTCAAAAAACTGTCCCAGGAAGATTAAAATAGACACTCCCCAACCATCCCCTGAAATTCCAGTACAAAGAAATTTTCTTTCTTTCTTTCTTTGTTTTCTTTTTCTTTTTTAGATTTTCTTTATTTATTAATGAGGTAGACACAAGGAGAGAGAGAGCCACATATCACGCTGGAACCTGTGCTGCTGGGAATTGAACTCAGGACCTCATGCTTGAAAGTACAATGCTTCATCCACTGTGCCACCTCCCTGACCACAAAAGAAATTTTCAAAAGTTAAAAAAAAAAAAAAAATCATGGCAGATAAGATACAAGTTCATTTGTACTGCAGGCACAGAGTCCCAGTGATAAACCTGGAGACAAAAAAAAAAACTATATTCTTTTCTTTTTCTTTTTTTTTATACTTTTTTTTAGATTTTATTTATTTATTAATGATAAAGATAGGAAAGGAGTGAAGGAAACAGACATCACTCTGGTACATGTGCTGCCGGGGATTGAACTGAGAACTTCATGCTTGAGAGTCAAGTGTTTTATCCACTGCTCTACCTCCTGGACTACATATTATTTTCTTTTTAAATATTTTGTTTATTAATTTATAATGAGATGGGTAGGAAGAACCAGAAGCCATTCTGGTACATGTGTTTCGGGGAATCAAAGTCAGGATTCCTTGCTTAAGAGGCAAATGCCTTATCCACTGCACCTTCTCCCAGACCATGAAATATATATTATCTTCCTTCTAATTTTCAACACTTCCTCTTCTTCTTTACTCTTTGATAAAATGCAAGCTTTACATAACAGTTTTGTTTTAGTTCCTGCCATTTTCTCGAAGTTTAGAACTATGCCTGGCACAAAGTACAGACTCAACTGATATGGGGTGGAAATTTTTTGGATTTTATTCTAGGACTTTGAGTGATATAGCCACTTTAATGTTTTTTTTTATTATTAATTTTATTTTTGAGAGAGATGCAGAGAGAAACACCAGAGCACTGCTCAGCTCAGGCTTATGTTGGTGCCAGGGATTGAACCTGGGACTTAGGAGCCTCAGGCATGAGAGTCTGTTTGCATAACCATTATGCTGTTTCCCCTGCCCCCACTTTAATATTTTTAAAAAATATTAAAAATTTTTTTAATTATCTTTATTTATTGGATAGAAACAGCCAGAAATTGAGAGGGAAGGAGGAGACAGAGAGACACCTGCAGCCCTGCTTTACACTCAGAAAGCTTTTCCCCTGCAGGTGGGGGTCAGGACCTTGAACCCGGGTCATTTTGCACTGTAATATGTCGCTCAACCAGGTGAGCCACCACCCCCAGCCTCTTTATAAATATTTTTAGGGAGTTGGGCTGTAGCACAGTGGGTTAAGCACAGGTGGCTCAAAGCGCAAGGACCAACATAAGGATCCTGGTTTGAGCCCTGGCCTCCCACCTGCAGGGGAGTTGCTTCACAAGAGGTGAAGCAGGTCTGCAGGTGTCTTTCTCTCCACCTCTCTGTCTTCCCCTCCTCTTTTCATTTCTCTCTGTCCTATCCAACAACAATGACAATAATAACAACAATAAAACAACAGGGAAACAAAAAGGGAATAAATAAATATTTTTTTTAAAAAAAGATTAATTAAAAAATATTTTAAAAGTCATTCAAAATAACTGACCAATGCCAGGGATTTTTTTTTTTTCTCCTCTGACAGGAGACAGAGACAGAGAGCTAGAGAGAGAGGGTGAAGATAGGCCCAGGTGATAGCACACCTGGTTGGATGCATATGTTACAATGCTCAAGGACCCAGTTTTGGATGTCCTGTCCCCATCTGCAGGGGGAATTGATTACAGGTGTCTCTCTGTCTCTGTTCCTCTCTATCACCCCCTTCCTTCTCGATTTCTGGCTGTCTCTATCCAAATAATTAAATTAAATAAGATAAAAATTAAGAAAAAAAAAGAGAAATGCAAATTAAAATCACACTAAGATTCCATTTCACACCTGTGAGAATGGGCTATATCAACACAACAGGAAATGACAGGTATTGACAAGGATGTGGAGAAAAGGTAGCCTGGCTATACTGCTGGCAGGAATGCAAACAGGTGCAGCCACTTTGCATGACTTTGTAGAGTACTTAAACAAATAAAAATGGGACTGGGGAGACAGCATAATAGTTATGCAAAGGACTTTCATGTCTGAGGCTCTGAGGTCCCAGGTTCAATTTCCCACACCACCATAAATGAAAGCTGAGCATTGTTTTAGTCTTTCTTTCTGTCTTTCTCTCTGTCTCTCTCTCATTAAAATAAAACACACAAAAACAAAATAAATAAATGGATTTACCTTGTGACTCTGAACTACCATTCTTAGACAATTATTCAAAGTATACTCAAACACTAATATACATCCCTATGTTCATAGCTGCATTATTCATGGATTAGGTCAGAGAGCAGCTTTAACCTGGGCTGGGCAGCAGGCTAAGCACATGTAGTATGAAGCACAGGGACCAGTGCAATTACCTGGATTGGATCACCTGACTCCCCACATGTAGCAGGGTGTCCCTTCACCAGCAGTGAAGCAGGTCTGCAGGTGTCTATCTTTCTCTCCTCTCATCTCTCCGTCCTATCAACAACAACAAAAATAATAACAGCAATGAGAGCAACAACAATGGGGAAAAGATGGCCGCCAGGAACCAGGTATTTGTATTAGTAGTGCAGACACCTAGCTGCAGCAATAACCCTGGAGGCAAAAAAAAAAAAAAGTAGCTCCCAAACTTGAAGAAAACATATAAATACAATTAACTGTTCACCACATTAGTCTGACCCAGAACCCATGTATATTCATATCAGAGCTGCATTATTCACAATAGCCACTGAGTGGAAGCAGCCCAAATGCTCATCCACAGATGACAGGCTAAAGAAGTTATAAGATCTCCATGAAGGATGATAAATGACATAGTGGGGGTTGTACTGTTAAATGGGAAACTGGGGAATGTTATGCATGTACAAACTATTGTATTTACTGTTGAATGTAAAACATTAATTCCCCAATAAAGAAATAAATTTTAAAAAAAAGAAGTTATAAGATCTATACTCCATGGAATCTTACTTTCATTCAAAAAAGATGATATTATATACTTTGGGACAAAGTAGATGGAGCTGGAGATGATTATCTTTAGTGAAATAAGAGATGAAAAGTGACTACCAGGGTGGTCTGGGAGGTGGCTCAGTGGATAAAGCACTGGATTCTCAACCATGAGCTCCCTAGTTCAATCCCTGGCAGCACATGTACCAGAGTGATACCTGGTTCTTTCTCTCTCTCTCCCCTCCTATCTTTCTCATGAATAAATAAATTGTTAAAAAAAAAAAAGTGGGAGTCCCGCAGTAGCCCAGCAGGTTAAGCGCACCTGGCACAAAGCACAAGGACCTGTATAAGGATCACAGTTCGAGCCCCCGGCTCCCCACCTGCAGGGGAGTGACTTCACAGGCGGTGAAGCAGGTCTGTAGGTGTCTATCTTTCTGTCCCCCTTCTCTCTCCATTTCTCTCTGTCATATCCAACAAGGACGACATCAACAATAACTACAGCAATAAAACAAGGGAAACAAAAGGGAATAAATAAATATTAAAACTATGGTGGTTATCTGTTATCTTTGGGAAGTGGGAGGATAGGAATGTAGAACCTTGGTGATGAGTATTGTAACCGGCTATTAATCACAAATAAAAATCAAGAAAAAAAATCAGACACAATTCTTGTCATTTTATTTTGTTTTAAAGTTATGGCTTCCTTTAAATATTTATTGAGGGAGTAACCAAAGCACTCCAAAAAAAAAAAAATTATTGAGGCGGTTGGGCAGTAGTGCTGTGGGTTAAGTGCATGTGGCACAAAGCACAAGGACTGGCCTAAGGATCCAGGTTTGATCCCCTGGCTCCCCACCTGCAGGGGAGTCGCTTCACAGGCAGTGAAGCAGGTCTGCAGGTGTCTATCTTTCTCTCCCCCTCTCTGTCTTCCTCTCCTCTCTCCATTTCTCTCTGTCCTATCCAACAAGGACGACATCAACAACAACAACAATAGTAACTACAACAACAAACAAAGTCAATAAAAGGGAAAATAAATACTAATGAAAAATAAAAAATATTTATTGAGAGAAAATGGGGGAATGGAGAACCACAACATTACTCTGATACACATACTACTTAAGATCAAACTAGGGACCCCTTACTTCAAAGTCCAACACTTTATTCATTGTGCCACCTCTCAGGCTTCACCAATTTTTCCATTTTGTTGTTATTGTTGGTGTTGCTGGGTAGGACACAGAGAAATTGAGAGAGGAGGGGAAGTCAGAGACGGGGAGAGAAAGATAGAAAGATAGACACCTACATATTTGCTTACTGCTTGTGAAGAGAGATGCTCCCTGGGAGGTGGGGAGCCTGGGGCATGAAGTGGGATCCTTATCCTTGCTTTTCGAGTCATGTGCATTTAACCCATTGTACCACTGCCTGACCCCCTCTTCACATATTAATTTTTTTTATTATCTTTATGTATTTATTGGATAGAGACAGCCAGAAATCAAGAGGAAGGGGGAGATAGAGAGGGAGTGAGGTCTAGGAGGTGGCACAGTGTTTAAAGTATTAGACTATTAAGCATGAGTTCAATCCCTAGCACCCAGAGTGATGTCTCATTCTTTCTCTCTCTCATCCTGTCTTTCTCATTAATAAATAAATGAATATATATATATATATATATATATATATATATATATATATTTGTACCACTGCTTTAAGTCTCACAAAGCTTTCCTCTTTGTAGTTGGGGACTGGGGACTTGAACTCAGGTCCTTGCACATTGTATTATGTGTGCTCAAGCAGCTGTTCCACCACCAGCCCTAGACTTCACACATTTCTTTCTTGTGTTGCCTTGCCTTACCTTGCTTTGCTTTAGGATTTAGTTTACTTAAGTCGAGAGAGAGAGAGAGAGAGAGAGAGAGAGAGAGAGATCAGAATACTTATGGTCGTGAGGAGAAAAAGTCCTATTGCCTTACTCACTAGGCCATAATGTTACATTTCTCTCTTCTCCCATCCAAGTACTAATCAGGCCGGAACATTTCTCTCTTCTATCAAGGTATTTAATCTAACTTAGCAATGAAAACACTGCAATGCAGTCATTAGCTTTTTGTGCTTGCCAACTTGGAATTTTTTGCTTTAGGGTATAAGGCAAATTTCATTCATTTCAGTAGCCTGAACCCAACCTCAAGAATAAATTTGAATGCATCACTCAGTGAGATGGGTGGTCAGCTTGTAAGTCTTTCTTAAAAGAACAATCTGGTTTCACTTAATAAAGCAAGGATAACAAAGAAAATCCATGTATATATGGAATTAGAGTGATATATAAGGCAATAAGAAACAGAATCCTTCTCAGGTGGAGTTTGACCTGGGAGATGATGGTTCTTTGAACAGCATTTTCCTTACCATTGTGACCTTATCAGTGATCTGAGTCCCTGTCTGTGTAATGACTGACAACCATAAAACATTTATTTAGGGAGAAAGACAGATGCTCCAAACAGTCTTAATTTTGGTTTAATGTTCCTGTTGAGTCTTCCCAACACTGGTATTTCCCTTCTTCTCCCTCCCATCTTTCCTCTTCTTTCCTTCCCCAGACCACTCACTGCTCAGCTTTCCCTTATGGAGGCGCAGGTGATTGAACCTGAGAACTTTGGTGCTTCAGGCATGAAAGTTTGTGGTCCCCCCCCCCATAACCATTACACAGCCTCCCCAACTTGCATTTTATTTCTTTTCTTTAAATTTTTTATATTTATTTATTTTCCCTTTTGTTGCCCTTGTTGTTTTTCATTGTTGTTGTAATTATTGTTGTTGTTATTGATGTTGTCATTGTTGGATAGGACAGAGAGAAGTGGAGAGGAGGGGAAGACAGAGAGGGGGAGAGAAAGACAGACACCTGCAGACCTGCTTCACTGCTTGTGAAGGGATTCCCCCTACAGATGGGGAGCCAGGGGCTGGAACCAGGACCCATAAGCCAGTCCTTGCACTTCCCACCAAGTGTGCTTAACCTGATGCGCTACTATCTGATTCCCTTTTCTTTCTTTCTTTTCTTTTCTTTTTTTAAACAATTGATTTATTTATTCATGAGAAAGGTAGGAGGAGAGAAAGAACCAGACATCACTCTGGTACATGTGCTACCGAGGATTAAACTCAGGATCAGAATCCAATGCTTTATCACTGTGCCACCTCTCAGACCAGGGACCACCGTACTTTATTACTTTATTAATAAAGTGAATATTACCACGGCAGGGGTGGGTGGATGGGGGTTCAAGGCTAAATAATTAACAAAATGTTTTAAGGACCTTTGCAGACAGACATAAAAGCTTGAATCATTGGAGCACATCGAACATCTGCTTGGTCTTGAGTACAATATTCTGATTTGTAGTCAGCGCGTTATCCATTGCAGCACTGGCCCTGCACACTGAGTACAATATTCTATTGCTCGTGATCCAGAAACTGTTCAGGCTGTCATTTCTGACCCAGCCAGCCCTCACCCTTTAGTATCTATAAACATTCAATTCAGAAATCCCCCCCACCAAAAAAAAGCCTTTTTCTTAGTCCAAGAGCTTCTTGGTAAGACGATCTTGACATTCCTCTCCCACTCCGAAAAACTCTACATGAGTAAAAATAATAATAAGTAAAAAATTAAAGAAAATGAGGAGGCCAAGGGTGAGGAGGAGGGGTCGCGAGGGAGAGTCCTACTCCAATTTGGGGAATCCAGTTCACGTTTTGCTTGTAGCTCAGCGGTGCGGGGTCCCGACCAAGCGAAGCCCTAGTTTCACCCCCCAGGTCGGTCCCCGGGCGATGCTGCTACTCCGGGGGGCCGACCCGGCGGGCAGTGGCGGCGCGGTGCGATCCGGAGACGCTTTGTGCGCGCAGCCGCCGGTCCCGTAGCTCCAGGGTCTGCCCCCCGGGCCGCCCCCTGCCCTGCCCCAGTCATGAAACTCTACCTGCCTCTCCACCGACCTTTGGGAAGCTGCAGCCCGTCCCGGGGGCTGGAGCCCTGACAGTGCGGGGAGCCGGTAGGTGACCTCCCCTGGCCGGCCCGCGCCTCTCCCTCACGCCCGGGTCCGAGCTGCAAAGTTGTGGGGATGAGCTGCAGTTGCAAAGTTTGTCCGAGTCTTGAGTCCGGGTGTGTGTCTGTGTGTGTGTGTGGGGGGAGCACGCACCGCACTGGGGTCCCGAGCCCGCCGGGGGTGGGGCAATCGGAAAGGGGGTGCACTCGGCTCAACTGGACGCGGGTCTGCGCCTGGTCCGGAGGGTCCCCGAGGGTCGCCCGGGGTGGGGGTATCTCCTTCCCCGCTCGGGCCGGGGGTCCCTCCAGGCGCTTTTGTTGTGGGTGGTAAACAATGCCCGGGACCGGAGGAGTCCGGCCGGGTGGGAGCTGGGGCTGCACGGGCGGCGGGGAGAGTGTGGCCTGGAGAGCGGTGCGCGGTGCGCGGGCCGGCGCCCCGTCCTAGGTGAGCCCCGGTGCGGGCCCCGTGGGGAGCGCGGAGAGTGGGGGCCGCCTCGCTGTCAAGCGCACCCCCAGACTGCTCTCCAGCGCACCCCGACTGCTCTCCAGCGCACCCCCAGACTGCTCTCCAGCGCACCCCCAGACCTGCTCGCCAGCACGCTGGCTGGGAAAGCCCCCGCGCCTTCTGCTCTCCGCCTTTCAGGGCAGGGCACCGAGGCTCTGGGGGGCGAAACTTGGGGAGAGAGGGAGTCTTGCCAGAGGTTGGCCTGGGGCTGCACGGGGCAGGGGCACACGGGGAAAGAGTTCGTGTTCTGTCAACATGGCTTTTAAAGGGCTCTGGGAAGCGCCGCCCGGTCGCCGTGCACCGGAGTTGCGATGGCTCGGCTCCCCTCGGGCGGGGTCCCGGAGCGCTCGGGGCTGGGGGTGGGGGGCCGGGGCCGGGGCCGCCGCCACTTCACGTGTCGGGGACGGAACCAGCCAGATCTCTGCGTTTTTCTCCTTGTATTTCCTTCCTTCCGCCCTCCCTCCCTCTCTTCCTTCTTTCCTCCCTACCTCTCTCCCTCTCTTCCTTCTTTCCTCCCTCTCCTTCAGCCCCCATCCCCCTACCGGATTCCTCCTGTAGTCAGGAGAGCTATGCACATTCCAACAGTTTTTCTTTTCCTTTTCCCCCTTTTTTCTTTATTTTTCCTATTCTTTATTATTATTATTTTTCTTTTCGTTTTCTCCTCCTCTTCCTCCTCCTCCTTTTTACAAAAAGTAGTCAGGAAGATGCTGCGGCTCCAGCAACCTTTCCCGGTGAATGGGAAACCCACTTCGAGCCTTTCCAACCCAGTGAAAGTTAATGGGTCATCAAGAGAACATTTTGCTTGAACTGGGAATCTTCCTCCTCCCCCTCCCCGTCCCCAAGTCTTGTCTTCCCAAATTAACATTTTGCTTGGGTCTCTCGAATGCTTCCTCCCCTCCACCCACGTTCCAATCTCCGCCATAAAATGACCTGCGAAATATGTCATGTAAAGTTCACTTTATGAAGAAAACTGCTCAACGTATTGAGCGAGAAGATGAGGGTACCAAGCTTAGTGTCGGCGTCAGGGTATCACAACCTCTGGGCAGACCTGAACCGAAATGTGCTCACCCTGCCCCCCCATATAAACTAATATTAAAACGATACTTTTTTTTTTTTAATAAACCAGATTACTGTTCAGTTATAAGGCGGGGCTGGAAGGGGTGAACCTGGGTCTTTGTAGCCTCAGGCTGAAAGTCTGTGTGTGTAACCATTACGCTGTACACCCACCACCCTAACCCTTTTTTAGGCCTCAGAGTGCTGGAAAGAATATGGAAACGACCTTTGCCTACCAGTTGAAGCAAAAGTTATTCAGGGCATTTTAGGAATTTATGACTACAATTAAATGATGAGGGTCATAGAGATAGGTATGAAAATTATAACTGCTTAGAGATTAGTCAATATTGTTTCCTAGAACGAAAAATACTGAAATAACATAATTTAGGCCACGTAATCAGTTTTATAAGTATTTGCTTATACGGGTTAAAAACCAAGTCCATTCCCCCCTCAATTAAGGGATCATAATTAGGTCACTTGTCAACCTCTGACAGTCTTTAAGACCATGCTACAATTTAAATTAATCTTCAGAATCAAAGTAGACAAGAGGTGGCATACTCCAGTGAGTGGCCCCTTTTCTTTGCAAAGATTAGTAGCTTGCAACTCTGGGACCACCACTTATCATTTTAATGAGTATTAACTATCGCTCACTGCTCAGTCTTCAAGAATTGATAGTCCTGAGGGTGGGATCACCTTTGTCCCTGTCCTTTGTTTTCCTTCCTCCTCCAATCTTCTTTATCTGGTTTGTCCCGCCCTTCCCCCCACTCTCTTCAGCGTTAGTAACCCCCCCCCCAATTTCTCTTTACCCAACCCCCAAGGTCTATCTACCTTTAGTCTTTAGCATTTGGGTTCCTTTTTTCTTTTTGACTGTTTAGTTTTGTTAATATATATTTCTCTCCTTTCTTCTGTCTTTCAGATAGTTTCCTTTTTCTGTTTCCTAGACCCAAATATTTGATATTGCTCTTGCTTTTTGAAGAGTCAATCTCCATTTAACATTTTTTTTTAAATCACTTTTAGGCTTTTTTTTTCTTTTTTCTTTTTAACTCTCTGCAGGGCAGCAGGGGTGTTTTACATATGGAAGGAGGCTTTGACTAAATCTGCTGGCGTTCTAGTGTTTCCCAGAACTGCCTTTCCACGTCTGGAGGTTCTCTCAGACTTCCTGAGTGGTAGACAACCATCTAGGAGCAGCAAGCAGCCCACCGACCTCCCCTTCCCTTAGAATTTAGTTGCTGGAGGAAACTGAGCCAGGTGGTACTTTTAAAAAGAAATGTTTTAAGTCTTGAATTTCCTAGTCAAGCATATTCTTCAGTCCTAAGGAGCTGAATGGAATGACTAGGAAATCAGAAGTTTTTTCTCTCTCTCTCTCTCTCTCTCTTTTTTTTTTTTTTTTTTTTGTAAATATCACCTTTTTTTAGGGGGGAAGGGAGGGAAAGGGCACTGCTGTAGTTGGAAGGATCTGGGTCCTATTTTTATTTATTTATTTATTTTTACCAGAGAACTGCTTAGCTCTGGCTTATAGTGAGTGCTGGGGATTGAACCTGGGACCTATGGTACCTTGGACATGAAAGTCCTTTTTCATAACCATTATGCTATCTCTCCACCCTTAGGTAAAAATTTAAATGGATATTTGGGCCAGGTGGTTCAATCAGTTCAGCCACTTTCTGCCTGGGAGACTTTAGAAGATGCAGAATGAGGCATGCTAATTGGAGCACACTCTGGCACTATCAGATTTTTTCTTTACAGACAACGGGTGATGTTTAGGAAATAACTTTCCATTTTCTAGAAAGGATGAGTCAATAATTATAAGAAAGACTCTTTGTAAGAAAGTGTAAGCAAGGTCAAATAATATTGAGGCCAAATTTTTGATTTTACTCATTGGTCAGGTTAGTTAGAAAAGTGTGTGAATAATTAGCAAATCCTTACCTGGCCTTGGTTAGCATATCTACCCTGTAACCTGCACCTCCCACTTCTTCAATCTGTCTTGGCCCACCCTCACTTCTTGGGGGGTGAGGAAGGGGAGGGTGGTGATAGCCAAGGCTTCACTACTTCAGAATGACTCTTAGAGATAGAGGCAGAGTGAGAGGAAAAACACCTGGCACCATAATTTATGCAAATGACCCTCATACCTATTTTGAATTCCTAGGTCCAATCTCCAGCACCACCATATATAATCCAGAGATGAGCAGTGCTCTGGTAAGAGGGTGGAGGCAGGCAGAGAGAAAGAGAGAGACAAAGGGACACCACAGGACCAAAAATTTGTCCTTGGGGGCTGGGCTCAAATCTCAGTCACAGGCATATTAACTTTTTTTTTTTTCTTTACAAGACCACTGCTCAGTTCTGGCTTATGGTGGTATGGGGGATTGAACCTGGGCACATGATAAGAGTTTTTTTTTTTTTTTAAATATATGTATATATATTATATTTATTTATTCCCTTGTGTTGCCCTTGCTTTTATTGTTATTATTGTTGTTGTTATTGATGTCATCATTGGCAGTGAAGTGGGTTTGCAGGTGTCTTATCTTTCTCTCCGTCTTCCCCTCCTTTCTCAATTTTTCTCTGTCCTATCCAACAACACCAATAACAAAGATGGAAAAAGATGACCTCCAGGACTACTGGACTCCACACAAAGACATTTTAAGGAAAAAAACAAAAACTATGATTGAGTTCTTGGTGTCCTTTGGTAAAGATATTTGTTAAATATGAATATTCTTATGCAACACTTTAAAATGCATATGTATGTATGTATGTATTTATTTTTAAATTTATTTCTTTATTGGGGAATTCATGTTTTACATTCAACAGTAAATACAATAGTTTGTACATGCATAACATCCCCCAGTTTCCCATTTAACAATACAATCCCCACTATGTCATTTATCATCCTTCGCATATGTATTTATTAATGAGAAAAATAACAGGAGTCCTCCAGGAGGTGTTGCAGTGGATAAAGCACTAAACTCTCAAGCATGAGGTCCCGAGTTCAATCCCCGGCAGCACATGTACCAGAGTGATGGCTGGTTCTTTTTCTCTTATCTTTCTCATGAATAAATAAACTCTTAAAGAAGAAAGGCGGGAGTCGTGCTGTAGCACATCAGGTTAAGTGCACGTGGAGCAGAGTAAGGATCCTTGTTCCAGTCCCCCCCCCCCCTTGCAGGGAAGTCGCTTCACAAGCTGTGAAGCAGGTCTGCAGGTGTCTGTCTTTCTCTCCCCCTCTCTGTCTTCCCCTCCTCCATTTCTCACTGTCCTATCCAACAACGATGACATCAATCACAATAATAATAACTACAACAACAATAAAAAAGGGCAATATAAAGGAAAAAAATAAATATTAAAAAAAGAAAAGAAAAAGGGGGCCGGGTGGTGGCACACCTGTTTAAGTGCACATGTTACAATGTTACCCAGGTTCCAGTCTTGTTCCCCGCCTGTAGGGGGAAAGCTTTGCAAGCTTTGCAGTGCTGCAAGTCTCTCCCTCTCCCTCTCCCTCTCCCTCTCCCTCTCCCTCTCCCTCTCCCTCTCCCTCTCCCTTTCCCTCTCAATTTTTGCCTGTCTTTATCAAATAAATAAAGATTTAAAAAAGAAGAAGAAAAACAAGAGGAGAGAGAAAGAAGCAGACATTACTCTGGTACATGTGCTGCCAGGGATTGACCTGGAAAAGTCAATGCTTTAGCCACTCCACCACCACAATTTTTTTTTTTATATATATAGAATCAGAAAAGAAAAAAAGAATTTATAGGCTGACATCATCAATTAAATGCACAAGACCCCTATTCCTGGGCCTGCTGTATGTTTACTGATAGGGACACTTCTTTCCTCTGCTCTCATCTCACTGCACAGCTATTTCTCCAGCACTTGGACTATTCAAGTAGGGTAATAGAAGAAAAATGACTTTGAGAAATATCGAGCTGTGTTTTCTTTTCTTTTAAAAAAAATTAAAAAAAATATTTATTTTCCCTTTTGTTGCCCTTGATTTTTATTCTTGTAGTTAATATTGTTGTTGTTATTGATGTCATTTTTGTTGGATAGGACAGAGAAATGGGGAGAGAAGAGGAAGACAGAGGGGGAGAGAAAGGTAGACAGACACCTGCAGACCTGCTTCACCACTTGTGAAGTGACTTCCCTGCAGGTGGGGAGCCAGGGGCTCGAACCTGGATCCTTACGCTGGTCCTTGCCCTTTGCACCACCTGAGCTTAACCTGCTGCGTTACTGCCGGACCCCCTTAATTTAATTTTTAAAATTTTATTATATTTTATTTTGTTTTTTTAACCAGAGCACTACTCAGCTCTGGCTTTTGGTTGTGTGGGGACCTGAACCTGAGATTCTGAAGCATCAGGAATGATGAGAGTCTTTCGGTATAACCATTCTGCTTCTCCCCAGCTTAAGGTTTATTTATTGTGATCGGAGAGATGGCACGGTGGATAAAGCATTAGATTCTCAACCATTAGGTCTTAAATTCAATCCCTGGCAGCACATGTACCAAAGTGGTATCTGGTTCTCTCTCTCGCCTATCTTTCTCATTAATAAATGAATAAAATCCTTTAGAATTATTTATTTATTTTTTAAATTTTAAAAAATATTTATTTTTCCTTGTTGTTGCCCTTGTTGTTTTTCATTGTTGTTGTAGTTATTATTCTTGTTGTTGTTGCTGTCATCGATGTTAGAGAGGACAGAGAGAAATGGAGAGAGGAGGGGAAGACAGAGAGGAGAGAAAGATAGACACCTGCAGACCTGCTTCACTGCCTGTGAAGCCACTGCCCTGAAGGTGGCGAGCCGGGGGCTCAAACCGGGATCCTTACACAGGTCTTTGCGCTTTGCGCCACACGCTCTTAACCCGCTGCCCTACTGCCCGACTCCCATGAATTATTTATTACCTGGAGCCAGGAGGTGGCGTAGCGGGTTAAGCACACATGGTGGAAAGCACATGGACCGGCATCAGGATGCCAGTTCGAGCCCCTGCCTCCCCACCTGCAGGGCCTAAGCTTCACAGGCAGTGACTCACGTCTGTAGGTGTCTTTCTCTCCCCCTTTCTTTCTTCCCCTCCTCTTTGGATTTCTCTCTGTCCTATCCAACAACGACAGCAATAACAACAATAACAAGGATGACCATAAATAAGGGCTAATCTTCTCTGTATCTTTCCAATTTTAGTATATGTACTGCTGAAGTGAGCACAGGTTTCCTGTTCTTTATCCCTGTGGGAGTGTGGACCAAAATTGTTCTCCTCCTCCTCCTTCCCAGAGCACTGCTCAACTCTGGCTTATGGTGGTTTGGGGGATTGAACCTGGAACTTTGGAATCTCAGACTCTGTTGGATAATGGATAACCATTATGCTATCTACACGCCCCCCCCCTTCCCCCCTGCTCTGGGTCAAAATTCTTTATGGGGTACAGAACTTGGCTGATCTGGCCTCTGTAACTGCTTCTCTGCTGAGCATGGATACTGGCAGTTCTATCCATACCCCAGCCTGTTTCTTTATTCTCTTTATTATTATTATTATTATTATTTTTTATTGTTGTAGTTATTGATGTCGTCATTGTTGGATAGGACAGAGGACAGAGAGAAATGGAGAGAGGAGGGGAAGACAAAGAGGGGGAGAGAAAGACAGACACCTGCAGACCTGCTTCACTGCTTGTGAAGTGACTCCTCTGCAGGTGGGAACCGGGGGCTCTAACCGGTATCCTTACGTAGGTCCTGGCGCCTCGCGCCACGTGGGCTTAACCCGCAGCGCTACCGACCGACTCCCACCAGCCGGTTTCTATCTATCCCTCATGAGATAAGGCTCTGGGGTGTTTTTTTTTTTTTTAATTCTGTGCATTGAAAAGTTTGAGACCTTCAATTTTTCCCCTCATTTAATTAGTGATTTATATGACTACAAGTTAATAAAAGTGTACATAAACACCATTTCCACCACCAAAAGACTGTCCCATCCCATCTTCCCCACCCCTCCCAGTGAAGCCTAACATCCACCATCAATCAACCCAGAGATTTTTACTTTGGTGCCCTACTCCAAACTCAGTCAAATGCTGCTTTGAGTTTCCCTTTCTGTTCTTCTTCTCAACTTCTGAAGTATTTTATTTTATTTTATTTTAATGAGAGATATATAGAGCAAGATATAGAGAGACCAGATCTCTGCTCAGCTCTGGTGTATGGTGGTGCTGGAGGTAGGACCTGGGACCCTGTGGCCTCAGGCATGAGTCCTTTGCATAACCATTATGCTGTCTCCCAACTCATCATTTATTAATGATGGGGGGAGGGGCAGAGAGAATCAGATCTTGAGTCTGGCACTTGTGGTCCTGGGGATCAAACTCAAGATGTCACACTTACAAATCTTGTACTCTACAACTGGGGTGCTACATTGAACCTGCTAAGTAAAATGGACTGCGTTGCCACCACCTGTGAGTTATTCAGTATATAAACATATGTTCACATTTATTCCCTTCAGGGCTATCTCTCGGGCTCAGTGCTTGCACTAGGAATCCCTTGCTTCTGGTGACCATCTTTTCCCCCATCGTTGCTGTTATTGTTTTTGGATAGGACAGAGAAATTGAGAGAGGAGGGGAAGACAGAGAGGGGGAAAGATAGACACCTGCAGACCTGCTTCATAGCCTGTGAAGCGACTACCCTACAGGTGGGGAGCAGGGGGGCTTGAACCGGGATCCCTCAGCGGGTCCTTGTGCTTTGCGCCACATGCGCTTAACCCACTGCGCTAAAGCCCGACTCCCATTTTTTCCTTTCCTTTCCTTTTCTTTCCTTTCCTTTCCTTTTCTTTTTTTTTCATATATTTTACTTATTTATTGGATAGAGACAGCTAGAAATCGAGAGGGAAGGTGGTGATAGGGAGAGACACAGAGACACCTGCAGCTCTGCTTCACCGCTTGCAAAGCTTTCCCCCTGCAGGCGTGGACTGGGGGTTCAAACCCAGGTCCTTGCTCACTGCAACACGTGCGCTCAACCAGGTGCGCCACCACCCAGCCCCCATTTTTTTCTTTTCTTTCCTTTCTTTTTTTCTTCCTTCCTTCCTTTTTTTTTTTTTTTTTAAAGAATTTATTTATTCATTCATGAGAGAGATGGGAGGAGAGAAAGAACCAGACTTCACTCTGGTACACGTGCTGCTGGGGATAGAACTCCGGACCTCATGGTTGAGAATCCAATGCTTTGTCCACTGTGCCACCTCCCGGACCACCTTCCTTTTTTTTTTTTTTTTTAAAGATTTTATTTATTTATTCATGAGAAAGATAGGAGAGAGAGAAAGAACGAGTTCTCTCTCTCGTACATGTGCCACTGGGGTTTGAATTCCGCACCTCTCGCTTGAGAGTCCAGTGCTTTATCCAGCGCGCCACCTTCCGGACCACCAGCATATTTCTTTTATTTAAAGCAAAACCTGGCAGGGGTGGTAGACAGTTTAATGGTTATGCAAATAGACCCTCTTGGCTGAGGCTCAAAAGTCTCATAAGCCAGAACTGAGCAGTGCTGTAGTAAAGCAACAATGAAAACATTTATTTATGAAAGCGAAAACCAAAGCATTATTCTAGAATTTGTGACCTGATGCTTTAGAGAGTCCAGTGCTTTATCTACTACACCACCTTGCAGCTACTATTATTACTTTAAAATTGTTATTTTACCAGAACATGGTTCAGTTCTACCTATTGGTGGTGCCTGTGATTAAAGCTGACAATTTATTGTCCTCTGGAAGATGGCATAGTGTATAATGGTTTGGACTCTTCAAATCTCAGGTCCAGAGATCAATTCCTAGCATCACATCTGCCAGAGTGATGTTTTTGTTCTCTCTTTTCTCATTAATAAGTAAATAAAATTGTTATAGAAAGATTACTTAAATTTTTTATCTATGGGGAAAATGATTTACTTATTTTTATAAATTTATTTATTTATTTATTATTGACTAGAGACAGAGAGAAATTAAGAGGGGATGGGGAAGTAGAGAAGGAGAGGGACAGAGAGATACCTGGAGCCCTCCTTCACCATCCATGACATTTTCCCTTGCAGGTGGGGACCAGGGGCTTAAACCTGGGTTCTTGTGAACCATAATGAGTGTGCTTAACTAGGTGCACCACCGCCTGGTCACTTAAATGATTTATTTATTTATTTTGATGAGAGACAAAGGAAGAGAGCAGAGTGAGACTAGAACACTGCTTATGGTTGTGTTGGGGATTAATCCTGGGACCTCTGACCCTCAAGTTTGAGTGTTGCATTACCACTGTGTTATCCCCCTGTGTTATATATATATTTTTTTTCTTTATTTTTTTTCTTTCAACTGCTCTCCTCCCAGGCCAGCTCAGCCCAACCCAGGGAACAACTCAGTTTATCACAAAACAAGGTTACATTTTATCAGTGGAGCCAGCGATAATGAAAATTAGGATACTGTGAGAGCTTATTTTGTTTCTGATTGTCTCGACTTCTTTGGCTGGGTGTACAAATTGGTTTCTCTCCTGCAGTTGAAGCTTTTCAGGGGTCATTGGCCTCTTTCAGAATCTCATAAAAAAGGTTCTTACCATTTAAAAAGGCCTCATCTTCTCAATCTATGTTTCTCATACCTTTTCAATTTCCTTGTCAGGCTCCTTTTTTTAGGAGATAAGGTTTGAATGATAAACATTATCTTAATTACAAGTCTGAATTTCTAATGCACTTCAATTAAAAAATGTAAAAGAGTTTAGAAGAGGCAGATCAATTTTAAAACTGTTTTCAAAAGCAGATCCCATGACCCCCTCTGGTATATACAGATTACTTGCCTACATAGATTAATTTGAATTTTTGTGGCTGACTGCAATACCTAGATTATATGCATCTGATAATTTTTTTAGCAGTGTGATCTTAATATAAGAGATAAATAATGCTCATACTGTTATTGTTGAATTTCTAGACAATGGAATGAATTGCTTATCATTTATTATTAAATGAAAGAAATCTTAAATATTTCTTTATTTATTTATTCCCTTTTGTTGCCCTTGTTGTTTCTTTTTGTTGTTGTAGTTACTATTGTTGTTGTTATTGGATAGGACAGAGAGAAGTGGAGAGAGGAGGGGAAGGCAGAGGGGGAGAAAGATAGACACCTGCAGACCTGCTTCACCACCTGTGAAGCAACTCCTTTGCAGGTGGGGAGCTGGAGGCTCGAACCGGGATCCTTCCACCGGTCCTTGCTCTTTGCCACCTGCGCTTAACCCAATGCACTACCACCCGACTCCCATATGAAAGAAATCTTATGAAGAGAAATGACCAGTGGTCTAGCAGATAGTGCAGAGGATAAAGCATTGGACTTTCAAGTGTGAGGTCCTGATCTCAGACCTTGGCAATAAATGTACCTGAGTGATGATTGGCTCTTTCTTTCTCTTCTGTTCTTTCTCATTAATAAATAAAATCTTAAAGAAAAAAATCAAGGTTGGGGAGATGCTATAACAGCTCTGCAAAAAGACTTTCATTCCTGAGGCATTAAAGGTCTCAGGTTCCATCCTCAGCACCACAGTAAACCAGAGTTGAGCAGTTCTCTGATTGCAAAACAAAGCAAGACCAACCAATCAACCAAGCAAAAAAACCACAATGATTTTTGGCAGAACTATACTATTGTTAAAAAGGTATTTTTTATAGTTGATATTTCCATTTATTATTATTTGCCTCCAGGGTTATTGCTGGGCATCAGTGCCTGCATCATGAATCCACTGCTCCTGGAGGCTATTTTTTCCCTTTTGATGTCTTTGTTGTTGGATAGGACAGAGAGAAATGTAGAGAGGAGGGGAAGATAAAGAGGGGGAGAGAAAAATAGACACCTGCAGACCTGCTTCACCGCCTGTGAAGTGACTCCCCTGCAGGTGGCGAACGGGGGGCTGGAACTGAGATCTTTACTTCGGTCCTTGCGCTTTGCGCCATGTGTGCTGAATCCGCTGTGCTACCGCCCGACCCCTATTATTTTTTTAAATTAGAGGATTAATGTTTTACATTTGACAGTAAACACGATAGTTTGTACATGTAACATTTGTCCATATAGCAATACAACCCATGTTCCAGTACCTGAACCCCCCCTTCAAAATTTTTTGTTAATAAGAGAAATAGAGGGAGAGGGTCTCAGCGGTGGTACACCTGATTAAGTGCACACATTACAATGAGCAAGCCCCTGGTCCCCACTTGAAGGTGAGAAAACTTCATAAATGGTAAAGCGAGTCTGGAGGTGTCTCGTCTTTCTCCCTCCCTGTCTCCCTCTACCCTCTAAATTCTTCCTTCCTTCCTTCCTTCCTTCCTTCCTTCCTTCCTTCCTTCTTTCCTTTCTTCCTTTCTTTTTTTTTATATTTACTTACTTATTTATTCCCTTTTGTTGCCCTTGTTGTCTTATTGTTGTAGTTATGATTGATGTCCTTGTTGTTGGATAGCACAGAGAGAAATGGAGAGAGGAGGGGAAGACAGAGAGGGGGAGAGAAAGATAGACACCTGCAGACCTGCTTCACCGCCTGTGAAGCGACTCCCCTGCAGGTGGGGAGCCGGGGCTCTACCAGGGATCCTTATTCCGGTCCTTGTGCTTCGAGCCACATGCGCTAGGTCAGCACTCTTATACATGCTATTACATCTAAGTATATAATTTTTCATCATAATCACGATTGTAGTTATGTTTCCAAGCTGGAAACTGAAGGTCTTTCCCTGTCCTATCCAACAACGATGACATCAAAAACAACAGTAATAACTACAACAATAAAAAAAGGGCAACAAAAGGGAATAAATAAATAAAAAAATATTAAAAATAATTTTAAATAAAAAAGGTTTATCTAGGGAGTTGGGCTGTAGCACAGCGGGTTAAGCGCAGGTGGCGCGAAGCACAAGGACCGGCATAAGGATCCCGGTTGGAACCCCGGCTCCCCACCTGCAGGGGAGTCGCTTCACAGGCGGTGAAGCAGGTCTGCAGGTGTCTATCTTTCTCTCCTCCACTCTGTCTTCCCCTCCTCTCTCCATTTCTCTCTGTCCTATCCAACAACAACAACAATAAAACAACAAGGGCAACAAAAGGGAATAAATAAATAAAATAAATATTTAAAAAAATTTTTAAAAATGTAAAAAAAAAAGGTTTATCTAAAAAAATAATAAGAAGAGGGAGTTGGGCGGTATCACAGCGGGTTAAGCGCACGTGGTGCCAAGCGCAAGGATGGGCGTAAGGATCCCGGTTCAAGCCCCCAGCTCCCCACCTGCAGGGGAGTCGCTTCCCGGGTCTGCAGGTGTCTCTCTTTCTCTTCCCCTCTCTGTTTTCCCCTCCTCTCTCCATTTCTCTCTGTCCTATCTAACAATGACGACATCAATAACAACAACAAAAATAACTACAACAATAAAACAAGGGGATAAATAAGTAAATAAATAAATAAGCAGAAACATTTAAAAAATAATAATAAGAAGAAGAATTAGGTTGCTGGTAAGAAATTGTAAAAATGGTGGGAAGGACTTTTGGGGAGGCTGTTGACACTTTGGTGGGAACACACATGAAGAGGTATGAATTGTACCCCTAAGATAGCCTTGTCAATCAGTGCTTCAGTAAACAAGCAAGTCACAGAATAAAGGGATTATATTATTTTGGAAAAGATGTTTTTTCCATATCTAGGACCTTGCACATTTGCCACTTCACTTCTCTAAGACTGTTTTTCATTCAGAGAGTGAAAGATGCAGAGAGGGAAGACACCACAGTACCAAAATGTCCTCACGTGTCACAGCACCTCCCATGTGCTGCCAGACTTCTGATGTGGTGTCCTGCCCATTGGAAAGAATATGTCTGACCAGCGCGGGACAGAGTTTCTTACTGTGTTTATGGTAGAAGCATAGAAGTTGAGAGGGGAAGGGCAGTTCAGGAGGGAAAATAGAAAAACACGGAGGCCAGGTGGTGGCACACTTAGTTAAGCGCACAAACTACAGTGCACAAGGACCAGGGTTCAAGTCTCCGATCCCCACCTGTAAGGGGAAAGATTCATGAGTGGTGAAGCAGGGCTGCAGGTGTCTCTTTCTCTCTCTATTTCCCCCTCCCCTCTCAATTATTCTCTGTCTTTTTTTTCTAATAAATAAGTAATTTTAAAAAAGCATGTCAAAACAAATATTATAAGGGGCCAGTGGATGGTGCACCTGGTTAAGCACACACCATGGTGCATAAGGACCCAGATTCAAGCCGCTGGTCCCCACCTGCAGGGGGAAAGCTTCATGAGTGGTGACTTAGGGCTGCATTAGAATTAGAGCATTAGAATTAGAATTAGATAAAGTAAAAAATTTTACATTGTCTCAATTGCCACAGACTATATAATTTTTAAAATTATCTTCATTTATTGGAAAGAGCCAGAAATCGAGAAGGAAGGGATGATAGAGAGGGAGAGAGACCAAAAGACATCTACGGTCTCACCTCACCATTCATGAAGCTTTCCTCCTGCAGGTAGGGACCAACGTGGGTCCTTGTTCACTGTAACACGTGCGCTCAAGGAGGTACAGCGGCAGCCGGCCCTCTGCACAGATTATATAGAACTTGACTGCAGACCAGTTTTTTTGCCTGTGCTTTCTTGCAACTCCAACAACCTCTCAACTGTTTAAAGAATCTTCACCCAGTCTGTTGTCACATTTTTTTATATGCAATTTTTCTATAGTCTTGATGGGATGTTTTGTATAATGAATTTTCTTCTTTTAATCTATGTATCTGTCATCTATCGATTCTTCTTTGCTTCCGTCCTTTCTCTCTCTCTGTATTTTTGTTTTTGTTTTTTGCCTCCAGGGTTATCGCTGTGGCTCGATGCCTGCACTAGAATCCACTGTTCCTGGAGGTTGTTTTCCCCCACTTTGTTGCCCTTGTTGTTATTGTTATTGCTGTTGTGTTGCTGGATAGGACAGAGAGAAATGGAGAGAGAAGGGGAAGATAGAGAGGGGGTGACACCTGCAGACCCGCTTCATCACTTGTGAAGCCACACCCCTGCAGGTGGGGAGCCAGTGGCTCAAACCAGGATCCTTACACTGGTCCTTTCTTCACACCATCTATGCTTAATCAGCTGTGCTACTGCCCGACCCCCCTGGGTTTAAAATATATTTAAGTATTTTTATACCTATTATATTTTTAATGCCTAAAACATGGTCTATTTGAAATGAGAGAATGTATAGGAAAAAGACTCACTTCCTTTATTTGTTTATTTTTCAGAATCAAACCTTTGTACAACCTAGCTCAACCATGGTATATCCAGATTCTCCTCAGAAGTGAGACTTTCCAAAGGACCCATGACTCTGTTCCTCACACCTTTTCATTTTTTCATACCCTCTAACTATGTCTCGATCCCGTCATGCAAAGCCTTCCAAATTGTTCAGGAGGGAAGAACTAGACAAAAAGAAAACCAGCCAATTGAAGAAGACATCCAAGTTGGTCAACAAGAATGTATCAGTGAAGACTGTGGACCCTGGAAAATTAAAGCAGTTAGTTCATGAGAGGAATGTTCAGAAGAAAGTAGAGCCCAAATCACCTGTGCCTGTCAGAGGCCTCCTGACAAGAGCTGGGGCAGCACGGATGAATTTGGATAAGACTGAGGTTCTTTGTCAGAACCCCGAGTCCTTAACTTGCAATGGGTTTACAATGTCTCTCCGAAGCACCTCTCTTAGCAGGCGACTGTCCCAACCTCCAGTGATCACAGCCAAACCCAAGAAAGTCCCACCTCCTAAGAATTTAGAAAAGCATCTTGAGTGTCATTCTAAGGTAATTACTGATATAGGAGGACCAGAAAATGATTCAGTCTTCGTGCAAGACCTTTCAGTCCCTCCTCATGAAAAGAATCTTACTGGTACACAAAAGGCACCTTCAATTACAGGTGAAAGTGAAGAGACCACCCATTCTAGTTTTCAAAGGGATGAGGATTCCAAAATAAATACCCCCACTCACAGCAGCCCAGTGGCCGAGGTCTTTTCTGGGTCATTGGAAGGAATGCACAACAGTGAAGGACAATTCTCTAAAGAGACGTTAAATGAGATCAGCAAGCCCCAGAGGATGTTTACTCAGGATACCATATGTGCTTCTTTGCTCCAACGAGCAGCCCTCAAGGTTACCTCTGAAGAAAACCCCAACATTCAGTTAGAAGATTTAGGTTCAAGAGTAGAATCTCTTAAGCTATCTGATCCTTACCTGGATCCCATCAAAAGTGAACATAATTGCTACCCCACCTCTAGCTTTAAGAAGGTCATGCCTGAAATGGACCTTAAAAACTGTTTCACTATTGGTGGGTCAATATATCCTACCTCATTAATAAAACTAATCTTGTCAGGACCAGTACAAGAAACCCTTGGTGCTAAATCAGATCAGCAAGCGATCCTTAAAGTTACGTCAGATCAACAGGAGACTGCACATACCACTCCTGTCCTAGGACAGGCCTTTACTGCTGTGCCACCTCAGTGGCAAGTTCCTGGTGCTAATCTAGTTCTTGGAGAGGCTCTGGGTGAGACTCCAGGGCCACCAGAGATTCCTGGTACAACTGTAGCTCAAGGACAGGTCTTTGGTGCTATCTTAGATCAACACATCCTTGGTGTGGGTGCTGGTATTGTCTCAGACCCACCTGTGTTTCTTTCTGCTCCTCCAAATCCACTTGCTACCTTTAATGCTTTGACACAGTGGCCTGACGCCCAGGGCGCTGTTTCATATGGACTTGAGGCCCAGGGTGCTATGCAGGTTTTGCCCTTTGACTCAAGTCATAATCCTCAACTGTCATTAAACTCAGAGATGAGTTTGGTACCTCCAGCAATAACCATTAGCAATAAAGAGAAAGAGGAGCAGGTCACTGGCAGCTTTCTACCAGCGAATGCTCCGGGGTTCACAATAGCCCCTGAGAGAGGACTTCACCATACTTCACAGGGCATTGTCCAACTCTCCCACACTGGCCTCAGCAAGTTGGAAGGAGGGAGCAGCCAAGTCAGCCTGGCCAACATGGTTGGCACTGATACCACTGCAGTGACTACACCAGTGTCACTTGCCACTGCTGTCTCTTCTTCCTGTACAACTTTGTTACCCGCTTTGGAAAAGAAGAAAAGAAAGCGGTGTGGGGTCTGCGGGCCTTGCCAGCAGAAGACCAACTGTGGTGAATGTACCTACTGCATAAACAGAAAGAACAGTCATCAGATCTGTAAGAAGAGGAAATGTGAAGAACTGAAAAAGAAGCCATCAGCCACTATGCCTTTGGAGGTAAGTAAATGCTCAAAGTTCCGGAGGCTTGGTAGATGGATTGTAGTGGAAATACTTTGTTTCCCTGGGCCTGGTGGTGGCACATCTGACTGAGCACAAGGACCTGGGTTTGAGGCCCCAGTCCCCACCTGCAGGGGGAGAGCTTCACGAGTGGTGAAGCGGGGCTGTTGGTGTCACTCTGTCTCTCTCCCTCTTTATCTTCCCCTTCCTCTCCATTTCTAGCTGTCTCTGTCTAATAAATAAATAAAGAAAATAATTTTAAAAAAAGAAACAATTGGGGTGTCGGGCTGTAGCGCAGCGGGTTAAGCGCAGGTGGCGCTAAGCTCAAGGACCGGCGTCAGGATCCCGGTTCGAACCCCGGCTCCCCACCTGTAGGCAGGTCCCTTCACAGGCGGTGAAGCAGGTCTGCAGGTGTCTGTCTTTCTCTCCCCCTCTCTGTCTTCCCCTCCTCTCTCCATTTCTCTCTGTCCTATCCAACAACGACATCAATAATAACTACAACAATAAAACAACAAGGGCAACAAAAGGAAATAAATAAAATAAAATAAATTAAAAAAAATAAATAAAAAAGAAACAATTTCTTTCACTGACATATTCTACTTCCCTGAAATGCTGATTGAGATTATCTATTAAGTGGCCTGGGAGGTGCTACAGTGCATAAAGCACTGAACTTTCTCTTCTTTTTTTTTTTTTCTACCAGAGCACTGCTCAGCTTGGGTTTATGTGGGACAGGGCATTGAATCTGGGACATCAGAGCCTGTGGCATAACCATTATGCTATCTACCCCTGCCCAGGCATTGGACTATCAAGCATGAGGTTCTGAGTTCAATCCCCTGCAGCACTTCCTAGGCCATAATTTTTTGCTCATCACTTTGTTTATAATACCACAACTAGGGAACAAATGTACTCTAAAAGAGGTGAATTTTTAAAAAAATTATCTTTTATTGTTGCCCTGGTTGTTTTTTTACTGTTGTTGTTACTGACCTGGTTGCGTGCCTGTTTTGCCATTTTCTTGACCCACGTATAAGCCACAGTAGACCACGTGGGTACTAAAGCACTGGGAGGTGTTAGTGCTGTAGTGTGCCTTCCCTTCTCTGGCTCTTTCTACTTCTTTTTATCTTTCTTTTTAAATATTTATTAATTCCCTTTTGTTGCCCTTGTTGTTTTATTGTTGTAGTTATTCTTATTGTTGTTATTGATGTCGTTGTTGGATAGGACAGAGAGAAATGGAGAGAGGAGGGGAAGACAGAGAGG
Organism: Erinaceus europaeus; assembly: GCF_950295315.1. Lineage (NCBI taxonomy): Eukaryota > Metazoa > Chordata > Mammalia > Eulipotyphla > Erinaceidae > Erinaceus > Erinaceus europaeus. The sequence goes on from NC_080162.1 coordinate 20,043,295, forward strand.
GGAAGAGAAAGACATCTGCAGACCTGCTTCACTGCTTGTGAAGGGTCTCCTCTGCAGGTGGGGAGCCGGGGGCTCAAACTGGGATTCTTATGGTGGTCCTTGCGCTTTGTGCCACGTGCGCTTAACCTCCTGTGCTACCCCCTGATTCCCTCTCTGTCTCTTTCTAACTTTTCTTAACCCTTTTGTTTCCCCTTTTAAAAAAATATTTATTTACTCCCTTTTGTTGCCCTTTTTTTTTTTCTTTCTTTATTTATTTAAGAAAGGATTAATTAACAAAACCATAGGGTAGGAGGGGTACAGTTCCACACATTTCCCACCGCCCAATCTCCATATCCCACCCCCTCCCCCGATAGCTTTCCCATTCTCTATCCCTCTGGGAGCATGGACCCAGGGTCATTGTGGGTTGCAGAAGGTAGAAGGTCTGGCTTCTGTAACTGCTTCCCCGCTGAACATGGGCGTTGACTGGTCGGTCCATACTCCCAGTCTGCCTCTCTTTTTCCCTAGTAGGGTGGGTCTCTGGGGAAGCTGAGCTCCAGGACATATTGGTGGGGTCTTCAATCCAGGGAAGTCTGGCCGGCATCCTGATGACACCTGGAACCTGGTGACTGAAAAGAGAGTTAACATACAAAGCCAAACAAATTGTTGAGCAATCATGGACCCAAAGCTTGGAAAAGTGGAGAGGAAGTATTAGGGAGGTACTCACTGCAAACTCTAGTGTACTTCTGCTTTCTTACTTTGGTGCCATACTCCAAACTCAGTCAATTTCTGCTTTGCGTTTCTACTTTTTTTTTTTACATGCATAACATTCCCCAGATTCCCATTTAACAATACAACCCCCACTATTTCATTCATCATTTTTCATGGACCTGTATTCTCCCCACCCACCCACCCACCCCAGAGTCTTTTACTTTGGTGTAATACTCCAATTCCATTTCAGGTTCGACTTGTGTTTTCTTTTCTAATCTTGTTTTTCAACTTCGGCCTGAGAGTGAGATCATCCCTATTCATCCTTCTGTTTCTGACTTATTTCACTCAACATGAACTTTTCTTTTTTTTTAATAATTACTTTCCCTTTTGTTGCCCTTGTTTTATTGTTGCTGTTGATGTCGTCATTGTCAGATAGGACAGAGAGAAATGGAGAGAGGAGAGGAAGACAGAGATGGGAAGAGAAGGATAGACACCTGCAGACATGCTTCACCGCTTGCGAGTTGGCTCCCCTGCAGGTGGGGAGCCGGGGCTTGAACTGGGATCTTACGCTGGTCCCTGCGGTTTGCGCCATGTACGCTTAACCCGCTGCACTACTGCCGGGCTCCCGCCCTTGTTATTCTATTGTTGTAGTTATTATTGTTGTTGTTGATGTCATCATTGTTGGATAGGACTGAGAGAAATGGAGAGAGGAGGGGAAGACAGAGAGGGGGAGAGAAAGACAGACACCTGCAGACCTGCCCCACTGCTTGGGAAGCTTTCCCCCTGCAGGTGGGGAGCAGGGGCTTGAACCTGGGTCCTTGCATACTGTAATGTATGCACTTAACCAGGTGTGCCACTGCCTGGACCCTCGCACAGGGAGTTTCTAACTCTATACCTAACACATCCAAATCTTTTCAAACTGTATTATCTCGGGAGTCGGGCAGCAGCGCAGCGGGTTAAGCGCAAGTGGTGCAAAAGTGCGAGGACCGGCATAAGGATCTGGGTTCAAGCCCCCAGGTCCTCACCTGCAGGGGTGTCGCTTCACAAGCGTGAAGCAAGTCTGCAGGTGTCTGTCTTTCTCTCCTCTCTCCATTTCTCTCTGTCCTATCCAACAACGATGACATCAATGATAAGTACAATAAAACAACAAGGGCAACAAAAGGGAATAAATAATAAATAAAAATATTTTTTAAAAAGCAACGTGTATTATCTCATTTCCAAAAAATTTCTGCTTCTTCAAACTTGAAGTTTTTGATACAGTATATATATACCAAAGCACTGTTCAGCCCTGGTGTATGGTGGTGCTGGGGATTGAACTTGGGATATCTAATGCTTTCAGCATGAGGGTTTGTTATATAAACTGCTATACTATCTCCCTTACTTCAAGTATTTATGTGACTTTAAAAAAATATTTATTTATTCATTCCCCTTTGTTGCCCTTGTTTTAATGTAGTTATTATTGTTGTTGTTGATGTCATCGTTGTTGGATAGGACAGAGAGAAATGGAGAGAGGAGGGGAAGACAGAGACGGGAAGAGAAAGACAGACACCTGCAGACCTGCTGCACCGCCTGTGAACTAAGCGACTCTCCTGCAGGTGGGGAACCAGGGGCCTGAACCGGGATCCTTTCGCTGGTCCTGGCTAAGTTCACACATTACCGTGCACAAGGATCCCGGTTCAAGTCCCTGTCCCCACCTGCAGGCAGAAAGGTTCACAAGTGGTGAAGCAAGGTTTCGGGTGTCTCTCTCCTCTATCTCCCCCAACCTGCTCCCCACCTGTAGGTCTATCTTTCTCTCCCCCTTTCTCAATTTCTCTCTCTCTCTATCCAATAATAAATAAATAAATATTAAAAAGAAAAATAAAAAAAAGAGGAGAGACACATAAAAGAGACAGCTGCAGCACTGCTTCACAGCTAGTGTTGCTTCCCCCCTGCAGGTGAGGACCGGGTGCTCGAACCTGGGACCTCCTGCATGGTAGGTAACGTGCACTTTATCAGGTGTGCCACTGTGTGCCTTCACTCTAGCTCAGTTTTTAATTAATTAATTAATTAATTTTTATTTATAAAATGGTAATATTGTCAAGACCATAGGATAAGATGGGTGCAACTCTACACAGTTCCCACCACCAGAACGCCGTATCCCATCCCCTCTCCTGTGAGCTTTCCTATTCTAAAAAGGTAGAATGGTGAGACACTGTATCTCCAAAACTTCCTCTAATGCAGTGGGATCTGGGTTGCATGCGCGGCAAAGTAAGCCCACCATTCAGGTGAGCTATTTTTCTGGTCTGCTTTTATAGGTTTCCACTTTCTTTTTCTTAAGATTTTTTATTTTATTATGTTATTATTAGAATTTTAATTTATTTATTCCCTTTTGTTGCCCTTGTTGTTTTTATTGTAGTTATAATTGTTGTCATCGTTGTTGGATAGGACAGAGAGAAATGGAGAGAGGAGGGGAAGACAGAGAGGGAGAGAAAGTCGCTTGTGAAGCGACTCCCCTGCAGATGGGAAGCCGGGAGCTCAAACCCTGATCATTACGCTGGTCCTTGAGCTTTGAGCCACCTGTGCTTAACCTGTTGCGCTACCATCTGACTCCATTACTATTATTATTATTATTATTACCTCCAGGGTTATTGCTGGGGCCCAGTGCCTACACCATGAATCCACTGCTCCTGGAGGCCATTTTCCCCTCTTTTGTTGCCCTTGTTGTTGTAGCCTTGTTATAGTTATTTTGTCGTTGACGTCGTTTGTTGTCGGATAGGACAGAGAGAAATAGAGAGCCAGGAGCTTGAACTGGGATCCTTATGCCGGTCCTTGTGCTTTGGGCCACTTGTGCTTAACCTGCTGCGCTACCACCGGACCCCCTTATTGTTTATTTGCCTCCAGGGTTATCGTTGGGACTCAGTGCCTGCACCACGAATGCACTGCTCCTGGAGGCTATTTTTTCCCCTCTTGTTGCCTTTGTTTATCGTTTCTGCTATTATTATTGTTGTTAGTAGTATCGTTGTTATTGTTGTTGGATAGGACAGAGAGAAATGGAGAGAGGATGGGAAGACAGAGGGGGAGAGAAAGACAGACACCTGCAGACCTGCTTCACCACCTGTGAAGCGACTGCCCTGCAGGTGGGGAGTCGGAGGCTCAAACCGGCATCCTTACGCTGGACCTTGCACTTTGTGCTATGTGCGCTTAACCTGCTGCGCTACTGCCTGGCTCCCCACATCACTGTTTTTTAAACTTGAAATGAATGGAACTGGGGATTATCCTTATGTTTAACTTAAAAACTGGTGCAGTGTGTTTTGATACATACCCCACATCATGTAGTCTTAGGTGTGAAAATAGGCCTATTTGTTCATTTATTATTAAGAGGAATGAGAGAATGAGGATCATGCAGAATGAGAGGATCAAAGGACTCAATTTTGAAATATGGTGGTGCCAGGTATTGAACTTGTAGCTTCCAAGGTCTCCGGCACATACATGCTGAACTGGCTCTCCGACCCAAAATGAATCTATCTGTAAACCTGAGACAGTCACATCCATGGAGCAGAGATGCGATGAAGAAAGGGTCTGACATAGTTCTTGCTTCCTAGAGGGTCATTTATATGTGGTTATGGTTACATCCCTGAGGAGATTTACATAGTAATTTGATACTTTCAGCTATTTATCTTTTGCTACTTGAGTCACATTCATTGGAGGGAGTAGCCGAAGTCCGCACTAGTAGCCGGTGTAACCATTTTGCAGTAACTGCAAAAGAATTTTTCCTCCTGGAGGATTAAATTGTATTATGAATGAATTGGTCTCACGGTTCCCATGTGACATTGAATTGTGGTTGTAGTTTCAGTGTCACAGTCATTTTCCTGCCCTTATATAATGAGAGGGCTTTGGCATTTCTATTGTTTTCTAGAAATTTTCTCTCTATGGGTTATTTTT